>NC_133658.1:530288522-530948015 GCF_037893015.1 Macrotis lagotis
TATATATATATATATATATATATATATATATAAACATATGCTATGCATATGAATAATGTGTATATTATGCTTGTATATCTTTCTATATATGGGCACTTTTATTGAAATAATAAGAACTATAAAAGTATTAAGCTATTTCCTCAAGTAAATTTTTAGTAGTAAATAACATTTTCATGACAGGAATAATTTTTTGAGGGTCTTAAATCAGTGTTGACACAGACTGATATCAAGGAAACCTGAGTCAAGAGATAGGTTTTTAACCTCCACTTTGGTTCTATTTATTTATTTATTTATTTGTTTGTTTGCTTGTTTATGTTTGGTTGTGCTGCTTCACTTATTAAGTTTCTTTAATGGAAAACCAAAAGAATTGAGTAAAAAGAACTTTAAGGTCCCCTGCAGTTCAAAATTTCTATTATTCTTTTCTGTGGCTAGTATATATTCAGTGGCTATGACTACTTTCCAAATTTGGTAAAATTTAGGAATTGAGTGAAGTTAGTTCTGACAAATAAGTTATATTATGCTTGTTGACCTTTTTTCTTTTTCTAGAGGTGGCACAAAAAGACTGAAAAATGCCTCTGGATAAAGAAATATGAATGGCAGAGAATAACCAAAGTATTCCTTTAAACCACTGGAGTCCTGAAAATAGGCTTAATGAGATTTATTATGGCAGGCCTGTTACAAGAATGACTAAATAGGCAAACATGAATTATAAATAAGTTCATGCTATCTGTCATCTTCTTTAGGAATTACAATTATCTCATCAATCTAAACCAATTGGCTATAATGTGGTGGTATGATTTACTAGTAATGAAATGGGTGGTTAACTCAGTCACAGAGAGCAAATTCTGGGTAAATTCAAAAAAAAGTAGCTCTGATAAGATACAAGCCACTAAGTTGAACTCAAAACTAGACTTTCAATAATATCTTGGTTTATATAAGAGTTTACTTTGGATTTTAAAGAAAAAAATCTCAGAAGACATTGGACAAGGGGAATAACTAAATTCTTCAAACTTGAAAATTGGTTTTCTTTTTTTCTCAATAAGTATCCTTGCAAGATGGACCATAGAGCAAAATCCCACTTATCTATACATCTAGCAACTAATTCCTTAGCTATATACGAAGATTGCCTGGACATATTACTCTAGTTGTCTTGATATACCTGAAAAAAAATCATTTTTTTAAATAGATAACTAGAGCTGACTTACAATATGAGCTCCTTTGGAGTAGAAATTGTTTCAGTTAGTGAGTGATTATTTTTTAAACCTCTACAATGTCTCTGGGTTACATATGGGGGGTTAAAAAATAAGACCAAAAAAATCTCTATTCTTCAGGAGTTTGCAATCCAAAGAGAGAGACAAGAAACAATCTAATATGGACAAACTATTTGAAGCATAAAAAAGAAATAATTAAAAGAGGGAAGACACTAGAATTTAGAAGGTTGGGAAAGGCTACCTGCAGAAGATAAATTTAGTTGGGGATTTGTGTTTTCCTTTGTGTTTTTCCTCCAGTACCAAATCTCCCATTGGACTAATTTACCTCTCCACACTTCCCATAATTTTCTACGCTCCCATTTTCATATTTCTTCTGTATATTGCCTTTCTCATTAGAATATAAGCTCCTTGTGTCCAGGGATATTCATTCATTTCTGAGTTTTTACAAATATATATATATATATATATATATATATATATATATATATATATATATACACACACTTATTACTTTTTTCTTTTTTCTTTGATTACATATGATATTGTTGAAAAATAAATGTAAATATGTTTCTACTTTATATTTATATATATATGTACATATATATATATATATATATATATATAATGTTTAGAGGAGTAGAGGAACATATAATCAAACAACTGGCATTAAGAAAGTTTAAGCCCCTTATACAAGGTCACAAAATCAGTAATTGTAAGACTTGGAATATTTATCTAGGTCTTGAATTTAGTACTCTTTTGATTATACCCCACTGCTAATTGGAAAGAATATGAGATATAAGTACACAACACACATTTCAATTGCTTAACTAGACCATTGTTATGTTTTTATTGATAAATAATTAGAAAAACGCAGGCATTTTAACTCAAGAAAATCATAACATTTAAAGGTCTGTTTTTTCATAAGCACATATATACTACCTATATTCATATAGGCATATATAAAATGTGGGTATGAACACACATGCATTAATCACATTTATAAATTTACATACAAATAAATGTTTATTTTAAACATTTAAAAACTTTTTTCCTGAAAACAATTTCTTCTTGACTTAAAAGGAATAGGTGAAAAATAACCTTAAAATGTAATTTTATAACATTCATTCTATTTAGCAAACTAAAAATCCCTTCTGTAAAATATTTTTATAGCAACCAATCATGCTGTGGAGACAAGCTAAGTAATATTTGGTGACCTATTGCAAGAAAGAAATAATTCTGTGAGCTTTCAAAATAATTAACTTTTATAGATTCCTAGGAATTTTCCAAGGCATTGTTAAAAAGATAGAAGATAGTGGAATGGTTTTCATTTCTATTAGACAACCATATTTGGAAACCAAGTCATTTTAGAGTTCATCTTCAAAAGTCTTCACTCATCTATCTGTAGGGAAGTTCTTTGTATAAGCAAAATTCACATTGAAGCATAGAATCTGAGAGTCTACCATAATGTATGAAGTTGTGAAGTGAGGAGAAAAAAAAGCAATTCTATTTATATTTCTGCATACACAATTGCTCCTGGTGGTGCTGTTCCCCTATTCATTTTATGAAGGGAATATCAAATTTATCTCACCTGAAATTAAAGTCTTGAAAACTTTTTCTCCTACTCCCTTCCCTCCCTCCTTGCTTTTCTCTTTCACTGCTCCATTCCTTCCTTTATTCCTTCATTTCTTTCCTCCTTCCTTCATTTCTTTCTTTCTTTTTTTTCTCCTTCACTCTTTCTTTTCTTCTTTCAACTCCAAGACATCAAATTTTCCAACTGAGTAGAGTTGACATAAATGTGCCATGAAGATACCATTTCTTCTTCCTTTAAACCATTGTTAAAAAGGTCTTACTCTGTCTGGATTGATTGCTCAATTTTGAAATCAATGAAAACTAGGGAGAACTGTTTGAATTGTCTTTAAACAAACTCTTGCCCAACTCTCATGTTTTAGGTATTTGATTTTTGTGGAAAAGAAAACCTGACAATTGTTTAAAAATCAATTGAAAACGATAATAGAAAATGAAAGTGTTTGATGGCTTAATTCCTGACTGATGTCAGCAAGTCCCTTTTCAGCTGTTCCTGTGGAAAAGAAGTGACAAACATAGCTCTGAAATAATATAAGGAAAATGTGCAGTAACCTCAAGGTTTTTTAGCAGAAATTTCACAATGCTGAACATAGGTTTTACTTAGAAGATGAATATTTGCTATCATTTTAGAGATTAAAAGAGTATTTTCTGGAAATTCCATAACTTCTTTCCCACTCAAATGTCAGGTATTTCTATGGGGAAGAGGGAAATACCTGATTAGATCATACATTTTGGAATACTGAGTATCTCACACATATTCTCAAGACTACATTGTCATCTTTGAAACTTAGATTGTTTTAGTAATGAAAGAGAAAACCAAAAATTTCCAATTGTTACGCATATAGAGCAGCCACAATAACTGGTGAATGCATGTCAATGAGAGGAGGATTCTAGAATGACAAAGCATGGAGGGGACTTTATACTCTATCCTAGACTTTTTCTTCCTCCTAATGATCCCATCCCAGGTGAGTTTTTATTATGTTCTATTATATTTTTATTTAGTTTGCTAAACATTTTCCAATTACATTTTTCAAAGAAAGATTTTATTTATTTTGAGTTTTATAATCCCCCCCCCGTTCTTGCTTTCCTCCCCACACCCCCCACAGAAGGCATTCTTTTAGTCTTTACACTATGTCCATGTTACCCAAGTGAGTTTCTTAGTGTACTTGCTTGTAGCATTATTATCCTCTTCCTCCTCCTAGTCATCATCAAAAAACTTTCCCATCTATAATTCTCTACCCACACTACCCTCAATTAGAAATTAGCAGAGGGGCTTGAAAGAGTCCTTAAAAAGGCAGTAGGATTGTTTTCAGATTATTTAAAAATAATTCACAGCATATTATAAAATGATCTTTCAAGTACTTTACAATAGATATCATTCTGTTGCTGTTGTTTTAATTTAAATAATCATTTTCCCCTGGTTGGATGACCTATGGAGAGTAAACCAAATTATTCATTGCTATAAATTCATTGGCCCCAAGGTAGTGAAAATCTTTATTTTTCTCAAAATTTGTCCCATTATCACAATGTTAGATTATAAATATCAGGAATGATTGCCATGAAAATTTGTGAAGTTGACATGCTACTGTTAAATACTGTTATATTTAGTAACCAAAGTGGATGGGTTTGTTGTAGAATAGCATTGACTTGAATTAGGATGATTTGATCATTTAGGATTAAAGATTCATGGCATTAAAAAAAGAAATAAATAGAAATGAATTGTGGTTTCTCCTGCTGCTTTTAAAAATCATTCTACATGCTGATCATATGTGGCAAGGAACTTTAAATTGCTCTCTCAAGTAAAGGGATATTGCCATTGAGATAAAATGCTGACATTTCCAAGACTAGCACAGAGTTCCGTCTGCTACAAGAGCATCAGGGGAAAATTTTGAGCATATGAGGACCAACAATGTGGAAGGAAATACACAGACTTATTTTCTATTTACCGATTGAGCACAGATTTTATGATGGAGTGTAGATTCTATATCAAAAAATTGCAAGTCTTTGAAAATATTAAAGCAGAGAGTTGACATTTTTGGAAACTCTGGGATATATTTGTTCATAATTAGCTTGCCATATTTATAGCTTTTCACAGAACATTAAGTATAGATGCCCTAAACTTTAGCATGCATGTGCACACACACACACACACACACACACACACACACACACACACAAACCACTTTCTTTTTACTCTTCACAAATTGAAAGTGCATCAATTCCATTTTCTCCCAGTTCAATATAATGTACTAATCATTTACCATCCAATGTTCTAGTGTTCAGAAAGTGATAATGTTTAATGTAATAATTCCTTTATTCAAGTATATTGAATACCTTATGTAATATATGTAGAATATAATGCCTAATATAAAAGACTCCCTTTACAAAAGATTAAATACAATGAAATACCTAAATGAAAGGAGTTTCATTGTAGTGAAGCAGAATGGCATAATGGAAAATTAACAGGATTTGGCATTAAAAGACAAATTTTCTAATCTTGCCTCTGAAACATCAGCTACCTGATAGTGAACAAGCATTATCACTTCATTTCTTAGAGCTTGGACTTTCTCATATGAAAATAGGGTTGATAATTAGAGCAAGCAGTTTTTAAGAGTATGCTTTGTTCCAGACACGGTGTTAACTACATTTACAAATATCTGGCTTGATCCTCATAATAACTCTGGATGACAGGGTGCTATTAGTATTTTCATTTTACAGTTGAGGAAAGTGAGACAGCTGATTTGATGATCTGCTCAGGTTTACACAACTTGAATGTGTCTGAAGCTTGATTTGTTATCAAATATTCCCAACTCCAGATTCAATGCTCTATTTTTCTTATCACTTAGCTTCCTCTTTTGCATTGAATTTTCCTCATAGAGTTGTTGGGGGAGGGGAGGTCAATTGATATAATCTGAGAAATACTTAATAAACTTTAATATACCATGAAAATATTAGTTATGATTATTGGTTAAGATATATTTGGAAAAAAACTAAAACAAACTACCGCAAAATAAGTACTAAGGAGGGATAAATGCAATGTAATACAAATCTCAAGAAAGGAAAGGATCTGGAAATGCTTCTTGGAGAAGAAAGCTTTTCAAAAGGCAGGAGTAGATGATAGCAATCCCTACATTTGAAATGGCTTGAACATAGATATGGAAGCAGGAAAATTGAGATGTAGTGCAGGGACTCTTTCTTCACTGATAAATGACCTATTACTAACTGCTTGAGATACAGGATGTCCTAAAATCTTAGTGCAGTTTTAAATTCGAACAGTGCTAACACTTTTTAAAACACCTTGCTTTAAAATGTCTTTGACTACATATAATATGTTTCTGTCTCTGCAATAGTGAAAGGATATGTAAAGATAATTTACAGATGAAGAAATCAAAGCGATCTTTAGTCATATGAAAAATTGCTCTAAATCTTTACTTATTAGAGAAATGCAAATTAAAGCATCTCTGAGGTATTACCTTATACCTCTCAGACTGGCCAATATGACCAGAAAGGACAATGATCAATGTAGGAAGGAATGCAGGTAATCCGGGACACCAAGAGATTGGAGTTTTTTTAGGGATTTTTTTCTGGCAAAGCAATAGGGTTAAGTGGCTTGCCCAAGGCCTCACAGCTAGGTAATTATTAAATGTCTGAGGCCAGATTTGAACTCAGGTACTCCTGAATCCAGGGCTGGTGCTCTATGCACTGCACCCCTAGCTGCCCCACTAATACATTGTTGGTGGAGCTGAGAACTCATCCAACCTTTCTGGAGAGCAATTTGGAATTATACCCAAAGGGCAACAAAAATGTTTATACCCTTTGATCCAGCAATACTACTACTGGGTATATATCCTGAAGAGATTATGAAAAAGGGAAAAGAACATCACTTGTACAAAAATATTCGTAGCAACCCTGATTGCATACCCTAACTGTAGCATGAGGGTGATGAACAATCTTAATGGACTTGTTAATTCCCAACAATCAGGGACAATTTGGGGCTATCTGTGATGGAGAATACCATCTGTATCCAGTGAAAGAATTGTGGAGTTTGAACAAAAACCAAAGACTATAACCTTTAATTTAGAAAAAAACACATAATCTTATTATGTAATTTTGCTATCTCTTATACTTTATTTTTGCCCTTAAGGATATGATTTCTCTCTCATCACGTTCAACTTCGATCAATGTTTACCTTGGAAACAATGTAAAGTCTACCAGATTGCCTTCTGTGGGGGGTGGGGAAGGAAAGTAAAATTAGGGGAAAAATTGTAACACTCAAAATAAACAAATTTTAAAAAAAAGAAGAATGATCTAGATCTGGTCTAACTTTTGAAAAAACTGTCACTTTCTTCTTTCTAGTTTCTGGTAATGTAATAAACTTTATTTTTTTAAACCTTGTTCATTCCAAGAATTTTTTCACATGAATTTCTCTCTGCCAAACTTTGACCACTATATACTTGTACTTGAGAATTTTTTTCTTTAATTTACATGTAGACATTATTTATATTAAATGATATTTTCATAGATTCAGTCCATTTTTCTAACTTCTTTTTTTAAGCTTTAAATCCAGGTAAGTGGTGCAGTGGATAGAGTGTTGAGCCAACATTTAGGAAGACCATAGTTCAAATCCAGCCTTAGATACCAGTGTTAGTTGTGTAATCCTGAGCAAGTCACTTAACTTCTGTGTTCTTCAATTTCCTCAATTATAAAATTAGGATAATAAAATCAACTGTCAACTATCTTCAAAGCTGTTGGAGGATCAAATGAGATTTACAAGGCACTTATCGTAGTGTTTGGTTGATAGTATATACATGATTACTAAATTTTTATTTTGTCCTCTTTACTTTTCCATTTTCAGCTCTAAGACTGTTTGATTTTGCAATATGATTTTCTTTCTGTCTGTCCTTTTCATTTTCAAGAAAAATTAATAATTTTGATATAAACATTGATATAGTAATTAGATCTCTAACTTGATATATTAACAGCAAGTGTGAGGAATTTCCCTCTACCAATGTAAATAAACATCTTTCCTATTTTTTATTACCAAGTTCTACCCACCCTGGTCTCTGAGAATTTAAGGGACTTCTGCAAGGCTGTCAAAGACAAGAATTCCACCCAGGTATCTCTGGCTGTAAGGTCTGTTCTCTATTTTCTACCCCATACTGTGTCTCACACTTTAGTGTATTTTCTCCTATTCAAATAACTTAACTTTAGACCAGTCAGAAGTACCTGTGTACAAGCTTCCCAGTGAGACTCAGAGATGCTAATTGACTTGTCCTGGATAGCAGAGTTAACTGAGTTCAAATTAAGGACTAGATGAAAGATTTTCCAAGGTATGCTCCATTGCTTATCATACTGAAACAAAGGCTCAATTCCACCTCTTTGTTAGAGGTCCAAACTGGAAAGTAAGAGACAAAGATCCTAGTCACAGCTTTGGGTTTCCTTGCTCTTCCCAGCTAAATTGTACATTATCTGTAAGGTTTCTTCTAGTTCTACTATTATCTGATTTTCAAAATGACCTAGTTCTGGGCAATAAACATGATGTTACCTGAATCATTTTTTTCAGTTATTCCACCTATATAATGTTCATTATGGCTTGGTTGACTAAATAAATGGTTCTAGGATTTTCTTTGTAGGTTTCCTATACACAAAGATAAGGTTATAATTGGTATACGATTTAGACATAAAGGGTCACACCATAAGCCAATTAGGAGAACAAGGAATACTCTATCTATCATATCTAAAGAGAAGGGAGAAGTTGATGACAAAATAAGATATAGAGAATATTATAAATTACAAAATGGATAATTTTGATGACATTAAATTAAAAAGGTTTTGCACAAACAAACTAATGCAACCAAGATTAGAAGAAATGCAGAAAGTTGGGAAATAATTCTCATAGCTGTTGTTTCACATAAAGGACTTGTTTCTAAAATATGTAGAGAACTGGGTCAAATTTATAATAATACAAATCATTATCCCATTGATAAATGATAAAAGGTTATGAACAGGATATTTTCAGATGAAGAAATTAAAGCTACCTATAGCCATATGAAAACCTGCTCTAGGATATTATTGATTAGAGAAATACAAATAAAAACAATTCTAAGATACTACTATATATATATATATTAATATATGTATATAATATATATATATATATATCAGACTTTGGACTGGCTAAAATAACAAAAAAAAAGGAAAATGATCACTGCTTAAGAGGATATGGGAAAACTAGGACACTAATACTTTGTGAACAGAATGGCTGCATTCTGGAGAGCAATTTAGAACTATGCCCAAAGGGCAATGAAACTGTGTATACCTTTGATCCAACAATACTACTACTAGTTCCATATCCCAAAGTGATCATAAAAAATGAGAAAAGACTTATATGCACAACAATATTTATAGAAGTTCTTTTTGTAGTGGCAAAGAATTGGAAATTGGGGTGATACCATCAATTGGGGAATGACTGCACAAATTATGGTTTATAAATATCATGGAGTACTATTATTCTTTAAGAAATCATAAGTAGTCAGACTTTAGAAAAGCCTGAAAAGAATTGCATGAACTGATGCTGAGTGAAGTAAGCAGAACCAGGAAAATATTATACACATTAATAGCAACATTGTGTGTTCATCAACTATGATGGATGTAGTACCTCTCAACAATTCCGTGATCAAGGACAATCCTGAGAGGCTTGTTATGTAATGTCATACATTACATGATGTAATATGCATAACCAGAGGGGGGGAAAAAACTATGGCATCTGAATGCAAAGTGAACATACAATGTTCACTTTTAAAACTTTCTTTTTATGTTTTTCCTGACTTTTTCTTGATTTTTCCCTTAGTTCTAATCCTTCTTTCCCATCCTGACTTATATGGAAACATGTTAAACACTACGAGCTATATAAGATTTATTTGTTTACATGGAAGGGAAAGGAGAGTGGTAGAAAAATGTATAACTCAAAAGCTTGCAAAAGGATGAATGTAGAAAGGAACTTTTGTATATGATTGGGAAAAAATAAAAATTAAAAAAGATCTATTTATGACACGTTTACTGATAGGAAAAGGTACTCCAGAATTGTGCTTTCATCTCCTGATATGCAGATTTCATTGACTGATCAGTGAAATCTTAATGTTTTGACAAGGTAAGTGACAACCAAGATTATACAACTCAAGTCAGATATAAGACTTGAATGTAGATATAGACATACACAACCCATTTCTTTGAGATGTTCAAGTAATTGTTTTTACAAATATGCTTTGCTACATACTCAATCAAAAAGAATATTATTTTTGTTTAGCAATATAAACTAAAATTTATTTATAATGGTACTACTTTATTTTAAACATACAAAGATAAGAAATGAGATACATAATGCCAAATTTCTTTTAATATTTTAGGTATACTCAGCATTTCCCCTGTTCGGATGATTATACACTCAGGACTTCTTGATGTCAAGACTGATTCCTCTTTTCACTCTCTACTATCTGTCTTCTGACTTTATCAATCAATTGAAACTGCTCTCTCAAAAGTTACCAGCAATCTCTCAGTTGTCAAATCTAATGTCCCTTTCTGTTTACTCTTCCTTTTTGATTTCTCATCAGCCTTTGACTCTATAAATAAACTTCCCCTCCTTGATACTATATTATCTCTGGTTTTTGTTTTTGTTTCTCTCCTGATTCTCCCCCTACTCATCTGGCTGCTCCTTCTCAGTCTCTCTTGCTAGATCTTTATCCAGATCATGCCCTTTAATTATGTGTTCCAATCGGTTGTTTCCTGGACCCTCTTCTTTAATCTCTCTATACAATTTCACTAAGATATCTCATCAGCTACCATATTTTCAATTACAGATCTCTATCCTTCTGAAATCCAAATCCCTCATCCATCCCTAACCTCTTAGCTAACCAACAGCCTCACATCTCCAACTGCCTAGCAGACATCTTGAATTTGATGTTTATTAGACTTCTTAAACACAATATGTCCAAAATTGAGCTCAAGTTATTTTTCCCCAAATCCTCATCCTTTTAAATGTTCTTTTTATTGATGATATTACCATCCTACCAATATGTTAGGCTCAAAATCTGGGGACCATTTTCAATTCTTTCCCACTTATCAATCCCTGCCTCCATGTCCAATTTGTTGTCAAGGTCTATTTATTTCATCATTGCAATACCTCTTGATCCTGCCCTCCTCTGATACTATTATCACTTTTCTGCAGGTTGGTTCTCATCTTCTCATGTCTAAACTATTGCAATACTCTACTGGTTAGTCTGCCTGCAACTAATGTCTCCTCACTCCAGTCCAAACTTTTGAAAATAGTCAGAGATTTTCCTATAGTGAAGATTCAACCATGTCAACCCAGCCCTCTTTCCCATCCCAAATTTAATCAATTCTAGCTCCCTATCACATTGAGGATAAAATATAAAACACATTTTGACAGTCATAGCCCTTCATTATATAGCCCCTACCTTTTCAGTTTTTTTAAACATTCCAAGCCTCCTCCCTACCCCAATAACATTCAGCTCCTTGCTATTCTTGAAACACTCCATGACTTGGCTGTCAACTTTTTTCTCAGTCTGTCCCCATGCCTGGATTGCTCTCTCTCATCTTACCTCCTGATTTCCCTGGCTTCCTTCAAGTCCCAGTTAAAATGCCAATTTCCACAGGAAGTCTTCTCCAATTCCTCTTAATTCTAGTGTCTTCTCTCTGTTTATTATTTTGGATTTATCTTGCTTATAGATTATTTGTTACATATTTACTTGCATGTTATCTCCCCATTAGATTAAAACTTCCCAGAGGGCAGGGGCTGTCTTGCTTTTCTTTGTATCTTCAGTGCTTAACATACTGTCCGGAACATATTAGGTACTTAATAAATGTACATTGACTGACTGGTCTATTTACTCTGTCCTCCAAGCCATGCTTCCTCTCTATTAGTAATGGCTCACATTTATGTTATGCTTTAAAATTCACAAATTAATTTCCTCAAAACAAGTTTTAAAAAATGGGAGGGGGGAGAGTTAGGTGGTGTAATGGATAGAGCACCAGCCCTGGAGTCAAGAAGGACCTGGATTTAAATTTGTCCTCAGATACTTAATACATACTTAGTTTTGGGACCTTGGGCAAGTCACTTAACCCAATTGTCTTAGAAAAACAAAAACAAATTAAATTAAATAAATCTCATAAAAATAAGTAGGACATGTATTTTTATCCTCATTTTATTATTGGGGAAAGTGAATTTCGCAAAGTTCAAGTAGCTTGCTACCAGGCACAGAACTAGTGTTAGATCATAGCTCCTGAATCCAGTTCCTAAGCTCTCCTCATGATTTGTATTGATCTCATTCACTCAGGACTAGAAAGTTGACCACACCATTGATTAATCAAGGACATTCCATACAAATCCTTTATCTCAGCACCATTTAAAAAGGCATAGAGTGGTAACTAAATTTTTGTTTGCTTTAGTTGGTTTATGTGCTAAATAATTAGCCTTTACAAAGACAGGTGTCCTTAAGATAAACCTGTTTGTACTTTTCTCACTAGCTACAGTCAATTAAGATGACACATCTCATTAGACAATATCCTTAGGCAGCATAAAATTAAAGCCTTTTATCATGATTGACTCAAGCTTCACTCACAATCACAAGCAATAATTTGTAAGCCCTCTGCCTAAAACTATTAATCAATACTGATGCTTTCAATCTCCTTATACAACATATTATATCACAATTAAGTTTAATCTGATTGAATAAGGAGTTAGATGTAGGATTATTCAAGCAAGCAAGAGATTGCACATGATTCATTCATTTTATTTTGTTCATTTATTTTACCTCTGACACAATTGGAATAGGAAACTGTATTCATGCTGGTATAAAGCCTAAAACAGTTTTTCATTTTATTTTGTGCTTTTGCTGCAAATTAACTCTCAAAGTACATTCTTTGAGGCTGCAATTAATGCATAGTAAGTAATATATTATATACAAATATAAAACTTCAATTTGATCCCTCAATAGTTCCTCCAATTCTGCCAATTCAAGCATATTAAAATATTGGTAATGGAAAGTACAGGACAGTTTCCACCTCCTACAAAAAAAAGTCCTCTCCTGATTCTTCAATCGTTCATGTTCTTTCCCTCTTGAAATTTCTTTTTATATATGGAATAATCCAAAGTCTTAGTGTGGTTTTAAAGCATTAAAGTTTTATATTGCCTTTAAAATTATTTATTAGGATATGGGTTTTAGCTCTCTGGTATTCTTAAGGAAAGAGATATTTGTCTTTATATCAACAGTACAGACAGTACCTTGTTCACTATATGCATTCAATTAATGTTTTTTTGAATTTTTGAATGATCTCAGCAATTTGAAAGCAATAAACATAAACTTAATCAAACTATTAAAACACACAGGCTAAAATAGAAAGGATAGAATTCTTAGCAAAATATTCCTCGAATCTAGAATTAGAAAAAAGCATAAGGAGTATTGAAATTATTAATTATAAACTAGTTATGTTTTAAGTAAAACATGGACACTTGGTTTCCTCATCTGTAAAATCATTTCCTCATCTGCTTCAGAACATTGTGAGAAACAAATGAGGTAATGAATTCAAAGTGTGCTTTACTCACAAACTACTGCCAAAATGTTAGTTTAGAATTACATTTAATAAGGAAAAAGTACCTATAGAATGTCATGAAATAGTTGTAAACAGTGAAGTTGCATAACTTTCTAATATAAAAAAGTTAGGAAAGATAAGACTCAGAGGAGAGGTAGGAAAAGGCTTTTTTTTTTTTTTACTTTTTCCTAACTCTATTTTTTAGGAGGTTTTCTAAGAGAGGTCATCTTCAAAGCAATAGTCTTACCAAAGAGAATGTTCTGTCTCTTCCTTCATACTTCAAAGAGATTTTCTAAATGATTTGCAACTTTAGTTGTGCTCTGCAGGCCAATCTCACACCCAGCCCCCTGCCCTACATTCCACAAAGAAAATAGAATTTTTAAAAAATTCATATGCCTTCCTGAATAGAAACTTTCTGCTAAAAAAAATCTCTAACGATATATTAACTTGAAATGATGATTTGTTAGACTAAAATTTTGGGGGAAAATTTTTTAAGATAAATAAAAGGGAGATGCAAAGAGAAGAAAAAAAAACCAGTGGCTCCTAGGAACAGTTTGTCAAAAATGTTTCAGTGCCCATCATTGTCCAAGTGCTATATTACTCAGATTATGTTTTTTAAAAGATCTGTTGGTTTGCTTTTTTTCATTTTATTATTCCATAGTCCTGAAATCTCTTAGATCACTACCAGAAAGTACAACTGGGGAATATAATGCAATGAAAATAGAGTCGCAAATTGGCAAGTTAATGGAAATGCAGTTATTTTATGTAGTTTATATTTGCATATTTTTACCTGTTTCTAATTGAAACTTTAAATAATACTGTCATTATTCTCAGAAATAAGGTAAAGATGAATATAGCATACCATATTTCCCCATGTATAAGACCCATATTAATTTGGTGGCCCAAAATTTAAAAAAAAAAAGGTATTACATAAAGCTATTGAACTCAAGTTTTGTTCATCATAAAATTCATACAACGCTTCATCACCCTCAAAAATCCCATTCATTAGATTGTTCTCATCTATGTTTGATGATGAAGCATTGTCTTAGGAGAGGTTCTTACTGCTCTCCTACTTGTGCTCTGGTTTGTGATTGACCACAAGTTTAGTTCATTCGTTTTAATGAACCTGAAGCACCAATTGTGTCCTCCTTTGAAATCAGTCATTTCTTGTTCATCATCAATTCTTCTGCTTTGTGGACACTGTTATTCTAATTTCCCTTTGCTCTTCCATCCATCTCTTCAATTTCCTCTCTGACTCAGGAGTCACTTGGCTGATTTGGCTCTCATGGCCTTCTTCTGCTGTAGCATTTTCAGTAGGGTTTCTTCTTCCCATAGCCAGCCTCAGTTGAATTGTTTTCTCAGTTAGAGGAAGATCAAACAGACGTTCAGCGGGCGATTTCCATTCACTTTTGCAAACTGGATCACTTTGAACTTGAATTCAGCACTGTACTAAAAATCTTTTCTGAGCCATTTCTGGTCAGAATGTGGCAGAACAGAACCTAATATGCCAATAACAAATGTGAAACAATGAGCACAAAGACAAGAAGCGTGAGAAAGAAGGAAATGCAAGTAAAAAAAATCTATGACCACTGTATAAGATGCTCCCAGCTTTTAGACCCCAATTTTTTTTAAAAAGGGTGCATCTTATGAAATACATTATTTGTGATTTCATTACCATGGAGAACTCCATCCACCAATAGGGATAGTATGCTCTCTTTTATCTTAGTAGCTAAGTCTTATAGAACTTTCTATTGAACCTGTGACCGACTTGTCCAAATTTCTACACATTAGTAATGATGTCTGTGTCACTATTTGAGCTTTCAGACTCATAAGATCCAGAAGATATCTTATAGATGAAAAGATCATTTTACAGATGAAGAAAATGAGGCAAAACAAATTTTAAAAACTTGTCCAATCAATGTCTGAGAAAGAATTCAAACCCAAGTCTTCCTAATGACCAATCTAATATTAATTAACTTACTATACCACTCAGTAGCATGCTGACTCCTCTATTCTGAGTATTTTAAAAAAATAAATAAATTCACCAAACTGCTCCTACACTTCATTTCTTCCTTCTTTGCATTACTATTTCTAGTTCTCTTCTCTCCACAAATCCCAATAAAACTTATAATGTTCTCATAAAAAATAAACCCATTCAAACTAAACACTGTCATGCAAAGCCAATGTCCAAATATGCATGTATACTCCAGTGCCTGGATCTCTAAAACACAGAAGAGAGGGTTTTTAGCAAGAGTTTGGAAAAAATCTCTTAAAAGAGGAAGAAGAAAAGAGATGGAGAGAAAATGAAGTATGGGCAGGTTGGGCTGCAGTGTAAGATTCATGTTTCTTCCTAGAAAATTAAGTTGCTTTACTGTGGCTAGAACCCTTCCCATTCACTTGCTAGGAGATCTGACAATCAAGAACAAGTACAGCAAAGCAACTGAATTCAGGCTTCTCAGAGATACTAAAACAATGAGGAATCTACCCTACTTTTCCTTCCTCTGTTTTATTTTATTGTATCAGCAGTTGATTTCAAGTTTAATTAAGTGTTCCTTTGAAATTTAAATGATTATTTTCTGATTATTTACTGAAAAAATAGTGGTTTATTAGATGAAGATATATATATATATATGTATATATATTAACACTATCCTGAATTTGTTTTGTTTTGTTTTTTTTGCTTTAGAGTTATTTAGTAAAGGAAAGGAAACCTAAGGGTATTTGAATAGCTAAATCTGACTTGTGTTTGGGGCTCAAACATAGTAGTAATTCGTTTTGCAATATTTATATTTAAGTGTTGTTGTTTTTTTAATTAGGTTTGCTGAGACAAGAAGCTACTGAAACTGGACCCTTTGAAAAAACTTTCGTAACATATATTTGGAAAAAATATCAATTAAATAAAAGAAACTGGAATCTTAATATAGAATATAAAAATCTCCACAGCGGATAGAGCACCGGCCCTGGAGTCAGGAGTGCCTGAGTTCAAATCTGGCCTCAGACACTTAATAATTACCTAGCTGTGTGGCCTCGGGCAAGCCACTTAACCCCATTGCCTTGCAAAAAAAAAAAAAAACAAAAAAAACCAAACCTTTGCAACAAAAAAAAAAATCCTATAAAAAAAGTCTCAGGAATCAGAGTTCCTAAATCATGCATGCATAATGATTCTTGGAATGTAAGTAATGTGTTTAATATCTCTGCTGGAAACTTAAATCTTCAGGATCTATTCTCATGATTTCTAAGCAGACTGGTAGAATTGATCAAGGAATTCAGAGTTTTTTGTCACTCCATTCCCAGGGTGAGAAAACACAGTATAAGACCACATCCTGAGTCAACCCCAGTGACATTTTCTGAACTCTGGTAAATTTAAAGGACTTTTCTTAATTCTTACTTTTCTTACCTAAATGCACTCTGTGGAACTGTCTCTCATATTTCAACCTGGAATTCACTTTCCTCTCAAGATGTTCATGGCACTTCCCTCTCTATTGGCTCTCTTTCTACTTCTCTCAACTGTCTACCTGCCTCACCTGTCTACTTGATTGTTTTTTTTTTTGTTTATTTTCTTGATCTCCTTTGTTGGATCTTAATTTCTGTCATGATACCAATGAAGCTAGTGCATAGTTGTCTCCCAAGGGTCTGTGACACTCTCCTTTTTCAGCAATATCTGGGCTGATGAGATCAATTCCCATTGCTAAAATTAAAATCCCTATCAATATGATTTTTTTGATTTTGACATCCAACCTTAATCTGATCATAAAATCGATCTGATTTGTGATAACTCAAAATGAATACCCCATAGTTCTCTCTAAAGCTTCCCCTTTTCAAATTTTCATATGACTGTCTGAGAGAATAATCATTCTCCTGGTCATTCCAGATCTCAATTTCAGGTTCTTCCTCAAATATTCACTTGAACTCATCTGATACATTCAATTTGTTAACAAGTCTACTAATGTAAACTTTTATAAAATCAGTTGCATATATACTATACTATATAATAATATAGTGTACATATATACATATACAGACACAAACATGCAGATTCATACATATATATATATATATACACATATAGATGATGATGCTTTTTTTGTTCTTGAAGCAGATCATGATATCAGGAAGGTGAGGACATGACAAGCATGTGAATAGAATCTGAGTAAGGAGGGGCTGTGAAAAATTGTCAGTCTTACTTTCTCCTCTGGAAGCATCTGAGTCCAATGGCCAAATAAGAATCAAGATGGAGATGACCATAGATATGAGATAATCAGGGTTCAGTGACTTACTCAAAGTCACACAGCTAGCAAGAGTCAAGTGTCTGAGCTGGATAAGAATTCCTAACCTCCTGACTCCAAGTCTAATGTTCTATCCACTATATCATCTACCTGCCCCAGAGAATGTATAGATACATATATACATATATGTATTCTATATTATACTATGTTAATTTTTATGTGTTATGTTGTACAGTATCATTTTGCATTATATATACTTCTCTTATTACATAACTACCCATCCTTGCTGTGGGCTCATTATTCCTCATGAGATTATTGCAGTAGTTTTAACTTGGAAGATCTTGCAGATCTTCCTTAAATACCAAGTCTAATCATGCTACTTTTTTACTCAATATACTCAAGGGACTTCAGGATCACAAATAAATAATTCATTTGACATCGGAATTCTTTACTTTTCCAGGTTTGCTTTATTTCCCTTTGTTGTGTATCCAATGGCCTTCTCTTGTTTGCAGTCTTCTACAAATAATATCCTTCTCATGAGTCCATAACTTTTCACTTTCCCTGTCTACAATGTTTAGAGTACTCTAAAGTTCAGTTTTTCAGTTAACTCCTCATGATACACCAGTGTTGTCCATGGAGTTTTCTTGGCAAAGATATTAGAGTGATTTTCCATCTCCTTCTCCTGAAGATTAAGGTTAACAGAAGTTAAATAACATGACCAGTGTCACATAGTCAGGAAGTGTCTGAATTTGAACTCAGGACTTCTTGACTCTAGACCCAGCATTCTATCCAATGAGCCATCTAGCTATCTCCTTAGCTCAAATCAAATCTATCTGCAAGGAGTCTTTTCAGATCCTTCTCATATTTCAAACTACACTTCTCATCTACATTGCTAATGCTTTCTCTTTTAGATTTCCTTCCACTTCCACTCTTTGTGTCCTATTTATGCAGATTGTATCCCTGAGAAGAAAGTAAACCCTCCTGAAGACAGGGACTGTGTTTGTGTCTTTCTTTGTATGCCCCATTATTTAGAACAGTGTAATAGTAAAGCTTAACAAACACTTCTTGATGAACTAACTGACTGACTGCATTGTTCCAAACAATTTTAGTTGAATTTTGAATCTTTACACTAGTATTTGGTGTTTTTAGATTTAATGCTATTCTATTATGAACATTTCTCTCTGTTTGTTTCATATTTAATACATTTCTTTTATTTATATTTTAATCATTTTTATTGCTTCCTTTGACATTTTGAAGTTCTATGGGGGGGATTTTGGTAGCCAAAACATTATAATTTTTTTACCTCTACCCAATAACCCTTTGATGTTTTCTCTCCTTTCCTATTTCACAGAAGATATCACCATTTCACACACATACTTGTAAACACACTTATGCACCTAAATGTGTATATATGTATTTGTAAAACAACACTATGCATACTATTGATTTTCCCCCCTCGGGAAGTAGACAGCTTTTTTCCTTCATAGGTCCTTTGTACTTGATTTGAATATTAATAATACTCAGAATAACTTAGTTGTTTATATTTGTTCCTCAAAGGCTATTACTGTTACTCTATACAATGTTCCCTTGGTTCTGTTCATTTCATTCTTCATTATTTTATGTACTGTTGTTTTAAAAAGAACACCTTTTATGAATCTACTGACATGAAGGAATGAAAACAAGAATTTATTATCCATTTCATTTGCTACATGCCTGATTTGATAATTTCTGAGGCTATAATGCCAATTAAGAAAGATATCACCTGACCTCAAAGAGTTTACATTTTTTTCCTAGGAGTATATATGGATAAACATGATAATAGTTGAGGAGAAAGAGCACACAAAACATTGAAGGAAATATGAAAAGTTCCCAATAGAAGGAGACAAATGAGTTGCAACTTGAAAGTAGACAGAGATTCAAAGAAGGAGAGGTGAGAAAAGTACACTCTCTAGATGTGGGAGACAACCCATACAAAATCACAAAAGTGGGAGAAGTGAAACTGATAGCAATAAATAGTCCAGTCAGACCTGAAAGTAGAACATATGAATGTGAGTAGTGTTAAAAAGAATAGGAAAGTATGATAGGAGCATGTTGTGAATAAATTTATATTCCACCTGAGGTTTATAACTTTACCAAATCAGAAAACATGCAAAAGTAATTTAAAAATAAGTTCTGCATATATAATACACATATGTAGATGACTATGTCACATATTTATGAATGTGGCAAATTTAGTGATTTTGTATTTCTTGATAATTATAACATCTTGACAATTATAACACTATGCATATCACCACGTCAAATTACTGTGACAAAAACTAAGGATTTCACTATCTTTTACATCATTTCTCAACTCCAGTTGCTATTAATTTGACTAAGATCAAGTTCAGTCTCATCATCATTCTAAATTTCTCCCTTTTTCCAGATCACTAATGAGAATGCTTAATAAGACTAAATCTTATGTAAGCCTCTAGGGTAAATGAAAATCCTTTGCTTAGCTAAAAGAGTATCATTTGAAATTCTCCTTTGATTGTATCATCTAAAGGAAAGAAAAGTTTCTGGTTTATATAAATAAAATGCAAAATATGCAATAATTGAAATGGAATCCTTGAACTATCCTGACGATTTAAAAAAAGAAGCGGTAGGGAAACTGCTTTATAATCTTACAGAGTTAAAGTAGGTTTACAGATTAAAGTAGATCAAGAATGAATATTATATAATTTCTGATATATTTTATCATGTGACCTTTTTATCAGTACATTCAAATTGTTTCCTGTACTAATTTACTGAATTTTAGTAGTTGAAGAAGAGCAAAATTAGTTCTTACAAGATTTATAATATTGATATGTAGTCTGTATATGACAAGCAGCTTTGGTTTGCCCTGAAATAATCCTTCAAGCATTAATTTCTGATATTTCCTGCTGTGATTTACTGTTAGTTTTTAAAAAACATTGTTTCTATGTTAATAATACCAACTTCCTCTGCCCTAGCCTTTCATTCCCTTTCTGATCACTCTAACTCAGAAGTTTTATTGCAAAACAAGAGTTTTGCAATAGTCTCCTGATTTGTCTTCTTGACTCCAGACCATCTTCTACTTAGATCCCTGAGAAATTTTCCATTGTCCTGATATCATCATTTCTCTCCTATACTCAGAATTTTCAGTGATTGTCTCCACTGACTAATGAATAAATCAAGATTCCAGCATTTTAGGAACTCCAAAATCTTTCTGATACTTCTACTGACAAGCATTTCATACTATTCTCCTTCAGCAAATTACCCCAAGGAAAAGACAGGAGGAAGTATGATCCATGTTAGTAAAACTACCATCTTGACCACCATCTCTTCTCTGACCCTGATAAAGATAGTCAAGGACCTGAACCCAAGAGTCTTGGGAATAGCAGTGCTTCCAGCCAAGTGTCAAAATGGATCAGCATCAGAAACTGATGTGATTTTTTTTCCAGTGGACATGACATTATAGATGAAACATTGTTATCTGTTCTGTCATGGCCCTCCAAGGACTATAGATCCTTTATATCATACTAAACTAAAAGATCCCATGTCTTCTCTTCCCATTAGAATACAGACTCCTTTGAAACAGGATCTTCTTCATTTATTCATTTATTCAATCACTTTTTCATTTATATAATTTATATTCCAAGCAAACTGGAAACAAGTACTATGTGTTTATTTTTACCTTCCCATTCATATACATAATTTTATTCATTATATCTATATCTTTATTTAGAATGAATGGCTTTGCAAACTGCAACTCCTTCAGTACATCTCTTACATCATGAACCAATTTATAGAACAATTGAGTTATAGTAATCACACAATATAATCCAGTTTAACTTTTGACATGAAATCTTCTTTGCCCTTCAAATGAAAAAAGATCTCCTATCTCAAATTTCACTGACCATGAGCCTCCTTTTTCAGTTTATCTCATTCTACTATCTTACACAAGCAAACTCTGAAGCTGAGATGCAACAAAATATCTATCGATATGTTAATTTCTGCCTAATAATTAGCACCAAGAAAACACAGGTGTTGCATCTGCCAGCACCACACCATCCATATGTGGAACCATCAGTTACAGAAAATGAAGAAATTTTGGATACTGAGGATAAGTTCAATTACCTTGGCAATATACTTTCCAAGAATATATGCATTGAAAATGAAGATAATACATGCATTTCCAGAGCTAGTATTTGTTTTAATAATTAGATCTGTACCAAGATGGAAAGAGTTACTTTTCAAAATATTGAACTACTCATCACTGGAAGTATTCAACAGTCAAGGATCCTATAGGAAAAATCTGTGAACGCTAAAAGAATTTAGATTTGGAGACTTCAAAATATAGATTTATCCTCTAAAATTTTTAATGCACTCGGAGTCCTTAAATCACTCCATTTTTGGTCCTTTCTAAAAATCTTTTGTAAACCCTTTCATTTCCATATGCGATTTAGATTCAAGATATCAAATGGTTTCTCCTATATGACTACTTTGGAAGCCTTTATATAGTTGTCAGTATGCACAGAGAAAATACATTGCTCCATTACACATCATGGTCCAGTGGAGAAAAACAGAGCATGCCATAGGTATTTAAAGTAAAGGCATTAGAGAAATGTACTTGAGAAGTGAATTCCTTCCACCTTCATTCCATTAAAAATGTTTTTGCCTTTGGGTCTTAAACTTTTCTTATTCTAAGGTTATTTGGAGGATTGGGGGGAACTTCAATTTGTAGGTATATATCTTTCTGAAACACAGAATGCTCCTCTGTGAAGTTTATTGATAATTATTTTTAAATTTAAATTAAATTTATTATTTTTTAAAAATCAAGCAATTTTTCTCCATTTTTTCCTATAATATATAAAGAATGTTCTTCAGAAATCTAAATTTGAAGAAAAAGATATGAGCCTTAGACCAAGAAAAGATAGTGACAGGAATAATTATATAGTATTATAAAAATGTCTATTGTTGTTCTTGTTGTTGCTGTTTTTGTTATTATAAATACTTACCCCCCTTCCCTTTTTATTTACTGTTGCTTCAGACAGACAAAATAATAAAGGACACTCTTCCAGTTTTTCCCATTATATAATTAGAATTACAGATCTCCTTTTTTCCATACTGCAGATTCTATGGTAACTATTAGAAAGAGTATTCAGTCTGAATTCCATATCAAAGATGCTAACACCAATAAGAGATATAATTAAGAATTTTTGTAAAAACTCAAGAAAACAAAGCCTTAATTGAGGAAAAGGAGAAAATAAAGGTAGTGGAAAGGATTCATCCCATTGAGGAAGAGACAGAGATCTTTGATCACCTATCATGGTCCTGTTGCTAGACCAGCAGTATATGGTTGCAAAATAAGAGGAAAGGCTTGCAA
Organism: Macrotis lagotis; assembly: GCF_037893015.1. Taxonomy (NCBI): domain Eukaryota; kingdom Metazoa; phylum Chordata; class Mammalia; order Peramelemorphia; family Peramelidae; genus Macrotis; species Macrotis lagotis. The sequence continues at coordinate 530,311,538 of NC_133658.1, forward strand.
CACTCCACCAAATGTTGGCTTCTTATTTTAACTTATTATCCATGCTAACTAAATGCCAGACTCTTTTGTTTCTATTCTACTAAATATACACAGTTGCTATTAGTGTCCTGTAAATTTGGCACCCTCTAAATTTTACATTACTTTATCTCTGCCTGTTTAAGTTGTAGAAATGTTCTTGAATGTTATATCAAATAATAAATTTTATAGCAATAATAATGATAGTGATATACATCATGTCTTTCCATTGAACTCCACTGTTTAAACCATGGTGTTGTTCACTAATTAATATTTATATATTTTTGTGAACTTCTATGGAGTGAGCAAATCAACAAACATTAAGCATTTACTGTGGGCTAGACACTATATGGAACCCTGGAAATATAAATATAAGTACCAATAGAGACAGTCCCTGCCCTCAAGGAACTGGCATTGTACTGATGGAAGACTGCACATAATATGAAAATGAATTGGGAACAAAAAGGCTCCAAAATATAAAGTCCAAAATATCAAAACCCTGGGAAAAAACTGAGAACATGTCTCACCTGGGCATTTCCTGAAAATGGAGATTCTAGGGGAAACATCTATAAAGGGGCCACAGTACCAGAGAGAACCAAGGTGAGAAGAGTTGGGGAAAGGTGGAGAAAGAAGTTCAGAGAATGTAGAGGAGAGCCTAGGTGACATTTTGATCAGTAATTTAAGACAAACCCAAAAGACAAAAAAAAATTGACATAGATGCAAGTATTTCATAGTTTGTTATGTGTCATACATATTCATTAGTATTACATTAAAATGAAAGTCATTCATTTGAAAAATAATACTCATCTTTAAACTAGATATAATATATTTTAATATAAAAGAGAAGGATTTGGCTTATCCTTATTAAGTGCTTTGATAGTAGGAGTTCATCATTGTTCCTTCAAGGATCTTAAAAACTGATATCAAAGCCCAAATCTTAAAAATGTTCTTAACAATCTGTGTGAGTATAGATGGATAAATATATAGTTAGATAGATAGATAAATGGATAGAATTCATTTGAAATTTTCAACAAAATGCCTTAAACTCAAGTTACATATATGCATATTCATATTATAAACCCATAATTATTCATATCTAATATAATGCTCTAGTGAAAATTTATTTAATGCAATACTTAGTTTATGACTTTTTATTTATTTTAAGAAAGAGCTAATAGGATATTAAGTTGGGAAGCAGATTCTGGGAAACATGGCAAGGGATTAATAATAGGATATTTAAGAAAAGATAAAAATCTTTTCTAGAATGGATCGACATCATTCTGCCCAGCATGAATAAAGAAACCTGGAAGCAGTCTTCTGTGTTCTAGAACCATAGGGTCAATGTGTTCCTAGGTATCCTGGATTTTTTTTTTCCTTTCATACAAAGTTTTCAGTGGCTCACTGCGATGCATAACAGTTTGAGAACAACTTGTGTTTTTCTGGGTTATGGCTGCAAAAGCATCTTTTGTCTTGTTCTCTTCTATCTGTGTCATAAAGGGAAACATCATAGGACTTTGAAGCATATAAGAATAAATTGACTAATGATGAAATGCTTTCTCTCAGATTCAGCTATTTTTATTTTTCTGAAGTATCTTACTGGGCCCTTCCCCTTTTCCCTGAGGATGTACGTTTCTGCATTTCTAACTCTTCAGAAATACATATATTTGTGACCCAGCATTCCAATTCTAGGTCTATATTCAGAAGAAATTATAAAAAGGGAGAAAATATTCATAGCAGCTCTTTTTGTAGTGGCAAAGAATTGGAAATGGAGGGGATGTCCATCAATTGAAGAATGCCTAAATAAGTTATGGTACATGAATACTATGGAATATTATTGTTCTCTAAAAACCATAAATGATTGGACTCTAGAGAAGCATGAAATGACTTGTGGGATCTGATACTGTGTGAAGGGTTTAGAACCAAGAAAACAATGTACACATCCACAACAATATTATGAGATGAATAGACTTGATGGAAGCAATTACTCTCAGCAGTTCAGAGAGGTAGGACAACTATATTTGATTGGCTATAGACTATATTATCCCCATCCAGAGGAAGAAAAACAAAATAAAACAAAACACAGAAAGAAAACACTTCCAAATCTGATGAACACTTTATAAAAATTATCTCATATATCTTTTCCCTTAATCCTAATGCCTCATGTCAAAAATTACTAATTTGTAAACATGCTTATTAAAATATATATGTAAAATGCTAAACTGACTGACCCCTGGTGAGGGTAGGGGAAGAGAGTAGGGAGGGAGGAGGAAATTTTTGTAACTTGAAAATATGCATAAAATACAAAATAAATAAATTAAAAAATTAAAAAATACATTTGTGGTGAAATGAACACAATGGGTGATGGTTTGTTTGATTTGGCAGTTTGAGTTGGTTCAGTGGATAGAGCCCCAAGGCTTAAAATCAGAAAGACCTAAGTTTAAATTTAGCCTCAGATAATTTCAATCAGTGTGACCCTGAGCATGACACAGGCTATATTTGCTTCAGTTTCTTCATCTTTAAAATGAGGATAATAATGTCATTTACTTCCTAGGGTTGTTGTGAGGATAAAATTCAATATTGCTCAGTGCAGTGCTACCTAGTATATAATAAGCATAGAATATGGTATAGAATATAATAATATATAGAATAAGTATATAATAAGTACTATATAATACATAAGTACTATGCAAATGTTTTCTATTATTATTAAAGGATCATGTAACTATTTAAAATATTATGTTTTTCCAGATAAATATCTACATATCTGATTTAAAAATAAACATAATCAGTTTTTCAAATCAAATGTTATCATTCTCCAAATTAGTATTAAGAAAGTCAATTTTATGACCTAAATACAACATCTGAAATGAAAATGGCACTTGATTTGGAGTCAGCACACAGGTTGAAAATCTGGTTTTACTTCTTACTCTGTGACTTTAGGCAAATAACTTAAATTATCTAGGGCTCAATTTTCTTTGAAATAAAATAAGAGGAGCAGCCAGGTGGTTCAATGGATAGATCACCAGCCTTAGAGTCAGGAGGACCTGAGTTTAAATTTCACTCAGATAGTTAATAATTACCTAGTTGTGTCACCTAGGCAAGTCATTTAACCCTATTGCCTTGAAAAAGAATATATATATATATATATATATATATATATATATATATATATATATATATATATATATGTATTTATATATATATATTAAAAGGATGACATTTTGTTTGATATGTTCATGGAAAATAAACTTTTTTTTTCCATTTTCATGAAAAAAATAAAAGGAAAAAAGTAAAGGGTAAAGGCAGAGCTTTTGAATGAATGAATAGGTAACCTTTTCTCTCAGAGTTCTAATTAAGTTCTTTTCAGTGTTTATGGTTTTCTTCTGAGATCTGAGGTTCATTATTTTGTAAAATCTTGAAGTTATTCTTTTAACTCCACAGAGGCCATTTTCATTGAGGCTTTTTTTTTCAATATATCATTTGTCCTCTATTAGGACAACACGTAGGATTACAGGGTGAATGCATTGTTTCTTATTTATCCAGTCTCTACAAATACTGGATCAAGAGTGGAAAGGATACTCCTTGTGAGATAACTCCCTTTCTCATACAGATATGTTGGACCTGTCTCTTCAAAGAGTTGTTAAAATTTGATTGCAGAAGTAGTTGCAGTTTTGCTACTCCTTGAATCTCCTTAAAATTGGGCTTAGTATCAAGAAATCCTAAGATATTTATTCACTTGTTTTCACCAGTAGCTTTAAGCACCTAGTTTGTTGCTTTTGCTGACTGATATAGATATGAAAAAATTCTTTATGCTTTGTTTATAACCTTTATTAATTGTTTGTTTATACATTTTTAATAGGTAACAAGGCATAAAACATGGATTCTTGTGCATGTTATATGTGGATATCCTTGTGTTTCATGGACACAGAATTTTGTTGAAGTCAATAAACCCTTTCTCAGAATAACATTTTTAATTGTATGAAATAAATTACCCATTGTTACAAGGAAAACCAGTTATACTGAGTTACATTTATTATAAAATAATTTTCTTAAAACCTCTGAAACACATTAAAGTTCCATGCTTATGATATCCTTCTTACATAAAAAAATCATTTATTAAATAACAATTAAATGCAAGAGTTTTTTCCCTAGATACTGTGGAATATAAAATGATGAGTAAGATGAAACCTCTATTTTCTAAGAAATCTCCAATGTAGTAGCAAAAGTAGATATATTCCCAAATAAATGATAAAAAGCAATGTATAAGTTATGTTATATGAAAAATAATGCATAGCAACCTTGTGTTTGGGGTCAGAGGGAACTGACAGAGATGTAGGAGGAGAAGTAGTGAAAAATTGTTTCAGAAATCAAGGGGATAAATACCTAAGTGAAGAGAAGGAAAACAATATCAAATATCAGAGAAACTGAGAATAATGTATATTGAAGAAAGGTCATTGGAACAGTAATTTGATATTGATCAGATAAGTTCTAGTAATGTTTTTGTTTGTGAAAGGATCTGTAATATTAGTAATGTCACGACTCTTTGTACTGTTGAACATCTTAACTCCTTAAGGATTGCCATGACTGAAAAATTCATCACCTAGCAGCCAGATGTTTGGTGACGAGCTTGACCAGACTATTTCTTTTTCTTTACTTTTTCATATTTTTTTTTCTTCAAAAATCCAGAATGGATCAAAAGACAATTATCAAAGAGGAATCTAAATCAGGCTAGAAGGTGTAGAAAACAGAATACTTTGGGTAAGTGGAAGAGGCTCATTAATCACTTTATTTCAAAAGAATCTTTCAAGATAAAACAAAATAGATCCATCTCTTTCAAACTAGCCTCTCCCTTCTCTGACAATATAGCTGTTCCTCCATTGGCTACAGATAAGAAGTCCACCACAGTCACAACTGATCAGTACTTGGTTAACTAGAAGAATATGTTCCCACTTAGTCTATCAAGGACTATGTCTCCTATTTTCTTTATTTTTTTAAAGATTTCATTTTTAAAGATTTCAGTTTTACAATTTTTCCCCTAATCTTACTTCCCTCCCCCCACCTCCTACAGAAAGCAATTTGCCAGTCCTTACATTGTTTCCATAGTATATATATTGATCCAAATTGAATGTGATAAGAGAGTACATCTCCTATTTTCAATATAAACTTTCTCAATTTGTGAGAGGTTTGAGATATATATATATATCAAGAAACTAAGGAATTTCCTGAGGAACAAGACTAACATGCTCTAGACAAATAATTGACCTTGCCTAATTTCATGATAAGAGAACAAGAAGAGGAAGGAACAGCATTGTTAGGATATCACTTTGAAAAGAACCAATCCAAATTTCAGAAACAAATGATAATATTTATCAATCTCATGGTTAGATTAAGCATGAGGAAGAATTATAAAGAAAATAAATTCTGTCCTTTGCAATTATGATTTTTTTTGTCTCTTCATTATTTTCTCTACTTTTGGTAGTCTATTTCATTATGGTCCCTTACCATCCCTGTACAAACCTGTTCTCAAGGAAGTAAAAACTATAAGTAAATTTTATTTCTGTAATGCATATCAATCATAATTGCTAATTGTCAATAAAGATATAGTTAGCAGTCTATGTTCAGAGATGAAAACTTTATTACTTATTTTAAAAAATCAACAGAAACAATATGAAGTTATGGTAAAAAAAAAACAGTTCCTGCCCAGCAATGTTCAATTCCAAAAAATAGTCATTTTAACCTTTTGATGAGCGCAGTACCATTTTATATTTTTATGACTGATTTATATCCTCATTTAATTTAGAATATTCTATATTAATCTATTTCTGGACTCAATTTCATTTTTTCCATTTGTTCCATAATTATGTCATCTAAAAATTTTTAGAATTATTAGATATCAAAACATACATAAAGATGATTTTATAAAATCCCTCTTTTTTATAGATTAGCACTTTGTTGCCCAGGGATCTCTAACGATCATTTAGCTCCCTGAAGACAGAGATAAAACTATTATTCCGTTTCTTGCTTCCTGCTCCATATTCTTCCTACTATTCCATACTTATTCAATAAGTTCTACAATCACACAATTTTTCCAAAATTACAAACAACTTACAATAAGCCTAGTTGATTATTTGAGATTTTAGGAAAGTGTTGTTTCTGGATACTCTCTTTACAAGCATAGGATTGTTCTCAAGTCTATCATATTTTTATTTACTTGAGGCATTTAAAAAAATCAGTTTATCACACATATGTCTAGTCCTATTTAGAGGCAATTCATGCCAATTTGGCAATTAAACCAAGAACATCCTAAATTCAAATAAAAGCATGAAATAAAAAAATCAAAAGTACAGCTTCTATTGAGAGTTTCCTTGTATTAATACCATTTGTATCATAAAAGATTTTGGTTCATAGAAGTTTTCAATTTATGCAAATGTAATTGAAATTCTGTTCTCACCTTAAAAGAGCTGTGGTTCTGACACTAAATTCTGGCATTAAACATTAATTCATTTACCCTGATTCAACACTGACATCTGTCTACTGGAAAACCAATGTTTGAGGTTTGATCTTTTCTACTTTTCAGGTTGAGAAACTCTATACTCTCCACCCCCCCCTTTTGTCTCTCATAGATATACACACAGAGAACATCTTTAAATTCTTAGGGCTATTAAAATTTAATAACTTTATGTGCTAAGTTTGAATACTATAATGGATTGCAACTGCACTAAGACATTGGAGACAATCAGTATTTGACACTATGACAGACTGATAAATTGAAAAAGGTAACAGAGATCCCTGGAGAGGATATTTGTTAAATTTTTTTCTTCCGGGGCAACTAGGTGGCATAGTGGATAGAGCATAGGCCCTGGAGCCAGGAGAAACTAAGTTCAAATCCGGCCTCAGACACTAAATAATTACTTTTGGGCAAGTCACTTAACCCCATTGCCTTTCCAAAAAAAAATATTAAATAAAAAAAATTTTCTTCCATTTTGAAACAATTGTTGAATAAGACAAAATTTATTGATGTCCTCATCTCAGTTTACTTCAGGAACTCATAGATGTTTGAATATTCTAATAGGAAAGGATAGTCTTAGAGTCTCTCATTCAAGTAGCTTTCTTACAAATTTTACAATGCCAGTCAAAGTAAAAAAAAAAAAAGCTGATAAGTTCTTTGGTAGTTTAGTGACAAGGATATTTCAAGGTCATAACAAACTGCCTTTAAGTTAGAAACTTCAACTTAACCTTTCTGAGTTTCATATTTATGAAATGAAGGGTGCCCATTTACTTATACTGAAAATAATTCAAATTTTTTTGTAAACCAAGGAGGTAATTTATTCTTTTGTTTTTTAGGAAGGAGGGGTAATAGCTGAATGATATATAGTTACTGCTTAATGAATTGTTTATTCACTGAATAGCACAGGAAACAAGTAATTAATAAACTCTATTGACATGCAGATGGGCAATTATTCCGCAACTCTCATTATTACTTTAAGTGATTTATCCAAATCTTCCCCTCAGTCAAAGATCAGAGGTAAGACTTGAACCCAGGTCTTTCTGATCCCCAGGTTCAATTATGTACTATGTACACTGTAATTTGAGATTTTATTTTGTTAACACTGTGAGGCAGCCTGTTGTGCAGATCCACTTTTGCATTTTCCTTGTGACTTGAAAATCATTGACCAACCACTCAAAATTCTTTCCTCCTTTGGATTCTATGACAGTGCATTTTCTTGTTTTCCATCTACTTTTATGATGATACCTTTGAAAGGATAAAAGATGAATAAAGAGGCACAGATCTATTTGGAGTAGAGAAAATGACTGTCTGTGTCCTAAGATCAAAGTTGGGAAACAAAGACAAAGTCATCTTTGGTCGCATCATATTCTACCATATTCAGTACCTATAAAAGCAGTGCTCCCTAAAACTTTCTAAAATGAGGATTATGAAAAAGAAGACAAGAAAATATTAATAAGTTATAATTAAATAATTATAATATAGAGACTTACAACTTGGTTCATTTCCCTTTGGAAGAGACATTCAAAAACTTTATATCTTTCAAAAAGGTTGGTTGACTTTGGGCTTTCTATTAATAGCATTTGGAGACACTTTGACATGTGACCTTAAACAGAACTCCTTAAATATGATCAAATATCTGATGTGTTTTCAAAACTAAAGTTCTTTCAACAGGATTCTGTTATGTTAATTTGATATCCCCCCCTTTTGGGAAAGCCATTTAGCTTGAAAATTGTTAACTGGTACTATTTAGCTTGCATAAACAAAGATGATAAAATGTTTCAATTCAAAGAAAATTTTCCCCAATGATTAAAATAAATTCACAAACATGTTCACTTACTTTCCCTCTTAATAAAAAAGCTAGTCAAAAGTTATTAAATGCAGCAGGCAATATTGAGATTACAATAAAGACTTATTAAAGCCAAAAATGTAATGCTTCTATATTTCCATAGCAAAGAACAAATGTTCCATTTATGAAACGAAAATGCACTTTAAAAAAAAAGAGAACTAAATATATGGTAAAGAATAACCAAAAACAAAAAGAGCAACAAAAAGAGCAAAAGTAAATATATATATATGTATGCATATATAAATTTATATATATGTATATAAATTTATACCTAGATATAAATTTATATCTATTTAATATATAGTATAAATAGGTTACTCAATTCTACTTCCATGAGGTGAGGTCTAGAAAAGGTATTCTTAAATTTTTGTGTGTCACAGAAACTTTGGCATTAATGCTTTCTCAAAATTTTTAATTAATTCAAAGAAATGTTAGATTCAGTTACAAGTCAGTGAAATTAAATATATATGTATATATATATATATATATATATATATATATATATACATATATATTTCCATTCAAGATCATATAGCTCTCTGGTTAAGAACCTTTTGTTAGAGGAAAAATTGGGAAAATCTTACAATATTATATAGACAATGCCCTTGGCTCAAAAGTTTTGCTGTCAACTTGATTCAGATTAAATCTACCACATGATCCTCTTTATTAAATTGAGGCTTTTTAAAACTATTTTGAAGCCTCCAATTCCTTTCTCTATGACTGATGAAACTCTTTAGTGTGTATATGGAATCTTTTATTGATTTATTTCTCTACTCAATAGTCTTTTTTTCTTTTTTGGTATTCTTATAATTGTTTCTGGTTTTAAATTTTTTTCTTTTCTGATGCAGTTCACTGATATACATCTTCTCCAAAGTGATGGAGTAATAAAACTTGAATTCAGAATCTGAATTATGATTTCACTTTTCTCTCATTTTCTCTGGAATGAAGGAAACAGAAGATTTGAGATATTAGATACCTTTTGGCTCTAACTCTATGATTTTCCTATCCAATGAACACATTTAGTCATTTTGAAAAAAGATATTTGTTAGCCTTAGCTCTTTTTCCACTTCTACTTTCCAACTGTTCCTACATAAGAACTTTAATTTACAGGTGGCTATAGCTATGGTAAAATATGGTACAATAGACAGAGCATTTGATTTGAAGTCAGGGACACCTGGTGCAGTTAGGTGGCACAGTGGATAGAGTGCTGGACCTGAAGTCAGAAAAGAATCATCTTCCTGAATTAACATTTTTCAGATGCTCCCAGCTGTGTGATTCTGGGCAACAGCCTTCACTTCATAGTTTCCCAATTTCCTCAGCTGCAAAATGGAGATAATATCACTTCCATCTCTCTCAGTGCAGTTATGAAAATGAGATAATATTTGTAAAGAGAATTACAAAACTTAAAATATTACATAAATACTATTTTTATTACCTCTGAAAAAAAAGAACTTGGATGACTAGAAGTAAACCTATATAATAGAGATACAATTTTAAATTAAATGATGTTTATACATCAATCAAAAACAATTTCAAAATACGATGAAAAATGCTATTCTCATTAAGAGAAAGAACTATGGAGTCTGAATACAAGTCAAAGCGTACCATTTTCACTTTATATGTTTTTTGAATTTTTTTCATGATTTCCTCCTTTTATTCTGATCCTTTCACAACATGATTAATATGCGAATATGTTTATTATAATTATACATGTAATAACCTATATCAGATTACTGGCTATATTGGGGAGGGGGAAATGAAGGGAGAAAAATTTGGAACTCAAAACTTACAAAACAGAAGTTGAAAACTATCTTTATATACATATATAATATTTATATATATATATATAATGCATATATATAGGAAAAAATAAAATACTGTTAACTGAAAACTATTTTTAAAATAAAGGCAAATCAAATTATATTTGAGAGGCTCTAGTTTAAAAGTGTATCTCACCATTCCTTGAACTTTTTTTTGCACCTACAGTAAAGGCTACTTTCTTTCGCATTTAATAGCTTTCTAACTGATTCATTTGTCCTAGTTTTGTGACTTCCATGACAGTGAGATCCTTGAGATCAGAATCAATGTCCCAAATTTCTAATCTCAACTGGGCAAACAGTGCTAAACAATAATCCTTTTACTCTTTCTTTTTTTTTCCTTTCTTGCATTCCTCAAAACCACTACTGCAATTCCTTCCTCACTTTTCTTCAAGACCCACGTAGATCCATTCTTTTATTTAGCAGAGGGCCCCTTCCCCTACTTGACTAAGAAAAAGGGGAGCACTCTCTGAATTCTTCTCGACCCTGAATGACAAAAATGTCAACATCCTTTATTCTCTCATCTTTTTCCTCCAGTATCTCTGATGACAAGTTATCTCATCTCAGAAGCAAAGATCTCTCTTTGTATTCCTGGCATCGCCCCTCTAATCTCCTCAGGCAGTTCTCCCCTCCCCCTCACTAATTTTTCCCCTCTCTTAAATCTCAAACTAACTACTCCTTTCTTTTGCCTTACAAAATATGCCCAGATCTCTCCAACCCTTAAAAATACTCATTTAACCTTGTCACTCCCGTAACTATTGTCTTGAATTTCTTTTCCATTTTACAACCAAATTCCCAAGGGGAAAATGTCATCTACAATAGGTGTTTCCCACTTTCTGTTCTCCAATTCACTCCATAACTCTGTACTTCTGATTTTGGCATAACACTGAAACTGTTCTCTCCAAAGGTATTAATGATCTTTCCCTTCTATTCCCCCTCCCCAAGACAACCAGTAATCTGATATAGATTATTACATGTACAATTATATTAAAAATATTTCCATATCAGTCATGTTGTAAAAGAAGGATAAGAATAAAAGGAGAAAAATCATGAGAAAGAAACATTCAATGGCATTTCCTTGGACTCATTCTTCTTGACCTCTTTGCAGTCTGTAGAATTTCTTACCACTCTCTCCTCTCTAATACTTTTCTTTTCTCCAGGCCTCTGGAATGCCTCTTTCTTCTTTCTCATCCTACCTTTCTGAGTGCTCTTTCTCTGTCTACTTTTCTGAATCCTCTTCCACTCATACCCTCTAAATATAGGTGTTTCTCAGCATCCTGGACCCTTACTCTTTTCCCTCCATATTATTTCACTTGATGATCTCATTAGCTCCAGTGGATCCTATCTAAATGTTCTGCATATCTTGCCCAAATTTCTCTACTGATCTCCAATTTCTCATTAATTTCATCTTTCAGATATCTTGAAGTTCAGTAGACATTTTAAACTCAATATTTTAGTTCTTCAAAAGACAACTCATCTTTAATGTTCCTCCTATTTTCCTATTATTATAGAGGAAAACACAATCCTCTCATTGCTTCAAACCTACAACCTAGGAGTCTTTCATCCCTGATATCTAATCTGTTTCCAAGGCTATAAATTTCACCTTTGCAATATCTCTCAGATTCACCCCTTTCTTTGCTTTCATATTGACACATCACTCTAGTATACCATCTCTTTATCTAACACTGGGTCTATTGTAATAACCTGTTGTTAAGTCTGCCTATCTTAAATCTGTTCTAATCTAGCCTCCATTTAGCCACTAAAATGATTTTCCTATTTTTTTCCCTAAACACCATGCTAACCCCCTACTCCATAAATTATAATGGTCCCCTTTTGTTTACAGGACCAAATACAAAATACTCTGTTTGACATTTAAAATGATTTATAACCTAGCTTTCTCTTACATTTCTTGTCTTCTTACATTTCAGTCATTTGATACATACTCTTTGATTCAGTGACACTGGTCTCCTGTCCATTCCAGAAACAAGACAATCCATCTCTTGACTCTGGACATTTTCTCCGGCTGTCTCCCACATCCTCCATAACTGAAACATTATCCCTTTACTCTGCCTATTGAAGGTACTAACTTAAAGTCCCAATTGAAATCCTTTCTTTTACTGGAAACCTTCCCCAACCCCTCTTAATTAATTCTAAAACCTTACTCTTTTGATTACTTACTACTTATCATATATATATATATATAAAAATATATATATATATATATGTATGTATATACATATATGTATATGTATATATGTATATTTAGCTTGCTTTTTATATATTTATTTGCTCACTGTCTGCCTCATTAGATTGTAAGCACTTAACACAAGCACTTAAGACAAGTGCCTAGTTTTTAGCAAGTGCTCAGTAAAAGTTTATTAATTAATTGATTGACTGGTTGTGCCAAATCTTTTGTGCCAATGAGAGAGAAAAGAGGAGAGAGATAAACGGAGGAAAAACTTAGAAAAACAGAATTAGAAATACAGAGAAAGATTGAGAGAAAGACAGTGTGTAAGCTCATGGACATTAAGGAACCCTTATTCCAGAGTTAGCTTCACTATACTATACAACCTTCATTCTACTTGTTTTCTTTTCCTTCTTGTCCCTTCATAAGACTTGTGGTCAATGATGAATTTCAAGCACTAAAAATGAAAGGATATTATTCCATTGTACATAAATGATAATTTGCAAATAATTGAACAAAAAGCAACAAGAGAAACTCTGTTAGCCTCCTTTAACCACCCTACTCCCAAACACTTTCCTTAGCTGTCTTATAAAAAAAATCATCATTCTACCAGGCTCAGGCTCAGTCACAAGTACTACTCATGTGAAATGCAGAAAATGCCTACTCTTGTTATCTCCATTGTGTCCTCTGACAATGATGGCCTTTCTGTAGTATGCCCCTTGTAATCAAATAACACAAACAGCTCCACAAAAGCACTTAATTAGAAGAGTTGTTGGTGGAGTGACGTTACAGACAAATCTTATACGCAGCTAAGCAATACTTCAGAGCTAGTCAGCCTTGAGCATTGGATTCAGGAGGCAATCACTCTATGGTGGCATCAGAAAACATACATAGAGAAAAATAAAAATAGAAAATAGAAAAACACATCTTTTCTTTCCCTTCCTACCAATAAGATTGATGTATTTTGTTTCAGTATTCCCTAAAATAATACACCCTTTCAGTCACATATTACTGATCTCTAGGAGCTATGAGTTGTTTTATGTGGTTTTCATCCTTTAAATTTATCCTCAAAATCCCAATGTGCATATATTTTACAGATAAAACCAAAGCAAACCTAAAGATACACACATAGACACACGAAATCAGGGAACTCAACCAACATTTGATAACAATTTCATGATAGAATCAAAAATAGAACAAAAATCCTTTCATTTTATTTCCATGACAACTAAAATAGATTTGATATTGGCTGCAATATCTGTTCTAGTAAATAATAGTGTTAATAATTCACATTTCTTTTTTCACTATAAGGTTTGCAAAGCATTTTATAATCATTATCTCACTTGATCCTTCCAATTGTCTTGTTTAGATAGGCACTATTAATATATCTATTAAACAGATGAGAAAATTGAGTATCAGAGTTTAAATGTCTCCTCAGAGTGAACATAGCCAAGAGTACTAAAAGCAGGATATAAACCAAGTTTATCCTGACTTTAAAATTGGCACTCTCTATTTGACATATTGCCTTGGCTACAATTAGTGATATCACTACTTTAATATCTGCCAGTAGTTCAACAATAATTTGTTGCCACTGTATCAATACTTAGTAGCACCTCAAATATATATTGCTATCCCAATTCATCTGTCTCAGGGATTCTTAAATTTTATGTACATTTCTTTTGATTTGAGTATGCTTTTGTGTGTATGTTGCCAGGCATATTTTTGACAGACTAATAAAACTTATTGACTCCTTTCTCAAAATAATGTTGTAAGATGCATAAAATAAAATATGTAATAGTAAAAAATATTTTTTGAATTAAATATTTGTATAAATATATATATAACAACATATTAATATAATTCTATTATATATAATTTTATGTTATAAAGAAATTCTTGGACCCCCACATTAAGAACTCTTGTTCAATTTCCTTTTTTTTTCTTCCAGATTCACTTTTCTATAACTTTGTTAAAATTAATTTCAAGAGACCTCTTCCAAGAAAAGCTCACCAATTATTCTTAGCACACTATGATTACTCCTTTCCTTTTCCTTCCATACATATACTTTAGTGGAAAATGAATTTGTGAACTCTCTCTTCCGACCCCCCTCCCCTCAGTAACAAATGGTCAGATTAGCATTGTACATCCATATATTTTTGGTAAACATATTTATAGATTAGTCATTTTCAATATAAGGAATAAGGATTAAGGGAAAGAGATACATAAAAGATAGCTTTTAATAAAGTGTTCATATTCTGAAGGGTTATTTTTGTTTGGTTTTGTTCTTCTTCCTCTGCATTAGCTATTATTTGTTCTAATCTCAGTATATTTAAAGAAATATTAATTGATGATAAATCATTTAAAGTCACATATTTATAATTAGAGAAAAATGCTAAGCATTCGTCACCTTATAATTTCTTTTGCTTTATCCTTTGCTCTCACTCCAAATGCCAGTTTAGCATACCAAATAGCAAGATAGTCTCAAATCAGAAAAACTAGTACTCAAGTCCTTTCTCTGACACAAGATATCTATGATATCCTAAGAAAATCACTTAACCTCTCAGGTTTTGGAAAACTCTCTTAAAATGTTAAGATGAACAGTTCATAACAGTAATCTACATTAGTAGAAATAGTTCTTTCACAGGCTGTAAGGTAGTATCTTACACTGATGATATCATAAGTTTGGACATTCACACACATATACACACATTCAAATATATGCTCATTCACACACACATATGTTCACATAAACGTTTCATAGTTCTACTTTCAGACTTGATAGAAGTTTGACATGTGTCTGATTCTGGAAGATGATTCCTCTTAATAATATTTCTCTAATATAATATTATCCCCTTGCATATCTATAAAGTCAGTAGATTTCCAATGCAGTATAGTCAACATAGATACTGACACCATATCTAATAACTATATTGTAATATATCCTATACAGATATTTCATTTTCCAGTTGAAATGAACTACTAGCAGACAAAAAAGAGGCATTAACATCTGCCTTCTTGCCCATTTCTCTTCAACACTGGAAGAAGAGTATGTCTAGAATCTGATTTATTCTGCAAACTCTTTTGATCTTTTATGGCAGCTTCTTATTCCCTTTCTGAAGCTGAGGTTCTTCAAATGAAGGGTTCATAATATACTTTGATAGTTATTTATGAGATAGTCATGAGTGAATTCCACTAACTCCAGGTAACTCCCACATGTCCCCCAAATTTAAATTCATTCAATCAATTTTGTGTCTTAAAGTCTGCTAAAGATTCAATGTATATAATAAGACAAATCTCTTTGATAGTAGAGAAATTTGATTTAAATTTTGAACCTTTCATCATTAAAAAAACAGTCCTTTCACAATCTCCTACCATGTCCTTATCTATAAATACATAGCTCATGCATAGTTTGATTGTGTTAATAGACCCATACTAAGTAATACATCAAAAAACCCAGAGTTTGGAAACAAATAGAAAAAGGATTGAAATTTTGTATCTGATTTTTAAAGAGATAAAAGATTTTTTAAATGATTGTTAAGTGACCTTCCCAAGGTCACTCAGCTAAGTTAAGAATTAACTGACTGACTTTGGATTTGAACTCAGGTTTTCCTGACTCCAGGGCCAGTGTACTATCCACTGTACTATCAAGTTGCCCTTTAAAATGTTAACTTTACATTGAAAAAAATGAAAAAATGAGAAAATTTTTTAAATTTCAATTTCTATGATTTGAAATATTCTGGAGTATGCTATCAAGCTCTGAGTTTCAATTAAAGAACAATATGAAAAACATACAGATGAGGTCCATATCAGAAAAAAAACTTGCAAAACATATGGAGAATATCTAAAAGGAAATAGAACTAGTTCTGATATGGAAGAAAGTTGCAATTGATAGTATTTGTCTTCATTTATATAAATATTTGAGGTGATTAGATGTGTCTTTTTCCTGGTTCATTCCACTATCCACTTATTATTAAGCACCTTATTCACAGCATGGTACTAGATGCTTTAAACACCATATTAAAAACTATCTCTTATTTATCTCTTTCCCTTAATCCTCATTACTCATACTGAAAATGATTAATCTGTAAACATGTTTACCAAAAATATGTATGTACAGTGCTACTCTGACCATTTGTTGCTGAGGGGAGGGGGGTATTGCTTGAAGAGAAAAGTAAGTGAAAAAAAATTAAAGAATCTAAACAAATTAATTCTATACAAGGGCAGAGGAGTACAAATCATGAAACTGGCTAGACTGGAATGAGGTTTGTCAGTGCAAAACAGGAAGTGATTTTTGAGCAAATTTCATAAGTATATTATAAATTAGAACAGAATATTATACTGAAAAATAAACTAGACTTTGAGGCAAAAGTCTGACTGATATTGCTATTTAATACCTTTGTTACCCTGGACAAATAACAGAGCAAATTAAGCTTCAATTTTCTAATTTGTAAAATAAAGTCAATAATACTTTCCTGGGATTGCTGAAAGAAAAGTACTATGTAAATGTGAACCATTTTATTGTTATTACTCCTAGAGAGAAGATAGGAAAGTATTTCGAAAAGGGGAAAAAGCATGAGCCAAGACTCTTTAAATGAGTGTGATAATAGCACCAACTCCCAAGGTTGTTCTGAGAATAAAATAAGATATTTTTAAAGTGTTTAGGTGATATAGAAATGCTAGTTATTATTTTCTTCACATAGAATTTTAATTTTTTTATCCATATGCACCCGTATATTTTTAAGTTACAAAATTTCTTTCCACTCTCCCTTCCGACCCCCCTCCCCTCAGCAACAAATGGTCAGAGTAGCATTGTACATCCATATTTTTGATAAACATGTTTACAGATTAGTCATTTTTGATATGAGGAATTAAAATTAAGGGAAAGATACATAAAAGATAGTTTTTAATAAAGTTTTCATCATATTCTGAAGAGTTGTTTTGTTTTGTTTGTTTTTCTTTCTCTGGATTAGTTATTATGTTTTTTAATCTCAGTATATTTAAAGAAATAGTTTTTTTTTCCTATGCAAGTTTGATTTTAAAAACAAATTATTGTTATTCAGTCTTCCAGTTATGGCTGACTATTCATGACCCCATCCATGAAGGGTATCCTAGATAAGGATACAGGATTGATACCATTTTCTTCTCCAACTCATTTTATAGAGGGGGAAGCTGGGAAAGATGTAGGCTAAGTGACTTGTTCAGGGTTACATAGCTAGTAAGTGTCTAAGGACAGATTTGAACTGAGGAAGATAAATCTTTCTGACTCCAGGCTTGCTGCTCTGTTCTCTATGCCAATTCACTTCCCTTAATGAAATAATAACAGAAATGAACAAGAACCAGATTTCACTGATTTATACATATGGTATTAGATATTTTTAATATTTTATTTATATATTTTTCCAACTACATGCAATTGTAGTTTGCAACAATTGTTTTTGCAAGGTTTTGAGTTTTACATTTTCTCCCTCCCGCTCCCCTCACCATGGCAGAAAGCAATCTAATATCATCTTTACATGTATAACCATGCAATCAGAGATCCATATTAATCATATTGTGAAAGAAGAATCAAATAGAAATGAAAAATAACATTAGAGAAAAAGTAATGCCACTTAAGACAACTTTTAAAATTGAATATGGTTAGCATTGTTCTGCATTTAAACTCCACAGTACCTTCTCTGGATATAGATGGCATTTTCCATCACAAGTCTTTTAGAATTGTCTGATTATTGTGCTGATGAAATTTCCAGGTCCATCATAGCTGATCATCACCTAATGTTGCTGTAACTGTGTATAATGTTCTGACTCTGCTCAGTTCACTCAGCATCAGTTTAAGCTCGTGTTTCCAGGCTATTCTGAAATCCATCCTATTCCTCATGATTTCTTAAATAATAATAGTTTTTCATCATATTTATATACCCCAATTTATCAGTAATTCCCCAATTGATGGACATCCCCTCAATTTCCAATTCTTTACCACTTTGTAAAGAGCTGCTGTAAATATTTTTGTAAATTTGGCTTTTTTTTAAAACTTTTTACCCTTTTTTGTGCTTTGGGATATAGATCAAAGGAAATACATTTTTATTGCATTTGGGGCATAATTCCAAACTACTCTCCTGAGTTCACAACTCCACCAACAGCAATGCATTAGCATCCCAATTTTTCCATATCCCTTCTAACATTGATCATTTTCCTTCTTAGTCATATTGGCCAATCCAATAGGTACCTCAGAGCATTTCTCTAATCAATAATGATTTAAAGCACTTTTTTCTTATGACTAGAGATAACTTTAATTTCTTCATCTGCAAATTGACTTTTCATATCTTTTAAACTATTGATCAGTTGGGGAAAGATTTGTTTTTTTAAATTTGATTCAGTTCTCTATATATTTTAGAAATAAGTCTTTTGTCAAAAACACTAGTTGCAAAAATTGTTTCCCAACTTATTGCCTTCCTTTTAATCTTGTTTTATTTTTTGTTTTATTTGTGCAAAAACTTTTCATTTTAATGTAGTCAAGATTATCCATTTTGCATTTTATAATTCTCTGTCTTTTCTTTGGTCATAAACTGCTCCCCTTTCCAAAGATCTATTGGTAAACTTGTTCTCCTAATAGGTTTATAATATCATCTTTCTTGTTACTATATTACATTATATACATATATATTATATATATATATACATGTTATCTACCTCAGATAATAGATAATTTTCTTTGTTTCAAAGGGAGCAATTGGATAGAAGCAGAAAAAATTTGAATTAAACTGTTGCATTAGATATACAGAACCACATGATTTTAGGCAAGTACTTTAACCCCATCAGTAGCTTAGACAGATCTCTTTAAGGTTCCAAGTTGTAAATGAATTGTTGATCTGGTTGAATGGAGAGTGCTTGCTTAACAAAGAAATTAGAAGTCCAGATTAAAAAAAATTTCATCTCATTTTCTGTCACTGTCTCTCTTTATCTCTGTCTCTCTATCCCACACTTCTATTTCCCTCTCTGCCTTTTTTCTTTTCCCTCCAAATAGCTTCTACCTAACATTGTTCTGGCAAAGATAAGACAATGACTCAATTACTGAGTTTAAAAAAACAAAATAATCAGTCATGTAATTGTAGGATGCTGTAGTTTTTTTTTTGGTATATATTTTTCTGATCTCTGTTAAACTGTTTTTTTTATTTTTTATTTTTAAAATTTTCCTGCTTACATCAAGATCTAATGCAAGAGGAAAAAAACCACATTGAGACAGCACCAGCAGAGATAGAAATCTGATCACATGAAATAGAAAATGTTTAATGTGAAGCCTTAAAAATCTTAAAAAGATAAAGCACAGAAAGTTGTGTGTATGTGTGTGTGTGTGTGTGTGGGGGGGGTTATTTGAAAGTTTTTTGCTGGTTTTTTTTTCCTGAGATAGCAGGGAGGTGGAAGTGATTCAGTGAGAACTTTCCATTTCAAAAGGCCTAGTGATGGTTCTGTATGTGTGAGGAG
This sequence comes from Macrotis lagotis, assembly GCF_037893015.1. Classification (NCBI taxonomy): domain Eukaryota; kingdom Metazoa; phylum Chordata; class Mammalia; order Peramelemorphia; family Peramelidae; genus Macrotis; species Macrotis lagotis. The sequence continues at coordinate 530,331,388 of NC_133658.1, forward strand.
AGATGGAACAAATTGCTCAGTGAAAGTAATGGGGTCATCCACTCCGATGCCTTCAGGAATGCTGTAAATCTTTATGCTATTCATTGTGTTTCTATCCCTTTCTCCTGATGCAGCTTCTAGTGATTCCATTTAGGAGGGGAGTGCAAAATGTCCCACTGAAGAGCATTAGAAGATGCCTCTATCCTTTGAGTTTGAAAATCTCCTTCAAGCTTTTACTCCATTATTTTATGGCCTTGTATATCTATAATTCTAGTACAAAATTGCAAAAATCACATTTCTTAAAAGAGATGATCTACTTAAAATTGTAAAAGATGCCTGCATACTTGCTGCTCTGTCTGACTGACTTCTCTTGGGGGGGGGGGTAGTTTATTCATCTAAAATCTTTATCATGTGGACAAACATATCATTTGCACCACTGGGAATGTTTGAGATCTAATGGGAGTAAAACAACAAAGTAGTCTTTCTGACCTTTATGTTATTAGCATTCAGTTCTTTCCCAGAGAACTTCTTGTAAAAGTCAGACTGATCAGCTTTTTGCCTCCTTTGCTTTTAAAGTCTGAGGAAGATATGTGGAAAGGCCCTTTGACATGCTTACTTTATTCAGTTACTCTATAAGAGGCCTTTCTATCCTTGGGTAAAAAAAAAAGGAATATTCATCCTGTTTTCACGGCTAGAAAATCTTACTTTACATTCTATTTAACTTTACACCAAGGTTTAAGACTTAATCACAGGGGCAGCTAGGTGGCACAGTGGATAAAGCACTGGCCCTGGAGTCAGGAGTACCTGGGTTCAAATCCAGTCTCAGAAGTTTAATAATTACCTAGCTGTGTGGCCTTGGGCAAGCCACTTAACCCCATTGCCTTGCAAAAACCTAAAAAAAAAAAAGACTTAATCACAAACTCTCATTTCATTCAGGAGTATTCTTAAGAAGGAATTCAAAAGAAATGGCAAAGTACAAGAGGCCAGCTGAAATCCAGTTCTGCTTGCTTTGTGTAATGTATTTTTAATTATTTACTTAACTGTGTTGTAAATAAGATTGGGATTTAATTTACATATGATAATGCAGCAGCTACTTAAATCATGTCCTTAAGTCCTTTGTCTTCCAAGGCAAAAACATAGAACAGGGAACCCTTTGCCTCATTTTGCATTTAGCTTAGTATTATTACAACACAGAGCCTGATGATATAATAAAGGCATTGGTCAAAATTCACTTCATGAGGTAATCAAGAAAGCAAAATATTTACATTATGATGGTAATTCAAATCTAGCTTTTGTCAAATTATATCAGTAGCTAGTTTCTCAGAATGCAAAATGCTTAGGAGATTATTCATGTGTAGCAAAGATTTTGCCCCAACTCAAATGTGAGTGTTAATGTCTCCTAATTGTGGAAATTCTATATTTGATCACAATCATTAAAATTAAATTCTAACTTAAGTTCTCCACTTATGAACTTATTTTCAGAGTTAACAGCAAAGTAACTTCCCTCTTTTAATTCTTTAAAATCTATCCTATATTTAGTTTATCTGGACATAGTTTGTTATCTTGACTCCACTACTAGACTGTGCACTCCTTGAGAGCAGAGACCATCTTTTACCTTTCCTATTCCCATTTCTTCCATAGTCCTTTGGATATAGTAGGTCTTTAATTTATTATTTATTATTGATTACAAAATAAATATTTATAGGTTTTGTTCAACTATTTCATGAGAAGAAAGAACATTGTAGGAAGGAAAACAGACATTGAATATTTTGTTTTACCCTCCTTTTAAACTACATTGGATTCAGTGAATATCTATGGTTTATCCTATATATTCATTCAATCCAAAAACTCCTTTTCTCTGAAATCCAGATTTCATTTTTTCTTCTTTATTTTATTCACTATTATTAATAGGATCCAATTTCTGCTTCCTGAACTTGGACTTAAATGGTCCTATATAATTTAAATGCAATTTAATGACTTACAAATCCTTTTAACAGATATATATATATATATATATATATATATATATATATATATATATATATATATATGTATAGGACAATTTCTTAAAATACTCAAGCACCTCTGGAGTGACACTGATAATTCTGTCTTGGATTAGCTTCAATTAACCTGTATGTTCATATATCATGTAAGCATTCAATTGATTACATTTTGTCTCCTTCATTAGAATTTGAGCTGCTTTAATGTCAGTAGCTGCTTTTACCTTTGTGCTCTTACCATTTAGCACAATGTCCTACATATATCAATATTTAATAAATACTGTTGACTAGTTCTACAGAGTCATTGTGCTGACCTCATTGCTCTATGCCTGGAAAACCCAGACAGTCTACCAGCAACATGTCAGGAAACTGAATCTCTTCCATTTCAATTGTCTTGGGAATATTCTGAAGATCACCTGGCAGAATCTACCAGACAATGAGGTCCTTCCTCAAACTAAACTGCCTAGCATTCCATTACTCCAGAGAGTGCAACTCTGATGGTCTGGACATGGTGTTAGAAGGCCAAAAAAGCTATTTTATGGAGAACTCACACAGAGTCACAAGGGAATCAGAAGAAGTAATACCAAGACACCTAGAAGGTCTCATTGAAGAACTTTAGTAGTGATTGTACAGCATGGGAGACACTGACACAGGCCCACCCAGCATGGCATGCCCTCATCAGTGAGGGTGCTGCACTCCATGAATAAGGCAGAATTGAAGCAGCTCAAAGGAAATGTGACATGTGTAAGTTTAGAGTTCCCACCTCATGTGCTCACATGAACTATTTGTGCCCAATCTGTGGTAGAACATTCCAATCTTGAAATGGTCTGATCAGCCACAGTGGGACACACTGTAATTTGTCTCAAACATAGTGATGTCATTTTTGATCTTCAATAACAAAGGGCAAGAACCAGCCACCATTGGACTTCCTGAGAAAGCAATATTGCTGTGGTTTTTAAAGTTTAAATATAACAAAGGAAAATGGTATCTTCAAAACTACATGGGAAATAGGGGTAGCTGGGTGGCACAGTGAATGGAGCATTGCCCCTGAAGTCAGGAGATCCTAAGTTCAAATTCAGCCTCAGACACGTACTAATTACCTACCTGTGTGATCTTGGGCAAACCACTTAACACCATTGCCTTGGGAAAAAACTACATGGGAAATGAACTTGATTTATTTCTAGTCAAATCTAAAATATAATATTAAAGGTTGAGTTTGCAAATATGCGGAAAATGAAATGGGGATTTTTAAAAAATCTTTTCATTTTTCTAAATAAATGTAACTTCATTAATAAGATCCAAGCCAGACTAACATCATTTCCATTTCTTGAAGATAGCATTTACATAGATTTTGAAAAAGATTTGAAAAAGTTGTTCATATGTAATTCTGTGTAATTATTATGACCAATCTTGGATGAGGAGCAACTGTCTTTCTTGTTTCAAGAAGCAGAGAGGCTGTGAGTGGGGAAACATCACATAAGCTGTGAGACAGTCAAAATGGTGGTTAGTTTTACTGGGTATGTATTTGGAAAAGAAAGTTAAAAGCAAAAGTTTGTAATAAAAATTAAATTTTTCTATTGTCTCAAATCCTTTGATCACTAAATATTAAACTTTTTTCACAAAGGTGATTCAATTATCTGTAAGAAACATATTTCTGATTTTTGCTATTAAATGCCTTTTGGTAGAACTGTCTTTGTATATAGACTGGTTTTATGTCTACCTAGAGTATTGATCTTTAAAAATATATTTTAAGCACACAATAGGAGAATTATTTTTCCCCAAAGCAATACTTCCCAACTAAAACACTCAAAAGAAACACACACACACACACACACACACACACACACACACACACACACACAAACACAAACAATTGCTAGTTAATGCTAGATATATTCTGTTCAGGGGTGAAAATATTTTATTCTATAATTAGGGATGTTTTAAAGTAGGAAATTTGGGACCAGGGGTATTGGTAGGAACAGAATATGGTGAAGGATTTTGCTATCAATGTTCACCTGAATGGAATAGAAAAGGGTTATGTCTAAAGAGAACATAAAATTTAAGGGGAAGTCCAAACTAGGGAAGAAATGGAAATCCATTATTTTCCCTAGAACCAAGAAAATATAACTAAGTAATGGAAAGAAGTAATTTAATTCAAATAAGTATATTTATGAAGGGTCTGGTAAACCCTTCGACTAAGGGCACTGGAAAAAGCATAATACTCAAAAGTTTTGAGATCTAATGAATATGAAAACACACTCCATCATTGATTTCAGTCTTTCCAAATTTTCCAAACCTGTCTGACTCTTGTCCATATCTTCTCATGATTTCTTCAGAGTGGGTCCACCCAATATGCTGGGGCTTTCCTCTAATTGCTCAATATTACATGAATAACTATATAGAATATTGTTCATTAATTTTCCTTCACTTGTAAAATTAGTGATCTATCTCTTCCCCACTAGATTTTCCTCTCTCCCCTTACCTACCACACCATTTTACTTTATGCTGACGTTAAGGAACACCTAATAAGCCAGTTTGTCTGGTGTACAGAATATTTAATTGGAACAACTTGAAGCAAATTTGGAAAGATAATGAGAATCAGATTGTGAAGAACTTTAAATGCCTAACTGAAGAAACTTTCTTTTGTTCTAAAGGTAATTGGGGGCCACTAAAAGATAAAAGGGTTCTGAAAATATTGATAAAAAATAAAATGCACAAATATTATCGAGCTTTCTAAACTTTGCACAACAAACTGACAGTATCATCAGCTAGTCCTTAGTAAATAAACATTATAATAAAGGAAGTTTTTACTCCTGGGCATATTATTGTGTAAAATATGGATAGGTGATGTATTTGTATTAGAGGGCATATTTTTATGTTAAAGTGTTCATACTGACACTTAGCCAAAGTCTAGCAGTTTTTCCATTTTTACAAGCTTTTCTTTATTTCAAGTTTTGACTTAGTTTCTCATTGAAATCCTTGAAAGCAAACAGCTTAGCATGGTTGTCATTTTTAAATACTTTGTACTTGCCATAGGAAAGGTCACATGTAGCATCTGGGCAATAAGAAGGTCCCAAAATGTCTACCAGTCAACTAAGACAGATAATGCTCAACATCTATATTCATCAGTTCACCTCAATGTGTCAAAATCTTGGAGATAATTTTCTTAAGCTATAATAGAATTTTTATTGAGGTAATTTATCCTCAATGCATGAGGTGTGAAAAGCTCAGCTGTTCCTTGGATTTCCCAGCCCCTCCCATCCCACCAAGAAAACAGGCACAGAAATAGGAACCTGGTGGTCTGATAGTAGTTTCCTCTAATTTCCCTGTAGGTATAAAGTAATACAAAAAAGGAGTCTTTGGAATTTCTATTTACATAAAACGAATTTATAATTGATGTGCCACTTTTTGGTGGACAGAGTTAATAGGCCTTTTAAGAATCTCTACTTAATAATAATAAAGTATCTTTTTTTAAGAGGTTTTGATGTGCCTCCTAGCATGACCTTCAGTTGCTACTTTGATGGTAGTGGTTACATAGTTTCATGCTCTGAGACTCTCCATTTAAAGTTGATGCTGTAAAATTAAAATTCTTGAGTTTTTCTCCTTTGGATTACAGATGAGATGAAGGATGAACTACAAATGGGAAGAATAGCATTTTCAGTCTAGAAAGAATCAAAAGTAGATAGTATAGCAACATTTTTTCTTTTTTTACAACTAAAATGAAGTTGACTTGCAAAGTACCCAAATATTTCATAATATTCTTCAGAAATTGAAGATGTTATTAAAATAGTATCATTATGCTTTCTGAAAAGCTGATGGTTACTGAAAGTTGTTTTGTAAATATGGCATTATATTAAAGAGTTAGAACTCCTCCTCATTCCTCCCAAGGTTATTTAAGATTAGAATGACACAAAGGATGGTTGTCTCCACTACAGTGTCTGCCACTCCAAAGGGATACAGCTTGAATTCCAGATCCCAGTGAGTGATGTCACTTGTGTATTTTCCATTAGCTTCCCAGTCTGTGACAAAATTGCCCTGTAGAACAGCATTTGCAAACATGTCAGCAAGCATTGCAAGCCATCTGCCTACAAATACCACCCAGTCACTAACTACTCTTAATTTGTCAAATAGGGGAAACAAACCTCCTTTGACTGACAGAAATGGATGAAACTGTACTTTCAGTCATGCCTGCTACTTAGCAATGACAGCCTAAAAAAGAAAGGAGTAATCAGTACTCTAGGTTCTCTAAGTAACTGCAGAGCAAATTGAGGCATTCCAGAAGCCTGGTCAAAGAACAAAATTGGACAAATATTTAAGTACTACAGATATTTGTTACCTAGCAAAGGAGATATGTAAAGTTCTTTGCAAACCTTGAAGCACTTTATGCTAATATCATCATCATCATCATCATCAACAACAACAACAACAACAACAACTTAATTAGGAACTTATTTATAAAAGTGTTGTGACAGGACTTAGTAATGTAAAAGCATCATTGAATAGATTTGGCAAATGTAATTTCGTTAATACCAATGTGGATAAATCCCAATCTTTTCTGGACTTTCCATTCTATGCATTTCATGTCCATGTCTTCCAGCAATATTCAATATACTACAGTCTTTTTTTGTACTTTTAGTATACTGGAGGTTCTATCATAACACTCAGGCTGTAAGAAACTTTGGCTCCCTTGTCTTCAATTTGCTTATCTGTAAAATAAGAATGTTGACTAGATGTCCTCTGAGATCCCTTCTAGGTCTAAAAATGTGATCCTGTGATCCCATATTGTCTCATTTTCTGTAAATAACACATTTTACATTGCTTTAATGTTTTATGATTCTTGGTCATATAGTATTGCCTGGAGACTAGTAGTTTTAAAGAATCTGGTTTTTCTACTGGCAGTAGCTGTTCTATTAAAATATTGAGTAGGTATAACCTTAGAAAGGAAGTCACAAGTTATAGTTCATATGTACTTGCAAAAGTCAAGCATATAATCTCTTACAGGTAGGTAGTAATGATCATAATCAAAAAGACTGCAGGTTCAAAAAACAAATGGTTACAGTGAACAATGAAAGTATAAACACAACCCCAATTGGAACCCCCATGTAATATTCATTACTTGGTACCAACATTAGATGTGTTTTTAGAATATAAACATACACACAACTGATATTACAGTATTCCTAGAAGTCTATACTTTGTTTGGATGTATGATAGAAATAATTTCAATTGAAGTCAAAAATAGGTAGCAAAATCTATATATGGGATTGACACTATCAAGGAAGAAAAAAAAAATCACAAGGTATGTTAAAATATCCTTTCTGATTTTGAGGCATTTAGAATCCAGTATTCTATTTAGTGTTATTCAAGAGTCAGTGAAGAGTCCTGGACCCTAGTCCTAATTTCCTAACTCCATGATCCAGTCTTGTGCATCTAGACATTAATAAAAATTTATTGAAATGTTTTGACATTGACCAAGTCAATTAACTTCTCTGAGCCTCAGTTTCCCTATTTCAATGAAGAGTATTCTATACAGTTATTCCAGGTTGAACAATTCTGTGGTACTAATAACTGAAATGTATATAACATTTTGGACAGCTAGTATTGATTGGCCTTGGAGTCAGAAGGACAATAGTTTGAATCAGATCCCAGATACATGACACTAACTAGCTCTATGACCTTGGGCAAGTCACTTTAACCTGATTGCCTCACATGCAAGGTCATCTCCAGTCATCCTGATCCACATCTGGTCATTGGATCTAGATTACTCTGGAGAAGAAAGTGATACAGTAACTTATCACAGTTCCCCCTCTTTTAAATTCAATTTAATTCATATGTTTGTCATAGTATCACCCATTGTCATGGTATTCTTTGAGAATGAAGGACAAAAAATCATTCTATAACATTTCATGGTTGACAAAGGACCTTGCAGAATTCATCATAAATATATACTTTATATATGTATAATATATATAAATATGCCTGATTATACTGACAATATCATTATGATATATGTGTGTGTGTGTGTATTTGTGTGTGCACATTTGTATTACAGGCATATATATGGCATTGTGATTACCTTGAAGTTGTATTTTTCAGAATCATCAATTTGGAGTCCTGCACTTGAATTTAAATGCGTTAAAATAGATGAACTCATTAATCCAAATTTTTCCCATTTGGAATTGCTTGAATACTGAAATCTATAGGAACAATAGAATTACCACTATACTACTATAATTTTTAGTAGTATGATTTTTTTTTAACAAAACACCTTGAAGATACCTGATTTTTACTGCTCTCTTTCTCTCATAAACTAGTAAACCACAGAGCTCTTCATAGACAGATGTTATATTTTATAAAAAAACATTTTAAGGATACTGAGAAAAGTGTCAGATTACAGATTATAAAACCATTATCACATATATATATATATATGTGTATATACATATACATATACATATATATGTATATTAAGTGGAATTTGGGCCTATAGATTGCCAGACCTTGAATGTGAACACATACATCCCTGATCTAAAAAATTAGACAATATAGAAAGGGGGAAAATTTAATTTCACCTCTGCACAGTGCCTTGTTGTAGCACAATGTCAGATATTGAAATGACATGACAATTATACTAGCAGGTTTGATGTCAGCAAAGAAAAATGTGAAAAGAAAAGGGTTGAAAATATTTTCTTTTGATTAAAGTTATTCCTTTACTAATGGATTCAGGTTCCTTGGGAACTTAGATAATTCTCATTCACATCTACCTTGACTCTTACACTTGGAATTCATCCAGAAATGGACCTTAATTCAGGTATAATGAAGAAAAGCAAAAGAGGAGAAGGTTGGAAATTTGCCTCAGAGACTATAACTAAACAATAGTATTTGGCACCCAATGGGTCAGGAGTCTGTCCTAAACATTATATGTTTATGGTACATGGGTTTTATATCAGAAACTACAAAAGGTATATTAATTGAATATAGGTATAACCCTTTTTATGGGGAAACTGAATTTGCAACAAAAACTAAGAAATAATAATTCTTTACAAACTATAAGGTTTAGGAAAGAGTCCATCCATGCCTTCAAATGTAATTGTCCCTGGTAATTAATTCACTGAAAAAAGGAAGTTTTCAAGTAAAATAAAGTAAAATATGCCTCTATTTTCACAATTGCCCAGAATAAAGCCTGTCTTTTCATAGTTCTACCAAGAAGAGTAAACATCATTTATTAGCTGAGGTATGACTCTAGAGCTTGACAAAATATGTCACTATATTAATGTATAAGTAAGCCTAAACGCTGAAATATGAATATACCTACAGAAATGCCAACATATTTCCATTTATTCATACTTAGACCTACTAAATAAACAGAACACCTTATTTAAGAAAAATTATTAAATCTTGATAATAAGAATAACAATGTTATCATCTTTAACTAGATTGCTTGGTCTCCAGTTTTAACACAGTGCTTGGTTCTTAATAGATGCTTATTGATCGACTAACTGATTTACAATGTATTAAACAGAGCAGACTTTCAAAAAGCTAGGCTAGCTATCTATTTTAACACTGTCAATAGGTATCTGTTTTATAGAAAAGTATTTTCCCACTATTTCCACACACATTTGCAAATCATTAAAAACAATATTAGACTGCAATATTAAACAGGGAACCGAAGCTTCCTCTAAAAATTTTCATGCTTTTTTAAAAAAGTCAATATTGAGCTCTATCACAGCTTCACAAGATGTCAACAAGTCAATTTCCCTCTGAAGGAAAAATTTCACTCTGTCTTTTTCATAGGAAATGCAACATTACAACTAGGAAAAAGTGTTTGGGCTCTTCATTGAAGCTCAGTTTTTATTCATCTTCAGACATTCAAATATACATTTTTTGCTTCTAAAAGAAAAACCTGAGTTTTTAAGGCATATTTTCTTACTGGTTACTCATTGCAAATATATCTATCTACTTTTTTGACATATCAAGGACAAGAAATAAATCTGTTAGTATCTTTGTTTCTCTCTTAAACTATTGGAGTTACTACAGCTTCTTCCTGTTGAAAAGCAATACCAATGCCTAGAGGTACTACAGGACTAAAAATATAAAGGAAGAAAAAGGGAGGTTTTCTCTGAGCTTAAGTCAGATTTGCAACTTGTACTATAATCTCTTTCCTGTGTTGTTAAATGAATTTGAAGCCAGAGGAGATAACTTGGTTTCATATCTTTTGTATTTTTAAAATCATTCTTTTCATAGGGAGGGAATCTAACTTGACCAACTTTCAAATCCTATTCTACCAATCCATTACCAAACAATTTACTATTCAGAAAAAAATTGTTTATTATATATGAGATAGAGTACTGATCAACCATTATAATTCACATGGAGTCTCACTAAGATTGTGTAATGAATCCTCTGATGTTGTGGTATATATTCAAATTTGTATTAATCAAAGTTATAATTAGCTTGATGGAAAAATACAGTTTGAATTCAAATAATGTAACTCTTCAGGGGATTAATTATTTGAGATCATCTAGATCTAATTGTACTTTGTAGTCTTTACAAGTCCATGATTTAGTAGTGTTATTATTTATTATTTTTTTCCATTCAGAGTATTAGAAAATTCAGTGTAAGAGATATGACTTGATGATTGTAATAAATATGGTCTACAGAGAACTAATCCTCAAATCTATACTTTTTCATTTTAATTTAAGTGTTCTTTCTATTATGGGCATCTAGGTGGCTCGGTAGATAGAGAATCAGACCTGGAATCAGGAAAACTCAGTTCCATAGTTCAAATCTTTTTTCAGATACTTGTTGCTTGACCCTGGGCAAGTCACTTAACCCTGTTTTCCTCAGTAAAATCTGTAAAATAAGCTGGAGAAGGAAAGAAAAAATCACTCTAGTATCTTTGGCAAGTATATCCCACCTGAGATCATAAAGAGTCAGAAATGACAGAAAATTATTGAATCTTCAAAAACACACAAAAATTTCATGAGAATTTACAGATGGTCATGAATGTACATGGTAGACAATGTAGAAGTCATCCATTTTCCCCATTTATGGATGAATAAATTGAGTATCAGCAAACATATAGTACTTAAAAGTTTGCAAAGCATTTTACATATATTGTTTTCTTTTATCTTTGAGACCACCCTGTGAAATAATTCTTATTTTTATCTCCATTATATAGAATTGAGCAAAGGGTGTTTTGTTGTTTTAAATTTTTAAATGAATATTAATTTACTTCATCTCATTTTTCCTTCCAACCTCCCTCAACCATTTCAAAAACAAGAGATAAAAAAACCCAAAAACCTTCTAACAAATTTACATGTTTCATACAAAACAACTTTTCCCATTAGCCATGTCCAAAAAAATATGAAATGTGTACCCAAAAATTTCAACACTCATCCTCTAGATACTGTTGCTCATTATGCTGGAAAGAGCTCTCAATTCTTTTTTTTTTTTTAGATTTTCTAAGGCAATGGGGTTAAGTGGCTTGCCCAAGGCCACGCAGCAAGGTAATTATTAAGTGTCTGAGGTCAGATTTGAACTCATGTACTCCTGACTCCAAGGCCAGTACTCTATCCACTGCGCCACCTAGCTGCCCCAAAAGCTCTTAATTCTTTCAAAGTTATTTGCTTTTACAAAATTATTGTTTTTATATACATTTTTTCTTCTGATTCTACTCATTTCATTTTTTATTAGTTCAAATAAGTCATCTTAGGTTTCTCTAAATTATCCATGAAATTAATTTTTATAGTACAAGAGTATTAATTATATTTATAATACCATCATTCCTTAAACCATCCCTCAATGAAGAGGCTTTATTTATTTTTAGTAGAGGAAACTGATGCTGTGGAATAGTTGAGTAGCTTATCCATGGTTACAAGCTTAGAATGAAATTTGTATCTAACTCTTAAGTACAAGTTCAGCTCTCTGTTCATTATATCATGTTGGTGTGGGAAATGAAAACACTGAGAGACAGAGTTTCTGAGTAATAATGAATTTATTAATTAGACTAACCAGCAATCAATAAATTTATAGTCAGTGTCTTCTCTTGATGACTAAAGATCCCAAGAGAGACCTTGAAAGACCTCAAATCCCTTCTTAAAAGAAACTTCCCTGACAAGAGAAAATAAACCCTGACTGAAGACATTTAATGAGGAGTTTAGCTAAAAGTCTTCAGCTCCTTCTGCTGATAATGAGACTCAGAAGCCTCAAAGCATCTGAGCAAGGGAAAACATTTCCATCTGGATCTTTCTGTCTTAGTTATCTTCTTCATGAGTTAGGTTGTCTTAAACTCCAATGGAAGGGATCAAGAACTGAATATTCTTCTCCCAGGAAAAGGCACATAGAGATAGGATTCTGTTCATACTCTAAACAGAAACTGAGTTTCCTAGTTGGGTGTAGTACCACCCATTCAGTTAATGAGCCTGCCCATTGTTTGTTGTTTTTTTTAACAATCTGATAATATGACAAATTGTGCTTAATGTATCAGTTTTTGAAGCATAAGCAACTCATTCTCAATCAACTATTTTCTAAAAGAAAATAACTTGTGAAGGTATAATATTCTAAGGAGTATATAATGTTCTAATGGAAATTTGTCAGTTTCTGCTAAGATTGCTAAAACAAATATACTTAGGATTGTTTCATTGGTGAAACAATATCAAACATCATATTAGCACTGTGTATCACCTGCATTAGGTCATTTTATTTCAAGTATACCTTTCTAGCATTTACTTCTAGAACTTTAAGCATAGTTTCATTAATATGCACATAAAAGAGAGAAAATAGTGTAGATATTGTATTGTATGCATCATGAATAAGATCAAATTTTAAATTAAATGTTTTTCAAACTAATAGTATTTTCATAGCTGATTAAATTATTTTTAACTTAACATAATGTATGAGAGAATGCTCAGATAGTAAATACAAAAATTACTGGCAAGTACCACAATATTGATATTTAACTAATCACTAGAGGAATCATTAAGAGAGACTTGGAAGTCACAGAGTCAAATACTTTGCATTATACACTTCTGTTTCTACTACACAGTCTATCTATATGTATAGTCATGTTCATTCATCTGGATATCACCATTCCATCATTGTATATTATTTTAGACTGGGTATTCAAAATAATTCGTGTACTGCCATATGTTGTCACCTTTAAAAATGCCTGAAGTCAAATAAATTTTCATCCAGGCAAGAATTCTTTTACTCTGAAGTTAAGCAAAAAACGAATAGTGAAAACAAACAAACAAACCACAGCACCACATGGATCTCCCCAGTTCCCCTTCTTGAGTAATTAAAGAGTAACTTATCTGTTACTCTTCTACATCACCCCAACACGTATACTCTGAACCACAACTAAGAATTTTGACCCTTAGAATAAGCATTATGGATCACTCTGGGGACAAACAGCAGGAACTACATCTTCATATCAAATTTATAAATCATGGTTTGAAAATAATAAAAGAAATAAAACAAATTCAGTTGATCTTGGGGTTACAAGTTACTTCAGGTTTTATGTCAAGTTTTGTTGCCTTGGTAAAATTCTTTCCATTCTACTGTGTTCTGATCTATTTATCTCATCCAGAAACACAGTTTTATCTGAAAATCCTTAAAAAAATTAACTCTAATAAGAGATTAGTTATATAGAAATTCATAGATTTAGATAATTTTATAGGCATTATTTCATCATGCTATTCAATAAACAAGGATTTGCCAAGTAAAAGAAAGAAATTTCAGGGGTTTTACTATAAAATTATAGAATCATACAGATATAGGATTTGTATGTTCATTAAATTTTCCTTTCTTTGTTTAATTAAGCAATGGAGTAAATGAAGAATTCACCACAACTGCTTTGGGGATAAACTGCAAATAACATTCTGATGTCTATAAGTATGAGAGATAAAATTAAGAAGAAAAGAGAAGAGGGGAAAAGGTAAAGAAAGTAATATCTAGCTGGTGCAGTGGATTAGAGTACCGACCTGGAATCAGAAGAACTTATCTTGAGTTCAAATTTTACCTCAAGCACTTTTTAGCTGTGCATCCCTGGATATGTCACCATTTGCCTCATTTTCTCATATGTAAAATGAACTGGAGACTCTAATATCTACACCAAGAAAAACCTAAATAAGGTCATTAAAAGTCATACATGAATGAAACAGCTAAGAGGAGATCAGAGAATTACATGTTTGTATATATACACATGTATGCATATCCATATATTTCATTAATATATCATATTCTATATTCTCTAACTTGTATCCTGAGTTATCGCCTTTGTTTTTCTTCTATGACAAATATGCTATTTTTCTTTCTCTTATAAACTTTTTCACTATTAATAGATCACATTTGGAAAACAATGATTTCAGTTCATCCTCTTATCCAATTTAACCCAGCATATTCTCATTTACATTAATATTACACTGGATCAAAACTCCATTCACTTGCTACTTGATCCAATTTTAACTAAAACTCTTTTCAAATAATTTAAATTATGTTCTAAATTAATTTCAATCTTACCTATAAAACTTTCCAATTATTATCTTTGCTTTTAAGTTTCAAATTTGTAAAGGCAGGTAATCAAGTTATTCTAAGATGAGTAGTCTTTTTTTCTTATGTAAAATACTCCGTTTAAATCATACTTTATAACAAAGTAGTTATAAAATCTTCACAATCTCCTAGTTCATAAAATGCTCCAGGCTGAACATAATAATTATAAATGTGTCTGCTTGTGAGACTATTGGAATATTAAGTATTACATACTTTGATACAATAGAAATTGGAAAAAAAGACTTTCATAAAGATTTATTGCTTTACTTAGAAATTTAATGTCTTAAAACATTCAGATGTTCACATTTTGACTAACACTGATACAATTTTTCATCTTATTTTGAAAGTAAGACTCTTTTGAATAGTTCTGGTCATCTCTAACACTTCATATTTAGCATACAGTGCTATTAAGATGCAAATTAATATAGAAATAAGGCAACTTGACAAAAATCCATGGAGAGAAAATCTCTTCTGTTTGTTACATACCTACTGCATACCAATATGGATATACATATATCTGTATATATATATATATATATATATATATATATATACATATATATATAGTAAATCTATATAAATATGTATATATATTCAAATAAATTAAATTATGCTGCAAAATAATTTCACTTTTATCTATTACATATAAATATATATATGTGTACATATATATATATATATATATATATATATATATATATATATATATATATATATATGAATGAATAAGGGGGAGCTAGGTGGTCCAATAGGATAGAGTATTTGACTTGGAAGACAAGTTCAAATCTGATCTCTGACATTTGCTGTCCTTTTGACTATAGATAAGTTACTTAACCTCTGTCTGTTTCAGTTTCCTAATCCATAAAATGGAGATAATAGTAGTTGTTACTTCCTAAGATGGCTATGAAGAGGAGATAATAGTTAAAAAGTGACTTGCATGCCTTAAAGTATGTCATAAATGCTAGGTATTATTATTCTTATTATCAATAAATATATTGAGTGTAAATATACACTTATACATTAGTACACTATCATTTCAATATAATTAAAAGAATTTTTCATTTTCTGATTCTGATTTCTTTTTCCTTTTCTGATGTCTCATCATGGCATGGTAGTGACTCTAAATTCCCAAAGTTTATTTCTTTCAATTTCAAATTTTAACAGAGTTTGCCAAACTAGTAAGATATTGAATATGGGCATATGGATCAGTTGTCTCTGTTATTCTAGCACCAATCTCATTAAGTGCAAAAAGAGTCCTGCCTATACATAAGGAGACAGACATTCACTGATTATATCTATATCTATATCAGGAAATCAACACACAAAAAATGTGACTGACAAATACTTCTGCAGGTGTCAGCACCTGCAGCTTCAGAAAATAAGCTCCCACTACCAAAGTCCTTGGATTTAACAAATGGATCAGCATCAGTTAGACAGGGTCCTCCAGCTGAGTTGCTTTTGAAATCTCATATTTTATAATGTTTTTCTGTATTAGAATGTGTCTTCTTCCTTTTCTATTTTGTATCCACAATATCTAATACATTTTTTCGCTCATAATAGGCACTTAATGTGTGTATACACTTATATTATATATGTATAAGTACAAATTTCAATGTACATATCAAATTTATTCAATCAACAAGCAACTTTTAAATTCCTATTGTGTTTCTAGCACTATACTAGTCATTAGGGATAAAATTACAAAGAATGAAAAAATAGAGGTGGTTAGGTGGCGCAGTGGATGGAGCACCGGCCTTGGATTCAGGAGTACCTGGGTTCAAATGTGACCTCAGACACTTAATAATTATCTAGCCATGTGACCTTGGGCAAGCCACTTAACCCCACTGCCTTGAAAAATCTAAAAAAAAAAATAACAAAAAAAAGCTTACTGCTTCTAGAATTGGGCTTCTAAACTTGAAAATGAAGGACGTTTTTATGTGTGGGATTGTTTGTTTTGTTTTTGTTAATTGTGTGATAGCTGTATCTCCATGTTATACTATGTACTTTGTATTCTGAGACTGGGTCCCTAGATTTCACCAGACTGCCAAAACTAATGATTGCACACACACACACACACACACACACACACACACACAAACACACAATACTAAAAGCCTTCTTCTAGGAGGAAATATAAACTCAGTATAACCAAATCTCAAATAACTTTTCCAGCTCCATAATAGCTTTATAAAATAGTTTTCCTCTTGTACATTTTTGTCTTTCCTATCATCCTACACATAGGATATTTTTCATCTGTTGACTATAGACAATGGAGGCAAAATAATAAATAGAACTCATCATCAATTTTATCAATTTTAGATCCATACCTATAAAAGTAATCAATATTACAATATATCATTTTTGGTAGACACTGATACTTTCTAGCAAAATAATGCAAAACAACTATAGGGGCTGAGTTCACCCCTCACTTCTAATATATAATGTGTGACCCTGATAAGTTAATAAATACTTCTGTACCTCAAAAGCATTCTAGGATTTCACTCTTAAGTTGTAGTTAATTTCTACATTTTTTCTCATAGAAGTTCATTACAACCTTATGAATTAAAGTCTGATTTTTTTCTCAATTTTCAGAGTGAAATTGAACATAAGAAAATTTAAGTAACTTGTCCCAGATCATTGAACTAGCAATCACATCCTGATGGAGAATTTGAACTTTGATCTTCCTGACTTGGATTCCATTACTTTTATCCACTATACCAGTACTGTCAGACTCAGGATCTGTTGTCCTCTTAAAATCTGCAAAACACCCTTGTACAGTCAGAGTCAGATTATAATGTATTGTGAAATGTTTAAATAAATAAATACAATATAATGTAGAGAATGTTAATTTGTGCTTTAAGTCTAAGTCAATATGCAACCTGCAAAGATTCACTATTTGTATTGATGACTATACAAAATCACCTAGTTTTCGCATAAGTATTCTTCATCAAAATGACATATAGACTAATTATTTTAAATTTTTACCATTATGCATTACTTTTTGTAGAAATATAGTTTTTTCTTTTTATTGAGATTTTTTTGCCACTCTGATCATGTATGTGAGTATACACATGTATGTGTGTCTATGTGTATGGGTCTGTTGTACAGTACAATTATTTTACTATAATACCCTATTTTAGAATTGCTTTTAAACTTTGCAGTGAATGCTCTTGGATGAAATCATTTCTAAGGTAATAGTTTTGATTAGTTTTTGAAATGTTAAAGAAAAGAATGAATGAATTTTAACCTTTTCAATACATTTTTTTAAGTTTATGCAAAAGAGGAAAGACTTTCCATAACATATACTAAGATGATATAGGCTAATATTATTCTCTTGGCATTAGTTGTATGTCAGATGACTCTATATGAAAAATTCCTCCCATATTATTTCTAGTAAAAAGTCCAAATAAGTATTTCCTATATCACATTTCTCACTATATATGGTAGTAAAGTCTTGACTACAGTATATCTATAACATAGCATGGTGGACAGAAGTATGATCTTGGAGTGAGGAAGAGATGGATTGTGAAATATACTGAATATAAAACCCCAAGCAAATCATATTAGGTCTCAGTGACCTAACATGTCCAACAATAAGTTGTACAACATTGATGAATCTGCATTGGTAGCAGAAGTTTCTCTACCATGAATTCTCTATGCCAATGACATCACAATTCAGCCAAAAAATATACAATGTCCTGTGATGCCAGTCAAAGGGGGTCATGCTGAACTCTCATTATCGGCTAATGAACAAGTAAATAAAAGACCCATGAGACTCTCCCCATCTATCTTAGAATTAATTAAGGAACAGGATAACATTGATTAATGGAATTTCAAAGCAATGGTCAAGATGCCATTCCTTTTTAGAAGATGGCTGGAAAATGAAATGCATTGTCATGCAGTTGTATTGTACTTTAAATCCACTGATTTGGGTTCAAATTCTGACTAACACTTATTACTAAGTATCCATGGGCAAATCATTTAACCACTCTGAGGCTTGTTTTCCTCATCCACAAAATGGATGTTATAATAAATTTTAGAATACCTTGTTCATGGAATAATTGTAAGGTAAACACTGCAAATTTCAAAGAACTTTATAAATCTGAATCATAATGACTTGCTGAACAGATAATAGATTCTGCCAGTTCATTCCATGAACATCTGGGTAGATGCATCCTGAGAAATCAGAGAAATCTTTAGTTCTTGCCACTTGCATGGAATACTTCCCAAAGAGGGAAAGAGGAATTGAGGATGCCATGATGAGTGACTGGGACTTCATCCCCTTGAATGTGACGACTGTCAGTGGGGGTCATGTGTAGTTCAACCACCACTTTATTGAACTGAATTGTCTCTTGGCGGCTTGCCCAGTTGATGAGAAGTGAAATGTACTTCCTCCTACCCATTTCATCAGAAACCTCTGGAAATAATTGTGTCACAAAGAAATCAGTAAGAGACACTCAGATTATGCACCTTCAAGGGTATAACTAAATAGAATAAAGAATCACATGAACTTGAATATTTAGAAGTGTTCTTTTCTTTAAAAAAAGGTCTAAAATAGTTTTTTTCATGTATAGATTTTTTTGCATGAAGAAAATGTAGCAGATTTAACCAACCCTGAATTTATGTATATTTAAAGAAAAATACAAGAAATGAGTATTTAATGGAGGTCAATGTGAATAGAATATCAATGTGAATAGAAATTCAGTGATGTTTCCCATTGGGAAAAAGTTTTCTTTCTCCCTAACATTTGTCTTCCAATGCAATTATTTTATACAGCTGTATTGTTGTAAGTCAGTATCTTCAATTTCAATCCCATTCTATGCAGAAATCTGTGTGAATAACATATCATAATTATTCTTTGAATTCCGATTCCTTTTAATTCTTTTATTTTATCTGGTTTATACAAGACAGTTGAACTATTCCTTTAGGACCTTCATAAAAGAGAGAGAGATAATCCTGCACTAACCCTTTAGGAATTCCAAAAGAAAGGTATTCATTCCTAAAAATTCTTATTTGGGGGCTGAATACTATAGGTTGTGATTTCATCTGAAAAGAGTAATGATCCAAAGTGGCAATTACTTTGCAATGTTTCTTCACTATCCTTTCTGTGTTTTGTAGATTTTGGAAGGCAGGTTCCTTAATCTGAAGGAATTTATTTCTTTGTTTTCCCCCAGAGTCTCAGGCTCTGAAATGAACCAGGAGATATATTTCTAGGAGGAAGATAAGCCCAAAACCTGAAATAGAAAACAATATATGCTATGTAAGTGTTAAGTTGGCATTGTACAGACAATAGATACAAAAGAAGACCAAAGGAGGAAGAATCAGCATGAAACCAAGCAGTCAGAAAGGATGTGGGAATTTGAGCTGGGTCTTGAAGGATGGATAGGGTTGGAACATATGGAGAGAAGCTGAGGGTGGAGAAATGAGTGGTGGATAGGAGGAGGAAGAGTTCCATTTTGGGTGAGTCCCACACAATGAAAAGACTTGGATGTGGGAATTAGCATGATAGGTATGGGAGGCAGAAGCTGAGGGAGATATGGCTTGATAGGAAGGCTAGAACCTTCAACTCCTTACAGAGAGCCTTGAAAGCTAGACAATCTACTCAAAATGTATCACAAAATATATATCCCCAAACAGAAAACAAAAACCTTAATTATCATTCTTCTAGACAGATTCTGGAAAAACTGGATGGAGGGAGTAGACAAGTCAAGAGGAACATAAAATAGTTTGCCCCACCCTGCAGTGACATCTTTTAGATGCTTTGTTACCAATAAGGAATCGGGGTGGGGGGGGAGAGAAAGGGAGGATTTGTCTGTCTCTGTATGTCTGAAAAAGGTTTTTATTCTCCTCCTACCCCACCTCTTTCCCCAATGCTCTGCTGCAGCTGTAAAATATTAGAGAAGCTCTCTTAATGGTTCCCTGTCTGTCCTTTATCATCTGTAAAATGGGGAGACAAATGTTCTTTGGTCTAAAAATCCTTTTTTTTAAAAAAACTTACTACAGTATTATAAATAAGCCTTCTGACCCCATTTCTCCCCTAATCTCTGCTCCCCTCCACCCTGCACCATTGAAAAGTCAGTTCCGGCAGACAGAGCAGCAGCTGGGCTCTTCTCCCAGCTGGAAGGCACTGGCAAAGACCTGGAGGCAGGTGCAAGGGACCTCAAGAATTAGTTCAAAGGGATTTAAGGCAATATCTACCAACTGTTCAGTCCAACTCAAAAGCTAAACCATCTTCTGAAATTCATTATGGAGAATTACCATTTAATAATGGAGACCCACATCTCATTGTTATCTACAGGTTTCCTGTGTCACTTTATTTTTTTTAAACTGCAGGTAATCTAACTCATTTGAACAATGGACAGACATAGTATTTATATTGCTTTGATCTGGAAGTGAGAAGGGGCATGTGCAAAGCAAGACCAAAATAAAACATGATGAAGCAGACAAATTCTTGGTTACCCAGACTTCTAAACAATTTTGAATTATATATGTATATATATATATATATATATATATATATATATATATGACAAGGGTTTTTTTTTAATTGTCAATAATAAAGGTAGCTAGATGGCATAATAGTAGACATGATGTGGGATTTTTTTTAGTCAGGAAAACCTGAGTTCAATTTCTGCCTCAAATATTTTTAGCTTTTTGACTCTTTTAAGTTATTTCTTCTATCCTCAATTTTCTTATCAATGACTTGTGATTATAATAATTCACAGGGCTGTTGTGATGATGAAATAAGACAATTTATTTAAAGTATTTTGTATAACTTAAAGTACTATATCAATGATAACTTTTTTGTTAGGTATAATGCTTGGAAATTTGTGACCTGAATGAATTTTCATCCTCTTTTGTTTTTAAAAACCTTTACTAACTTAGAATGTTTTTATATGTTAAAAATGATAAAAAAAAAATTAGTTAAAAACCTAGCAATTGTGTTGGATTCCTCTTGACTTGTGGTGATAAATATTATCTTAAAACATATCATTACTTTATGTGATCCCTATTGCTAAATATTTTTGCTAGATCTATAAGACCTCCTAGGGGGGAAACATAGCATAATTGAAATTAGGAGACCTGGGTTTGAATTTCTGTTCAAATGTTTACTTGCTTTATGACAATGAGGCAGTCACTGAATTCTTCTGGGAATGAATTTCCTTATCTGCAAATGAGAAAATGAGAATATGTGTGCTCTATACTTAATAGCAGTGTGTGTGTGTATTTGAGTGTATTCACACATATATGTGTGAATGTGTATGTGTGTGAGTATATTTATAACTGAGATGAAAAACATGAGTTCTGTAACTTTTGAGTCTTTTGTTATACTTCCTGGAAGTCTAAGTAATGAGTATACTTACTCTTAATTGCCTTCAACACACTTACATGAATGCTACATTCAGCTGAATTATTTCCTGGATTCCCTCTAATTAATATGAAAGCAGCTGTTTTAAGACCTGCACTGATTAACAGTTGCAAGACAGCTAAATGCCTAGTATAAGAAAGCCTTCTGAAGCCTAAGTACATTCATCCACATAATTTTGTCTTTCAGGCATCAACATTTCTAAGAAGAACTTCTATTTTTAGGTTGTTTCCTTTTTATTTGTTTGCATAATTCTATTGGTCTTTTACTTTATAGATGGAACTTTCAGCCAAATGTATTTTTATAAATAACTTGATGAAATATATAAACTCCATGCATCAAATATGAAAACTTTTATTTCTCCTTAAATTTAGTTACTAGTGACCCACATTGATAATATATTCTAATGCATCCTAATTGGGAAGACAACTCTTTATAGGCTTATGTGCATAATAAATTTAGTTACTAAAATCTTAAGCTTTTATTGTGGGGTACTTCTTAAGAGACTTCTTGATTCAAAAGAAAAGTTAGTTTGCATTGGATAAGTCTTAAAATATAGACATGAGTCAATTTAGTGAAAAGGCTACCAGATAATAATCAATCAACCTTAATCATAGTTTAGCTAGAACTTATTAAAATAGCAACCTAAATTGTCCATACTGTATGATGCCTGAGGAATTCCTAATGTTGGGAAAAGTCTTACATGTTCCAAAATATCTATAGTAGCCCTTTTTGTAGTGGCAAAGAATTGGAAATTGAAGGGATGCCCATCAGTTGAGGAATGGCTAAACAAGTTTGGTACATGAATACTATGAAATACTATTGTTCTATAAGAAACCATATATGGTCAGACTCTAGCATGGAATGACTTTTGGGATCTGATGCTGACCTAAGGGAGTAGAATCAAGAGAACAATGTATACACTAACAACAATATTGTGGGATGATCAACCTTAATAGAAGAAGCTCCTCTCAGTAATTCAGAGAGCTAGGACAACCATATTAGACCAGCTATGGACAATGTTATCCCCATCCAGAGGAATCAAAATAAACAAAACAAAACAAAAAAAAACTCCTTCAGAATCTGTTGAACACTTTATAAAAATTGTCTCTTATGTATCTCTTTCCCTTAATCCTAATTCCTCATACAAAAAATGAATAAGCTGTAAACATGTTTATCAAAAATATGTATGTACAATGTTAACCTGACTGTTCACTTCTGAGGGGAAGGGAGAGTGGAAGGAAATTTTATAACTTAAAAATATACATAGGTATATGGATGAATATTGGAAAACCTTTCATAACATGTATTTGGGAAAATAAAATATCAATAAAAATAAAAAAATAAAAATTCCAAAGTACTTTACAAAAAAAAGAATTCTTAATGCAATAAAATAAAATACGCTTATTTTCCTAGAATAGTTTATAATGAGTGTCCCTCCTTCCCCCCCCCACCCCTCTAGAAGAATTTTAAGAGTTTTCACCCTGGATTCCTTTACTGTTATGTATCCCTTAGGGAAAAAAAGCATTTTAAACCTTCTTCAACTTGTGCCAAAGGCACAATGTGATGTAAAGTATAGTATCTTTGTTAACAGTGTTAACTATTTAAGGTCATTACAATAAAATTTAAGAAGTCATTATTATTGTATAAATTATACTGAAATTGGTATGAAAGTTCCTGGAAACCCTTCCTAATATATAGATTAACAACACTATAGTAAATTATGATCTGAGAAGCTTTCTGGCACACTGAGCGATTAAATGACCTATCCATAATTAGCACTATATAGAAAAGTCAAGATTGCAACCTCTGCTGTCTTGTTGTCTTAAGTTATACATATATACACACACACATACACATATATAAATAATATTCCCCTTTTTTAGTTTTAATATCTAGAGATTTAAATTACACCATGTAGATATTCTAAGGTTTCACTGAAATTCAACAACAACCTTTAAAAAAGTCATTAAATTCTAATCTGTACAAAATATTCTGCTAGGTCCTGGGCCAGTCCAGGTCTAACTACTGAGGTAATATGTCACTATGCAATAAATCTGATGAGAAACTTGTAAAGTAGTGTGGCAGAAATTATATTTAAATTACCATTTAGCATTATCTTCTGCCACAATAGTCTCCAAAGGATATGTGAACTAGATAGAAATAGTCACATCATAAACAAATTAGAATTGGGAAGGAAATACTACAGTTTACTACTATGAATAGGGTAGGTATTATTGAATGAATTAGATAGAGAAGAGATCACAAGTGATAAAATAGTTTTGCTTACACAAAACTATTGTACTTACAAAAATAAAGCTAAAATTACAAAAGAATTGGTTGATTGGAGGAAAAATTTTTGCATCAAATGTCTCTGATAAAGATTTTATATCCATGACACATACTGAATTGATCTAGAGAAATAATTTAAAAAGAGAGTTAAATAACCAAGCTAAATCCACAGGTGGTCCTTAGAGAAAATCAAACTATAAACAACCACCTGATAAAATTATCCAAATCAATAATAATAATAATAATAATAATAATAATAATAACAATAGTAATACAAGTAAAATAACCCTGGAATTCTATGTCATATCCATAATACTGGCAATGATGATAAGGATGTAGGGGAAGAGTCATAGTAAAGCATTCTTGATTAAGATGTGAATCAGTCCAGCCATTCCTAAAAGCAATTTGAAACTATATCCCAAAAGAGTTCAGAGAAAGAGGGAAAGGATCCATAACAGTTTTTTTTCCGTTATAGTAGAGAACTAGAAATTAAGGAGAGCATCCATTAATTCTGAAATGGCTGAGCAAATTGACACATATGAATGTAATGGTATACAAATATGCTAAAAGAAATAACCAAAAGGAGCTTCAGAGAAACCTAGCATGAATTCCATGAACTAATGCAAAATGTAGTCAACAGAATCAAGAGAATCATTTCTATGTTGTTAGAACCTTGTAAAGGGAAAATATCTTTCAGTGAACTAACATTTATAAAAATAATTCCTATGCCCTAGGCATTATCATTCACAATTGTGACCCACATTGACAATATATTCTAATGCATCCTAATTGGGAAGACAACTCTTTATAGGCTTATGTACATAAAAAAGAATAAAAATAAATAATACAAATGAGAACAAAATGGTTGAATAAAAGGTATTTGGTAAGAAAAGCCTGGGAAAGCAGTAAAGGGCATCACAGAGGAAGTCCTATATGTATTACATCTTGAAAGAAGAGAGGGATTCAATCAGAAGAGAGAGTAAAATCCAGGCATAAGATATATCCAATGCAGTGGTGTGGAGATAGGAGATGGAATATAATATTGAAGAAAGGAGAGATCAGTTTGACCAGATCTTAACATGCAGGAAGGGAACTATTGTTCAATAAAGCAGGAAAATTAGGTCTTCGAAACTTCAAGAGTTGAATTTGAATTTTATCTTAGGAATGATAGAAAGTCAAATTTTGGTTCAAAAATGCTGATAAGTTAGAGCATTGGCCCTGGAATCAGGAGGACCTGAGTTCAAATCTGAATTCAGACACAGAATTACCTAGCTGTGTGACCTTGGGCAAGTCACTTAACCCCACTGTCTTATAAAAAAAAGTTTAAAAAAATGCTGAAAAGTGAAATGCCTAACCATTAGATTCCTAGAGACTAATGATGAAATATATTCCATTTCTTGATAGGGATGATAAAGACAAATGCATTTTCAGATATGACCAAGATTTGCTTTGATTTTACTAACTTATTACAAGGAAATATGTATACACATATGTGTGTGTGTGTTTTTATTTTCCTCTTGGGTTTCAGGAAAAGAAGAAAATTATTGGAGGAAAGGATGTCAATAATATTGATAACAAAAAAGAAAGAAAACATCTATGAAACATTTAATGAAAATGAACTGATCAGCAGTCTTAAAGGGCAAATCAAAAATGAAATAACTTTGAAACTTAACATACTGAATTGACTATATACATAAAATTGAATATATATGATGAAATTCACAGTTTCATATAAAATATTCTTTTCCTGTTCTTTGTATAGTAAAATATTAATGTTTTATTGTTTTTCAAGTTCAGGATAGCAATTAAATAAATGTATGAATAACTAAATAGATGACTGAGTAGATAAGTAAATAAATATATGAAAAAATCAATCTATCAGTTACTTGATGGGCATGTTTTAACCATGATAAAAGATAAAAATAATGAACACAGTAAGGACAAAATCAAAGTCCAGATCTAGTCAACTACAAACATTCTTCTATATTTACAGCAATCCATTAAGGATTGATAAGGATTGATAACTCAACTTTAATGCTCATTATGCTCTAATATGCTACCTCTTAATAAGTGAAAAGAAGTAATTTCAAGCAGGAAAACTTTTTGAACAAATACTAAAAATAGTAATAATGCATAGAATATAGGCAGAACAAGGAAAAACAAATAATTTGGATGGAGTGGAGAATTTATATAGATTAGTGAAACCATAGAATAAAGTGGTTGGTTGGGGATAGACATTAGGCCAAATAGTTTGTATTTTACTGTAAGCAAGGAGAGCCATTGAAATTTTTGAACAAGGGAGAGACATACTCAAAGCAGTTATTTGGGGAAGATCCATTTGGTAGTTATTGTGACACACATACATGTAAGGGACTGTTGCGTATGGGAGTACTGTAAACTTTCATCACCTGGTGTCCTCTAGCACCAGAGCCTTATTTTACTGGTTGATTGTAGAGTGCCATGGGAGTGGGAGTGGACCAGGGACTGGGGAGGATATTTAAACATTTGTATTTGATTTAATTAATGGAAATCTTGGAGAACTAGGAGAACTTTAAGGAGAACTTGTTGTCCTTGTCTCCCTTGTCTCTCATCCCTTCAGTGTTTGCCTGGGTAAGGATAAAATTAGCAGGCAGGAAACCAACACATTCTGAGCAGCTAGTCTAACAGAAATTTAACATTTGGATTTAGTCCAAATCAGAGGTGATTAGGATAAAATATATTACAAAGGATGTATTAACAAGACTTAGTAACTAAATATTGGGAAATAAGGGGAGAAAGGAAGGGTCAAAAAAACTTCTAAAATTTCAAGCCTGGTTTATAGCTCAATGGTGCTATTCAGAATTGAATAGGGATTACTCTTTTTTTTTTTAGGTTTTTGCAAGGCAATAGGATTAAGTGGCTTGCCCAAGGTAACACAACTAGGTAAGTATTAAGTGTCTGAGGCCCAGTTTGAACTCAGGTACTCCTGACTCCAGGACCAGTACTCTATCCACTGCACCACCTAGCTGCCCCAGAATAGGGATTACTATTAAAAGAGGAGTTGATTTTGAGGGAAAAACAAACTACAGATTTGGTTTTAGACATAGAATTTGAGGCTACAGTGGTATAGTCAGGGAGAGATTATCTAGCAAACAGAGAGAAATGTAGTCCTCGAAGTCAGGAGAGATAACAGATTCAACCAATTATAAGAATTTACAAGGAAAACTCATACATCAATGCTCCCATTCTTACAAAATGGTAAATGGAGCTGCTGGGGATAGGAGAGAGAGAGAGAGAGAGAGAGAGAGAGAGAGAGAGAGAGAGAGAGAGAGAGAGAGAGAGAGAAACCAAGCTTGGATTAAAAATAGGGGAAATATCTAGATTTTTTTCTACATGATGTTGAAACCCTCTAGTAAAAACTTTACTTATTTCCCAAGTCATTACCACTTAGACTTGTGGGGCTAATATGGGTCACTGATCATTTCAATTTTTTGTCAGTAGTATTCTCCAGTGCTAGCAATCTGAATTATTACCAAATTCCCTTCATGGTACCTGTAACATCAAACATTTAGAATTGTAGTAATATCTGAGCAAAGTGACAGTATTGTATTTGATCAAATGAGTGTTGAATGAACTTCAAAAAACAGAATTGGATAAAATATTGGCATGTCAGTGAGATTATATCAAGACATATACAACCCGAATAGATCATGGCATTTACAATCAATTTTCCAATGATCTAGGCTAATGGGGAGAAGCTATTTAGATTATTTAATCTAGCAGATATAAAATGATTTTATTGAATTGCTTAAGATGATTATATTTTTGACTGTGATATCATCCTAAACAAATTTAGTTTACACTAATATTTAAATTAATCTTTTTCCCCAAGCATAGGAATAAGTTTCATAGGGGAGAGAGAAAAAGAAGAATACTTAGATGCCAAGAAAAGAAACTAAATTGAATGATTTTCTGCATATGAAGAATAAAATGGATATTCTGCAAACTGTCAATAACAAAATGGTATAAAGCTTCTTTTTAATGAAAAAGACTGACAAATTTTTATCCTCCCTCAATTTTATAGTCTCTATCATAATATGGTTATATAATACATTATAAAATCTATACATTATGTGGTGCTAAAAAGAAAAGGTGGGAGGTAATTTTAAACTAAATGGTCATACAAAGGCAGTTATTTTTTGAACAAAAGCTTAAGTGATAGGATTAGTTACACTGATTTTAGAGAAAATTCAGACTCAAATTATCTTGATCATCAAAGTGAGAAAACTATAGTGGAAGTAATCAGAAAAATACTGTAGCTTGGAATACAGCATCAAATTGCCTTTAAAAATAATTGCTTTCAATTCTGATTCATAAAGATAGGACAAGAGAAAAAAAGTTGTATTTAATAAATATTTATTAAATGCCTACTATGTTCCAGCATTCTGTTGAATACTTGAATATAAAAACAAAAAAGTAGTCCCTGCTTTCAAGGAGCTCACAGTCTAATGAAGAAAAAACAACATGCAAGCAATTATGTACAAATTACATGTAAAACGGTAAGTATTGATGATCACCAAAGGCAAGACTGTAACATTAAAAAGAAAAGATCAGATTGGGAAAGGTTACTAGTAGATGAGGATTTAGCTGATAGCTGAAGGAAGCCAGGGAGGGCAGTAAACAGATACAAAAAGGGAGAGAATTCCAGACAGAGGACAAAGATAGCCTATGTCAATGGACAGAGTTTTTAGATGGAGAATTGTTTGCAATGAACAATAACAAGACCAGAGTCATTGGATCAGATTGTTCATGGAAGGATCACTATTACATAGAAAACTTTGGTAAAGAAATCACAAATTGTATGACTAATTCTAATTCAAAAATGGCTTAATAGTTTTATTGGGATGCTTTGAATTAAAGTAAATGTAAAAAATATTCAGATGAACCAGTATAAGCAGATGAACTTACATGCAATGTGAATGGCAAGTTATGGGACTGAACAAATGGAATTTTTAATCTTTAAATTTAAGATTTCTGAATAAATATTCTGAGTACCAGAAAATTATTATAGCAAGTATGTACTTTCAGGATTCTGAAGATCTAATAAAAAGAATATATATATATATATATATATATATATATATATATACATATTTATCTACAATAGTATTTGAATATTTTACTTAATGGAGGTGTCTTTCATTGCCTCCTGTGCATTTTAGAAAATAAATAAATAACAATGATAATAAAAAGGGAAATATCAAAGAAAGATTATTTTAAA
This sequence comes from Macrotis lagotis, assembly GCF_037893015.1. Lineage (NCBI taxonomy): Eukaryota > Metazoa > Chordata > Mammalia > Peramelemorphia > Peramelidae > Macrotis > Macrotis lagotis. Next base: position 530,360,837 of record NC_133658.1, read on the forward strand.
AGTTACTGATTTTCACCAGTTAAAATTATCTACATTTGAGTGTTTTGCAGAAATCATTCATTCTATGCCATTCTATTCATCCTGTTAATGTACCTTAAGAATAATTTAATAAAGATAATGGCTTGAAGCAGTAGCAGCTTTCAATGGTGAAGCTTCATTGATTATTGCACGAAAGCTTGCATCAAAGGTAAATAGCTGAGGAAGGTATCATTGCAAAAATCATGTTTATTCTCAACTCGCTCTTAATATTAGTCCATCTCCTCAGTTGTCTTACCTAGGGTCTTTTCTTTGCCAGCAACTGAGTCTACATACCCTGATCTGTGGTGCAAAGTCAGGTGTTGGAGGTCCCTGTTAGCATTAAGGGAGATAAGTCTAAAATCCATACCCTACCATGAACTGACATCCAGCATCTACCCTCCACACCAGGCTGTAATGCTTTGAGCTGACTTTTTCTCCTATTATAGTCTTTTTTCCTTCCCCTTCATTCAAAGTACAGTAAAACTAAACTGAGATTGCAAAGAAATTCAACTGAGTTTAAAAGCATTTTAGTAACTCTGTAGCTAGTTTTATGATAATAAGAAACATTTCGGTTTTGAAAGGTCTAACAAATTATTTAAGAAACCCAGAAATGACTTATATGAGCTGATGCAAAGTGAAATGTACTGTGTGCAAAGGAACAGAAATATTGTAGGATGATTAGCTGTGAATGACTTTTTTCTCAGTAATACTGCGACCCAAGACAATTCTGAAGGACTTATGATAAAGACTGCTATCCATCTCAAGAGAAAGAGCTGATGGTGTCTGAATATAGATTGAGGATACTTTTTTAAGGTTACTTTTATTGAGTTTTCTTTTTCTTTGGGGGGGGAAGACTATGTTTTCTTTCATAACATGACTCTTATGGAAATGTTTAGCATGACTATTCACTCATAACCTATATCAAATTCTTGTTCATTTAATGGGGGAAGAGGGAAAGGAAGGGAGAAAATTTGGAACTCATAGTTTTAAAAATGAATGCTAAAAAAGTATTTTTACATGAAATGTGGGGAGGGAATATTAAATAATCTTTTAATAAATAAATACATATAAAGATCAGAAACCCAGAAATGCCTTATTTACAGGACATTTGTATAAGATTGAGGAGAGCTACACTGAACAAGCCCTCTAAAATATTATTGAATGAAGGAATATTCATTCCTTTGGGAATAAATGACTGAATAAATGAATGCTTAAAAACAAGAGAACATTGGTTGGGAGGTTGATTCAAGGAAAATAAGTTTCTGTGCCAGGGGGTGATAGTTCTAACACAGTTTGGTGGATACCAGTCTTTAAAGGGTTTCAAATTGAGTCAAATTGAGATAAGACCAAAGAAGAAATGTGTGTTCTCTCTGATTCTTCTGTTGTAGCCAAGACACCAAGAACATGCTGGGAGAGTAACTTTCCTCCAAGGAACCCAAGGTAGTTCCATTCATCTTTCATGTAGGAGCCTCAAGTGTTCCCTATTCAGTGTCTCTTGCTCCTCATTTCTTTCAACCTCAATTATTTTTGAGTGATTCAGAGTTATTAGATGCCTGTTGTAAGGTATGTTAGAAAGAGCAATAAGTCGGTAGTCCAGAGAAGTACAAGGTACTGCTGACTGTACCACTCTAGCAGAAATATAAGACTAGCAAAAGACAGAGCTGCCAATTTCCATGACCGTGGCAGCAATACCACCCACAGAAAAATCTGATAAGAGTTCTTTGTGCAGACTGAGGGACTAAAAGAACATTTATCAAAAATATAAGAGCATAAATATCTGGGCTACACTTACCCATAGATAACTCAGAAAATAAGCAACAAAACACAGATGTCTACTTTGCTAGCTCTCATGTCAACATCTTCTCAATTTTTCTCTTGAAATAATTACATTGATCTAATTAACTTTATCCACTTATGCATATCACAATCTCTCTCTATCTTTGTAAATCGTCTTCAAGAGTTGTGGTCAATAGATTCATAAACAGTAAGATCAGAAAATAACTTAATGAGATTGGTCCTTGAAGAGCAAACTTATAGTCAAACTTTCATTGGCCCATATTCCAAGTCCTTTCAATTTGATTAGACATTCCAGAGCTTGGATTTCACTGACATATTGCCTGTAAGAATCCCAAGTCACCTTTCTATAACATAATAAGGTATTAGTGAAGGACATTTATAGAAATTGCTCTAATTACTATATTAAAAAATAGAACATTCATGGGGTCATGTTCCAAATATGAAGTCAGATGTTTTAGGTCATTCAAGACTTATATACTCCTATCCACTTACTAGATTATTTATATTGTTTTGAAGATTTCTTGCATTGAATATAATAATGATGTTGGGGGGGTTGGAAAGCAGTTTATACATAAAGGCTTAGAAAAGTTTCTTTAAGTTTTTGCTGAAAGGTGATTTCATTAAGTAATACATCTACAAAAGCCAGATTGGCAGCTGAAGTCTTCACATTGAATTTCAGTCTTGACTTCTCTCTCTGATTTTGCTGACAATCAACAGTTCAATGACAATTGAAAAGACTGATACATTTTAGGTCAGCCTTTAATTTAGAATGCATGGTATTGAACAATGATAAAAAGTAACATGATGATTTTAATATACAAGATGAAAAAATCAGCATAAGATAAGCCAAAGAGAGAAAAAGTAAATTGCCAGGCACTCTGCATATCAAAAATTCTCTGACCACTTGCAAAATTATAGCATTAGGATAAAGGAGAAAAAATGTGAAGATGGCATCACAATAAATGCTAAGAGGGCATGTATTTTTTTTAAAAAGTAAGTAGATAACATTTTTAAAATAATCAAAACTAAGAAATGTGGCTTAAAATGATTCAACTTTTAATTAAACTAACAAAAGAAATACTATAATATTAATGGCATCCAATATTTATGAAAGCAAAATAACCTACATCTTAATTACTTCTCTACCTTCGTCCTTGGTACAGTCTCTAATAAATAAGATTCTTCAATTGTGCTGACAGGAAAATTTAATTAAATGTACAAATAGCAGCAGTACAAGATAAATCCTCTTCAAAGCCATCATATATAAAGGCAAAGTTTCATTTTTTAGATTTCAGTTAAAAGATCAGAACAGCTGGGTATTCTTTTGTGAATGAAAAAATGAGCTGATTAGGTCAGGAAAAAATTTTGCATAACCTACATCAAAATCTCTTTCTGTTACATACCAGATTTGATATCATAAAAGCTGTTTATTTCCATTTTTAATCCTTCAAATAAAATTTTGCCGGCTTTTTTTGGGGGAGGGGGCATGATTGCTCACTTCAGTTGTTTCTAATATTGATTAGAACAATGATTACAAAACCAGGACTTTTTCCCTCTATAGCTAATGGGCCAACAGCTTATTAATTCAGTTAAGAATGAGCCAGATCAGTCTATCTTCTCAAAGGATAATAATGGCCTGCAATACTCATTATACATCATTCTAGGAAAGTGAACATTGATAGCTTAAGTGAAATATTTTGAATTAAGAAAGAAGTTAAGATCTCTGTAAAAGAATCACTTAGACATCATTTTGATTGATATACATCATTAGTTACACTATTCTGAAACCCTCCCCTATTAATGCATTTTGCAATTTTTTTTAATCCATCCTCAAAATCCTGCTGTAATATTGCATCATGGCATCAACATCTTTGGTTCACAAAAACTATATCATCTGAGCATAAACTCTATGAGTGTACCAACTTAGGTTGCTGACTGAGAATTAACCTAGGAAAGTCTCCCAGGGGCTCATTATTAGAAAGTTGGTCACTGGATGATTAATTCAGAGACCACAGAACCCACAATGACCCTCTACTAAGTAGTTGAGGGAATGAAAAATAATAGATTTTTCTCATTAATGGTTCCATTTTTATTTTTTGCTTTATTGTCATATGTTTTATATATATATATATATATATATATATATATATATATATATATATATATATATATATATATATATATATACACTTGATTTGAGGCATTTTTGGTGAGTTGAATAACCAAAAATTAAAAGTAATACAGGTATGCATAGTAATAACCAAAAAAAAAACAACAGCTAACATTTACATAGAGCCTACTATATTCCAGATACTAAGCCATGCTCTTATACATATTAACCCAATTGATCTTCTTACAACAACCCTAAAAGTGGGTGCTAGTATTTTTTCCCATTTTTACATATAAGGAAACTGAGACAAAGAGAGCTTAAATGACTTCTTCAAAACAGCTCATAGGCACCTGAGTTTGCACATTTGAACTCATCTTACTGAATTCAGGTTTAGAGGTAGGAATGTTAAAAATGATGCAAATAATCAGGACATGTTAGTGTAAAATGTTATTCACATTCAGTCTCCATATACAACAAAGATGTATATGTGTTGTTTCATTTTTCAGTTGCATTCGATTGATTCTTTGTGACCCTTTAGAGTTTTCTTGCCAAAGATACTGGAATGGAATATTTTCCATTTCCTTCTCCAGCTCATTTTACAGAAGAGGAAACTGAGGCAAATAAGGTTAAGTGACTTCAAGGTCACAGAAACAGGAAGTGTCTGAAGTTAGATTTGAACTCAGAAAGATAAATCTTCCTCATCCCAGGCACTGTATGCACTGTACCACCTAGTCATTCAATCACGTATGACAATGTTAAAAATGTTCTGTAACTATGCCCAGAGAGCAATAAAACTGTTCATTCCCTTTAACCCAGCAATCCCAATTCTAGGACTGTATCCAGAAGAAATCATAAAACATGGGTTATCTCATCAGTTAAAGAGAAAACTTTCTATCACTAATGCTACAAAATGCTAATTATTTGGAAATCTATCAACATATTCAAGCAGGAAGGGAAGCCAGGGACAGAATATGAAAATTATGAAATGAGAGAGGACCATCCAGCATGGGTATACTGCACTCTATGAGCAAGGTAGAATTGCAACAGCTCAAAAGAAACATGAGATGTGTAAGTTTAGATTACCCACTCCAGGTGTTCACATGGACTATTTATATATGACCTATGGTAGATATCCTATTGATCTGATTGGCCACAGTTGGACACACGATAATTTGTCTCTAATATCATATCATTTTAGTCTTCTTTGATAACAAAGAACACAATCAGTCATTCAAATGATCACTTTTATCAAGAGAATTTAAGATGGAATTTAAAAGGATTAAAAAGAGACAAAGTACTAAAAAAAAAACCCAATAAGGGGCAGCTAGGGGGCACAGTAGATAGAGCACTGGCCCTGGAGTCAGGAGGACCTGAGTTCAAATCCAGTCTCAGACACATGATAATTATCTAGTTGTGTGACTTTGGGCAATTCACTTAACCCTACTGCCTTACAAGAAAAAAAAACATTCAAAAATAAAAAAAAAACAATAAAAGGACAATGATTTTTAGCTAAGAGAAATCAGGTAAGATTTCATACAGAATGCAACACATAAACTGGTCTTGAAGTTTTGGGGAAATAGCAAAAAGGGGAGATAGACTGGATTGTATTCTTGACATGGAGAATGACCTATTTTATGTTTGTATGTATGTATGTATGTATGTATGAGGGTTGAGTATGAGAGCACATTAATTAATCAGAAAAATATTGAAAGGTCCAAAATAAGACTAGGAAAGTTGGTTGTATACAAATTGTATAGCACACATCAATTCCATCTTAATCTAAAGAATTCTCTAAGAAATTAACTTCAAAGAAAATTAAGGGTTAAAAAAATAATCATTATTCAATATTCCCACTCCTAATTTTCAAACAAATGTAGGTATGCTTTCAATGTAATAAAAAACAACATAATCTTCCATCTTCAAAGTTAAATGTCAACCAAGAATTGCTCAGGAAAAAAGTCATGGCATTTCTTAAATAATAAAGTATATAATTTGTGCATTATTTGAAACTGACAAATCAATAAGCATTTACTAGCTTTTGACTAATGTATAATTTTAGGCATATTGTCAAGCTTATCAGCCAATAAATTTAAGTGAAAACAATGATGACAGTTTAATACAGGTGATTTGTGCCAGTAAGCACACAACTTCATCCTTCCTTGATATATTTTTTTGATTTATGTTTTTTCCACAGATGATGGAACAGACTAGCAGTATTCACAAGCAAGTTAAATTCAAACGCCACAGTGCAATATTGAAGCTATAACTCATTCATTTCAAATTTTATCTGATGTCAAAATGCATACTATAGACAACTAAACAGTTCTCTATACACTCAGGGATTAGCATCAATACAGTAAGACCTCATTAAGTCAGTAACATTGCATTCAAAATGGCACATTATTCAAACCAATCCCCCATCCCCAACAATACAGCTATTATTGTTTTGAATAAAATATCAGTTAATGCAAAAATTTGGAAACTTTACATCTCAGTTCTCTACATTCTTAACAAATGAAGTTTCATTCAGTGAGAACAAAAGTCCATATAATCATTTTGTTGTGTTTTTTATGAATCATGGATTTAAAGTATGAATGTTCTTAAATATTAGTATGCTAGACAAGTTTATAAAAATAGTAAGCACAAACAAAGCAGGTTTGCCTAATCCAAACAATTCTATTCTATAAGAAATGAAGGGCTTTATGTTTTTATTTATGATGATTTAAAGAGAAAATATGCTATTAAGGATGCTACAAATGACAATTATTTGGAAATCTGTCAACATATTTAAGAAGGAAGGGAAAGCAGGGATAGAATAGGAAGATTAGGAAATTAAGAGATAGGAGACCTGGTTAATTCTAATTTTATGTATAGAATTAACTGGTTGAGAGAAGTTGGAAAAGTCATTATTCATCTCTGTGCCTTATTTTCTCACTTTTACAACAAGGAAGGTTTGATATATAATATTTAAGGTCTTTTGCACACTGGGATCCTGTGACACTCCCAATATGTGAAACATTGAAGAAATACCACAGATACCATCAATGCTATTTTGAAAAACAGTATGTTGCTGTGGGAAGAATACTGAATTCACAATCAAGAAAACTTTAAATTTGAATCTTCTCTCTGAAATGCACTTTCTGTACAACCGAAACAATACTTTGTCTTTTTAAGACTTCTCTCGTTAGTAAAACTGACATAATAGAACCAAAATATCTAAATAACAGGATTGTTAAATGGATCAAATTATATAATCTGTGTAAAATGCCCTATAATCCAAACACTAGAAATATGCCATCTATTTATACTCTTGCTATTTTTATGAATAAAATGAGAAATGTGAATTGCTGATTACTCTGGGCAGTCTTTCCTCCATATTTGGCAATTCAAATAATCCTGTATTCCAAAATAACATATAGCAGCAGCAATTTAGAACTAAAAGAAAACTAAAAGATTCTTTAGCTCAACCAGCTAATTTTATAATCGACAAAATTCCCACAGGTGTTAAATAATAACTAGGTGACTTGCTCCCTCTTCAGTATTACATATATATATATATATATATATATATATATATATATATATATATATACACACATATATGTATATATATGTAAAAATCAGTAGAGCTGGTGATTTACAAGCATATTTTCTGACATAATATTCAATATCACTAGATAACCTTTGCTTGGATGAAAATAAGTAAGTTTACTGATGTCAGTGTGTTAGGATGATGCTGGAGTTTTTAGTCAAGAAAACCTGAGCTAAATCCTATCCTTTAACATTCACTTGGGGTGGCTAGGTGGTGCAGTGGATAAAGCACCCGCCTTGGAGTCAGGAGTACCTGGGTTCAAATCCGGTCTGAGACACTTAATAATTACCTAGCTGTGTGGCCTTGGGCAAGCCACCTGACCCCATTTGCCTTGCAGAAATCTAAAAAAAAAAAACCAAGAAAAAAAATTCACTGGAAGTAGATTAAAATATTTGTACCTCAGTTTCCTCATCTGTAAAATAAAAAGGTGGAATTTGGTGACTTCTAGGATTCCTTTCAGCTCTAAATCAATGATCCAATAATCTTTTTTTTTTGCAAGGCAAATGGGGTCAAGTGGCTTGCCCAAGGCCACACAGCTAGGTAATTATTAAGTGTCTCAGACCGGATTTGAACCCAGGTACTCCTGACTCCAAGGCCGGTGCTTTATCCACTATGCCACCTAGCCGCCCGATCCAATAATCTTAATATTAGTTCTCTAAAGGCATTATTTGGGCATCTCAAATTTCCTATAAACCCTCAGAGAGCGATCATTCTTCTCATTATTATTATCATATCATTATCATTATTATTGATGATGATTACTATGTATTTTTGTATTCAATTCACAATTAAAATATTATTCTAAACTTAAACTTTAAAATCTAAATTAGAACTGATTTTATATGAAACTACATGATTCATTTTACACAGGTTATTTTTGAAGTCATTATTCAACACATTAGTTGAAAAGGTATCATCTATATAGATATGTAGCCCTCTGAACATACCTCTTTTCTCTTTGGTGCATTTTCTTTAAATATTTGATTGATTCTTTTTTTTTCTTCTCCTCTTTGGTAATCATACTAGATCACTAACTCTCTCCTCTCTTAAATTTCCAATGCAAAAAGAAAAAAAATCTACATTGTAATCAATTAGCATAGTCAAGCAAAACAAATCAATACTTTGGTCTCATTCCGCAACTCATGGAAAACATGCTTCAACACTAATTCTCTGGAGTCATGGATATTATTGTGTTAAACATAGTTTTTAAATCTTTCAAAGTTTTTTTGCTTGCCAATATTATAGCTCTTAAACAAATTTTTCTTTCAGCTTTGCTCACACCACTATATCAGTTCATATAGGTCTTCCCAGATTTCTATGAATTTATCTCTTTCATGATTTTTATAGACCAACAATATCTCACTACATCAAAATTTGCTTGACCACTCTCCAAATGATAGATAGATGGGTACCTAATTAATTCCCATTCTGTGTTGTAATAATAACTGCTATGAATATTTTTGTACTCATATATCTTTTTTCTATTTCTTTGATGGGGGGGTTATATACCTCAAAATGGTGTCACTAGATCAAAGGATAGTCAGTTTAGTTATATTAGTGTACATAAGTACAATCAGCAGTCTGAACATATTGAAATATAAATATGCATACATACATATAACCATAGGCATATGTGTATATTTACATATGTGTTTATACTTCCATAGATAATTAGATAGATAGATAGATAGAAGATATATTTCAAATATGACCATTTAGGAAGTGAGTATTCTTGATTGGGATCATGAAGAACATTTCTCTGAGTTAACCTAGTTTTATATATATATATATATATATATATATATATATATATATGTGTGTGTGTGTGTGTGTGTGTATATGTATATGTATATATATATATATACATATATATACATACTCAGTAATCAAAATGCCTATATTATATATAAAATAATTAAAAGCACTGAAATTTGATTTTCAGTTTCCTGATTCTAGATCAGGCACCCTTTCCACCACACTAAGCTTCAAAGCTTCATAGACAAAGAATAGGTGATCACATGATAAACCCAAAACCTGAATGAACAGTTAAAATGATGAGGGCACTGGGCGGTAAAGTAGACTCAAAGTCTGGAAGACTTGGGTTCAAATCTGTCCTCAGGTACTTATTAGCTGTGTGACCCTGGATAACCTTTATCTCTCTCAATTTCCTCATTTGTAAAATTTAAATAATCATATCACTTACCTCCCAATGTTGTTTTATGGATCAAATGAAATGAAATTTATAAATTGCTTTGAAAACCTTAAGGCATATATACATGCTAGCCAGCTAAAAAGATGCTTTTTAGTGGATAATAGAAGAAAGATTTTAGAGATGTTCTTAATCACATTTATCAAATAACACAGCAAAGTTTTGAATTGCTGGGAAACAGCAAAGAAAATATAATAGTCTGGTACACAAATCAGGGATAAAATAGGCTTTTTTATTTCCTTGGGAGGGGTGAAGCTCTGAATTAATTACAAATCTAAGTGGACTACTTGTAGCATTTTTAAAACAGGTAGTACACAGAGATGTTGAGTCTATTGATTCCAGCTCTATCATAACTGGTTGTATAACCTTTGGTAAAATTTCATTACTATCTTGGAGGTCTAATTTTATCATCTGGAGAATGATATGCTAATAATCTAAATCTAAATCCCAATCTCTTTTCCATCTAAATCCAATTATCCTGTGATTCTTAATTATATTTGATGTTGAGGATCATAGGATAGGGAGGGAGAAAATGAAGTCATTTTTATATTTTACTTTGGGTGCTTACCTTTAATTTGAAAAAAAGTGAAGAAAAACATAATTTTTAAATAGACCCAAAATCCCTTCAAGAACACTTCCTAAATTCTAACAAAATTCTAACTTCTCTGCCTAAAGCCTAGATTTCATGAAACAAGAAGAGGATATCTGATCTTCTCCCAAATCACTTTATTTTAGGTCTGAGATTTAAATGTAGAAATACTTTAGTCAGGGCTATAAATAGATGGTTTGAAGAACAAATAATTAAGACTGGAGATAGTGATTTATAGGAAATGAGTTAAGTAGTTTAAATGTGTACAACTCAGATAACATTAACTGAAAAGCGCAACACTAATGGGTCTATTTTGACTGGAAAAACTAATGCCCCCAGGAAGAACAATCTATATGTTTTCTGGTTGGAGAGGAGGTTTACAAGGAGGCACAACAAAAATATAAGGCTAAAGAAGGGAATTGATTATGGAAAGCAAAATAATGAAAGGAAGGAACAACTTCTTGCCACTGACAAAAATAAAAGGAGAGAAATGTTCTGAGATTTTGGTTAGTGTGTGTTTGCAACTCATGTTAACCATATATGTTTCATAGTGTTTATGAATTTATCCTTATCTAAATATGATTAACTGAATATAAAGGTGAGTTCCAAAATGTCTATTTATTGAATATGATTACTCCCTATTCAAAACCTACTTCCTTTGTTTTGACAACTCTATTACTGCAGAGCTATTTTAACTGCAACCAATCCAGCATGTCAGTGAGAAAGAAAAAGGAAGAATAAATAAAGGAAGGGATAAAGGATTTCTGCTAAAAATAGTATCTTAGAAGGATTAAGTAGTTTGCTAATAAAACAGATTTACTAAATCTATTGCATTTAATTAATTTTAAAAATATTAATCATTAGCCTCAATTTATTGATTTATTTCAAATAATGTCTAGTTCAAAAACTTGAACCATAATCTGGTCTGGTTTTCAACTACCTGTCCTGTCAAGATCAAAGGAAACCTCTAACTTTGATTTAGGATACCATGTTAAAGCAAATACTCTCAGTTTTAACTGAAATCTGTTTGGCACATGTGGATTTTTCCAGGCAACTTCATGTATCTCTAATTGCTTGTTTTTATTTTCCCAGAACAATATTGAGATCAGGCAACCTTGATTAATTGCATCTAGATTTGTCCTAATTTTTGGAATAGCTTAGAATAGAGGATGCTACACATCATATACAATGTAAGGAACATTGCTATCCTTTGGAATATATTAATTTTGTCAATCTCTCATGAACTATGTTTGAACCTCTGAATGTGTGAGTGCCTGTACCAATTCTTGTGTCTCAAGATATTATTAATATTTCATTCCTTACAAGATGTCTTCCCACATTCCCATTTCTTTTTTACACCTTGATTTATCAACCTGTGTTTGTATGATTTCCCACGTCATAACTGAAGATAAATTACTTTCTCTAAAGTTACCAAAGTACTACTAATTACCAAATCTTATTTTATCTTTCTCAGTTCTTTTAATTTTGGTCTGTCTACAATATTCTTATACTGTTGTCAACACACTCCATCAGGATGCTCTCTTTTTGTTTTCTCAATTTTCTTTCTTGATTCTACTCCAACCTGATGAATCCTTCTCCATTCTGTCCTCTAAGTGTGGGTTTGTGCTGAAATTTCCCTTTCTAACCCTTTTCTTTTTCTGTACTCTTTCTTTGCCACTGTAAAAGCTTCAGTGGATCCTATTATCTTCTCTATGAAGATTACTTCTAGATCTATATACCTTGTCTTAGACTCTCTTTAGAGTTTCAGCCTTGTACCACTGCTGCCTTTTTTAAAATTTTGAATTGAATGTCTTATAGGAATTTTAAAGATTAACATAATAAAATATAATTCAATACCTTTCCCCCACTAACCTCCCTGTGTCCTAACTTTCCTTTGTCTATTGAGAAGATCACCATTATTTCCAATTACCCCAGTTTATCACCTTGAAGTTATATTTAAATCCTCATTTTCCCTCAACCCATATATCTTAGCAGTTTTCAAGAGATAATAATAATAAGAAATCATATCTCTCCCATCATTCATTTTTCTTAATTCACACCATAAACAACCTAGTTAAAGACCTCTATCATCTACCACAAGCCTATACAATTGTAACATCTTTCTAACTGGCCTCACTTCTTCATATCTTTTTTTCCTCTAAATCCACCTCCATATGGCTGCTAATGTGACATCTTTAAGAATATTTATATCCATATCAATTCCTGCCCAATAAATTCTGGTATCACTCTAAGATTAAAAACAAATTCTTCTTTTGAATATTTCAAAGTCCTTTACAATCTGGCTCCAACCTATCTCTTATAGTCTTAAGATATATAACTCTCCTTCATTCGTTCTTTAATTTAGCCAAACTCTTCTCCTGTCTATTCTACACATGTGATATTCCAAATCCTGATTCTGTGCAGAAGCGCAAGAGGTGCCAAGTCTGGAATATAATTCTGCCTCCTCCCTTTCCCTTAAAATTACTCGTTTCTTTCAAAACTCACGCAAGAACTTCCTTCTACATGGCCACCCATTTGATAGTCCTGAGACCCTGTATATCTATTCAAAAAGCATAATGTAATTTATGTAGTATATATTTTCAATATTTCAAAATATTGAAATATGCATTTCAATGTTCAGTAAGTATTCAATATTTAGAGTTACCATTGAAAGGATGCTAACTTCTTGAGAACAGGAAATGTTTCTTTTTTGTTTTGCCCTTTCTCATAGTTTATAAATTGTCTATCATATAATAGATTCTTAATGTATGAATGTTGATTGATAGAAAATTCATTAAGTAAAGAATTGTTTTAAAGTAACTAAGAAAGTGGTGTACATTAAGAAACTTGTTTGTGATATTTTAAGGAACTATATTTATAAAGTCTTTGAGTATAATTATCTAATTTTAGATTTAAAGAACTGATTTTATACACATACCCTGAGGTAAATTCATATTTAAATACATCTATGTTGACTACTGAAATGGCATAAGGAAATTATATTTTTTCTTTCTTTTTTTTGTAAGGCAATGGGGTTAAGTGACTTGCCCAAGGTCACACAGCTAGGCAAATATTAAGTGTCTGAGGCCGGATTTGAACTCAGATCCTCCTGACTCCAGAGCCAGTGCTCTATCCACCGCACCACCTAACTGCCCCAGGAAATTATATTTTTAACAAAAGCTGATGTAATTATATACTTGCAGTTTATAGATATTATTTGATATCTGAGTACTATGGCAAAAGACAGTGGAAAATTATTCTGTCACTTTTAACTGCAATTGAATCATCTTGCATGTATAGCAAAAATAGTCACAGAGTAGTTGACTAAAAGATTCAACTTTTTCTAAGTAAAGCTCTAATGGATGTTTGCATGCTCAGTGAGGAGAGGAGGTCTCTTTGCCTTGCTTCACTCTGTTTCTTCTTCCTTAAATTCCCTGCTCTTCTAACTCAAAGTTGATAGTCCCTCCTCCATTTTTTCAAAATCCATTCTTTCACTAACCTCAGTTTCTCCCTTTATAAATTCTGATAATACTGTCTGTATCATTACTTTTGTCACAAATATCTTTTATGTTGTGGGTTTACATGTTGTTTATTTGATTTTTATTGATACCATCATTAAGGATGTAGTCAAGTCCAGTACAAGGCAAAGGTCATCTCTCATACTTGTTCTGATTGTACTATAATAACTATTTAGTATTGTAGCAGAAAAAAAAAGCAGGAGTAAAACAAATTAAGTTCAAGGGAGGATATTCCTAAAGGTTGGATTTACTAGCATATTAAGGAGCTTTACTGATCATTATGGTCCATATCTGCCCACATGTAGCCAAGTGAGAGACCAAATGTGAGAAGGAAATTAGTCTATACTTATTTCTTGAGTTGAACAAAAATTAGAATCCTTACAACTTCTTTTAAGGTCTACTATCAAATATTCCAAGATGCTTTTTTAACAATCATAATAATATTAAATGTAAATAGTTTTGCAACTTCACAGAGTAGCTGTAATATATTTCTAAGAGGAAAATCCCAAAGTGAGACTTCTGAAGAACTCTTCAAGGAAACTATGTTTGGAAAACATTCATTGGTAAAAACAAGTTTGCCTACGTTCAGATGATCCAATGACTTCAGTCAAATGTCAGAGAACTCTTTAGGATGATTTAAGATTATTTTAAGCATAGATACTTTAATTCCTTAACACAGATACAGTATCCTCTAATTATTGACTTATTGGTTTAGAATGTCCTTGGAATGTCAAAGTGGTAAACTACACATTTGCAGATGAATTCAGTCCCACTCTTCCCCTGAACAGGTTTAATTCTAAGAGGAACCTACAGTACTCATCTGAATACCTGGTTAATTGAATAGTTGATAATTGTACTAAAACAATATTTTCAGCAAGTCATTAACTGAACACACACACACAAGCACACACACATACACACACATAAGCACACACACATACCTACACACAAAACAAAAAAAAACAAAAAATAAAACACAGTATAGTCCAAACTGAAGTCATTATATTTTCCAACAATCCCTGTCTTCTTCATAATCCTAGTTTTATCCACAAAACCACTCCACTGAATGATGACTCAGGCTCAAAATCTAGGTGCCACCCTGAAGTTATTACTCTCACCCCAATAACTAATCTATAACCAAGACCTATTTATTTTAACCTTCTCTCCACTGATAGATGCCACCAAAGCCTTCATTACCTTATGCAATCACCTGTTGTAATGGTATTTTAGGTGTTCTGGCTGCTTCCTGTCACTCCTCTCTAGTCTTTCTTCCACTCAACTATCTAATTCATCTTCCTGTCTCACAATCCTGACCATGTCAACTACATATTCAATAAATTCCAGAGTTTCCTATCACCTACAAGATCAAATATAAAATCTTCTGACTTCCAAAGTCCTTTATAATCTGTCCCCTTCCAACCTGTCCTGTGTCCTTACACCTTATTCCTCCTCCTACTATTCCCCAAGTATTCTCCCATCCTTTAAGAAGCTTTTCCTGATATCTGATGCTGATGATTGCTGTTATTGATACTATTCAACTCATCATTATTTTAGCAATGAAAGTGTTTTCTGTTTGCATTTAAATAGGGGCACTTCTTAAATACTCTAAAGAACATAGATTGAAACCAAATTCTCTCTTTCTTAGAATGTTGTCTCAATGATAAAGCTGCCTTGAAAGGTGTTGGCTCTGAAAAATAAGGATCTGAGAGAAATCCAATCTTTTTTTTCCTACTAGGATTTCAGTTTTCAGCCTAAAACCTATTATCATATTATAAATCCATAAGAGTGTAGCCCCAGGTTGCTGAGACCCAGGATCACAAAGACTTTTGATATTGAGGCTGTATCTTTAATGAGATCATAGAGACTGGAGAATTTTCCTGGAGGAAAGACAATCCTTGGGCTAAACTAATAAGAGTTATTCTGAGGAGAACTCAATTTGTTCAAAAAAATTTCAGTATGTTTTGGACTTCCAGTGGCCTGAGGAGGATTATCATCTAAGATTTGGGACATCATTTCAGGAGATATAGAGGCAAAAGTGAGCTGCAAGCAAATGAGTGAAGAGCAAATAAGCAAGAGTGAGAAGTAAGGAGCTAAGAACAATCTTAACCTTAATTGGCAAATGGTAAAAAGATTCCAATCAGCAGTTCTTGTCTTCACCAAAGGAGGGGACTTTAGGTCTAGGCCTCACAATTGCCCTTTATGATTTATCTGTATATTTATTTGTATTTTATTATTATTTAGCATAGCCAATAAATTATTGCTATTAATATTTATTTTATTTAATCATTTAACATCTGGATTTGAGACCAACTGAGGGAAAGTGAATAATGATAGAATGGATTCCTAGTCAATGCCAAAATAAATCCTCAGCTGATAGGAGAGAGTGTTTCTATATTTTTTGTAATTCATGGGAATATTTCAGAGCATACCATTATAGACTGCCTTTGAACCTGAAGAGAGAAAAAAATGATCATGTGATGATCCAGTAGCACTGAGGTTGGAAGAAGTTGGATTTTTCCCCAAAGGCTCATGAGATATATACCACATACTTATACCCTACAAATTATCTATATTTCAAGTTAATTCTTGTATTTTAGAGATAGTAAATGATAGAGCATTGAGAATTTAAATCAGCTTTTACCAAATTACAGAAGTAAGCAACCAGATTTGCAAAGATATCTCTCTGGTCCTGAACATTTACCTAAACTTCAGCATCCACAGTGATAATGCAGTTGACTTTTTCTAATAAAGTTGTTGAGATGCAAGAATTGAATTCTATGCTGAGATAAATAAATTACATCTTTTCCTGTGTTGTCCATTTCATGATATAGTCAATAGAACAATTTTTACTCTCACATTTCCAAAGTATAGGTTATCTAATTTGCAGAGTCAGAAATATACTAGTACCTTAGAAAAACTTTTTAAAGGTCCCTCATTTTATTAATAAGCAAACTAAAATTCAGAGATAGTGACCAGCCCAAGATCTATGAATATTTATTGTGTAATTTTTATGGGGTAGGTATTATGCCAAATAATGGTAAAACAACTGCATACAAAAAAAAAGTCATTCCTTGCCTTCAAGGGGAAGCCTTTATAAGGGAAGCTAACAAAGAACAAACAAAACAAAACTGAAAATGAAGGAGGGGAAGATCATAGGAGTCTGCAAGTCATGAACTGAGTGAGAAGATCTGACATGCACTTTTCCTTAAAAGTGATGTTCCAAGAGGAAGTCACTCAATTGGAGGCAGCTACAGGAGTGATTACAATTGGCAGGGTGACAAGGAAGCTAGGGAATGGAGTAGCAGTCTAAGGAATCAGGAGCAAATAAAGGAGAAAAAACCATGACTAGTAAATAATAGTTCTACAACTAGAATCCAAGTCTTCTGAACCTCAAGTTCAAGGTTCTTTCCATTTCCAAACTATTCACAATCAAGTTCAAATACTGGGAGATGTTCTTACACTGTCAGTTCTTTGATCTAAGAAATAATATTTGATATTCACATTTCAGATAAAAACTTAAAAGTCAGGGATTTTAAAATTGAGCATGAAACCTGAGTCTTTTCACTTTAGTTTGAAACATAAACTCCCTCATCCCCAAATTTGCAAAGTGATTCTTTTGAATGGATTCTAACTGTGTGGGACCTATGGGACCTTTAAGCTTCCTAAAATAGCCTGACTCACCATACATTAACAAAGTCAGACTCATTACATATCAGATGGAATGACTG
The DNA here is from genome assembly GCF_037893015.1 of Macrotis lagotis. NCBI lineage: Eukaryota > Metazoa > Chordata > Mammalia > Peramelemorphia > Peramelidae > Macrotis > Macrotis lagotis. Next base: position 530,378,398 of record NC_133658.1, read on the forward strand.
GCTTGCATAGCTGGGCAGTGCCTTTGGCATCATTATTTATGTTCCCTTTGATTTTATGTGTGCATCTGGACTTTGGCAGTAGAAATCATGATCAAAAGTGAAAAGGTGCCCAGAGCTTTCTGACGTTCATGGTAATTACACACATTACTAAACTGTTCAATCATATCCAGACCAACAATCATGTCACCATTTACAAGCTCAATGATCTTAAACTCTCCCAAAATCAAGAGAAAATTGCTTGCTGGGGTTTGACATGTCTATCACTCAGTTATATGTCAGTTCAACATTATAAAAAAAGGTCATTTTTCAGAGCAGGTTTAACTGCACCCCCCCAGTTAAAATTAATTATTTAGATACCTCCTTATCCTCAATAATAGAATGCACAGTCATCTACTCTTTTATTAAAATTCACTAAAGTCTCTGGAAAGACAGTTTAAATTTTCTGAGAGCAATACAGACATACTTATCAACTGAGAAATCCTAGCTTACCAAACTCTATCTTCTACTAGAAAGGAAATGCTTTTTCTCTTTTAGTCTATGCTGTCAGTTCATTCAGCATAATTGCTTTAGAGAAACTTCTAAAAACATTATAAATTATCTTAATGCTATTAATATAGACTCCCACTAGGCATTTTTCAGGAGATTATGGTCACCTGTTGTTTTCTCAGTGAGGTGGCTTCTAAGCAGTCTCTTCCTATCCATCATTTTGAAAGATCTACTTGGCATATAGGTGACCTGAAGCAAATATACAGATATGAAGAGTGCAGGACTATTGACTCTAAAATTATAGTGTGAGAAATGAAGGCTCTAAGGACTTAGAAATTATAACGGGGAAGATATATTTATAATAAAAAATGTCCTATTTATTAACCTTTTAATATTGATTTTGATGAATGTATTTCTAGAAATATATAGAAAAAAGGAAAAATAGAGTGATCCTATACTGGGACTGTCAAAATGGCTGTGAACACTATAGATCAAATAAAATGCTCTAGAATAAAATAATTTGAAAAAATTATTTAAATCTTTTCAAATGAAGAAATGTCTCATTAAAAGCTGTAGAGGCTGTATAAATGTGGCAGCTAGGTTGCACAATGGATGGAGTACAGGTCTGATGTCAGAAAGTCTTCATGAGTTCAAGAGTTCACATCTAGACTCAGACACTAACCATGTGAGACCCTGGGCAAGCCATTTATTCTTGTCTGCCTTGGTTCCTCATTGATAAAATGATCTAGAGAAGAAAATGGCAAATCATTCCAATATATTTGTCAAGAAAATTCCAAATATTATCATGGAAAGTTGGACATAACCAAAAGAAATGAACAAGCAAAAGAGGCTAAGATAAATAGCATTCTACCTGAATTCAGAAGACCTGAATCAGTCATTCCCCTCTATTGGCTTTATTGTAAAAATCATAGATTTATAAATGGAAAGAATATTAGGACAATCTTGTTCAATCCCTAAACTCAGTGGCATTTCCAAAGTATAGATTATCTAATTTTCACAACATCAGAAATCTAGAAGGACCAACCCCTAATCCATATCCAAATATTTACCAGATCCTGTTGCTTTACTTTCTCAACAACTATTAAATACATATGTATGTATACATGTACAGGTGTATATGCATATATGTGCATATATATGTATATATATATGTATATATATATATATATATATATATATATATATATATATATATATATACACACACACACATATCCTTTTATTCCCTTCTAACACTGACACCAGCCTAGTGCAGGTCCTTAAACTGTCAAGCATTCAAATGTTACTACAGAGAGCACAACTATGATGGACTGACCACAGTGTTAAAATGCCAATTGTACTCTTAACAAAAAGACTATTTTATGGAGAATTCACCGGACAAGCACTCACACGGAGGTCAAAAGAAATACTGAGAAACTCTGAGGATCTCTGTTAAGAACTTTAGAAATGAATATGCAGCAATGGCACAGAACCACCCAGCATGGCATGCCCTCATCAGAGAGGATGCTGCACTCTATGAGCAAGGTAGAATTGAAGCTGCTCAAGGGAAATCTGAGATAGGTAAATTTAGAATAAATACCCCAGGTGTGCACACAGATTATTTTTGCTCAAACTGTGGTAGAGTATTCCAAGCTCACATTGGTCTGATCAGCCATAGTTAGACACACTGTAATTTGTTGCTAACAAATGATGTTATTTTGTTCTTCTTCGATAATGAAGGACAAAAACCAACAGGTCCTTAACACCTCATGCCTAGATGATTACAATAGACTTTTCTGACTGGTCTCAGTGCCTCTATTTTCTCTCTACTTCTATCCATCTGACTCTTAGCTGCCAAAGTGATTATCCTGAAGCATATATCTCACCATATCATCCCACTCTGCATTCTATCAATTCCAGGGGTTATCTATGACCACCAAATTCATATGCAAAATCTTCTGTTGGATATATTGTTAGAGACTATAATATTCTCTCTAACCTATCTTTCTAGTTTTTATATATGTTTTTGTCAATCTTCTACCAACACTTCCCATATTCTGTGATGCAGGAACACTGGCTTCCTTGTGGTTCCTCACATTCCATATTGGCTCGATTTCCTCACTCAGAATTTTTTCAAGCTATCCTCCAAGTCTAGTATTCTCTTCATCCTCACATGACTTCCTAACTTCCCTGGCTTTTATGAAGTCTCAGGTGAAGTCTCATCTTCTGCAAGAAGACTTCTTCATTCCTCCTTAATCTGAATGCCTTCTCTCAAAAACTATCCCCAGTCTATCCTGTATATATCTGGTTTGTACATCATTGTTTACATACTGTCTCCCCCACAAGACTGTATCTACTCAGTCCTTGTCACACATTAGGGATTTCATAAATGTTAGTCAACTGGTTCTCTCATTTTATATATAGAGGTTAGACTTAGAGTCATGAAATGACTTTCTCAAGTTCACATAGCTAATAAATATATCTGAGATTGAAACTTAGGTCCTTTGATTCTCCATCCTGTATAATTTCTACTATAATATGATTTCTTATCTTCAAAAGAGGGATTTATTGGGCTTTAAGGTTTTTTCCAGTTCTAAAATTCTGTGTTTTATGACAGACAACTTACCAGCTCTGCCACTTTTTAGCTATGTAACCTTGAGAAAATAACCTGAGTCTTCATTTTCTCATTTGTCAAAAGGAGAATATTAATGTTTACACTATCAAGACTGTTAAAGGAATGCATAAAAGATAATATTTGATATAAATTACTTTGTACTTAGTTCTATAGTCAGAAGGCAGTAAAATTGGGAGTAGCTTGAGACAAACTCTTTAGTATGTCTTTAACTTGTCTTTAACTCACTGAATTTTCCCCTCTTTGTGTCCTTTTTCCCTCCGTATAATGTTCCTCTTTATGAATCAGTGATTCTCCTCCAGGTGCCCATTGGCTTCATGTTCATTTTACTTCCATTTCCAACAAAAGCAATTCTTAGTAAAGGACTTGATCAACTCATTTTGTTAAGGTATCACACAGCTTGATATTATAAGCATCTCCCTCCAAAATTAATGAGGACAAAGCAAAACTAGAATTCATTTTCCACCCTTCCACACCTGCTGATGATTGTCTGCACAGATTCTGAGAATATGAAAACAAAAGATATTTCTCTTTGAAGGACTGAAGTTCTAGAAACCCCTCAACTCACCCTCTTAAATGTAAAAGGTACCTACAGATCAATGCAACCACCAGTAAGATTTGAGGATGAAACAACAGCTAGAAGATTGACTGCTTCTGTAAATATCTAGCTATAAAATGATCACTTGAAGAAAAAGGTATCAATATTGAGAGCCACTAACCAATTTCAAAAAGGATCTCATTAAAACTATGCAATCCTTACATCTCCAGCACACATACACATTCACTCACACACTCAGTCTTAGCATGATCTAAGGTCTCTTTCGGTTCTGTAATCTCTGAAGTTAACACTGATGTCCTGATTGTTAATCAGAGTAGTCTTGCCATAGTGCTCAACATCCTTGACATTTTTTATAAAAGCTGAAACTCCTGATTAAGATATAAGTCTTTTTGTAACTTTTACTTCCCTTGGCTTCCATGACAAGGACCTTGCCTAGTTAATATTTTCCCCCTTCCCATCTTATTGCTTCTTCACTTATTCCTCTTCCTTCTCCTACTTTCTGAGCACAATTTTCCCCAGTTTTTCTTTAATTTTCATCTTTTTTTGTCTCTCTCTCCCCTGGCAATACCATCTATGAGAAACTTCATAGAAAACTACTAGTACCAAAACTAATACCCCCCCTCAATTATTAACCTGTATTTTATTTTTTAAGTAATTTTTATTAAAAATCTTTTATTTTCATATCAACTACATTCCCACTATATCCAGCCCATCACCACATCCCAGAAAAAATCATCTTTCATAATAAACCATTAAAAGGAGGGAAAACTAGTTCAGCAAAACTTACCAACACACCAAAAATGTTTCATATAATAACTCATCATATACTTCCATATTCTCTAAATATGAAAAAGTTACTTCCTCATATCTTTTCTTTCAGGTCAATCTTAATCTGTCTAATTTGCAGAGTTTGCATTGCTAAATTTTTTGTCATTTACTTTTTAAAAAAATTCTGGGGTGGCTGGGTGGCATAGCGGATAAAGCACCGTCCTTGGAGTCAGGAGTACCTGGATTCAAATCCGGTCTCAGACACTTAATAATTACCTAGCTGTGTGGCCTTGGTCAAGCCACTTAACCCCATTGCCTTGCAAAAAAAAAAAAACCTAAAAAAAAAATTCTGTATTAGGTTTTTTGCAAGTGTCTGAGATAGGATTTGAACCCAGGTACTCCTGACTCCAGGGCTGGTGCTCTATCCACTGCCCCACCTAGCTGCCCCTAAAATTTTGCATTTTCAACTGTCTATTAAGTACATCTAATTTAACATCTCACTGATATTTCAAACCCAGTATATCCAATACTGAATTTATTAGCTTCTTTTTTAAAAAAAACTTCCTCCTTCTAATTTTTCCATTTTTCAATCATCCATTGGTAAATTAGAAAGGACTTCCATTTTTTCTTTTCCTTTCTTATCTAAGTTTAATATTTCATGTCAGTTATGCATAATAGTAAGACAGGTATATAAACACTAAATATTACAATAGTACATTATATACATTAACACATTAGAATTGCCCAACTACTTATGTAATGAGAGGTACAGATATTATTATCCTTATTATTATATTATAATAATATTGTGTTATTATATTATATTGTATTGTATTGTATTGTATTATATTATATTGTATTATATTATAGTATAGTATAGTATAGTATATTATTATATTATTATATTATTATCCTCATTTTACAGATGAGGGAACCAAGATTAAAAGACTAATCTATAGTCAGGGTGCTAAGTATTGTGGGAGGATTTGAAATCAGGTATTCTTGACTCTAGGTTCAGGACTATCTATTGTGCAACACCACCATGCATCTAAGATAGCTCTTAAACCTCTTCTCTATTTTCAATTCATTCAGATTCTCATTACTTCTCACTCCCTAAGATAGAAATCATATGCTTCCCCTGCCTGCAGTCATTACCCCCATTAATTAATCCTTTATACTGCTTTCAAAACATTCTTCCTAATGCATGAATTTGAACATGTCTACCTGACCCCAAATACCTAATAATTCCCTTTTGCTTAGTGAATAAAATACAAACTTCTTAACCTAGTTTTCAAGGTCTAATTCAAGTTACCATCTTTATTTAACAATATTCTAAACAATAACAATAATAATTGTTGTTAAAATATAAAATTATTTCATAATTATTAGCACTTATACAATATTTTAAAACTCTCAAATTCCTTTACAGATGTTATCTTGTTTTATCATTGCAACAATCCTGTAAGATAAGTGCTATAATTATCCCCATTTCACAGATAAATAAACTTGGGCAAACAAGACAAAGTGACTTGACAAGCATCTTGCAACTACCATATTTCTCCATGTAAAGACGCAACCTGCTTTGAAAATTTTGTGGTCTAAAAATTGGGAGCATCTTGTACAGTGGTTGTCGATTTATTTTTTTTTAGTTTCATTTCCTGCTTATTTGGCTTGTTGTCCTTGCGCCAATTGTTCTGCATTTGTTACCTATATATAAGGTTATGATTTGCCATGTTCTGCCCAGAAATGGTTCAGAAAAGATTTTTGTACAGTGCTGAAGGAGCAAAGATGGCAACAGGAGAAGAGCTTCTCATAGGTGCTCTCTCCAAAATATTTCAAAAATCTTATAATTATGACTCTAACTAATTTTTAAAGAGACAGAACCCACAGAAAGATCCAGGGAGGCAATTCTCTAGCCCAAGGTAACCTGGAAAATAATGGAAAATATCTGTTTCATGGGGTTAGAGGGGTGGCCCCTGCCAGAGTGAAGAAACTTCAGCCTCCTGGGAACAGCCCCAGGGCACCTGGGAGCCCTGACTCTAAGCAGCAGAAGCAGTTTCATGACCTGCAGCCCAGGGAAAACCAAGCACAACTTGGAAGATCAGCAGGGAGACCTCTGCCAGAACAAACGCAAAGCCCAGGCCCTGAACGTGGGCACAGCATTCAGCGCAACCTCAGCACTCAGCTTGGCCAGCAGCCCAGGTCCAGGAAACAGAAGCAGGTCCATGATGCTGGCAAGCAGGAGCCTCTAGGCAGCTGTGCCCTGAGTGCTCAGCCCACAGAAAGGAGTAGAAAGAGACTTCCAAGGTCTGGGCTCCAACCACATTCAGATCCTGATTGCAGTTTGGGCCTCCCCATAGAACAGGGACCCCTCCCCAGTCCCATGGCAGAGAGGTGCGCTTGTGATCATTCACAGACCAGGAGAATAGTCAGAGCCTCACACAATGAGGTCCTTGTGGGGGTGTCCCAATAAAACTCAAGCACTCAGGAAGCTCCCCAAATCTAGGCACAGACTGGGGAAATGAATAAACAGAAATAAAAGGAACCTGACCATTGACAAATATTTTGTCTATGATCCCAAGGAGGATCAAAATACTCAATAGGAAGATGAGGAAGTACAAGTTTCTGCATCTAAACACTCCAAGAAAAATAGACGTTGGGCTCAGGCTATGACAGAGCTAAAAAAAAAATTTGAAATGAAGTAAGGGAGATAGAAGAAAAATTGGGAACAGAAAGAAGAGATATGCAGGAAAAACATGAAAATGAAGTCAGCGGTTCAGTCAAGGAGATTCAAAAAAATACTGAAGAAAATAACATGTTAAAAACCAGCTTAAGTCAAATGGATAAAACAGTTAAAAAGTTATTGAGGAGAATGCTTTAAAAAGCAGAATTGGTCAGATGGAAAAGGAGATAAGAAAGGTCTCTGAAGAAAACAAATTCTTCAGATATAGAATGGAGTTAAAGGAAGATGATGACTTTGGGAGAAATCAAGACACAACACTTCAATACCAAAAGAATGAAAAATTAGGAAAAAACTGTGAAACATCTCATTGAAAAAAAAAGCAACTGATCTGGAAAACAGATTCAGGAAAGATAATTTAAAAATTATTGGAATACATGAAAGTCATGATCATGAAAAGAGCCTTGACCTCATTTTTAAAGAATTCCTACAGGAAAATTGCCCTGATATCCTAGAAGGAGAAGGCAAAATAGAACTTGAGAGAATCCACCTATCTCCCCTGGAAAGATATTCAAAAAAAAACCAATCCCCAGGAATATTATAACCAAGTTCCAGAACTCCCAAGTCAAAGAGAAAATATTACCAGTAGCGAGAAGGACACAATTCAAATATTGTGGAGCTGCAGTCAGGATCACACAGGACTTAGTAGCACCTACATTAAGGCTCATAGGGTTTGGAATATAATATTCCAGAAGGCAAAAGAGCTTGGAATGCAACCGAGAATCAATGACCCAGAAAAACTGAACATCTTCTAGGGGAAAAGATGGACTTCCAATGAAATGGGAATTTCAAATATTCCTGTTGAAATAACTAGAGCTGAATAGAAAGTTTGACCTTCAAGTACAGGACTCAGGTGAAGCATAGACAGTGGAGGAAAAAAGTAAATTATGAGAGACTTAATAATGATGAACTGCATGTATTCCTGCATAGAAATATGCTACTCATATGAACCTTCTCATTTAATACAGCAGGTAGAAGGAGTATTTATAGATGAAGCACAGGAGAGAGCTGCATTTGAAGATAGAATATATTGTAAAATTGGAGTCAATAACCAAAAGGAAATGTACTGGGAGTAAGAGAAAGGAGAGGTAGAATAGGCAAAGATATTTCATATAAAAGATTTTTTTTTGCAATGATATGGAAGTGGGGGGAAGGTGAGGAGGAATGAGGGAACCTTCACTCTCATCAGAAATGGCTCAGAGGGGCGGCTAGGTGGCGCAGTGTATAAAGCACCGGCTCTGGAGTCAGGAGTACCTGGATTCAAATCCGGTCTCAGACACTTAATAATTACCTAGCTGTGTGGCCTTGGGCAAGCCACTTAACCCCATTTGCCTTACAAAAACCTAAAAAAAAAAAAAAGAAATGGCTCAGAGAGGAAACAACATACACACTCAATAGGGTATAGACAGGGCGGCTAGGTGGCACAGTGGATAGAGCACTGGCCCTGGGATCAGGAATACCTGGGTTCAAATCTGGCCTCAGACACTTAATTACCTAGCTGTGTGACCTTAGGAAAGCCACTTAACCCCATTGCCTTGCCAAAAAAATATCTAAAAAAGAATAGGGTATAGACATCTAGAGTTAAAAAGGAGAGAAGGGGGAAACAGAGGGAAGGGGAGGATATGAGTAAGAGAGGAGAGGGTAGATCATAGGAGAGAATAGTCAGTTATAACACATTTTCTTTTTTACTTTTTGTAAGGTGATGGGATTGGTTGGTCTGTCCGGAACCATGGAGCCAGATGGTGCTGGGTCTCTGGGGTGGTATGTGGGCTTTGGGCCTCTTGGCCCCAGGGCTGGTGATCTGTCCACCGCACCACTCAGCTACCCTACCAAACATTTTAGAAGAAGGACAGAGTGAAAGGAGAGAGAAAATAAAATATATGGTAGTAGGTAGGAATGGATGGAGGGAATTACAATCAGCAACAGCAACTGTGGAAAAATATGGAAGTAACTTCTGTGATAGACTTATGATAAAGAATATGATCCACCCAAGGCAGAATTGATGATAACAGAACACACACTAAAACACATTTTTTTCTCTTTCTTTTACTTTATTTTTCATGAGGTTCTATATTTTTGTGGGGGAGGGGGTATTATGTTTACTCTTAAACAAGAATATCTTATTAATGTAGTAAAAAAGCCATATTAACCAAAGAGAAAGAAAGAAAGAAAGAAAGAAAGAAAGAAAGAAAGAAAGAAAGAAAGAAAGAAAGAAAGAAAGAAAGAAAAAAGAAAGAAAAAGAAAACAGGAGGGACGGGAATATGGGAATTCAGGGAAGCATGGAAAGATTTATATGAACTGATGCTGAATGAAATGAGCAGAACCAGAAAAACATTGTACACCCTAACAGCAATTGGGGGGTGGGGGTTATAATCATCCTTAATAGACTTGCTTATTCCATCAGTGCAATAATCAGGGAAAATTTGAGGCTGTCTGCAATGGAGAATACCATCTGTATCCAGAGAAAGAATTGTGGAGTTTGAACAAAGACCAAAGATTGTTACCTTCAATTTATAAAAAAAAAAAGTTATGTAATTTTGCTCTCTTATAATTTATTTTTCTTCCTTAAGGATATGATTTCTCTCTCATCACATTCAACTTATATCAATACATACCACAGAAACAATGTAAAGACTAACAGACTACCTTCTGTGGGAGGTGGGGGGAGGGAAGCAAGAATAGGGGTAAATTTGTAAACCTTAAAATAAATAAAGTCTCTCATTGAAAAAAAAAGTGAATGGAAATCATGTTGCTGAGCATCAGTTTGGTCCTCCTCCAACTGAGAAAATAATCTGTGACTGGCTACAGGAAGAGGAAACCCTATTGGAAATGCCCTGGCAGAAGAAGGCCATGACAGGGAAGTCAGCCAAATGGCCTGAACTAGTGGGAATTGAAGATAGATTGAAGAGCAAAGTGAAATTGGAAATCCTGTGTCCACAAATATGATTCAGCTTGAGGCAAGAAGAATTGCTGATGAAAAGGAAGTGACTGATTTCAAATGAGGACACAACTGATGCTTCAGATTCAAGAAACGGAATGGACTAGACTTGCCCAGGGAGTGCTTGTGGTCAACCACAGACAAGAGCACAGGCAGGAGAGCAGTCAGACCCTCTCTTAAAACAGGATTCATCATCAAACACAAATGAGGACAAGCTAATGAATGGGAGTTTTGACAGTGATGAGGAGTTGTATAAATTTCATGATGAATAAAACTTGAGTTCAATAATTTTATGTAATACTTTTTTTTTCAAATTTTGGGGCATCTTCTATAATTCTTTCTGACTCCAGGTTCAGTGTTCGTGATCTGAATCACCTATATTCCCACAATTACAACTTCTCAATTAAATTGTGGATATCCATCTATTCCTTCAAGACACAACTCAGGAGCTATCTTCTTAAGAAAGTTTGCCTTATCTAACTAGAATCTCCATTACCAGGAGAAAAGGAGAAATGTCTTTCTTCAATTTGTCTACCTTGGTATACCAGAACCACCCATAGTGCCTTGAATATAAATGTGTGCTAACACTGCTTAATTCAGAATCTCTCTATTTCAACAAAACTAAACTGCTAACTCTTCCTAAAATGTGTTTCCTGCTCTTCCTGGCTTTTTTTTATATAAATACCTACCTATGATCGCAACATTTTTTTTCCCTTCAGGGTCCATGAAATACTATATTTCTCAAAACTAAATCTCCAGGGTTACTTTGTTTGACCATTCTGTATATTTTGTCCATTTTTTTTCAATCAAGGAGCATTTATTGAGAACTTTCTCGTTGGCAACCTCTGTGCTAAGTGGTAGTGATACAAAGAAATTCAGAAATGCTCTTCCTACCCTCAAGTAGCTCTCATCTCAATGTGGGAGACAAGATGCAAATACCTAAATACCTATACACCAGAGATTGTGGATTATAGTTTGTGAAAGCATAAGACTAGAAAAGTAGGAAAGGCTCAAGATGTGAAAGGTTTAAAAACTAAAAAGACAGTTATATTTGTTCCTAGAGGTGATAGAGTGATACTGAAATTTTCTGAATGAGGGAACTACATTACAACTGATATTTTTGTCAGCTGAGTGGAGGATGGACTAACAAGAGAGAGATTTTGAGGAACAGTGAATGACCAGAAGGCTATGGCTATTGCAATCGTGCAGGCATGAGATGATGGTGAGTTGCACTAGGATGTCATCTGCATGGGTAGAGCAAGGAAATTTTCACAAGAGATATTCTAAAGGAAGGGAAAAGAAAAACAAGTTTTGGAAACAAATTAATTATATGGCATATGATTGAGGAGGTAAAGTAATTATGAGTGTACATGTCTCTTTTTATTTGCATAATTATTAGTTCCCTGAGGATAGGGAAATGTGCAATAATTTTTTTTCATCTTTACACTCCAAGTACCTACTACAATGCCATGCACAACAACAAAGGTGCTTTGTAAAACAATGTTCAAAATTATGCTATATAATTTTCTCAATATATTGCCACCTAATCTCCTTATTCTTGCCTTGGTTTTGTCTCACTCTAATCTTTATTCAAATAAGCTTTTCCCCTTTCTTGAATTAAGTTACTAACTACATTTTATATCAAGTTGTAATTCAATGCCTTTATGACCTTATCCTACTCATTTCCATATTAAACACATTCACTTTCACCACTAAATTACCCCACACTCTCTTTGAAAACCTTTCTTCCTTATTTCAAAATGCCTTTATCTAAACTATTTTAGTTTTTCAAAAGCCATACTTTAAAAGCCTGTTCAATTCATCCTGGTAATTATCTGCTGGAGTCCTGCCTCTTCTCATCATTTTATCTTCATATTTTAAAGCATTTATTGCCACCATCACCACCCCCAACCCTACTCCCGACTCTAGGATCAGACTTGGAACTATGAAGGGTTACATAAAAACCTGAAATCTGTACTTCAGCCTCCTGTTGGAAAATTTTGCTACTAAACAAATCTTGCTATCTGATGATGATGCTCATGACTAGTATTTTTGTAGTGCTTACTATGTCCCAGAAACTGTCAGTGCTTTGAAATTATTATTTCATTTGATCCTTACTACACTGGGGGTAGGTGCTATTATTATAATAACAATTTTACAGATAAGGAACTGAGGCAGACAAGCAAATGACTAGGATTACACAACTCCTAAGTATTTGAGACTGGATTTGAACTCATGTCTTCCTGACTCCAGACCTTTCCTTGCTCTACCCATGCAGATGACATCCTAGTGCAACTCACCATCATCTCATGCCTGCACGATTGCAATAGCCATAGCCTTCTGGTCATTCACTGTTCCTCAAAATCTCTCTCTTGTTAGTCCATCCTCCACTCAGCTGACAAAAATATCAGTTGTAATGTAGTTCCCTCATTCAGAAAATTTCAGTATCACTCTATCACCTCTAGGAACAACTCTATCCACTAACCACCTAGCTGCTTCTACATTAGTTCTTCCATGGCTTAGGTTCCAACTATAATTACTTTATTTAAGATTTTTCTTAGAAATCCAGTTCTCCCAAGTACTGAGTTTATTGCCCTTGGGTGCAGACTGACTTCTGTGGTGCTGATTGACTGCTCATATCTCTAATAATAATTGCCTGCCATGTATACAGCTTTATATCACCTTCTAAATTCTTGTTTAAATAAACATCTTGCATAATCTTAGACCTTTTTGCCTCCATACTCTTTTCTAAGATGAATCCTGTTTCTAACATAAAACTCACATCCCTTTCTGTTTATTTTACAGCTAAATCATCTTTGGCCTCATTTCTACATTTAGACATACAGTCTTTGCATAACACTGTTGATCAGCCTTGACCCAATCATCTCTGCTCTGACCCGTTCTACTTCTACTTAAATCTCTAATCTAACAATCTATCCCATTGTTGATTTAATTATGTAATTGTTCACAACAAAAATAGAACTTTGACTATTCATACCACATATTTTTCTTTTTTTCCACAGCTTATTTCATGTTTTACATGAATATGCTGTGGCATATTTGTCTCTGGTGCTCATTGTTAATTATAATTGCTCAAATTGATTTTTTTGAAGAACATCTCTACTTCAAGCATTGAAAAATATGAAAAATCATAGAACATAGGAAGATTTAGAGTAGTGAGGGCTATCTAGCAAAGGAGTGTTTTACCTTTCTTGAGGTCATAGATTCCTTTATCATTTAGGTAAAGACCATGGACTTCTTTAAATAATGCATTTAAATGCATAAAATAAAATATATGATGTTACAAAGGAAACAAATTATATTAAAATAAATGTGTACTTTTTCCCATTCATGTTCCTATGGATATTATGAAATGTATTCCTGGACTTCTAGTTCATGGACCCCACATTTAAAATCACTAACCTTTTCCGACTGATTAGTTTAATAGATGAGAAAACCAGAGCTTAAATGACTTGACCCAAATGTATTTAAAATAAGTAAGATTATGTTACTTAATAAACAAATCATATGTAAAGATAGTTTCACTCCAAATTAAATGTATACATTTCATATGCATGCATATAGAATAAAAAGATTATTATGGAGCTATGGACATACCTATAGAGAATTTAGTCTTTTCTAATCTTTTTTTAAGTTCTAAGTATAGTGAAACAAAATATTTCTCTGTCCTTTGCAAATTACAGAGACCTGGAAGTCTAAAAATAAATTTTAATAATTTGACATTAGTTCTAAATTACAGATGCTGGGGGATAGCATGGACTGATTTCTGCCATTCAAAAAAGCATATAAATGAATTCCTTAACTAGGAACATCTGGCCATAATGTACTACTTATAACCTTGAACATATTTTCCTACATTGCCTGTTTTTTTGATTAAAAAATGAGAAGAATTATGGAAAAGTGAAAGTGAAAACTGAATTCAGAGTTAAAAAATCTAAATCCCTTTCTGCTATCAATGAATTCTTTCCCAAACCTCCATTTCTAGGAACTTACCAGGCCACCATCTTTCACTTTCAGGATTTTACCACCATTCTTCTGCTCAGAATGAAATTACTTGAGGGCTGAAACTATACTTCTTCTGAAAGTATTTGTATCCTTAATACTTAGCACAGTGCCTTTAACATAACAAACAAAAATCCTTTTTTCATTGACTGAATGACTGCTGAATTTCAGTCATCTGTTGAAGGTGGCTAAGATCAACGGATTTCCAGTTGAAAGGGATCTAAAGGTCAGAATTCAGAAAAGGGAAAAGGATTTTTGAAAGGTGAAATGACTCTCGTAAGGTCACAAGGTCTAAAAGTAGCAGAGTAGGATTCAAAGGAAGATTTTCTGGATCCATCCCAAACTCTTTCCAATACAGTATGGAAAAAAGGAATTTCTCTGCCATGTCCTCCAACCTAAAGCAAATAGAGATGAGAATATATTTTTTTTCATTTTGACATATGGGAAGTTGAAAGTGTACTTGATAATTATAGCATCAATTCCAGTGCTTTCTGATTTTTAATATATTTTATTGATATATGACAACCTGTACTTAATAAAAAGACTTATTTAACCCCTTCATTTTACAGTTAAGGACACAAGTCTAGAGATGTCTATTGCTGAATAAGGTTACAACAAACAAAATGCCAATCAATACAATAAAAAATAAATGGGACTTCTTTTTGTGTTTATTTGCTGTTTTGGTTTCATGATTTATAGCAAGAGGAAGAAGAATTTTAGGAGGCTTAAGCAATGTTAAACCCAAACTAAATAATGTAATCAAGTATAACAATGAAGATACAAATGAAGTGCATCGTCTAAAAGCATTAATGTGGTTCATGAAATTAACTAAACATATTCTTATCTAATTCAGGGTATGCTGGGTTGTAATCATTCAGGTGGTGATCACGAAAGTATAATGGGATATATGATATTTTGTACTTGTCAGCTGTAACTCAAGGACAAAAACAGTGAACTATCCTAGGATTCAGTATTAGATTTGCAGAGTGATTGAGGAGCTTGGGCTTTGGAGTCAATAGATGCGCATTACACTTTTAGTTCTAATTCTCATGACTTCAACTAGCCTTTCTGAAAGATGGCTTCTGTTTTACCTTGCCAAGAACCAGGAATTCACCTCATTTACCTGCCTTTCCAAATTATACTGCATATATTCTAGTTATCATCCTAATTGTCCTTATCTCCCTCCCTCCAGAGGGAAGGGACATTGATAGATGAGACTTATTTCTCCATCAACCAGGCCTCTTTATCATTTACCCTGTTTCCCTCTTTCCCGTCTTCCTACCTTCATTTGTGGTATTAGAATGTAAGGTCTGTTAGACTTTACTAACCCAGTTTTAGAATGTAAGGTTGTTAAACCATTCTAACATCCTCTGTAAAAATGCAAGGTCCTTAAGGGCAAAGACTGTGTCTGTCTGTCTGTCTGTCTCTCTCTCTCTCTCTTCATATCTACATATATATATATATATATATATATACACATACACATATATATACATATACATATACATACATACACATATATAGGTGCATATACATGCATCTACATTCATATATGCATACACATGTATGTGTATGTGTATACATATATGTGTATATATGTGATATACTTCTCATCATATTTGATATGGTGTTTTATTTGATAAATGTTTTATTATTCATTCATTCTTAGCTTTAACTTTTTTTTTGCAGAATGATGGCATTAGACAAGATCAAGAATCCTTATCCTGAGATCTATAAACTTTCATAATATTTTGATCACTATGTTTCAATAACACTAATTTCTTTTGTAATCCTATTTTTAGTGTTACACATTTCAAATGTTATTTTTGCTTGCATTTATATAGTACTTTTAGGTTTGCAAAGTGCTCTACATGTGTTAGTTCATTTGATCTTCAAAACAACTCTGAAAGGTAGATGCTGTTTTACTATCATTTTATAAATGAAGAAACTGAGGCTGAGAAAGATTAAATAAATTTCCTAAAGCCATAGAACTAGTAGAATATTGAGGCAGGCTATCATTCTATTCACCATGAGTGCCATTTTTCTGAGAAGGAATTCATAGATTTCACCAGACTGCCAAAGGGGTCCATGATGCTTATAAAAACGTTAATAAGATCTGGTCCAGATGATCTCTAAGGCTTCTTACAGCTCTGAATCTGTGTTTCTATATTCCAGGCACAAAATATAGGGGTAAACAAAATATTTGCCAACCTGCAGATTGAATAGTGAACAGAAGATATATGAAAATGCTTTGGGGGGAAAAAAAGCTGTCCACACAACAGGATGAACTATAAAGAAATGAAAACCTCTGACTGATCATTCTAGTTACTAGAGATAAGGTCATTCTCCAAAATGGAAAAGATGAAATGACCATCCTGTCAACATAATCAGATGCTGACTAAGCCCTTTCCCATTGGCTTTTGAAGATTTCATTACTCAGACAATGCCAACAGGCTGCTCAGAAACTGTCTCATTCAGAACATGCATTGAGAGGCTTTACAAGATCCCAAAGGAGCTTCCAAAACTTGCTTTGTTTTGCTAATTGAAAACTTAGAAGGTAATAACCTCCTCTCATTTCATAGAAAGCCGGAAACCCTAGGATACAAAGCAGTTTCCAAAGAAATTTAAAATAAAATCATGTATCATTAAAAATTGAACAAAACAAACCAAGCATGTCTCCCAAAGAAGCAAAACATGCCTTTGAAACAAGCAGTAAGTCACCACTGTTCATTACAGAGCGGCGTGTCAGTAACAGAGTGCCGGAATGAATGTGCAAGTTGCCAAATTGAACTAATTCATGTTCTGAATTAAAATAAAACACCCTTCGTGTTGTAGGCCACCTCCATTTACCAGAGTTCCTGGGGTTTGCAGGAGCCTAGCTTGGGCAAAGTCGAGGCATTGAGCAGCAGGCCTGGCACACCCACCATGAAAAATCCTTCTTTATAGTTTCAACTCTGCTCCCTGGTAGACTGGCCCGAATATGCCACCACTGCCAAAAACACTGAGGGGAAAAGAAGGAGCTTGCTTACGCTTCAGTGAGTCCATGAAAATTTCCCCTTTAGTCCAAATTAAGAACATTGAAGCCATAGGAGCACATGCCAGTGGCAAGATAATCTTTCTGGGTTCCTTGGTGCTTCTGGCTACCCCCATGAGGAAGACTTGGAGGTCAAACAACATCAACTATTTGGCCCCATTCAGGCACAGTTCTGAGGAATACTACCCGCAAAGCAAAACACTACTCTCATTTCTTACTAAAGAACTTTCAAACTTTAATCATTCAATGCTTGAGTCAACCTGTTTCTGAAACTAAAACTGTTTCATTGTGTTTGTGGCAAAAAACCAAACAAACCAACAAGCAAACAATCAAACAAATTTAGTTTAGAAAGTTAAGGTGGCAGAGTGCCGGTCTGGAAATTAGGAAGACACTTGACTTCAAACTTGGTCTCATTCACTTAGTCCATGTCTGATGCTGTGCAAGTAACTTAAATTCTGTACACTTCCAATTGCTCATCTGTAAATGAGGATAACAATAACACCTACTTCCCAGGATCTTTGTGAAAATTAGATGAGACAATTTGTAAAGCACTTTTAAAAAAAGTTTTATTAAGTAGTAGTTACTGTTGTTGTTGCTGCTGCTATATCTTTAGGGGTTGAAAAGAGTGACTTCATCAGTATAAGGAATTTCTGAGATGTAAACTCAGCTGCAAATGAACAGCTCTTCTGAGATTTATAATCATAGTAATTAGATGACTTTGCCTACGGTCATATAATCAGTAGGTGTCAGAAGCAGGGCTTGAACCCTGCTAGCTAATTCCAAGACTGGTCTTCTAGCTACTGTACAATATTGTCTTTAAGAGGGATTCATTAAAGGTTAAATTATTCATTTAGCACCATGTGCTACATATTCCACCATGTCCTCTTACAGAGTAGTATAAGGTAAGTTCCCTTCAACAAAGAGATTACAATGTATTCAGGGAGATGTGATGTATCCACCCAAGTGAAGAAAACTATTTTATTTATAATTATTTAATAAATATTTTAAAAACAGAGCTGTGCTTCAAATTAGTCTTATCTTACCTTATTTAGGGTGGTGAGAAGGTACCTGAAACCAGATGACTCTTATGCCATGATTATAGCTCTGGGTCATAATTTCCTATGAAAGGAAATCTCTGAGGTTTTGCTTCAAAAAGATTTTGTTTCTGAAGGAGAGTTGTTTTGGACTATCTCCAAGGAAGAGATTGCCTCCTCTGAAAGCTATCTGTTTGACCAGGGACCACTTCTTTACTTGAGGAAGCCAAGTGGTACAGGTGGTACAGGTGGTACAGTGGATAGAGTGACAGGTTAGTGACAGCCTTGGGCACTTACTAGCTGATAACTCTAGGGTCAGTCACTGTAACATGCCATTAAAAAATAGCACTAAAAAGTTGGATCAATTGACATAAAAATTGTAATAATTGTAAAACACCTTAGGACAGTACCTGGAACATATTAGTTAATGTCATTTGTCTAAGACACTAATAGAATGATTGGTTTTAAAAAAAGCAATATTTACATAGACCATTCAAAAAGAAATCAATTACTTAAAAACAAGCCATCTATAGGTGATCTAAGAGATGCTGAGTCAAAGTAAAGTTATTGCAAGTCAAACAAGAAATAGATATGTATGTGTATGTATGCATATATGTATGTACATATGTATGTATATATGTATATATAATTACTATGATTATAAATCTCAGAAGAGATGTTCATTTGCAGCTGAGTTTGTATATACACGCATACATACATACCTATATATACATATATATACATACATATATATCTATTAATTTTGTTTTTGTTTCCTTGAACTTTCTCAATATTTTGATTATTCTAGGCTTGTGATTTTATCAATATATCTCTAGGTGTGAAAATGCTTTGCATATCATGCAAATTCCAAACTTCCCTGTAAATTCAAGTTTTAATGAAGGCCTTAAAGTTTGGTCACCCATGTTTCAGAAAGGGGAGTTAAATCCCAGGTCATCATTACATCAAAATTATCACTTTACTCAGGTTATCATGCTACCTCTCAATAATTTGATATTGTCTGGAATTTTTCTAAGTATTGATGAAAAAGTTAATTGTTTTATTTTGATATTTTCAATAGGTTTATATTATACAGAACTTTTAAAAGTATGATAATTCTCTGAGAATCCTTAGGTGTTCCCAAAACGTAGGCATAGGTAGAATGTTGGTTAGCCTCCCTTAAAAAGCAACACCAGGTCACAGGGGTAGGGGGTAGAGGGGAAGGGAACACAGAAAATATAGACAAGTCTAACATCCAGAGATGGATATTAATAGTAATCCTGAGATGGAACCACAAAGATTAACAATTTGATACAGTTAATTGGCTAGATGACAAAAGAATAACAGAAGTCCTAAAAAATGTCTTAAATTTTAGAGCAGCAAGAAAACCTAGACTTTATCCAGTTCACAACCCCTGTCCTCCATCCCAACAGTCATTTTATTGATAAGTATACTCAGATAGGGTAGGGAAAGAATTGATTTGCTCAAAGTAATGCATCTGTTCAGCAGTAGGTAGGAGATTTTTGAACCTAGCTCATCTAAATCTGGTACTTGTCTTTCTGTAAGTATATCAAAAGAGATGAGAAAAAGCTATAGTTAAAGGATGCAGGGGATTTGGTGAGGTAATGCTCTGCATTTGGTATGGGAATGTTCACAATAGTGGAAGAAGACATAAAGACATACATGGCAAATACATTTCAATCAGATTAACTCTTTATTAGAAACCCATATTACCTGGCTCTAAAAAGAGTAGTTCCTGTTAGAATTAGGGAAATCCCCCAAAAGTGTAAAATGATGTTGACAGAATCACATGTTTTTTGTTAATACATCTGACAGTTTTGTAAAGCAAAGAAAATATTCATATAATTTCAATAAAAAAGCCAAGTCTAATGGCAAAACCATTTGTCTTCCAAATGTATTATCATGTCATAATCAGTTACCATCTTTATTCAATTGTATTACTGGTAGTGAGGAAACTGGGTGCTCAGAAATGCATAAGGAAAAAAATCTTAGATTTACAGAATAGTGCTAGTAGCAGCATATTTTAAATATTAATGCAATAACTAGAACTAAAAGTTATTTCCTAAGGAAATAAGTCAGTGTATTTAGGTCTCCAATATCAAGCCAAACTTGTTCCTGAGTAGTTTTTGAATTTTTAGTTTTAAAATCATATTTCCCCCCCTCTCCCCTCAATTTTTATAAAGGACAAGCTAAATAGTATTATTTATTGGGAAGAATAATGTTCTCAAATGCAATCTGCTTTTCAATGTGTAACTGGAGAGTACAAAATAACTGGAAGTTCACAGATTCTTATGTGGCTTCCCAGTTGTTCAGTAATGACTTTTAGTAACCAAATTGATAGGAGGGTAAAAGATTCTATCAAGATTAGTCCTTGATCTTTCCTTATTCCATCTCTTACTCCATACTTAAATGGCAATACGATATTCAAATAAATGTGTTTTCCCATATCTGATCAGAGGTCATTTGTTCTTTAACATCTTCCAGGCTATCTGCCAAAAAAGTCAATTGGCAACACTATAGTTTTGCTTACATTCCTCAAGGGAAGCCAAGAACAGAAAAGAGGTGGTTATTTAAGATTTTTACCCAAATGGAATAACTGATTTGTGAAAGAATAGGCATTAGAGGTTTTCCACGCTTAAACTGAACCTTCAAAGTTATTCAGTGATTATACATCTTCAGTAGTGTCTTGAAGAATTATACCTTGCAAACCAAAGTCACTGTATATCAAAACTACAGATGGTTTAAAATAAATTGGTTACATACTATGTTATTAATTCTGATTATATCTTAGATTAGTTAACAAAATTCATCTGGAGCAACAAAAGGTCAAGAATAACCAAGGGCTATTTTAAAATATTCCTCACAATCAGAATCATTAGGGGTTAAGTCTGATCCTGTGAAACTGACTATATGATCTGGCATATATGGAAGGGTAAGAGCCAGAAGACTTGCAGATCTGCATTGATGTAGGGAATTTTCTTCATTGGAAGTTGCCTGCATGTGTGCATCACCTTAATGAAGATCCTGACCAACATAATCCTCTAAATACAATATCAGATAACTGATTTCTTGCAAAATGACTTCAGAACAAAGATTATTGCATGGCCAAGGAATGAATGTTTATGATTAGTACTGATACTAGCTGCTAAGGCTGTCCTATTTTACATAGGTGTTTTCTATAGGAAAAAAAGTCTTTTATGTCCCAGAGTGATTTTTTACTCTCACCCTCCCCCAGATACTTAGAGCATTAATAATTAGGAAAAATGCTGGTCTTTTTTATCTTAAGCAACCAACCTATTGGTAACTATGTGATAAGCTTGAAACTAGGGAAAAAATGCTTAAAGTAATTTTTGGTGGTTCTTAATATTGATTAGTTGCAGAACTAAGAAGAGTTTTCCTTATTTCAGTTATATTGTTGCTAAGTGAAGCAATAAGCATATTATATATGCATTTATATTATATATTTAATTATAAGTATATAATATATATCTGCATATGATTGTTTCCAATACTTTAATATCTTTTACATGGTGGATATCCCATAGATATTTGATTATTGAAAGGATAGCTAATATATGTGGGTGCCTATAAACTCTCATAAAGTATATATTTTTTCTTCTTCCTTTCTCTTTTATTTCCTTCCTTTTTCACTTCCTTCCTTCCTTCCTCCCTTTTTTGCCAGAAAACTACCAAAAAATAGCCACCATGAACTGTTAGAAGAAAATTCCAAATTGGAGGAAGACACAGAGAAAACATAAATGTTGAGGAAGATGTAAGTCTGCAAGATTTAAGAATTTAGTCCTACTTCACATGAATAAGCAGCAATATTTCTATCATGGCTAGACAAACTTTCTTGGTAGAACAGGATGAGAAATAGACTGAATAACACAGAGGCCAAGACATCAATGACATACTAAGGAAATGTATAGTTCTACAAGCTAATGCCGAAGTCTTGCAATCCTTGAAGAAAGAAGAAAGTAAGCACAGATTGGAAAATAATACCAGTATTCTTTCCCCAAAATGATTGTCTTTCTACAGAAAAGCATCTAGAAATCTGTCATTCTATTCTGCACACAGCACACTATACTATGGAACAGTGGTTACAGATATGGGTTTGGAGAGAGAAAGATTTGTTAATGTCCTAGGTATGGTACTTACTGGTTGTGTGACCAGGGAGCAAGTCACCCAGCATTGTGTAACTTAGGTGCTTCCCTAAGATTTTTATACCAACTAGAAAGAGTTCCTCTACCTAAAAGTCCATATTGGGTAGAAGAAATCAAATGCTTAATCAAAATCCATCTGAGGAAAAAATTAAATCTAGTTTTCATGTACTAACCTGGGAATAAAGAAAGCATATTGGGAGATTAAAGTGGATATTAGCACATTTAAAATGAGGTTAGTAGTACCTACTCTACAAAGAATCATGCAGCTAGGTGGCAGAGTAGTAGAGTGCCAGGTTTAGAGTCAGGAAGACCTGAGTTTAAATCAGGTCTCAGACAGACACTCACTTAACTGTGTGATCCTGAATAAGTCACTTAATTCTTTTTGCCTCAGTTTCCTCATGTGTAAAATGAGCTGGAGAAGGAAATAGTAAATAATTTTAGTACCTTTGTCCTGAAAACCTGAATTAGGATCATGCAGATAGAAATGATTGAAATTAATGAACAACAGCAAACATAAAATCATAGATTTGGGGTTAGAAAGAAGCACAGAGATTATTTAATCCAATCTCCCTCATTTTATCTTTTTAGGAAGCCACTGAAACAAAGAGTAGTTCCAAATTTGAACTCAGATCCTCTTTCCCCAAAATTCCTCACAATACCATACTATTTTAAGGTTCAGATATAGTATTTATCAAAGTACTTTATACTCATCAAGTTAGGTGTGTAGATAAATATAAATACATATATATATATTCATATGGATAGTAAAAATTTAAGTACATAGAGTATTGTTCTATTAGAATAATTTTCCATATCTTTTATTAATTTAAAAATTATTTAGAAAAGCAAATTCTTAAATTTTAAATCAAGGAAAACTGTTTGCATGGGAGAAAATATGAAGGCAGCTAATTGCCCTAGTTTATTGTTGTTTCCTTTGGTATACATGGTGGTATAAAGAATATATTATTCTAAAAAAAAGAGATCAACCAATCATGCACTATGAAAGAGCATAAACACATTCATTTCTACTTCTACAAATCACAAAATTGAATTTTTCTCTAAATTCCTGTTTTTTGGTAGGAAATTCAATGGAAACTGCAGTGAGTATTTGATTCAGTATGAGCAATAGTAAAATATTCCAGTGCTTACCTACTTTAGTTTTGTCTATTGTTTTTGGAATAACTAATAAAAATAGAATTTTTAGTAGGGAAATGTCATAATTATCTCTTATCTAATGATCTAAATGAATTTGAATACAATTTATTTGGGGACAAAATGCCAGTTTCTGTATAAGACCAAATAATTTCCATGTAAGCTATTCACTGAAAAAAATCATATTTAGAACATTTGCTTTGGATCTTTAAAGCACTTAAATTTCACTGGTGTGAATATTTTATTCACAGAGTTCATGACCTCCTCATCTCCAGGGAGACTTGAATATATATATATATATATATATGCATGTGTGTGTAAATATATATATAATTTAAAGACCTAAACAGACAAATATAATTAATTAAATATCTAGCTCTCTTAATGTCACATGACTCAGATCTTCCCATATTTTACAGTCTTTCTCAGAGCAGAATTAATCTTTAGATTGACAGTTTTCAAACTTTTTGCTCTAAAAATCACTTTGCATTCTACCTTGGTGTTTAGTGGGCTCAAGGCCTGTAGTCAGGAAGATCTGATTTGAAATGTGACAATGACTTTTTATCCTTGGGTAAATCATTTAACCTCTGTCTTAGTTTCTTCAATTATGAAATCATAGCTTTTATGGCTCAGGACTATTGTAAGGATCAAATGAGATAATATAAAATACTTAGCACAGTGCTTGGCAAATTGTAGACACAAAAAATCTTTGTTAACTTTGTTTTCTCTTTTTAGAAATTATCAGAACATTTGCTCACTTTGATTATATAAGCCAATATAAACTATATTGGCTTTAAAAATATTGTTATTTTTATTATAAAATAGTTTTTGCTCTTGTAGACATCTTGAAAAGGTCTTGAGGACTATACTCTTTAAGAACTATTACTTTAGCTCATTTCATCAAATATAGTTTAAGTATTAATTGTGTTCCAGGCACCATATAGTAGGTGCTCAGGATACAAAGACAACAATGAAATAGTCTCTGCCATCAAGAACTTTACACTCTCTTAAGGGGAAACTATGTTAGCTGAATGATGCCAATCTTTAAAGCTTTATAAGGAATATTTCCTCAATCCCCTGCCTTGTTCACAACTTGATTTTCAAGGTAGTCTTGGAATTGCTTTGGAAGTGGGGATAAAAAGTGAAGGAATTTATTTCTGTGCTTGGAGTTTTTATTTCTATTAGTGACCAATCCTATACACAAGTAACTGGGGAGAAAAGACTTTGGAGCCAGAAAATCTTTTTTTCAGCTCGTTTAGCTGGAGTTGTTATTATCTTTCCTAAATCTCAGCTTGATTACTACTTTTAGACAGAGAAAGCAAAATTCAAGAGAAAAGTACCAAAAACATTGTGGATTTTTAAGAAGGATTTTAAGACTCTGGATGAAACATGAAAGGTTCAGCATGATAAAATAGATTCACAGAAGGCATCGAGTATGACATTATATTATCCATAGCACCCATACCTACTTGGAAATTTTTCTATAATATAATGAAGCTAAAACATGCTACTTATCTTTTACAGCACTGGTTCTTCATGACAAATACATATACATATAAATATATGTAGACAGGTATGCACACATGCCCTTCTGCATGTGTTTATATATATGCATGCCTGTGGGCATGCATGTATGTATGTATTTGTAAGTAGTCAAAATTAATTACTTGCAAATTGTGATAAATTTATTTTAGCCTGGCCTTCAAAATCTCTTAGTCATCTACAACAGCAAGACAGACAACTTGTTTTTCTTAAGAAGTTGAAGTTATCAAATGTATTAAAGAATTATTATTACTGTTATTGTTGCTATTATTATTTAGAATTGATGAGGTGAAATCATCTTTTTTACAATAATTCAGTCTTTAAAGAGGAAGAAGACTTTGTACAGTAACAAAACCAAGACAAAATAAAAAAAAATTTTAAACTGTTAAAGTATTTAGAAATAAGACCTAATTGCTATTCAAAAAAGTCAATATAATCCTTTCTTATAGACTTGTCTCATATCATCAATAGGAGATAGAATGTTTGCTATTTCCTTTCATATCATTTTTTAATCCAGATAAATTAGATTACTCCTTTCTTCTTCCCCTCTTTGTTTTTCCAATATTTTTGGAATAAACTCCCCTTTTCTCCACCTATTTAAGCCCTTCTTTGTTTCAAAGCTAAATTTGGGTTACACTTTATCAAGGGAGTCTTCCAAGAGACTCCCAGATAAAAATTATTTCTTTTTATAATATCTCATGGCACTCGTGAACATCTTGATCATCTCCTTAATTGCCATAGAATCATTATTAAAAACTAGAAAGGACCTCAGAAGTCATCTGGTTCAACCCTTTAATTTTACATAGAAAGAAACAGAGGCATAGAAAGATTAAATAATTTGCCCAAGGTCATTTAGGCATTAAATTTCAGACCTATGAGGTGACCAAGCCTTCTGTCTTCAAATCAGAACCCTTTCCACTATTATAGTTTTCATGTGAATGTTTCAAAATTCAACATTTTATTTATAAAGCAATTATTGCTAAGATATATATATATATTTTACACAAAATTTTAAGAAATAATTCTTCATTGACTTAAATATCATTCTCCATGAGTACAGAGCATCCCTTTATCGTAATCTTTATCTTAATTTAATGCCAACCAATGACTAATGATTTCAATCCATCAGGTAAAATAAATTTATAAATCCTTTCCTTTCTTGTCTATAACTGTAATTTTAAGTCAGTATAGAAACAAACACTCCCAAAACACAATTCTCTACATTTTCCATGTCTTCATATTACTTTCAGTCTTTTTTTGCTTTTAAAACATGCTCCCCTGCAAATCTACTGGAAAAAAAAATATCTCTGAAACCAATAAATTAATGAAAATATTTCTTTTTAACAATAGAAAATAGACTTGCAAACTGTGCAAAATTTATTTCAGGCTGGCCTTCAAAATCTCTTGGTCATCTATAACAGCAAGACAGAACTTTTTTTTCTTAAGAAACTGAAGTTTTAGGGGCGGCTAGGTGGTGTAGTGGATAAAGCATCGGCCCTGGAGTCAGGAGTACCTGGGTTCAAATCTGGTCTCAGACACTTGATAATTACCTAGCTATGTGGCCTTGGGCAAGCCACTTAACCCCGTTTGCCTTACAGAAAACCTAAAAAAAAAAAAATCAAAAAAAAAAACTGAAGTTTTCAGGAGGTGGAGCCAAGATAGAGACAAGAAGGGATTGTGTCTTAGACAGTCTCTCATAAAACTCATAAGCTAAGGACTCTAACTAAATTTTCGAGAGACAGAACCCACAGAGGGACCCAGTGAGGCAGTTCTCCTACTCAAGGTAACTTGGAAAAGAGCAGAAAGGCTCTGCTCCCCAGGGTCAGAGGGGCAGCCCACCCGAGGGGTGGCCTACCAGAGCTAAAGAACTTCAGCATCCTGGAGGCAGCCCCAGGGCACTGGGAGCCGTGGCTCACAGCAGGGGGAGAGTTTCCTGAGCTACACCCCGGGGAGCACCGGGCACAAATTGGAGGAACAGGGGGGGACCTCTGCCAGACAAAGCACATGAAGCCCAGCCCTCAGGGCACACAGAGAGCAGCATGTGGCCATTGCAGCCCAGATCCAGGAACAGAAGGAGGCAGAGCCAGTAAGCAGGAGCCCCCAGGTCATGAGCCCATTGAACCTAGGGAGGGGAATGAAGAGAGAGAGACTGCTCTGTCCTCTGCCCCTAGAACAGAAAGCTGGGGTTCTGACCACATTCATATCCTGATCGCAGTCTAGGCCCCTCCATAGAACAGCAGGCCCCCCCCACCTCAGCCCTGGGGGGTGGGGCTTATGGTCATTCATAGACCAGGAGGGAGGACAGAGCCTCACACTGAGACCCTTGTGGGAGTGTCCCAAAAGCTCAAGAAGCACCCCAAAAACAAGATTAGGCTGGGAAAATGAGCAAACAGAGAAAAAAGAGGAACACCATTGAGAAATATTTTGCATATGAGCCCAAGAAGGATCAAAACATTCAGTCTGAAGATGAGGAAACACAAGCTCCTGTATCTAAAGACTCCAAGAAAAACAGAAATTGGGCTCAGGTTATGACAGAGCTCAAAAAAAAGACTTTGAAAATCAAATGAGGGAGTTAGAAGAAAAACTGGGAAAAGAAATGAGAGAGATGCAGGAAAAACATGAAAATGAAGTCAGCAGCCTAGCCAAGGAAATCCAAAAAAAGGCTGAAGAAAATAGCATGCTAAAAAACCAGCTTAGGTCAAATGGATAAAACAGTTCAAAAAATTATTGAGGAGAAGAATGCTTTAAAAAGCAAAACTGGCCAGATTGAAAAGGAGATAAAAAAACTCTGAGGAGAACAAATCCTTCAGACAAAGAATAGAATTCAGGGAGATTGATGAATTTACCAGAAATCAGGAATCAATACTTCAAAACCAAAAAAATGAAAAATTAGAAGAAAATGTGAAACATCTCATTGAAAAAAAAACTGATATGGAAAACAGACTTAGGAAAGATAATTTAAAAATTATTGGAATACCTGAAAGTCATGATCAGGAAAAGAGCCTTGACATCATTTTCAAAGAATTACTACAGGAAAATTGCCCTAATATTCTAGAAGCAGAGGGCAAAATAGAAATGGAAAGAATCCACCTATCCCCACGAGAAAGAGATTCCCAAAAAAACCAACCCTTAGGAATATTATAGCCAAATTCCAGAACTCCCAAGTCAAAGAGAAAATATTACAAGCAGCCAGAAGGACACAATTCAAATATTGTGGAGCTGCAATTAGGATCACACAGGACTTAGCAGGAACTACATTAAAAGCTCCTAGGGCTTGGAATATAATATACTGGAAGGCTAATGAGCTTAAAATGCTGCCAAGAATCAACTACCCAGCAAAACTGAATGTCTTCTTCCAGGGAAAAAGATGGACTTTCAGTGAACCAGGGAAATTTCAAATGTTCCTGTTGGAATGGCCAGAGCTGAACAGAAGGTTTGATCTTCAGATACAGGACTCGGGTGAAGCATAGAGATTGGAGGAGAAGGGGAAAATATGAGGGACTTGATGATGAACTGCATGTATTCCTGCATAGAAAAATGGCACTAATAATACTCATATGAGCCTTCTCAGTTAATAGAGCAGACAGAGGGAGCCTTTATAGTTGAAGCGCAGGAGAAAGCTGAATTTGAAGATAAATATGGTGTAAAAATGGAGTCGACAGAAAAAAGGGAAATGTAATGGAAGAAAGAAAAAGGAGAGGAGGAATAGGCCAAGCTATTTATATAATAATATTTTTCTTTATTACAATGAGCTATTGCAATGATACGGAAGGGGAAAAGGCAAGGGGGAATGAGGGAATCTTCGCTCTTATCAGAGGTGGCTAGGAGAGGAAACAGCATATATACTAAATGGGGTATAGGCATCTAGAGTAAGAAGGGGGGGGTGGGGACAGGGGGAAGGGGTGGGGATGTGAATGAAGGAGGAGAAGATGGACCATGGAGGGAGAGTGGTCAGATATAGCACATTTTCTTTTTTACTTCTTGCAAGGGACTGGGATTGGATGCCCTGTCCGGGACCATAGGGCCAGGTGGATGCTGGGCCTAAAGGGTGGTATGGGGGCTCAGGGCCTCTTGGCCCCAGAGCCAGGGATCTGTCTGCTGCACCATTCAGCTACCCTACAGTAGAGTCAGAGTGAAAGGAGAGAGAAAATATAGTACATGGTAGTGGAGAAATATGAAAGGAGGGAGTTGCGATCAGCAATGGCAACGGTGGAAAAATATGGAAGTAATTTTTGAGATAGACTTATCATAAAGAATGTGATCCACCCATGAGAGAGTTGGGGGTGTTGGAACACAGACTGAAGCCCAATTTTTATTATTATTATTTTGGAGGGGGGTGCAGGGCAGATGGGGTTGAATGGCCTGCCTGCGGCCACATAGCAGAGTAATCATTGGGTGTCTGAGGCCAGATTTGGACCTGGGTGCTCCTGGCTCAAGGGCCAATGCTCTGTCTGCCACCCAGCCACCCCTACTATTATTTACTATTTTATTTTATTTTGGGTTTTTTTTTTTTTTGGTTTTTGCAGGGCAGTGGGGTTCAGGTGGCTTGCATGTCACACGGCTGGGTGATTGTTGGGTGTATAGGGCTGGATGTGGGCTTTGGTGCTCATGGCTCCAGGGCTGGTGCTCTGTCCATTACACCACCTGGCCATACCTACAATTATTACTATTATTTTTACTTGTTTTTAATTTTAATTTTTTTTCTCTCCCCTTTACTTTATCGCTCAAGCAAGTCTATATTTACGGGGGAGGGGGTATTTCGTTTACTCTTAAACAAGAATATTTTATTAATGTAAAAAATTATTTGTACAAAATGAGAATAAATATTAAAAAAGAGAAAAAAGAAACTGAAGTTTTCAAATATATGAAAGAATTATTATTGCTGTTACTGTTATTATTATTATTTAGAATTGATGAAGTAAAATCATCTCTTTAAAATAGTTCAGTCTGCCTTTCCATTTCAATATTTCTTTTCTTTCTGTTCTCTGCATTATTGCTATATATTCAGCAGCTACACAAGACCACCAGATGGCATTGCAGTGCTCAATTACTCTACTGAACATTATAAGAAGAATTGGTAGAATCCCATTTTTAGACTGAATAAGTTCTTTTTCTGTTCTGTAGATTCAGGGGCATTAACATATATATTTGGAAAAAAAATTAAATTGTAAAAATTTAGTAATGAATTTTGTACCATTTTATATTAAACAATATATTTAAAGTGATTATATAAACCATATTTCAAAGCAAATTTTATTATAAATATATTTCATTATATATATATATATAGTATATATACATATATATAATATACCATGTTATACAGGGTTTAAAAACATCATTTAGATATTATATGCAAACTTATTTTCTATGCTACCTCTGAATCAAAATATAAAAGTTCAAAAAAATTAGAAACCTTTTCTGAAACCCAAATAGAAATGTTATTTTGGACATTATTTCAAAAATGGTAATTACATATAAATCAAAGTTGAGTAATAAAGTGAATAAATTTATTATACATTTCTACCTCCCCAAAATTGTATTTCTGTATGATCCATAGCTTTAAAAAGAGGAAATATTGACAGTCACTGCAGACAACATTCTATATGCAAGACTATGCTGAGAATGTCTTGAAGAGCATGTCTATGACAGAAAAATATGTCTTAAATAACTATGGGAAAAAAAGAGTCTAAGGGGTGGCTAGGTGGTGCAGTGGATCAGTAGATAGAACAGTGGCCCTGGAGTCAGGAGTACCTGAGCTCAAATCTGGCCTCAGACACTTAATAATTACCTAGCTGTGTGGCTTTGGGCAAGCCACTTAACTCCATTGCCTTGCAAAAATCTTAAAAAAAAAAAAGAATCTAACTATTCATTTGAATTACCAAACCTAACTTAACTTGGAAATTAGTAGCATGATATGCAAAAAAAAGAATGTTTTCTTTTTTAGGTTATTTATACACTTTGCTTTCAGATAGTACTAAAAAAAAATCTCTATTTCTAGTTAAAGATAATGAAGTAGATGACTTTGAGTTAACTCAAAATTGGCCATGATCAGTGACTAGTCAGTAACACAAGGCATCCTGCTGATATCAAGTATGAAATTTCTCCCTAATTGGATCAGGTCAGTAAACTTCATTCTGTACTATGACTAACAGAGCCTAGTAGATAGAATACATTTAATAAATGTTTGTTAATTGGTAGAATGATTGCTTGGTCTCAAATAATAAGCAAATAAGTCAGGCATCTTAGAAATGCAATCAAATTTATCTTGGGTTCACCCAGTCACCAGAGTTAGGTGATGAACTCTCAAAAGCACTCCCCTTATCTCCTTAATATGCCTAGATAGCAGGATTTTGGCCTTTCTTTCTTCCTCTATTTCAGACTGTTTTCTCATGGGTCCCATCATACCATAGTATTTAGTGCCTTCCCATGGCTGAACTTTAAGTAGGAGATAGAGGAAATGGAAAGCTCAAAGATTCTTCACTTGCTGCTTCTCCCCACTCCCTAACCACCTCAGTTTTAATTCTTGCCTTATCAGTAGGATTTCCATATTTTTACTGTCCTCACCATACACTTCTCTTAAGGTGTTGCTTTTTGTAGGTTGTTGATATGTTGAATTTTTAGGTTTTAGGTTTTAAAAATGTATATTCAGTTCATTAGTATTCTTTTTCTATTTTGTTAAATTGTGTTTGTAGGGAAACAATTTTTCCATTGGGAACTGCATTAGTAGTATATTAGCAATTTCGGCTTATTGTGTCATTATTGCTTTCACAAAGCTATTGTTTCTATGAGTTATTCCTTCATAAACTCATTGTTTACAATTTCACTATTAAATCTTCATTCTTATCTATATAACTTGATCATGCAACTTTATTTATTTATTGTTAATTTTCTAATATTGTGATTTTTAAAAGAATGTTTATTACTTAAGCATTTTTAAGTATTTATAATTACTCTGTGACCTGACCTAATTTAGGTTAAAAAAAGCTTCCATGTGATTCTGATAAACATATGTGTTTTTGGTTATTTCATTCAAAAGGTGATATAAATATTTTAGCTCTAAATTCTCTAAAAAGTTTGTTCAATTATACATTTTCTTTTTGTTTATCTTTCTGTTACATTTGTCCAGTTCTGAATGAGGTGTATTAAAGTCTCCCTCTATTGTTATCTTGCTCTTTATATCTTTTTATAATTTAGTTAACATTTTCTTTTTGAATATACATTGTGAGTCATTTGGTATATTTATATTTAAATTGATATTGATTTATTATTTGTAGCTTATTTAAATATAACTTTTTTGTTCATCTCTATATTGTTTTCATTTTTTTCTTTGTGTGACAATGCAGAAACAGCTCTTGATTTTTTCTTTTAATAATGATTCAGTTTGTTTCTGTGACTGCTTTTTAGAAGTTTCTTATATACAAAAGATTGTAGAGCTTTGTTTTCTTATCTATTCTGCCTCTCATTTTATTGGACTGTTTAATTGATTCAAATTAAAGTTAAGTCAGGTTTGCGCTTTTTTCTAGTGCATCTTTAAATTTTTCTAATATTTTATTTTAATATGTTGTTTCCCCTTGATGTCAGTACTTTCTCCCTAAAATTAGTTTTGTTCAAACTATTTGATCAAATCATATAGTTACAAACTCTATTCTTGTCACATCTCTATTCCATTCATCAGCATTTTCCAAGGATTTTAAGTTTTCACTTAAAGTGTTGAATTTTTTATCTTTCTTTTATTTATTCAATTTTAAGAGGTAGGAATATTTTATAGATAGAAAACTAAGCTTGAACCCTTGAAGCCAAGATGACAGGTTCAAATTCTACCTCTCACTTACATTAGCTCAGTGACCCCACTATGACACTTAACTTATCAGTGTACTTGAGCTGTTGACACACATTAAGAGAGGAAACTTCCTCAAATTAGACTTCTCAGTGCTATGGAAACTAAGTCCCTATTCCTAGTTATTAATTATGTATTCCCATACTTTTTTCTCTTTTCTTCCCCTTTTTCTCATTTTAGTTAAAATTGTTTATTCCAAATTCTTTTTCCTATCCTCTTCCCAAGAGATTACAATTCTTAGTATTGTTTTATACATTTTTTCTAAGTTTTTTTCTTTACTTTTTTCTCTTCATTGATTCTCTTCCCTTCTAATTAAATTCTGAAACTTTATTCTCTAATCTGTTTATTGCTTCTCTACTCATTCTATTTCTTCCATGGATTAAACCTTGGAGCATACTTAGTTGAAATTTCCTGTTCTAAATTTGTCCTTTAGGGACTTTTTTTTCTGTTGTGTCATACAAGTAAAATGATGTGGCATATTATTGCTCATATTATTGAATGTTCATATTATTTATGGTATTTAGGCTCTGGTCTTCAGGACATGACATTTGAGTACTTTCTTGAATTCCTTTGCTATTTAGAATAAGGAAGAATGAAAGAGAGGAAGAGAAGGAGAGAGAAACAAGAAAGAGAGAGGGGAGAGAGAGAGAGAGAGAGAGAGAGAGAGAGAGAGAGAGAGAGAGATTGAGATTAGATTATTTAACTTATGCCAGTTTTGCTAAAGTCTAAATTGGGAACATCTTTTATCTCAACTTGAAACAGGAAAGCATTCTGAGTCTGGAACAGTTTTTGAGAAATTAGAAGGTTCCTAACTAGTAAATTACCTAAACAGAGAGTAGCAGAATAGATCATTCAATCAGTTAAAATAATCACTGAAACTTGAAAAATAATTCAAAGATCCTTGTTATACTAATCATTTCTTTTTTTTTAAGGTTTTTGCAAGGCAAATGGGGTTAAGTGGCTTGCCCAAGGCTACACAGCTAGGTAATTGTTAAGTGTCTGAGACCAGATTTGAACCCAGGTACTCCTGACTCTAGGGCGGGTGCTTTATTCACTGTACTACCTAGCCACCCTGTTCATCTCTTGATAAAACTTAGCACATTAATAATTTATGTCTATAGATACGTGACCACATCTGAATCATTCACATGCAATCACAGCATTAAAATAATAATAATAATGGTAGGAGTTTCACTAGACAGCCTCTCCAGTAGTTATTGGGAAAAAAGAAGGTGTAAAACTTAGGTTTTCTAATATCCAAGGTTAGGTGGGGTTTGAGAAAGATGATAAAGAAAAAACAAAACAAAAAAAAAACAAAATAATCTTTGCCCTCAAGGACCTAATATCTAATTAGGGAAGATAACAAGTACATATAGATTTATTCAAAACAGGTAAAAGAGAAGTTTTGGTTTTTTTTTTTTTCTGAGGGTGATGTGATGGCCCTAGGAGCTGAAAAGAATCAGGAAACATCTCATGTAGAAGGTAGAGCTTGAATTGAGTCTTAAATATTGATCTACACCAAACCTGTAGCAAAGCAAGAATATGAAAGGCATACACAAAGGATATTGTGGTCATTTACTATCTTACATTATTTGTACAACTCTTATAGAAGAGCCATTGGGAAGAAAGGTCAATAGTCTAATAGTTCAACTATAACTCAACAGAAGAAGTGTCAATGTAGTTTACTACAGTCAAAAATATATCATCCATGAATAAAATATATTTCCATTCAGGAAAGAAATCCAAGATTAAGTTATAAACCTATATTTATAGTAGAGACTACCCATGTATACTAATTTTGTAAAATATATTTAATATATACATATATGTATATTAGTTTATTCTTGTGGAAATTTGTACAATAAAATATATTTCTATAGTGAAAATTTATGTAAAAATATCTTCTGTTGTACTTGAGATTGAAGTAGAGATCCCTTAAAAATAATGGAAATGAGAGAAAAGAGGGGGGCATTCATTTTCCTTTTATCCCAGCTAGGGCTCTTAGTACTCTATTCAAATGTCTCAACGCAAATGAAAAGTTATGGAATATTACTGTACATGTCTGCTTTCATGACTATAAAACAGCTGACATATCACTATCATAAAACTTTCTCTAAGTATTAAGGCATATTAAATTAACTGAAGAATAGTAGATGCAACAAAATGTTTTCCTAACAGGATTAAATGAAGATTTTTCCATACTTTAAAATTAAACTAATAAAGAAGTAAAATTCTATGAGCTTAGAATTTTTAACTATCCCTAAAGAAAGTTTGAAAAAACAAAACAAAAAGCTTCATTCATTTTGGTACATTTCTCAAATGGAGAGTTTATACACAGCAATGTAATAAAAGGTGGAGATTAA
Source organism: Macrotis lagotis (assembly GCF_037893015.1). Lineage (NCBI taxonomy): Eukaryota > Metazoa > Chordata > Mammalia > Peramelemorphia > Peramelidae > Macrotis > Macrotis lagotis. The sequence continues at coordinate 530,413,691 of NC_133658.1, forward strand.
GGGACTTATTTGTCTCTTAAACACAAAGAATTAAATTCATCTCCTGGTAACCTTCAAGGGAATTCATGTACATAAATCATTTTGGCATGTAATGAAAATATTTCTTTAAGATTTCCTCAGTTTTGTTCAGTTTAATTTCACTTTCTTAACAGAGTAGCACCACATTTCTAGTTAAAAGAAAATCTGTAAATAGCAGCAATATAGAATGAAAATATAAACTTATTAATCACCTTAAACAGTAACCTTTGAGGTACATTTTGACCATCCTTATTCAAATGTCAAAAAGCTAAGTATTATAATAATTGTAATTAATATAAAATTTTAATTATATATAATTATATACTATATAAAATTATACACAATGTAATAAATTATTATTATTATTATTATTATTCCCTTTTATCAATGTCCTTAATTAAGATGCATAAAACTTTTATTTGAATATCACATTTGACATATTTTTAAGAAATATTGTTCAGTAACAACAAAAATTTTAGTTATATTGTCTCCATTAAAATCTTTTTAAAATTCATATATTCCTGCAATAAGCCTTACTTTTCAAATCCTAACAGAACAAAAAAATGACATGATTTACTTTTTTAATGTGTGTCTTCAATATACTTTATATGTTTTTATGTTTTCAATATAACAAAATTCTAGTCTAAGAAATTTTAGACACTTATCTTTTGGGTATTTGAATTATATTTCTAAATAAAATGAAATCTGTATGGACTGGTAAAAATAAAATTTCCCTTCATCTATCTAGTTAATGATTCTCAGTAACTGCATATTTAGGGTCTATAGCTTTCCTTCCTGCTTTCCTTAACCATATTATATATCATTTCCTCCTCATTTTAAATGATACATTTCTTTGAATGCCTCTAATTTGCCTTTATTTATTCACCACTGTTGTATTCTGAGGCATCATCACACACTCTTCACAGATATCCATCAAAAAATACAATAGAGAATCAGGAATTGTCACTGACCAAAATTATTAGGTGAATATAAAAGAAATGGCACTACTAAAACATATGAAATATGGGTAATTGATATGAAAATTATAATGTTGGCATTATTCTTCATATGATAAACAATTCCCTTGAAAAGAGTATTGTATCTTAAACTTCATATCTATAGAACTGGTCTTTTAAAAAATTAATAAGAGTTTCTACCAGTCTTCTTTTGTATTCACATACAATATTTTTGTCACAGAGAGCTGTCATTTAGATTTATAGTCTATATATCCATAAAAAATGAAACTGACATCCAATGAGGAGAAAAGCATCTCCCAACTATTGTGGACATATCCATGGCTACATTCTAGATTTCTATTTCTAAGCCAAACTTCCTAGGAGAAAGAAATCCTCTAACAATTATAAAGAATACTGATAAGGAATGAAAGAACTTTTTCTTATATTCCATCCCAAGGGATTTACTTTTCTCCTTAACCCCTTTCTAAATAAATGTTTTTCCACAGAGAGCAGAATATTTGTCAATTGCCTACCAGTCATCAAAGAATACACCTAAAATTGTGAGAAGCTTGATCTGACTAGAAAAACAAAAACCAAAATATAACATGAGGAAAACATAAACATAAAAAATTCAAAAGTCATGATGAATATATAGAATATATAGAATATATAGAATACAATCTCCATGGTTGGGATAAAATCCTAGCAATATGTCTATCTCAAAATACAGGTCTCATCAATGGGTATTCTCTAAATTTAAAAAAAGTCAAGAAAACAAAGTATTTGTCTATTTGTGTTAGCTTTTTGTAACTTTAACATTGTATCATAGATTTAAAGCTAAAGTGAATCAGCTCTGGCTCCTTTAGTGCAACTATCTCATTGTAATGATAATTTCTCTGATTCTGAGTCAGAGAAATTATGTAATTTGCTGATTCATCTGGGGTTTAAGAATAAGGAAATCAGGAATCTGATTCTAGATTCTTTGTATACAAATCCAACACCTCTACACTGTATTGTTGTGTTGGTCACCTTTCCCCTAACCATGTTGCATGCAATCTTGTTTTTAATTATTTCATTTTTTTATTAATTATTCAGATACTAAAGGCCAAGAATAGACCAAAAATCAGGTAATAGATGTTTATAGATGTTTATAGAACACAATGACTTCATGTAGTAGAATCAATAGTAGAATAGTAGAATCAATCTCCAAATATGGATTTTTAAGTTTTATTGATATCTTTTACTTTTTTACATAATTTTCATTAACAGATATACATTTATCCCCAACAATGGCTCTATATGATTAAATCTGATATTTTTTGTAAAAAAACAAAATCAGTGGAGAAAGTAGATGTCTGAAATTTTATGTAATATTTTAGAGATAGAGAGAATCTCTCATAAATTTACATGTAACTGATTCAATACAAGTGAACAAGATAGTCCAAGAAAATAAGATAGTTATTGCCTTCAAGGAGCTTACATAAAGACAGCACATAAAGAGAGCTTCAAATATATGTAAAAAAGGTCTTTACATGGCAGTATGGATGTGTAAATGACCAGAAAGTGGCATGAAAACCTGGTTCTGTAAAAGATAATGTTTAAGGGAACTCATGGAAGTAATCCAGGGTTGTGGTGGAAGAGGTGGGGGAGGGGGAATGAAGACAATATCCAGAGTATAGGAAATGGATCTATGGCTTGGTTCTGAGCCAGATAAGACCAAAGCTTACCTATGGGGAAGGAGAAGAGGGAGGAAGGAGGACCTAGGAGTCAAGTTCAAGATTATTTAGGGGAGAATTATACATAGAAGGCATGGTGGAGAGATAGTCAAGAAAGAAAGTTTCACTATTCCTTCTCAGTATACAAGTTTAGTCATTGCAATTAATTTGATTCCAACTATCATTTAGTATTATTTCAGTTTTACATTAATGTAGTCCTTATTGTATTGTTCTTTTACTTCTTACATCCAACAGCAACATTCTTTTATATTCCCCAATAAACATGTATTTTCAATCTTTCAAATAAAGTGCTAATTAAATACCTGACTAAGGCAAATATCTGAATGTGAGCACCTAAAATAAGGAACCTTCCTATGTAGATACAATAAAAACTGGAAATTAGAATATATTCACTTACATATTTTTAAACATATCTTCCTTTAATTTTCTTTCTTTGCCAAGGTCAGGGATTATAATTTTGCAACATTGTTTAAGTTCATTTGATGTGTTCCTTATTTTGCCAAACTATTTTTTTTGACATTTTTCTTTTTCTTTGCTAAAAAGGAAGGTTTTTTTTTTCCTTTATGTGCATTCAATAAATCACAATCAAAAGTCTTGGAATTCAATCCCTGACTTATAGTCTTTCTCTCCTACTCATATCTTGTACTCAGCAAAGGGTACATCAACATACATAGAGATATTCTTTCTAACATCCTAACTTCTCAGTTCCTCAAATTTACTCATTTCATTTGACCTATTTCTCAAACTTTTCTCAGCTACACACAAATATAATAATACCCTGATCGTGCTATTACTCATAAATATTCCACAAACACTGAAAATTCCTTATTACAACTGATTATTATTAAACCTCTTTCTGTGCCTCACAACTGAAACTCTTCTTTATCCTCACCATGACCTCCAAATCCTTGAAACCTCTGTTATCTTTTAAGTTGTCCTTACTATACTAGCTGTACTCTACTCCTTTGCTCATCTTGATACCTTAACTAACCATATTACTAAAATAATATGCACTTTTATTATATTGTTAGTATTGTCCTAAAAAGTTTTTGCCCTGGTTGATTTCCACCATCTGTTGTCTTTGTTCCTACTCACATGCTCTTGAGCAAAGCTGGGAAAAAAAGTCATGAAATACTTTTGGTTTATACATTTGTTTTAAATTTTGGCAACTGGATTTCTAATCCTTTTAAACCTCCCTTACTAACCAGATGAATACTGTAGCTTTCCCAAACTTACTCATATCTCCCCAAATTCCATAGGCTTTCATCTTCTCACATTTTATGAAATCTTGCCTCATATTTTCCTGAAAAAAAATTGAGACCATTCACCAAGTTCTTCCTTTCACATTCCCCATTAATGTGATGCCTTCTGTAATTCTCTCTTCCACCACTCCTCATATGAAGCAGTGGACCTTTTTTTTAAGCCAAACACTTTTACATGCACATGGTGCCTTTCTCTCTTGGATATAAACACCCTACTATTACCATCCTCTCACTTAGGTCTAATTGTCTACTGGTTATTTCTGTATTACCTACAAATTTTCACATCTCCTGAAATAGCCATCATTTAAACCATCCATGTCTACAAGCTATCATCCCATGTCTCCTCCCTTTTTGTGGCTTGAGTACTCCTTGAAAAGACTGATTATAAATCCATGTCTCCATTTTCTTTTACTCTCTTGAAAGTCTTCACTTCAAATTTCCTAATGATCTCTTAAATGCCAAATCTAATGGTTTTTTTCCCTCAATCCATATCCTCTTTAGTCTCTATATAATCTTTGACAATATTACTATCGCTATTGATCTTTTCTTCAATATTCTCTTCTTTTCAGGTTTCTGGAAATAGCCTTTCCTGGATCTTCATCTAGGACACCCTTGATAATTATAGGTTCCCCCCAGGGCTTTGTCCTGGGCTTTTTTTCTCTTCTTACTCTATATTATTTCTACTTAGTGATCTCATTAGCCCGGAGAGTTTTAATTATAATCTATTGTTTGATGATTTTCAAGTCTATTAAACCAGCTCTAAGGTCTCTTCTGACCTCCAGTCAAAATCTTAATGGACATCTTGAACTGGATATTTTGTAGACATCTTAAACTCAAAATGACCAAAGTTGAATTTATCTTCCCTTTCAATTTTCTCTTCTTCCAAACCAACCTATTACTATCATATGTAATACCACCAGTCCAGTCTCTTAGATTCGTAACTTCAGTTTCATCCTCAATTCCTCACTCTTTTGGGGCACCCTTTTATTCAGTCTATTCTTATGTCTTATTAATTTTTCCTTCATAATATCTCTCATAAATAAACTCTTTTCTACTTTGACTCTGTCATCACTATGATGCAAGCCCTCATAACCTCATATACTTTTGGTTGGCCTTTCCTTGTCCTATACTACCTGCCCCACTCCTCTCCCTATCTAATCAATTCCAAATCTTACTGACAGAAATAAATAAAAATGCTCCATTTTGCATTCAATACCCTTTATAATCTGGTCACCTCCTACCTTTCAAGTTTTTTTCACCTTAAATCACAGTCTGTATTCTGTAATTAAGTGACATTTGCTGTTCCTTATACAGGACCCTCCATCTCCCACTTTGTAGATTTTTTTTCTCAGGGTTGGAATTCTCTCAATCATCTCTGCCTGTTTGAGTACTAGGATTCCATCAAGCCTTAGCAAAAATTAAACCTCCTCCGGGAAGATTTAATCCCATCCCCATTAAGGGGATTAAGCTAATGTCTTCCCTCTGTTTATTATCTCTAATTGATCCTGTATGTATCTTGTTTGTACACAGTTTTTTGCATGTTGTCTCCCATATTAGACTGTTAGATCTTTGGGAGCAGTGAATGCCTTTAAATTTTTTGTGTGCTCATAGGGCTGCACAATAAATAATTATTGATTCCTTGACTGAGAAGGGAATTGGGAAGAATATATTCAGAATTGAAGATGATATGATACAAATTATATTAATATCTTTTAAGAAATTGTAAAATGCTATAAGACCTTTTAAAAATATGTGCATCTACACTGTTTTTAAAGACACACATATTTACCAAAAATTTATTTTTTTAATATCTGAATCTATCAGAACATCCTACAAATAATGATTACATTTCTTTCCATACTTGTGGGGTCATCTTTGCTTTTTCTTAAATGTTCCTTACAAAATCACAAAAGATAAATTACAATTGTCAGATGACAAAGTCTATTTAGTAACAAAGACTGAAAATGTTTCCATCAGTGTTTATTTTTAAAATCATACTCAGTCCAAGAATAGTAATAATACCTGCTGCAATCCACAAATATATGGATTTCTGAAGCGTTTTTGAAAACTTCATGATTTTTTCTTTTTTTAATACCTCCATCAAGACCATAAAAACTATAACTGCTCTATTACATTTCTAATTTGTTTCTTAAATTAATGGCAACGGGGGAGTAATCCAATGTGACAAAAAAAGCTGCATCCCCAACATGTGTACAGAGATCTCCTATTGTTTCAAATTAGAACTGTTAATGAATAACAAATATCTAATTCTTATTGTCTATGAAGTGACCATATGTTAAAAATCTAAAGCAAAACCATTATTCTTCTAGAAATTTTATCATGACAATATCAAATCAACAAACTTTTAATTGGTGCAAACTTAAAAGGTGCACTTCATCACAATTAAAGTAATCTTTGTTACTAAAAATATTTAAGATGAAGATTCCAGTAATCATGATTAAATAAAATACCATAATATTACTAACAGACATATAACTAATAAATATCATGTGGTTTTGAATTATGTTTCATTATATGGGTCTAGAATAGCTACAACTTTAAGGTTAGAACATCAAAGACTGTACCAAATGGTGGGAGAGAAAGTAAGATAATGAGTCCTTTTACAGTCTCCAGAATCGAAAAGTCATACCATACATCTTAAAGAGTTGTTGTTCTGTCATTGTAGTGGTAGTTTTTGCTTGATGATTGATCATACTTTTTTGTTAATGTTTTGTTTTATTTTTGTGTGTGTGACTGACTTTTTCAAGTTGTCCATAGAAGGAAGATAGTATCATTATTCCCAAAGTGGAGACTTTATTGATTGATAAGATTGAGAAATACTTAGCTGTAACTAATTAAAGGATATCATTGTACAAAGGAAGAGTGTTAACTTTGGATTGAATGAGCATGTATCTGAATTCTGACTCTCTTACCCTCTTTCTTTTGTGTCCTTAACCAGGTAATTTAAATACTCCTATTGCCTCTTGATCAGTAGGGATTCTCTTCTACTCAACTATCCAGCTACTTTTCTAAAGACAAGGTAATTAGGAAGTGGGGGAAATGAATAAGATTAAAAAAGGGAAACTGTGGATTCATTGATTTAAAGCTTGAATGCCTTTTGATAAAATGAGGCCTAGAGACAACAAAGAGGTTTGAACACCAGGTCCTCTCCCTCCATATGGAGTATAATTTCATCAGCTCCTTAGGGTTCTCATTTTAATAGAATTAAAAGTATACCCTCTTTAACTGAAAATAACAATATAACTTCTCCAACTTCTAATTTCCAAAAAAGATAGTAACATATATCTAAAGATGCTGTCCCAAACACAAAATTAAAATGGAACAAATTGTAAATATAACCACGCATGTTATGCATCATATTGCTAATTCCAAAGATTATTAAATATGTCTGTTATACATTTTCTTACATTGGAGAAAACAAAACTGCATCAAATTGCATAAAACTGAGAAACTTTCATCAGATCCAGGATATTAGTTATAAACTCTCTTCCCATAATCTTGTCTTAATAGTTAAAGTAAAATTTGAATTTCTAATAGGTCATTGACCTCTCTAAGGTCTATACATGAGAAATAAATAGCTAAAGTAAAATTCTCCACATTTCTAGTTATAAAGACCAGACACTGAGTACTGGAAGGAGCCATGAAGACCATCTAGTTCTATGTCCTAACTTTGCAGATGAATAATTGAAGTCAAGAGAGTTTAAGTTACCTGGTTAAGGACATAAAAGAAAGAAGTAAGAGAGTCAGAATTCAGATGCAGTTTCTTTCAATCCAAAGTGAAAACTCTTCCATTGTACAATGGTATTTAATTAGCTCCAACTATATGTTTCTCAGTCTTACACTAAAATACTACACAGATTAATAAAAGTTTTGAAAAATCCAAGTTTACGTCAAATAATCAGTTCCCCATGGAGGCTTGATTTTCATTTGGACATTTATGCTTAACAATTTAATTTTAAAATTCTATATATATCCTCCTGCATGTCAATAGAATACTCAATTGAAACCCAGAAAATTTGTTAGGATTAAAACTCTCCTTCTTACATACACCCAAGAAAGCCTGTAAGATATGCCAATCAAATTTTTACTTAGAATCAATTATTTTCAATTTAATAAATTTCTTGTGTGAAAAAACAAAACTTAAAAGACTCCTACACATATAGATTAAATTAATGTTACAAAAAAGCTTTAGAATTATACTCATTACTTTTCAGGAGCCCAGTAATTTTCTATCAGTATTGGTTCCAGTTAAAGAGTCTCTCTATAGCCCACCATATTTATTAGGGAAGTAAATATAATTATTTACAGTACTTCCAGGAAATATGAGAGGAAATAAAACTTTATAGTTTCAAATAATAACAAATATATCACAAGTTATCATTTGGCCCTACATGGATTCCTAACTCAGAATGATCATCTACTTAGCAATTTTTGAACATAACTTTACTAATGTTTCTGATACTTCCACTAAAAGTAATGTGCTATGTTTGATTATTTCAAAATAATTAATCTATTTATCAATAAGGAAGTATTTCCCTAAATATTTTCATTAAATTTAAAATTTTTACATTAAATACCAAACCTTTTCATACTCTGTATATTAATATATGTCTAACTACTTATTATCTTATATGTGGTATTATTTCTCACAATATTTTTTGTTTAGTTTTAGTTATCTTTCTAATTCTTAATTCATATATAAATTGAATACTAAAATTTTGAAACAAATCTGTCCCAGAAAGTACTGATAATTAAAATGATTCTCAAAAGTCAAGATAGATATTTTAAAATATCAATATTTTATTACCTCAAATAAAATTACATCAAATATAAATGCTTTTAAAAAACAAGTATTATGTCCAAGAATCTGTTTTAGAGATATAAAATATACTATTATAAACATCATCCATAAAAAGTTTCCTTTATACTATGATACTACAATGAAATCATATTGACAAATTATTTTGCCCTGAGCTCCAAGTAGCACATTCCATGCTTTTTTAAAGTTTTCTTGAATTAGAGACAAACTTCATAAGAGGGGAATTTTAGTCTTTATTTCCACATTCTCAGAAAAAAAAAAAGATCTCTGTACAAGAATATCACCATTGTCATCATCATGAACATTTACCATCATCTCCATCAGTATGATTCTTATGTAATTCCCAGTGTGGAATGCTCCCAGTGTGGTGGTGGTAATATAAACTGACTTACCCGAACCTCTTTTAGTCACAACCTTCAAACTCTGAGTGAATGTAGCATATAAGAGAATCAAGTGTGGAATTGGAGCTTTCATTTTCCAGCTCTTAAAGGCTGTTTCCTAAAATAGAAACAAAAGAGAAAGAAATTAAGGAAAAATTAAGACTATTCTAAACCTTATTGTTGTGATTTTTGTAGAAATATATGTTTGATAGTCAAATCCTCTAAATCGAAACGGCATAAATATCATGTCTTCCACTTCAACATTAAGAAGTGTCTCTTAAATTAAATCAGAAAAGAATAATCCTGAAATGACTGCAGAATAACTCAGTCTAGCCAGGAAGAATTCATTACAGGCTTATTTTCACTTGAGGATAAGAACCTTATATTTCAAGGAGCAAAACTGTATTTATAAATATTAGAGTCCCTTTAAAATCATCATCATTGAGATGGACCTTTAAAAGAAGGGAATTAGCAAATATTGTCATTGGTTTTAAAATATTTCAATTTGTATTAAAAATGGTTGTAGTTAAGTACTATTCTTATTAGTTGAAGAGGAAAAATAAAATCTGCCACCTGTGACAGTTAATTCAGTAAATTCTTATTGTAAAACTATAAAATCAAATGTGATAACATTTGCAAAGAGGTTAACACGATACTTTGCATGGAGCAGGGGATTTAATACATGCTTATTCTAATTATCTATCCATAAAAGGCTGCCTAAAGAGTTAAAAATATAAAAAGGGGCTACTGTCCTAACTGAAAGCAAATCCACTTTCTCTGAGATAGTTGCAGACAGAGTATCTTCTTTTCATTTATAGTGTTCTCAGAGGGATAGTATAGAACCCAGAACCTACATTTTAGACAAGGAAAAACACATCAGTTGTAATTAACAGAAATGGTCACTGTCATCCTCAGGGAATCTTAAAAAATGAGAAAGACTAACAGTAGCTCAAAGAAAGGAATTTTTCAAAAGGAACATGGTAGAACAGTTCAAATATATTGTCAACTCTTGACAGCACATTTCCTTTTCAAGACATCTGAAAAGGAATAACATCACATCTTAAATGACTATGATTATGTCTTTATTAAAGATGTGAATACTGGAAAGAGTAATTTGACAGTGTATTTTTCTTTTTCTATTTGTTTTTCTTTGCCCTCCCAGAGACATAATGTGCATATGCTTCCAAGATTTTAAGTTATTAATTCATCCTCAGTTTTAACATATTTTGAGTTCACTGAGGGAAAAAAAAATTAGTTTCTTATTTACAGAGTTGCTATCATCTTTATAAGCCATTATTATTAAAACATAGAGTAAGGAAGCCAAAAAGTGAAGATCTAAGCCATGCTGACATAAAAATTTCTCTTCAGACAAAACTTGTGAGGCTTTACAACCTGAATTTTCTGCCTCAAGAACTTCAATGCTTTCATAATGAAACAAATGAAGGAAGTCTGGTTAGAGCATGAAATTCTATCAGCCATATAGACCAAACTGTGCCACATTCTATTACAAACCTGAGTCATGCATTCCTAAGACCAAAATCCCATTTCTCAGCCACTGCACTAACTGTGACTGTAGGAAAGCCTGAAGTTGATATCTTCAGCCTTCAGTTTAGCAGCAAGAGTCAGCTCCTCTCTCAGTGTGAGTCTAATAAATGCTACCCAGGGAGGGACAGGATCTAACTCTGCACAGCAAGATCCTCCAGCAAATACTCACTGTGAAACTATCTTAGCACTTTATTCTTGTCCAAAATAATATTTTCATTTTATTTCCAAAAAAGGACACATGTCAAAGTCCAAGGATATTTTAAGCATTTAAATAGGTCAGGATAGTATCAAATTGGGGGGAAAAAAACTTAAAATGTAATTGAAAAACCCACTCCTTTAAATATTTTAATATAATAAAAAATAATAAAAAGTACTAACTACAACCATTTTTTTTATTTTAAGGATTTAAAATCTTAGTCAACATTAACTAAGCCTCATGCCACCTCTGTGAGGAAATTGCATTTTATTAAACTGAAAGACAGATAAAATATGACTAGCTATGAAAGGCTGTGAGATAATTATTTCATCGTTTGAATTTTTATCCAAAATAGGTAAATCCTTATAATGATATGTGCTATCATATTTTTGAGATATAAAAACATTACTAACCTAAGAGAAAATTATTCACAATTTATGGATAGAGAAAGAAAAAGAGTCAAGTTAAAAAAAGTCAAAAGTAGAAATTACATCTTAATGGAGTATTCCTTTTGGTACTTTATTTCCTCACTCTGAATCATTCATATGTAATAAACAATAACTTAAAATTATGCAAGAAATTATAGTCAAATGAATAGAGCATATAGTTGAAAGAGTGACAGTGTCACATTAACTTTGGGGAAGTTCTCCTATCAATTTTTATCCCAGTTTCTTAAACTATAAATTGGGAATGTCTCCATCTCTACCTGTCTACAGGGATGTAGCAAATATTAATCAGATATATATGAAGACTGTTTGAATACCTAGAAGGGAAAAATAATATATCCAAAGCAGTATCACAGTGACTGTCAAACTCTGAATGTTCTGAAGTGACTTCCCTACTCATTCACTGTCAGTGGCATTTTGTGACTGCCCATCATGTATGGGTATAAAGAAAAGAAACAAGAATTCAATTTATTAACTACCTTGTACATATTGGGCATTTCGCTAAGCAATTTAAACATGATCACATTTGATTTTTCACAGGACTCTTGGCAAGTTAATGTTTCTATCCTCATTTTACAGATGAAGAAACTGTGACTGACCCAGGGTCACATAGTTGGCAAATGCCTGATGGTATATTTGAACTTGTCTTCCTGACTTCAGGTTCAGTGGTTTATTCCCCAAGCCGCCTAACTGCCTCAACATATATAAACCCCCAAATACATATTATAAACAAAAGCTTGCCTCTCACTTTGTAGCTCCCCTTTACCCAAATGCATATCTATGGACTTTTGAAAGATTTGAATATACTAGAAATTGAATGACTGGTTAGAACCAATCTAAAATTGATTTATCCCAGAAGATCAGTTTAAAGTTTAGACAAGGGAAAGGGGCTGTGATCTTGTTGTTGTCATTGTTGTTGTGGTTGTTCAATCGTGTCTGACTCATCATTACCCTATTTGAAGTTTTCTTGGCAGAGAAATTGTAGTGGTTTAATATTTCCTTCTACAGTTTATTTGACAGATGAAGAAACTAAAGCAAACAGAGTTCAGTGACTTACCCAGGGTCACACAGGCAGCAAGTGTCTGATACTAGATTCTTATTATAGGCCCAGCACTCTATATGTGATGTTATCTAGCTGCCAAGGGGTATAAACTACCAGGGATGAAATGTGAGAGCATCTGGTATATGGAGGAATGCTTTAGGCCATACTTTATAGGACTATAATGGAAGACTAGACTCATAGATTTAGAACTAGAAGGGACCTGAAATACCTTGAGTCCAATCTCTTCATTTCATAGATTACAGAACTGAGGACTAGAGAGATTAAGTGACTTGCCCAAGGTGACACTAATGGTAAGTCGCAGAGCCAGACTCAAAACTTACTCTGTCTATAAATGGAGCACTCTTTTAATTTGATTCAACAAGTATTTACTAAATGTTTAGTCTATGCCAAATACAAAATAAGCACTGCCTGCAAGGAACTGACATTCAATGGGAAGAATACACTAGTAGATAAATATAATTTTAGAAAAAAAGTACAAAATATTTTCTGTGGCAAGAAGACTAGTAATTGGATTAAGATAGGTTTCCTTTAGGAGCTAAACTTTGGAGTTAAACTTTAAAGGATCCTAACTAAGCATTTGAAACAGCAGGCATGGGGAAGGAATGACTTCCAGGCTTAAGTGACAACTTGTGCAAAGGCACAGAGATCAAAGATCATTGTGTAAATGGAATAGCAAGTAAGTCGATTTGAAAAAAAAAACCCTTACAGGTAAATAATATGAAATAATCTTTGATATATGGATTGAAGTCAGATCATTAAGGATCTTAGAGATGAAGCAGAGTTCATTCTGATGGTAAGAGAGACAATGGAATTAAGAGAGCAAGGGAGAGACATGACTGGATCTGTGCTTTAACAATATCACTGGTTACAGATAAATTAGAAAGAGGAAATAAGGAAGATTTGAAGACCAGAGACCAGAGTACAGAGAGGGGGTACTGATAGAATATTTGATGGAACGATGAAAGACATATTGGAGATGTTGAATCAATATTTGAAAAGTGGAGGTAAAAGGTGAAGAAGAATAATGATTTGAAGATGACTAAGGTGTGAACTTTGGTAATTAGAAGGTTGGTGTTATCCTTAATATATGGAGGGAAGTTAGTACTAAGAGAGGGTTTTGGAGAAAGATAAAAGAATTTTATTTGAGATAATTTTTCATTTGAGATATTTCTAGAACTTCTGGAGCATCTAGATGGCACATGGATAGAGCACCACTATTGGAGTCAGAAAGAATTATCTTCCCATGTTCAAGTATGACCTTGGGTGCTTGTGTTCTTTGTGAGCAGGGAAAGTCACAAATGAGCTGGAGAACAAAATGGCCAACCACTTCAGTATCTTTGCCAAGAAAATTGTAAATGAGTTCACTAAGAGTTGGACAAAACTGAAACAACTGAACAACACCACAACAACGTGGGACTATTAATTAGAAGTATCTAATTAGGAATTAATGATGTGGGATTAGAGTTTAAGAATAAGATTGGAGCTAAATATACAGATCTGGGAATTGTCTAAATTAGAGACAATAGTTGGGAACATAGGTGTTTATGAGGTCACCCAGTGATAGAGTAGAAAGAGACTGAAAAAGGGCTCTGTACAGACTTCTGAAGTGTGTTTATGCATAGGAATTGGGATCATGCTTCCTAGCCTCTCTGAGGGAAAGTAAACTAATTTTTCTAAGGATACAGTGAGTCATTTACTGGCAATTACTCAAATATTTATTTCAGGACTTTGTTCAAAGTGCAAATACCACATTAGCATTACACAATCCTAGTGATTTAATGTCTGCAAAGTATACTTAGAACATGATTAACACACACAGGGTGTTATACTGAGTTGTTACAATAGATAAGTAGTTATACAGATATCATGTTTTATATATGGTTGTATTTGGGGAGGCTTCCATATCCAAACCGTAAACAAAATGTCAGCACTTGTCCAAGGTAAAATTGTTTTGTTTTATTTTTTGTTTTTATAAAGTTTTTCTTTGGTACTCCCTACCTGGGTTAAATTCCATCTCTGATACTTAACTATCTGAGTAAGTTAAGCAAATCATAAAACCTGCTTGGATCATCCTCAGAAGAATAATGAGGGGTTGAGCTACATTGCCTCTGAGGTCCCTTCAAGCTCCAGATTCCTGATCCTCCTTCACAGCCTCTGGCTCAGACATAGCCCAGAGTAGAGACAAGGACACAGAAGTCACTATTCAGGACATATCTGTCCTTGATCTTGTAACATCATCTACTATAGAGTCAAGTTTCTTCTGTGTCCAAGACCAAGAGGGTTGACAACTTGGTATACAAGAGTCCCCAGAAACACATACAACACAGGCACATATGGAATACTACCTGGGATCTTCAAATCTCCAGAACTCTGCCAAAATTTTGCCCCAAGGTGACACATTTTCTTGCCCATACCTCTACCCCTAAGCAATCAACTCTGTAACTTAAGAAGGAACAATGCATCACAGCTATAAGAGATTCTGCCTCTGTTTATCTCTTTGTTTCTCTTTCCAGTTTCTCTGTTTCTGTCTCTGAATCTTTCTCCTTTTATCTCCTGCTTAGAAAAGTTTCTTTGATTCCTGTCTCTGATTTTCCTGACATCCTGTTCGTTTCTCTTCCTAGTCACCTATTATATATATCCCACTGATTCAAAGCTTTGTCCAAACTACTTGTCATATTCTCCTCTAAAATGTCATATATATTGGTATTCTTGGTTTTACTAGGTGTGATTTCCCCCTAGGTATTAGTATGCTGCCATTTTAAAATTATACTCTTGGAGAGCTAGATTCCTTAAGATCAAAAAAAGAAAGAGAATGGTGAAATTTCAGGTACCTTGACTGCTGAATAAGATATTTTTGCATAAGGGAATCTGCCAAGAATCTCTCAAACTGAATCATAATTGGACTATAGTTATAAATATTACTGCATTCTATGTTGTTACAATATTCCTTTGACTAGTTCTGTGATTTTGATAAAATCTAAGCCTCAGTTTCTTCATCTGTAAAATGAGGAGTCTAGTCTAGAGGTCTAAAAACTTTCCACCCTATCAGTTTATACCAGCTTAATATTATTGTATTGTTTTTTTCTCAATCTTTGAAAACATAACATTCCTAAACTATTGTTGAAACAAACTTGTTCCTCTAATCAAAAAGCATTTATTAACTGTCCATTTGTGCCTGACATAAAGTATATATTTTTTTCTGAGTACATAATTTACATAATGTGATACGTGTTAAATATGTTGTATAGATTCCCTATGGAGAGGTTAAACTAGATTCCATATAACCTCAACAACTAAAATACCAATTTAAATAAAGTTACCAAAAATCGTGGAGTTCAAAGCTAATCATGGGGAAAATTGCTTCTTACATTATAAACCTTTAAACTGTTGGGTTGGGGAAAATTAGTGTAATTTTCCTTAATAGATCAATCAGCCAATCGCATACAAGCCACCTGGGCCACTCTGACTTTGAAGACATTTTAAAAGCTTAAGGGTCAAACTGCTTCAGCAACTTTCCCAGAACTTAGAGATTTACTGAAAAATTGGTTACTATCAGGAAACAACATATGACCCTGAATTCTGAAATTAATCTGTGCATCCTTGTAGCTAAGAGAATTTTCTAAAGATTTTATCATTAAATCTATTTTTGATCTATCCATAGTATATGATTACTTATGGTTTGCTATATGTCATATTCTATGTCCTGCTCCAATGTATCCAATCTACCACTAGCATTTATTAAGCACCAGGTACTAGCCCAGGTGAGAGTATACAAAGACAAAAATGTGAGAGGCCCTTCAGTCAAGAACATTACATTCCTTGAGGAATCAACTTGTGTAAAAGCAGATGTCATATATCTGCTTTTACACAAGTTGATAGGATGTGTGTGTGTGTCTATATATATACAATTATTGGGGGACATATATATGACATCAACTTTTACACAAGATAATAGGATATATATATTAGTATATATATTTATTGGGGGGACACTAGAAGTTGGACATTAAGGAAAGTCCTGATGAGGGAGAGTACAATTAAGCTGAGGTTGGAAAAGGAGCTAGCCGATGAATTTAAGTGTTTTCAGAAGCTTCAAAATGAAATTATATTAACTTTAATGATTCAGGTTTCTTTTTTTGTTGGTGTCATGGGGTTTTAATCAGAAACCAAGTGAACAGCTATAAAGGCAACCAAGACAACCTAATAATAGAGGACAATGGAACTGCAGAAGCTTGAGAGTAGGAGGGAGACAATTTCAATACAATTATTCCAAAGCAGCAGCTGAATGTGAAGGTTCCAGAGAAGACCAGCCTTTAGGCAATTTACTTAATTTCAGCAAACCAAAGAGCCCATTCAACCTAAAAAGATAGTATACCAAGGGAGAAAACAGAAACAACCAGTTTAAGAAGGAAAAAAATTTTATTCAACACTCATTAAGCATAAGCTGTGTGCCTATTACCTTAAGTGTTTTTTCCTATGGGACCAGCAAGTTGATATCATGAAGTTTGGGTCTTGGAATCAGGAAGATGCAAGTTAGAATTCTGCAACATACATTTAGTATCTCTAATCCTGAAAAAGTCAGTTCCTCACAGCCTCACTTTCCTCCTTTGTAAAATAGGGATGCTTAAGCAGTTTGACCTTAATTGCACCTACCTAACAAGGTAGTTATGAAGTTCAAATGAGAATTCATCTTTAAAGTGCTGGGAAACATTGAAATGCCATATGAATGTTGTTGCTGCTGCTGCTGCTACTACTACTACTACTACTACTACTACTACTACAACTACTACTATAACTACTACTACTACTCATACTACTATTACTGCTACTACTACTATCACCACTACCACTACTGCTACCTTTACTACTTTACCATTGCTGTTACCACATTACTACAAGCATTACTTTTCTGTAGGGGAAACTACTGGTTCATTTTAAGGGTTGATGCAATTGTGAACCTCTAATTTTCTCTTGTGAGCCCTAGATTTTTTCTAGATTCTAATTCCTACAAAGAATGCAAGGCCTATGCTCATTCAAAGAGTTGATAAATAGAAGTGTAATCTGAGCTCCCTGATGACTGAGAGCATAATTCTAAGATTAAGAACAGCAGGAGCCACCAAAGCTCAGATGGGAATGAAGTCTATGCCTTTTAGCTCCCTAGAGAAAGCCATTGGAGAGAGCCAGCTGACGTTTGCACAGTACCCTCTGGTGGCCAGGTGTCAATGAAGCTATTTTTGAGTTTTCAAAGCAGAGTCCAAAAGAGAAAAAAATTGCATGCCAGATTTTACATTAACAGTTTATAGCAAGTATCCTATGACAGGCTTATAAATCTCTAGTACCACATGATGCTGGTAGGAATAGAAGGGCAGAAACAATGCGGGTCAATTAAGATTTATAAGTTTGGACTGGGATGCATAGTCACAACAGAAAGTGCAGTCACTAATAGAATGATGTTTCAGCACAAATTATGCTGCACTAGCTCCAGAGTCTGAAGATCTACATTTTCATTATAGATGCTTACTATCTATATGACCTCAAATAATCATTTAACCTCCTTAGATGATAGAGTTGGAATAGATAACCTGTAATGTACCCTACTAAGGCTTTCTACTGCTCTGGGAATAGTAATCAACTCATTTTCACCATTGCTTCCTAGAATTTGGCACAGAATTTAGCACAGAGTAGGTACTTAAAATGTTCTTTTTTATCCACCCACCCACCCATCCATCCACCTATCCATCCACCCATTCATCCATCCATTATAATCCTAGAACTATGATCCTATGAACTATGGAAATCAAAACTGGAAGGAACCTTGGAGACCATTGTTAAGGATTTTTAAGGGTCCACTGAACTTGAAGGATTTTAAATAATTTTTAAGGGATCCTGAGATCAAAAAATATTGAGAACTATTAATCTTGTCCACTAAGTTCCTTCATTTTAATAGAAGAAGAAAATAAGATCCAGAGAGACAAAAAGACTCATCCAAGATGAGATTTCAAAATAGAACAGAGATTTGAACAAGGGTCTCCTGACTCCCATTTCAGGTGTCTCTTTGCTATGTTGTATCTCTATGAATAGAAGTCAGTAGACTTGAATTATCCCGTTTCTGCACCCTATCTTGATACTGGTCACTTATGCAGCAAAGAATCAAAGAATCAAAGAATACAAAATGTCCCAAAAGTCTTAGTGCAGTTTGGGGCTATTTAAACTTAAAATGTCAGTGACAAGCTAGTCAGTCACAGAATTGGGACTAGAATTGAAATCTATTAACTTTTAGTCCAAAAGAAAGAGAATAGTGAATATCCCTAATTCTAATCTCATAAAGCCATCTAAGTTTTAAAACTGCACTAAGATTTTTGTTAAGCTTTTATTTTAGTAGAAAAGATCGTTACAGATTTAAAGATCAACCAAGACATTTCAAAAGAGTTGAAATTTGAATCTCATAGATGGCACAGTGGAGTGAGTACTGGACCTTGGGCAAGTAGCCATGTCTGCCTCAGCTTCCTCATCCATAAAATGAGTTTGAGAAGGAAATGGCAAACCATTCCAAGAAGACACCAAATGGGGTTATAGAGTTAGACATGACTGAAAAACAACTAAAACAACAGTTTTCTGATTTAAGGTAACTCTTTCCACAATAACACTCTCTGCATCTCAGCTCCTCTAGGGAAAGAAAAAGATTTGTACCAGATTATCTCTAAACTCAGTACTAGCTTTGAAATGCTGTGACTATGATTTTGAAATTAGAGGAAAATGGAGCAATGAGTATCAATTAAATTGATGAGTTATTTGATACCTCAAATGGAAAGAGTCCTATTGGTAAAGAGGGAAAAAAATTGAGGAAAACAAAGAGGCTTATATCTATCATTTTCCTGATTCATCTTCCTCCCCTTGCACCTTTTCATATTCATCATAGCCTTCATTGTAATTCAACTGTGAAGAGGCCTGCTAAAGAAAGTTTTCTTGCTCAGAAATCAGTAAATTGGATAAAGCAAGTGACAATGCCAGTGATGAAAGGCAGATATATTCAATCATCTTCTCCTGCAGACTCAAACATAAACCTGGAAGAGTGGATTGTCACCCTTTATGAAAGTTTCCTGCCAATCTATTTATCTGGCTCCTGACTAAAGCTGACCTATATTCCTCAGCCATGTTTTTGAACTTTCACCTATTTGAAAAATAATGTAACTGCCAAGAAAGATGCGACTCAATCAATTAAGATTCTAGCATTTGAAGACCACTTCATAGGTTCCACAGTAAATAATTTATCCTATGGAAATCTGAAGTTCCACAGTCAAACTAAGAATTTTAGAAAGAGTGGAAAAGAAGATTGAATATGGTATGACAGTTTATCACCTTTCTCAAGAGATCAAGTTCAATATATATGTAATATGTTGAATAGGGCATGCATAAATCCATCCTCCTGTCTCTTTGTTATGTTGTTCCCACAAGGTAATTCTGCACTTGGACCTATTAAAAATAATGAAACCCTTGGATGTTTCTACCCCCCCCCCCCATGAATGGCTCAACACTGTGGGTATCTGTGACTTTGAGATAATGAGGTAACTCCCTTAATGGCCCCTGGTCAATAAGAGTCAATGACTCTGTGGCCTTTTAAAAGGCATCTTTCTTGGCATTTCCTTGCACTCTGTGTTGCAAACACCCTCATGGAAGAGAGGGGAGAAGAGAAAACCCTTCTACTACACCAGAATAAATGGTGAGTTGTAAAATGCACGGAAGTTAAAGTCAATGTCCTGCCTAGATGAAAGACTAAGTCAAGGTTTGAGACTTCCTCCTTCTAATATTTATCCTTTTCTATTCATGAGGGAATTAATATCAATCCTCAGATAGATGTGTCCAGACTTTGATGTTAGGTGGTTCTGGGTTGCTTGGTGAGATTTGACTGGTGGTAAAGGAAGAAATCATTGACAACTACTCCAGAATTCTTGGAGCAGTTGATCATGGGCAAGAGAATGAACCTAAATGCAAGCATGAATTTCCAGAAGCTGTCTCCTGTGAGGAGGAAAGTTCAGAGCATAAGAGAAACAAAAAATTCCCATTGAGCAATCCTGCAAAATGTCTCTTGTTTTACTGAGTCTAAAGTTATCAACCTCCTGGGAGAATGTAACAAAAGTTATTACTACCACTTGTTAAAATGTCAGATGTGTGCTTATGTTTTAAGCTTAGCATTTCTTTTATGTATAGAAAATAAAGACCTGATACATGTTGTAAATTGATGTACTTTCCACTGACCCTTTGGAGAGAATTTAGCCATGGTTCAAAACTCTAAGTCATAAGAAATTTCAGCCTAAGAAACTTAAGTTGAAGTTTAAGAAGCTATAAAGTATGAAAGAGAAACCTTAGAGGCTCCTGTAGGACTGAATCCATTCTGACTTAATGTTTGTGTCTGGAGCAGAATATCCTTCAGTAGAAAGGAATTGGACAGATGAGTTGCCAGGTCCTTGAGTCTATCAATGATTTCTCATAGACTTGAGGAAAAATTATCTTTCAAAAGAATGAAATCTTCTTGGCGGGGGGGGGGGGGGGCGAGCCAAGATGGCAGAATAGAGGCAAGGATTTCCAGAAGCTCTTCCCTAGATCAATCCAAATACCTTAAAATTATGACTCTAACCAAAATCTAGAGTGGCAGAACCCAGAGAAAGATTAAGTAAAACAATTTTTCTGCCACAAGACAACTTGGAATATCTGCAGGAAGGGTCTGTTCCACAGGGACTGGGATTGGAAAGAGCTGCAGAGCATCAAAAACCATGTTTGCATCAGTACAAGCCAAATCCAGCCATCCAGGAGGAGTTGCAGGATGCCTTAGTCCCTGGAAGCACCTCCATTCATGCACCTCTGTTCATGAAAGTAAAAGTATTTCCGGACTTCTCAGTCCAGAGATTGCCAAGAACAACTCAGAAGGTCAGTAGGAAAATTCTGTCACACCAGAATGAGCACAGAGTCCAGTGCAATTCAAGTCTCAGCATAGCACAGCCCCACGGCGGGGAATTGAAGCAGCCATGTGGAGCCACCTAGTAGCTGTTCCCAGAATGTGCAGCCCACAGAAAGTAAGGGAAAGTAAGAGGATGGGGGAAACTATCCCGGTCTCTCCATTATCCCTAGGATGGGACTCTGTTACTTCATCAATATTCAAACACTGGTCATAATCTGGGCCTCCATACTACCATAGCAGAGCAGGGACCCTCCTCACAGCTCCAGGGCAGAAGGGAGTGTTTTCAGCCATCCACAGACCAGGAAATCTAACAGAACCTCTCAAAAGTCATTGAAGGAATTATGGTCCCTGGGAGAATGACTCAAAAATCCACAAAAGCTTGGGAAGAATGTTAAAATCCGGTCATAGAATGGGGAAATGAGTAAACAGAAGAAAATGAATCTAAACATAGATCATTACTTTGGTCCTGTGAAGGATAAAAATTTACACTCAGAGGATGGAAAAAGTCAAAGTTTCTGTATCCAAAGCCTCCAAGAAAAATAGGAATCGATTTCAAAATAAGATTTTGAAAATCAAGTAAGGGAAGTATGGAAAAAGTTGGAAAGAAAAATGAGAGCGATGCAGGACAAACATGTTAACCAAGTCACCTTGGTAAAGGCGATACAAAAAATACTGAAGAAAATAACATGTTAAAAAGCAGTTTAAGTCAAATGGAAAAATAAGTCCAAAAGATCAATGAGGAGAAGAATGTTTTAAAAAACAGAATTGACCAGATAGAAAAGGAAATTAAAAAAGGTCTCTGAAGAAAATAACTCCTTCAAATGTAGAGTGGAGATAAGGGAAGCTGATGACCAGAGAAATCAAGAAACACCAAAAGAATGAAAAACTAGAAGAAAATGTGAAATATCTCATTATAAAAACAACAGACCTAGAAAACAGATCTAAGCAAGATAATTTAAAAACCACCAGATTACCTGAAAGTTATGTCCAAAAAAAAAAACAAAAAGAGACTAGACAGCATTTTTCAAGAAATCTCCAGAAAAATTGCCTTACTATTCTAGAAGCAGTAGGTAAAATGGAAATTGAGGGAATCCACCAATCACTTCCTGAAAGAGATCCCTCCCCCCAAAACTCACAGAAATATTAGAGCCAAATTCCAGAACTCCCAAGTCAAAGAGAAAATATTACAAGCACCCCCAAAATTCAGCTGTCATGGCATTACAATCAAGATTACACAGGATTTAATAGCATACACATTAAGGGCTTGTAGGCTTGGAATATGATATTCTGGAAGGTCAAAGAGTTTGGATTACAACTGAGAATTAATTACCCAACAAAGCTGAACATTCTCTTTCAGGGAAAAAGATGGGCATTCAATGAAATAGGGGACTTTCAAACTTTCCTATTGAAACAACCAAAGCTGAACAAAAAGTTTGATCATCAAGTAGATGTCTCAGATGATGCATAAAGAGGATGGAAGGGAAGAGCAAATTATGAGGAATTTAATGATGTCGAACTGTGAGTATTCCTGCATGGGAAGATGATACTGATAACTCATATGTATCATCTCAACTAATAGATCAGTTAGAAGGAGCATCTATAGACAAAGCACAAAAGAGAGCTGGATAGGGTATAGAAATCTATCTTACCCTAGAGGAAAAAGGAGAGGAAAGGGATAGGAGAAAGAGGGCAGGCGGAGGGGTGGGAGAGTGTGGATGCTAGAAGAGAGGGAAGATAATGGGAGAGGATAGTCAGATACAATACACTTTTGAGAAGGGACACAATGAAAGGAGAGAGAGAATAAAATAAATGGGAGTGTGGAGGAATAGAATAGGGAGGGAAATACAGTTAACAATAGCAACTGTGGGGAAAAATATTGAAGCAACTTCTATGATGGACATGATAAAGAATGTGATCCATCCCAGAGAAAGACCTGATGGTATCTGAACACAGACTGAAGTACACTTTTTTTTTCTTTCTCTCACTTTATTTTTCGTGAAGTTCCTCTATTGTTTACTTTTATAGCAAGATTATTGGAGTAATGTGGAAATAAGGAAATACATTAAAAAAGGGGGAAAAATCTTCTGTGATTAAACTCATAATCTCAGTCATCTTCTATAAGTGCACTGTGGCCAGGCAGAGTATCAGAGAGAGAGAGAAGTCATTCCAGCGGAAAAAGAACAATGTAAATTACCTGACCAATTGAAAATATCCTTCTTTTTATTCTATCTTTGTGTTCTTAAGAGAATGCCAAGGATTCCATTTATACACCAATCTTATATTTTGCTTTAAAAGAACTACATAGAAGGAAAAGGCTACAAATCTGCTTGAGCAGTCACAGAAATAAAAAGGATGGTCTTGCTCAGTCAGCATTCAGCCTGAGACTTACTGTTATCAGGAAGGCAACAAATTCAGTAGAGCATTTGCAGATAAAAGTGATATCTACCCACACACTCAAATCTGGTATTGCATATATTGTTTTTCAATTAGTTTCAATGTGTTTCACTGACTGAATTTTAAATAGACAACTAGGAATAAAAATATAATGACTTCTGGAAAGGGAAGAAATGGGTGCAGACACACACACACACACACACACATACACACAGACAAACACACAGTCACACTAACTTACATACTGCTTTATATTCAGAATTCCCTCTACTGACAGAGTTTCTGTTTCTTTGGAAAAAGTATCACTGCAGAACCTCCATATAGGACTCTAGAAATTCTTGCTATGCTAAACTCATATGTTGATTTTCAGTGGCATAGTTACCAGAATCATCCTTTTCAATGCCTATTGCTTTTTTTAAAGCTCATGTTTCTTTATCACCTAAGCTGTACAATCTCTTTGGTGAAAAAAAAATGATGTGTGATCATCAGCCCCACAATTTACTTCTCTGTAATCCCACTAACATAAAGATTATAGTCCTGGGAGCACTTTGTGCATATTCACCTGCCCACCACATTGGAATGTTTCCCATTAATCCTATGGAACTATTTTCAAATCCTGAATCTGTCACACCTTCCCACATATCAGAGGGTACAGAAGGAAAGGTCACACTCATACTATCACATTGGGCACAACCTAAAATTTATCTAGCAGTCAGAAATAGTCTTTCTATTTGATAGTATGGTATATGTAGATAATAACAACAAATTGCTCATTTTCTTAAGTTGTGATCCATGTGGCAGAGCAATACTAGCATTTTGTAGCTGTGTGACCCTTAGTAAAATGCATAATATCTCTGAGACTAAGTTTCTTCATCTATAAAAGAGAGATAACAATCCCTGTGATAAGTACTTCTTTGGGCTGTTGTAAGAATTGCTTATTCATGTAAAGATATTTGTTAAATGTCCATCAATTGGGGGATGGCTAAACAAGTTATGGTACATGAATACTATGGAATATTATTGTTCTATAAGAAAACATATAGGTCGGACTCAAGAGAAGTATGGAATGACTTACATGATCTGAGGTTGAATGAAAGGAACAGAATCAAGAGAACAACGTACACATTAACAACAGTATTGTGAGATGAACAACCTTGATGGAAGCAGCTCCTCTCAGCAGTTCAGAGAACTAGGACAACTGGTTTTTTTAAGTTTTTGCAAAGCAAATGGGGTTAAGTGGCTTGCCCAAGGCCACACAGCTAAGTAATTATTAAGTGTCTGAGGCCAGATTTGAACTCAGGTACTCCTGACTCCAAGGCTGGTGCTCTATCCACTGGGACACCTAGCTGCCCCTTAGGATAACTCTTTTATATTGGTTATGGACAATATTATTCCAACCAGAGGAAGAAAAATAAAATAAAACAAACAAAAAAACCCCAACCCTTCAGAATGTGAGGAACACTTTATAAAAAGTATCTCTTATTTATGTCTTTCCCTTAATCCTAAATTCTCATCCCAAAAATGACTAAAATTTTTGTCAGAAATATGTATGTACAATGATAATGTTTACTGCAGAGGGGAGAGGGATGGGAAGAAAGGGTGGAAAGAAATTTTGTAACTTAAAAATATACATGTGCATATGAATGGAAAAAAAAGAATTAAATAAATGAATAAAAATTAAACTGAAAAAGAGATATTTGTTAAAATGTTTGTAAAAGACAAAGGACTCATTTCTAAAATATACAGGAATTGAGTCATATTTTTAAAACAAAAAAGCCATTCCCCAATTGACAAATGGTCAAAGGATATGCAAAGGCAATTTACAGATGAGGAGATCAAAGCAATTCATAGCCATATGAAAAAATGCTCTAAATTATTGATTATTAGAGAAATTCAAATTAAAGCTTCTCTGAGGTACCACCTCACACCTCTCAGATTGGCCAATATGACCAGAAAGGATAATGATAGTTGTTGGAAGGGTTGTGGGAAATCTGGGACACTATTACACTGTTGGTGGAGCTGTGAACTCATCCAACCCTTCTAGAGAGCTATTTGGAACTATGCCCAAAGGGCAACAAAAATGTGCATACCCTTTGACCCAGAAATACCACTACTGGGTCTATATCCTGAAGAGATGAGGAAAAAGGGTAAAAACATTACTTGTACAAAAATATTTATAGCAGCCCTATTTGTGGTGGCAAAGAATTGGAAATCAAGTAAATGTCCTTCAACTGGGGAATGGCTTAGCAAACTGTGGTATATGTATGTCATGGAATACTATTGTTCTATTAGAAACCAGGAGGGATGGGATTTCAGGTAAGCCTGGAGGGATTTGCATGAACTGTTGCTGAGTGAGATGAGCAGAACCAGAAAAACACTGTATACCCTAACAGCAACATGGGAGTGATGATCAACCTTGAAGGACTCGCTCATTCCATCAGTGCAACAATCGGGAACAATTTTGGGCTGTCTGCAAAGGAGAGTACATCTGTATCCAGTTAAGGAGCTGTGGAGTTTGAACAAAGTTCAATGACTATTCCCTTTAATTTAGAAAAAAACAGATATCTTATTGTCTGATCTTGTCACCTCTTAGAATTCTTGTCTCTTTTCTAAGGATGTGATTTCTCTCTCATCACACCCAATTTGGATCAAGGTACAACATGAAAACAAAGTAATGACTGACAGATTGCTTTCTGTGGGGGTGGGGGTGGGGGGAGGGAAGTAAGATTGTGGGGAAAACTGTAAAACTCAAATAATATATTTAATAAAAATTAATAAATAAAAGTTTGAAAAAAATGCAACACTTTACCAAGGTCAGTTACTTTTTTTTTTGCTCTCAAAGGTGGAATTGATTTTAATTAATAAGAAACTTCAGGTAGTACATAGAAAATAATGAGTTCAAGTTCTGTTTCTGACACATAATGACAGTGTAAACATAGTGAAACTATTCAGTCTCTCAGTGCCTCTAAGTTACTCTTTAAGACCATAAATAGAGGTGGAGTCAAGATGGCGGCATGAGAAAGCCTTTCCTAGGAGCTCTCTCAAAAATATTCTCCAAATCTTAAAATTATAGTTCTAACTAAATTTTTGAGAGACAAAACCCATAGAAAGATCCAGTGAGGCAATTCTCCAGCCCAAGATAACCTGGAAAATTGTGGGAAAGTTCTGTTCCACAGGGTTGAAGGGGGTGGCCAAGATTATCACATCTGAGCAAGGAGCTCCAGTCTTCTAGGCTATTTCACCTAGACACCGGATCATCAGGATCCCTGGCTCCCAGCAGCAGAAGCAGTTTTTTCCTGACCTGGCAACCCAGGGAACACCAAGCACAAATTGGAAGGTCAGTGGGGAAGCCACTGCCAGCATGGCCCTCAGTGCAGCCCAGATCCCAGGGAATGGAAGCAGGCACACAGAGCCGCCTGGCAGCTGCTCCCAGAGTGTTCAGCCCATGGAAGGAAAGGAGGTGGAGGGAAACTGGCCCTGGAACAGAACTCTGGGGTTTTGTCCATATTTAGACCCTGGTCACAGTCTGAGGACCCCCTATTGCCATAGAGCATGGACTCTCCTCACTATTCCAGGGCAGAGAAGAATGCTTGTGATCATCAACAGACCAGAGCATAGGTAGGAGAGCAGTCAGAACCTCACTTAAGGCATTGAATGAACTAGGTCCCTGTGAGGGTGTACCAATAATACTCAAAAGCTCCAGAAGCATCCCAAAACCAAACACAGGCTGAGGAAATGAGTAAACAGAAAAAAAAGGAGCCTGACCATAGACATTTACTTTGGTCCAATGGAGGACCAAAATACACAATCAGAAGATGAGAAAGTTCCAGCTTCTACATCTAAATCCTCCAAGAAATAAAGAAGTTGGTCTCAGGCTATTTCAGAGCTCAAAAAAAGATTTTGAAAATCAAGTAAGGGAGGTAGAGGAAAAATTAGGAAGAGAAATGAGAGAAATGCAGGGAAAGCATGAAAACCTGCTTAGTCAAGGAGATCAAAAAAATGCTGAAGAGAATAACACTGAAAACTAGATCAAATGGAAAAAAAACAGTTCAAAAACTTAATGAGGAGAAGAATGCCTTTAAAAGTTCACAATAAAACAATGTCAAAAGAATGAAAAACTAGAAGAAAATGTGAAATATCTCATTGAAAAAAACAACAGATCAGGAAAACAGATAGAGAAAAGACAATTTAAAAATTATTGGGCTACCTGAAAGTCATGATCAGGAAAACAGCCTGGACTTCATTTCTAAATAATTGATACAGGAAAATTGTCTTGATATCCTAGAAGCAGAGGGCAAAATAGAAATTGAGAGAATCCACTGATCTACTGAAAAACACCCCCCCCAAAAAAATAACCCCCAGGAAATAATGTCCCAAGTCAAAAAGAAAATACAAGCAGCCAGAACAGGACAATGCAAATATCATGGAGCTGTAGTCAGGATTACCCAGGACTTAATAGCATCCACATTAAGGGCTCATAAGGCTTGGAATATAATATTCCAGAAGGCAAAAGAGCTTGGAATACAACCAAGAATCAACTACTCAGCAAAACTGAACATCCTGTTTCAAGGGAAAGGATACACTTTCAATGAAACAGGTGAATTTCAAATATTCCTGTTGAAAAGACCAGAGATGAACAGAAAGTTTTATCTTCAAGTACAGGACACAGGGGAAGCATATAGAGAATGGACATGATGTGTAAATTATGAGGGATTTAATGATAATGAACTGCATGGGAAGATGATACTGATAATACTTATATGAACCTTCTCATTTATTAGAGCAGTGAGAAGATTTTTTCATTGAGACACAGGAGAGAGTTGAATTTGAAGATATAATATATTTTTAAAATGGAGTCAATGGGTGAAAAGGAAATGCACTGGGAGTAAAAGAATGGAGAGGTAGAATAGGGTAAGGTATTTCATGTAAAAGAGTAAAGAAATAGCTTTTGCAATGGTATGGAGGGGAGAAGGTGAGGGGGATTGAGGGGGCCTTCATTTTCATTGGAAATGGCTCATAAAGGAAACAACATACATACTTAATAGAGCATAGAAGAAAAGGGAGAGAAAGGGAATGGGAGAAAGGGGACAGGGGGAGGGGAGGTAGGAGATAGAGGAGAGGGTGGATCATGGGAGAGGATAGTCAGGTATAATACATTTTATTTTTTACTTTTTGCAAAGTGGTGGAGTGGGTGGCCTATCCTGGATTATAGGGCTTGGTGGGTGCTGGGTCTCTAGGGAGGATGTAGGCTAGGGGCCTCTTGGTCCCAGGCCAGTGCTCTGTCCATTGTGCCACTCAGCTGTCCCACAGCACACTTTTGATGAGGGGCAGAGTGAAAGGAGAGAGGAAAATATAATAATTGGTAGTGGGGAGAAATGGATGGAGGGAATTACAATCAGCAACGTCAACTGCAGAACTAACTTCTCTGATGGATTTATGATAAAGGATGGGATCCACCTCAGAGACATAGCTGATGGTATCGAAACACAGACTGAAGTACGTTTTTTCTTTTCTTTTTCAAATTTTATTTCTCGTGAGATTTTTTATTTTTGTGGAGAGGCAGAATTATGTTTACTCTTACAATAAGACTATTTAAGTAATGTATATATAAATAAAAATGTAAATTAAAAAAGATTATAAGTAACAAATGACTTGCATATCATCCTTGATGGTGGTAGACAGTTTCTATATTGGAATTTTTGCCACGCTAGTAAAATCAAAGGAACAAAATTTCAGACAAAAACAAAAACATACTCTCTTTCTCTTTCTCTCTCTCTCTCATACACATACACACACAAGTATGCATTGTGTATAAAATGTAAATGCATGCATTTAAGCATGTGTAGTATAAAGTATATACATATACATATATATATATAGAAAATGTATTAAATACATAGAAATGTATGGCATGTATATATAAAATATCCATAAGTATATTTACTCTATCTACCTATTTGTATATATGTATAGGTTTTTTCCATGAATGCCTTTTGAACTAAGGTGCCGACTGGATTCAATCTTTTATGATTCCCATCTCCCAGAACAGACAAATTTGTATAATACTAAATCAGTAGATGAGCAACAAATAACTTTCCAGCTACAAACCTAAAGATTACATACACATCTATTGGTTAAACATCCTGGTATCATAGCCAGATTCTTCAACCACTACCGATAAAATTTTTTTTTTTGCGATAATGCATAAAAACATCACTTTCCCTAACAATGTTCCAGTATAATTCAACTAGATTGTTAGCTTCTGTGCAAGCAATAACTTGATGATGCTATTTAATAGGATGACTACTTCTTGAGAAAAGAGTTTAAAATTTCAGGTGACACTACTATTACATGGATGTGTAACTGAGAAAACAACATTTTGAAAGCAAGGTCTTGTCAATAGCACACCAAGGAGAACATCAGATGAGATTTATATTTTAGATATCCTCGAATGCAGCATACCATATTTCTCCATGTATAATACGCACCCTTTCCTGAAAAATTTGGGGTATAAAAACTGGAAGTTTCTTATACAGTGGTTGTAGATTTTTTTACTTGCATTTCCCACTTTTTTACACTTGTCTTTCTACTCATTGTTTTGCTTTTGTTACCTGTATATTAGGTTACTTTTTTGGCACATTCTGCCCAGAAATGTCTCTGAAAAGCTTTTCATCCAGTGCTGATTTCAAGTTCAGAATGATCCAGTTTGCAAAAATGAATGAAAATCATGCTGCTGAACATCAATTTGTTCCTCCTCCAACTGAGAAAATAATCTGAGACTGGCTAGGGGAAGAAGAAACCCCAGCAGAAGATGGCCATGAGAGGTAAGTCAGCCAAATGGCCTGAGTTATAGAGGAAATTGAAGATGTGCATTGAAGAGCAAAGGGCCATTGGAATTCCTGTCCTCAGCAGGAGGCAAGAAGAATTGCTGATGAAAAAGAAGTTACTGATTTCAAAGGAGGACACATTTGGAGCTTCAGGCTCATGAAACATAATGGACTAAGCATACATCCATGCACCAGACTTGCCCAAAAGATGCCTGAAAGCTATGAGGAGAAGGTACTTGAATTTCATGATGAATAAAACTTAAGTTCTATAACTTTATATATTTTTTTTCAAATTTTGGGTCCCAAAAATTAAGGTACATTTTATATATGGGAGCATCTTATACTTGAGGAAATATGGAAATAAAGGACCCATTACACCAGAATTATACAAAGCAAACTCTCCTTAGCTTCTGGTGTTACTAATAAATGCAATTAAACAGAAGGGTCCTGGAGATCAATTCTCAACTGGCTACGCAATCCAGAAAAATCTCCATCTAGCAATTATGAAACTCTGACAATCATGGAGGGAAAAAACTCTTCTTAATCTTGACTTATGAGTACTAGTCAAAGCACTTTTATTTCATGTGGTGGTTAACATTTATCTTTTTGCAACAGAGAAATTTAAAAGCTAACCTTCAAATCACTGAGAACTAATTTGTTTCTTGGTGGGAGCATAAAGTATTCTATTACTTTTCCCCTCTGACTCCTTGTTTTCTACCACCACCACCACTACTACCACCACTCAGGAAAGGAAATATTATTCACCTCTATTTAGTAGCTAAACATATAAGTTTGTATTTATATAGCACTTTTCCCCAAGGAAGCTCAACTGTTTTGTACTTGTTAGTTCATTTTTCATCATAGACAGATCAGTTGGTCTCTTCATTTTTACAAGTAGAGAATCTGAGACTTGGAGAGCTTAAAAAGACCTTTTAAAATTCATAGTCACCCAGTATTGTTTTATTATCAACTTGATATCTGAACTATAGACATTTGCTTTCCCTAGGGTTCAGTAGCACTGTTATCCTTCCATCACTCTGCATAAATATTGGTAGTCTGGTAGAGAATACCATAGTATTGATACCAATAAGCTAGGACTGGAATAGATCATATAACTAGTAGAAACATCATTTCATATATCTGTCTTGCTGCTTATGGAAATGAAATATCCCAGTGAAATTTAATAATCATTTTTTCCTTTAAAAAATCTCAGATCCTTTCCTAGTAGCATAGCAATAATGTGCAAAAGTTAAAACAATACATTCTATGAAAAGTCTATCCCGATCCCCATTAATGCTGTTGCCTTCTCTCTTTTGATTAGCTTCATTTTATCTTTTATATATCTTGTTAGTAAATAGTAGCTAATAATGTTGTCTCCACCTTGAA
This sequence comes from Macrotis lagotis, assembly GCF_037893015.1. Classification (NCBI taxonomy): domain Eukaryota; kingdom Metazoa; phylum Chordata; class Mammalia; order Peramelemorphia; family Peramelidae; genus Macrotis; species Macrotis lagotis. The sequence goes on from NC_133658.1 coordinate 530,445,696, forward strand.
TCTCAGGGACAACTTTTGGAATTTATATTGTTAACACTCAGGACAATGCTTGTCTTATAGTGAGTACTTAAAAAAGTGATACTTGAGTGAATAACTGAGTTAATTTTGTAGTTAGAAAATAACATTGAATTGGTCCTAAATTATATTATAAATTAAATTTATTTAATAAACATGCCATTCTGTGTACTTGGAGGTATGGATTTTAATTCTCTCACTGGACTAAATTTTCATATGCAAGAAGTCCCATCTCTAAATGGAAACATAGGGAAAAAATATTCACTATCACTGCAACCTCCCTCCTCCACTCCAGCATTATGACTCTGAATGTTCCTTCATCATAGTTCTATTACTAGGGCTATTTCCTGCTCATTCTGCCTCCATTTGGAGAATATTTCAAAGAAGCAAGACCTAAAATCAACAATATAGTTAAACTCAAAACACTGAATTTGAAATTAGAAAACCTGTATTGAATCTTAGATCGACCAATATGGTCTTATATAAATCATTTAATCCCTCTAGATCTCACCTTTCTCATAAGTAAAATGAGAAGAGTGAATTACATAATATATATCTTTCCTTCTTTGGTAAAAGCAATATTCTAACTCCTGCTCTCATTCAAATAGAGGATAGTTTTGTTGTGTTTTTTTCATAAAAATATAATGGATTGTCATTGGCTCATGGGATTATTGACATATTTTCCTGGTTGGCTACCTATAAAATGGCCATAAGGAATTCTAAGCATATTGAAATTTATGACTGGTAGATCATGATAAGCAAATCAAAAAATGAAGTTTCAGTTAGTTGAATCAACTTAAGTGATCTTCCTTGTCTATTATAAAACCTTCTTCCATAGCTGAGTAAATCTCCTTTTGTTAACTGTGTAATAATATATTTTTTCAAAATTAGAGCTATAATTTCAGACTGACCTGCATTAGACTCAGCCCTAAATATCTTCCAATTTTAATATCCTATGATACTAAAATCAGAGAAAATATGCATTTCTACTTTCTTTTACTCTCTAAATGCAACAGACTTTGGCTCACCAGTATGGAACTTCTCTCCTACATCAAAGATATTGGACTATGTAACTTGCTGTCATAATATAATGGATAGACTTTTGACTCTAGTGTCAAAAGACCGGTCAAAAATTGTTGGTTTTGCAAGTTATAGCATTTATACTTATACTCAATATACTTTAACTCAATGTTTTGTACTCATTTCCCCCACAGCTACAAAAAGGTACAAGGTGCTATACAGATCTAAATCTATGATTCTGTGAACTGTTATATTTACATTATGGCAAACAAAGATTTGAAGATAGCTTTAATAAAGATGCAATTCAAACAACAGGGATTGAATGATAATGGGTATGGTATATGAAAGTGTTGGGTTTTTTCAGTTTGTTTTTGAAATAGGAATGAGTGATAGTTATGTCCTAGAATTATCAAGAGGTGGTTGTGCTTATGTTTTGAGTACCTCAAAATACTTTTATCATATCTTTTTTTTGAACTTTCAAATCCCTGTAATATTCTGTCACTCCACAGATGGTAGGGATTTAGATTGTAGTCCACATCTGTCTCTAATGTATTCTCTCCTTTTCACATCATAAAAAAAATGAAATGGATCCCAGTTGTCCTTCACTTCACACTGAATGACCTCAGTCAACATTGCTGTCCTCTTTTTGCCAGTTTTAAAAACTCTTGTGATAATTCTTGGCTTTCCTAGGACTACCCTGTTAGCCCTAGGTATTCACCTAACCCATGAGTATATATATTCTTTACTCAAAGGAATAGCAGTAAGAGTGATGTTTTGCCTTATATAAAAATAGAAAATCTGCTCAACAGGTTAACCCCAGCTCTACAAAAAAATAGAGTCAACTCAATTTAATTCAACAAGGAGTTTTTGAACAACCACTATGTACAAAATGATAGATACTAATCAGGCAAAGGCAAAAGAGACAATCCCCAAACCTAAACATTTTGCTCTCACAGGTCTTATATTGTACTTAAAAATAAGGTTCAGGTTAATTTGAATTTAAATTATTCTAATTTTAAACTAATATACACAAATATTTTCACAGTATTTTGTAAAGGTGTTATTTTATTTCAGAAAGATCCTTCCCTATCTTCTTCCTATTATCATTTAAAATAATCCTTCTAAAGCTGGAAGAAATCTCAGGGGCCATTAACTCCAATCCCCTCATGATGCTAAGTGAGGAAACTGAGAACCAGAGAATATAAGTGATTTTCACTTGCATTAACTACATAAAAAGTTATTGTCAGGGATAGGATTTGAACCCAAGTCCTCAGGTTCTAAAGATATTGTTTTGCACTCATTGATAGTTATATTCAAATATATTCATGCAGCAATAAAACATTGAAGGAAGTTTTTTAGTTGTTTCTCAAAAGAAAAAAACTCTCCCTCTTCATACTTGGATGAATCTAGAAAAAAGACATTTACTACATGTATTTCTTCCTGTTCTCCCTAATCAATATACTTTGAATTCACCCTCAATATTATTTCAACTAATCAATGTGATCAAACTCAATGTCCCTTGCTCACTAATTTCCCTAGTTTTGTGGTTCAGTCATTTGAGTTGAGTCATGTCCAACTTTTTGTGACTCCATTTGGGATTTTCTTGGTAAAGACATTAGAGAGATTTGCCATTTTCTTCCCCAGTTCATTTTAGAAGCAAGAAAACTAGGTCAATCAAGGTTAAGGGACTTGTCCAGGTTCACACATTTATTAAATGACTGAGGCCAGATCTAAACTCAGGAAGATGACTCTATGAGACTCCAGACCTGGAAATCTCTCCATTATGCTACCCATCTGTCCCTGTTTGTCAAAAAAAATTTTTTTAAATAAAAAAAAATGAAAACAATGATTATGGAGTCAGAGGAATTGGATTCTAGTCTTGTCTCTGACGTTTACTTATAATTCTTTCATTATCCATTTCCCTGCTTTGGTTTTCTGGCTCCTCACCTTTACAAATGAGAGGATCAGACTATAGTCTTCAAGTCACTTCTATCTCCAAGTCTATGATACTCATGACAGTTCTTCAAAAGACAGCAAAGCCTACTAATAACTGGGATCCAAGGAAAAAAAAAGATTGTTTATGAGTAACACATTGATTTTCATATAATGCACAATAAAGATCTAAGAACATTTGATCAGTGCATTCTGGATGATGGAAATCTAGATAGAATATCATAACCTTAAATTCAAAGTTTGCAGAATGCCTTATCACATGATAAAGCTGATAGGAGGCTTAGAAAATGACATCTATCTATATCTTTTTGATAAAGTAGAAAAGATGATGTGTTGGACTTTTTCCTGTTTCTGACTTTGACTGTTTACTTAACTCAAAGTTACTATGGACTTGAAAACTGAAGACTTCCAGAACCACCATATTTTATGATCAATGATCTTTTTCTAATTTTTCTTAAGGGTGTTGTGCCCTCATAGAAATAAGAATAGCTCTTTTTAAAACTCCTCTCCCTAAGATAATTTACTGAACATGACATTGAAAAGACAGCATCATTTTTGTAAACCTTTTCATCTTAGCAGTCTCAGTGGACATTTCAAAAGAAGTAACTAATTAGGCCATTGTTAGTAGTGCATTTTCAAATGGGCTCTGTTGCTCATGGATTTCCATGATAAAGAAATCAAGAAAAGGCCATTTCCCTGAATAATTATCTGAGGTCAAGATCATTGTTACCCAATTATCTTGTCTAGACATCTTAACTTGTTTAATGTAATATAGGAAACACTTTACAAATCATAAATGCACAAACTGAAGTTTCTAGTACTGATGACAGAAAATCTCTTATCAATTTCAGATCTGTAACCTAGATAGATCTCCTTTTCTTCCATCTTTCTACTGTCTTCCAAATCAATATTTCTCTTGAATACAATTTGGGAAGAAATGGAGTTAGAGAGAGGAGAGAAATAATTTTTCCTAAATGTTTTACCTAGAATATACGAGAAATAGAGAAAGAGAGGCTATAGAATTCTTACTATCTATATCTCTCTAATGACCCATTCAAAAGATAAAGAGTGAACACTAAGTGAAGCATATTCATGTTTTTAGCAGGGTATCTCAGAGACTTTTATTTCTTCATATCCTATCAAATTCACAGTGTTTTGTTGCCATCAGCTAATTGATTACCTAAGCCTTTTTCTTTTCTTTCCTATCCCATTTTTCTTCTTTTCCTCTTGAGAACAGAACTCAGTTTAACCATCACAACCAGATCAAACTATTCATTTTAATGGGAGTTTGTTCTTGATACATTTCTGATATATATTGGTTCACTCCTCCCACAGCAACTAGGCATCTTCTCCAACACGATTGATATGAAGGTCCAATACATTCTTATAATACCAATATCTGGTCCTGTTGTGATTGTTTAAGAGTGACTGTCTAGGACCAGCTAGGTGGCACAGCAGATAGAGCACTGGCCCTGGAGTTAGGAGTACCTGAGTTCAAATCCTGCCTCAGACACTTAATAATTTCCTAGCTGTGTGACTTTGAATAAGTCACTTAACCCCATTGCCAAAAAGAAAAAAGAAAAAAAAAATTAAAAGGATGACTGTTTAAGGAAATATTGCAAATTTCTCCGTTTTGGTTGATATCCTTTGAACCACAGACATAATCTTCACATTTTTGAGTGAGAGGGTATCTGGAATTAATAACCTCATCCTTATGGGTACTACTACTCTGTGATCACAGATTGCCTTGCCAGGAATTCAAAGATTTACATAATCTTATCTCAATTAACTTCTAGCATGCCCAGGAGATGGGCTTGGGAAGAGAGGAGTTAATTAATTTGCCCAGGGTCACTTAAAATAGGGCTTTTAAAAACTCAATTGCATGGAACCCTAGGGTTCCATGAAAGCTTACTAAGGTTTCATGGACATATTTTGCAAGTGAAGTTGGACTCTAGGTGAATTTATGAAAGCTTGGCTTTTATTTTTCCATATTGTTTCTGCAGATCTTCATATGTCCCCAAATGTACATGCTCATACATATCTATGATCCTATCTCTGGGTATAGTTCCTTTTGTTCTCTGCTATTTTTATATTGCTCTTATCTTCAATCTATATCAGTATTTTCTCCTAAGTGTAAAAAGATAATATGATGGTTGCCACCTGTAGCATAATTTTTTCTTACATGAATATTATTGAAAATTGGATAAAGGAAACCATAAAAAGGAAAATAACTACAACAGTAAAAACAATTACAATAAAATAAATAAAGGAGTTGGTTAGTAGTTAGTATATCTCGATTGCTTCACACTGAATTTTGTCCTATTACTATAATTAATATTTATTATTATATCACATAGCATATTCCTATATGTTTATGTGCCCCCCAATAGACTCTAATCTACATGAAAGCATAGATCAGATCTTGTTGTTCTCTGCATAGTTTACATAGCATTCTTTCTCAGTTCCCCAAACTTGTTATACTCTTTTTTTTTCACTTCTGTCTACTAGTTCTTTTTAAGACTCAGTACAGGTGACATTTCTTAAAGGAGATTTTTATTGATACTCCCAGGTTCTAGTACTTGGTGCACTACCATGTAATTGTGTTTTATTTTCTTAATATAGGTTTTTAAACTATTTATCTGCATGCTTATTGCATTTTACTACCCCCTCCCCATCTCCTCCAGGGAAGGACTGGTTAATTTTGGTCTCTGTATCCCTCTCACTTAAAACAATGCCTAGAACTTAGTAGGCACTTAATAAATGCTTGTTTAATTGAATTGAATCAAATCTTAATTATCTGTATAGCTCCCTCTATACCAAATACAAAGCTTTGTAGACAATTATTAGAGCATTGCCAAATAATTATTTCAAAATTTTAGTACTTGTTGTCTACCATTCAGATTATATTTACATTTTACTTTATTATGCTCCACCAACAAAGATTTATTGTTATTCTCTGCCAGCCTCCATTCTAAGCACTGGTAAATAAAATACAGTTAAACTAAATAAAACAAAAATGAAATAGTCCACACAAGGGAGCTTATAGTCTAAACAGAGAGGCAACATTTACACACACACAAATATACAGACACATAAACATATGAATATTATGCTTTTCCTTCATTCTTGAAGAAGACAGTGACATCAGGGAGGTGATGAGATGACATGCAAGTAAATTGAATTTGAATGAAGGGATGCTTTGTAGTGTCACCATTCACTTTCTCCTCTATAGCCATATAGGTCCAATGACCACATATGTATCAGAATGAATAGAGATGGCCCAGAATGTAGTGAAGACTTTGGTCTTTTAAAAGCTTGGTCTTTCCCAGGTCACAGTTTGACTGAGGCAACACACAATTTTAGTCATTAAGGTTAGGTAAGAGAGAAATAAGAAGAGGCCCCAGAATGACCACTTTCAAAAAAATAGAGTCAGAGTGATTTGGGGCCTGTAACCCCCCTAAAATCTTACTAGATCCTTGAGCAGAGAACTCACAGCTAAGGTGTGAAAGAAGGAGGGAGGAGAGAGAAGGGGGGGGGGAGAGAGAGAGAGAGAGAGAGAGAGAGAGAGAGCTAAAGAGATTAGCCTAAAGTGTGCTTAGCCCCAAATGACAATTGACAAAATCTAGAAAATCTAGAAACTAGAGGAGGAAAAAAAAACAGTATTAAGTCAAATTTATTCACAAAGATGTCAAAATAGGAAAAAGAATAGTGTGAAAGGGAGATGGCCTAGAAGAAATTGAGGGATCAAGTATTGGTGCTCATAGTATGGGGGAAAAAAGTAGAGATTGCTAATGAAAGACAAAGGGAGAGGAAGTCACACTGAATGAGGTAGCTACTGTTTGGTTGGAATTTTGGAGTAGGAGGGTTGAGGAGACTAGGATAAGGCATTGGGTGGCAAAGGTTGGGATATAGGATTTGAATGATCACCAATAGGGATTCATAATCAGTGCAATGTGCATGGTATGACCAAATGTGAAAATGTTCATGATTTATTGGAAGGTTCCAATACTCTTGTTAAGGGAGGCTGGAGATTAGGTACAAGATATAAGGCACTTGGTTAAAAGGTTAGAGGGAAGGTTGCTTTTCACAAATCCTCTTCCCTATGAAGCCTGGAGTTTAGTCAAAAAATGGATCAGTAGTTTTAAGTCTTGTTCCTCATTGACTTTCTTCTTCCTCTTCCCTCAAAGGATAGATAGAATAGGATTTGGAAGGCCTATGGTCAAAATTCTCCTTTTGCACTGGAGTTTTTGTATGTTAAAGTTGGGAGAGAGGGCTGGCAACAATAGGGCAGGAGTATGATGTATACTGGCACAGACAGAAATGTGTTCCAGATACCATCTCTAGTTGATTGATGAGGTGTACTTTCCAGATACTATTTTCTTCTTACCCTCCCTCGTCTTCAAATGAGAATTTAAAACCATTATTTTACGTTTCTCCTTCTAGTTTTTCTTTCAATAGTATTCTTATGGGGGGGGGGGTGGAGGTGAGGGCAAAGATCAGTTTTGAGTGCTTTTTTCATCACGGAATGTGCTTGCTGGAAAGTATTCTTTCCAGCTTGGTGCCTAGGTGCTCCTTGGGCTAGGTGACACTGAATTGTTGACACTGACTTTATTTTATTAATAAACTGATAAATCTCCTAAGAAGTATAGATATTTAAAAATGGAATCCCAAGCCTCTTTCTGCTTCTTCAACCTAATGAGCTATGATTTTGATTCTAATCATGGATACCAGGAACTAATTTTCCTCTTCTCTGATTCTGGAGAAGAAAGATTGGAAATCAGAGAAGAGGGTGGTAAGTAGAAAGATTGACTTGGTATTGGTAAATTTTGCCTCTAATGACATCTGGTAGGAGGAGTAAGAAGAGCCAAGGCTGCTGACTGCCACAGCTAAATCTTGTGGTTATACTAATATTAGCCTTTGGCAAAGTCCTCTTTTTTTTTCAAAATAAATAAGTTCTTTTTTCCTTATAGGATTGTTTCTTTTTTGGAGACTTAATTATTCCTTAAATTACTCAAATCCTAAGAACTCCTCATAGTACAACATTCTACTGCTATGATTTTTTCACTTTAATTTTTTAACAATTACCTTATGTTTAATATAGCTCTCCTCCATTTTTCCCCTAAACTCTACCTCCTTCTCATTGTCTAATGCTGCATTGTCCCACACTCTTCTCTGTTTCCAAAGTATGATCTTTAATTAGAATTTAAGCTCCTAGAAAACAAGGAGTGTCCCTAGTATTTATTACTGTACTTCACACTATAAGAAATAGCTAAGCTAGCTATCTAAACTAAGCTAGTCATCTAATTTTCTCTCCGTCTCTCTTTCTCTCCCTGCATATATATATATATATGTATATATATATATATATATATATATATATATTATAAATATTGTTTCTATTAGACTGAAGAAATAACAACATATTAATACTATGGAATATGCACCATGATAAAAAAGAAAGATTTTTTCAGAGAAACATGGGAAGATGGGTTGAATTGATGAAGAATAAGTAAGTAGAATTACCTATGCAATTCTCACAGTACTGTCATGGAAAACAACTTTGAAAGATTATTTAACAAGTTGTTAAAAAAAAAGCTAAATTTTAAGTATGAAAGGTTGCATGTTATGTCATCAGAATAGGGAATTTTCATGTATTGTGTACCTACTAAGCACCAGACAAGGGTAGTTTTCCCCCAAAGCATAGTCTCATTTGAGTCTCAACTCTGTGAAAAAGGGGCTATTATAATGCTCATTTCATAGTTGACTGAGATAGAGTTTAGGTAGCTTTCTCAGGGTCACACAGTTAATGAGCATTTGAGTTCAGATTTTAACTCTTGACTCCAGGTCCAATGTTTGATACTACACCACCAGGTACCTAATATTGAATAATTTTACCCATGTAGCTTTTAAGAAAAATGTCCTAGTATGTGCTTGAGTATTTTGAGATTGAGAGGTTATTATTATAGCAAAAGGCAATAATTAAATAAAACATATTTGTAAACAAATGTTGATAGTTCTGAGCAAGGGGGTAGCAAAGAATTATTTGGAAAAGGCAAGTTGTCTGATCAGCAAATATTATTAAAAAAAAAAGCATCTCCCTCCAAGGGTTGCTGGGAAGATAAAATGAGATATTAGCAAATCTTAAAATCCTGTATAAATTCTAGCTATTTTATTGTTTTATATTTTATATAATAATTTCATGGAATTTTATTACATATCTAGTAAGTAAATTGAATTTGTATTGACAGTAGTAAAAAACTATTTAAGGTAAATAGCACTTTTTGAAATTGGATATATGGAAGATTCCTGAAAAACAATGGTTAAAAAATGAACTAATAGTCTACATTCATCTGGAAATAAACACAAAAACCACAACTAGTCAGGTAGGAGAGGTTTGTGCTACAGACAGCAAGCCTATTGCAGTAAGTGATAGTTTTCACAACAGACTGGGCTCAGGCAATTTTTAAAGACTCTTAGTTGCAAAAATAGTAATTATCTGCATTGTTATAAGGTGTTCCTTATCCAGAAGTTGATCACATCATTGAAATCACAGGTCTGGTCAGCACTCATAAAATCTCACCTCAACAGTCATCAAATATCATGAGCTTAAAATATAGGATATCTACCACTAATTCCAACCCAGATCTAAATAAGGATCTAAAACACACACACACACACACACACACACACACACACACACACACACACACACACACACAGAATATTCCATAGTTAGAAGGAAGCTCAGAGACAATCTTTCTAGCCCAACTCAAATCTGAACAAAAATTCCTTCTGCAAAGTTGCCAACAGAAGGTCATCCAACCAATGCTTGCAAACCTTCAAAGAGGGGCAATCTCCTATCTTTGAAGGCAGACCATTTCACTTTAGGATATTTCTAGTAATTAAGTAGGTTTTCGTTCTTTTAAATTAACATTGGCCTCATTGGGACTTCCATCTATTGATCTAAGCATTTTTTTTATGAAATTGGGTTTCTTGTTACCACATACTATTTTCCCCTCCAAATGCTCATATTATGTGATATTTTACTCTTCCAAATATAAATGAGCTCATTTCTAATAGATCTTTTTCCACACTAAAGAAATACTGAAAAAAACAAAATGAAATGAAAAAAGTTTTGCAAACTCTTAAAATCATTATTACTATAGAAGTAGCAAATGGGCCACATCATTCTTTAGGTTGTATTTCTGTTGTATTTTGCTTCCACTGTATTTTTTTTATAACAGATGTAAAAATGAATTTTTATAGGTCATTATAGGTTATTAAATATTCCAGTGAGCCAAACCCACACTTATCTGTGTAATAGCTATTCTGTTAGAGACATGGAAATATTACAGAGAGTTTTAATACCCATATTCTGTATTCTAAATGTTTAGAATGTCCTACAGGACTCACAGATGACTTTACAAAAGGGCAAGTCAACCTTACAAGTCAGAGCAGATTCTCTGTCCTAATTTAACAGAACAATTTATAGAAGAATTGTTATAATTTCATTCATATGTAAATGATCTAGGCATCAGTGATTTACAGTGTCCAATAATCATCCTTTTAAAGTTTATTAAATTATGGAACTAATAGTGAAATCAAATTTGACCTTGAAAATGAAATTCTCCTAGGATTGTTAGCTAAATACAAATTATAACACTAGTAACACCATACAGAGAGATGCAGCAGATGAACACACACATACACACACACACACACACACACACACACACACACACACACACACACACACACATAAAAATATGTGATTAAAGGAACATTTCTTCCAGATTTGGTTATTCCAGGAAAGAGATATAAGATACAGGATTGTTCTTGGAGATATGATCTTAAAGGAAAGAAATCAGTTTTCTTGTTATCTTGGTCCTGGACTTCCAGGTGAGCAGAGATTGATAGTTTTCTTTATTTATTTAGAAAAATAGAATGCTGATCCACAGGCCAAGAAGAACAAAATGCAAGAGTTAGAGAACTATCACTGGGGTACTTCTTTAAGGCTAAATGTAGTTAATGTTTGTATCATTTATTAATGACACCTTTGAAAAGATTTTTTCTTTTGGGTAATAGAATGTGCACATAACATTTCAAAGCAGATCATTTCTATGAATTTCTGAACTGAATTTATGTTGAATAATGGTTTCACTCCAATGTCAAAAAGGAAGTACTTCCATTCATCTGACAATGGTTGTACTCAATCAAGTCTACTAAGAAAATTATTGATCTTCTAGGCATTGGGGAAAGGGAAAACAATAGGCTGCCTATCTCTCTCTTCTGAATCCAACAGTTATCATATCTTTTTTTATTTAGTGAAAAAAGGCTATTTTCATAAGCCCCAGGCATCATCTAAACAAGTTAAATTCAACTTCAGAAAAATCACCTAAATACAAAGATGATATACAACCTGAAGAGATGTGCAGTACAAATAGTAAGATTGTTTTATATGTAGCAAGAGTAGGGGATACAAATGGAGAACTCTCTCATTCCATATCAAGATTTTTAAAGAGAAGGCCCCCAAGTATCTTGGGCAAATTCCCTATAGAGGATTCATAGGAAGTCCTGTGAAAAAATCATATATAATGAGAAAGTTCAGATGGCTAACCCTGGTGGAAAGGAGTGCCCATCTTAATAAGACAATGGATCCATTGAAGTAAAACAATACTCCTTAATGCTATTTCTAATATCACTTTTGTAGTTTAACAGAGTGAATATCATACTCTTTAATACAGTCTCTAATTAATATTTTGATGCATTATGCCCCTCCTTTACTAAAGGAATGTCCTAAGGAATTACTTGAGGAATATGTAAATTAAGTGATTAACAGAAATATAGTGAAAGGATTTGAAGCAAAGTATTTGTTTTTTTTTTATTTCAAGTCCCGGACTTGATTGTACCAGATTGGCATCTATTCTTTAATTAATTTTTACATACGTCCTTAGAAATTGGCTTTGGAGTCAAAGAAATTAGTTTGCAAATCATATTTCTTTCTGGAAATAGTAGTATGAGCAAGCGAGTCATTTAGCTCTCAGTGTCCCCAAGCAACTAAAACAATGTAATACAGATGATCTGATTGGTACTGTTAGTTACCATACCAGAAGATTCTTAAACTGAAAAAATCATAAATATAGGCATGACTATTTCAATTCTTCCTCCCCTCTCCCTCCCTCCTCCCCATCCACTCCCTACCTCACAACAAAAAGAGGAGAGTGGGGTAAGGAGGACAACCATAAGATAAAAGATTTCATCTTTCACTAGCCAACAGGATAAAAGAATTTCACTGTTAGTGGGAAAGCACATGACATGACTTATTTCCCCAAGAAGGCAATGCATATGCCTTAGGAAGCAATGTCTTCAGTCTAGGGAAGTTTAAAGGGGAAAAAGGGACTGAGAAGTGCCTCTATAGAGAAGAAATAGGGGTGCATTGAAGGAACAGAGTGGGTAATGGGCAGGAGCTCATAGATTTTGCATATATATATGAAAATGAAACAATGAGAGCTGGCCTAGAATCAGGGATACCCCAAAGAACATTTAGAGGCACCCACATATAACACTGATAGAAAGGCATAGAATTAATAAAACTTTGATCTATGCTAAATGCATGGTCCTGTTCAATTCAGCGAACATATTTGACCAGATTTGTGGTAATGAACTAGTTTAAAACTGCATTATACGATGTAAGAAAAAAAAACATGAACTTTTTATTGACTTTCTATCATAATTTAATTTTTACTCTTTATTGCTTGGCTATAGTAATTTTACAAATCAAAACACTGTCCTTATAGATGATATTTTTGATTGTTATAACTGATAAAATATTTAGGCATTTTAAAGCAATTTTATAACTGTCCATGACTTTCAAATTTCCTTCTACTTCTGGACCACAAATTTCCCAGAACACTGATTTTCAATATATGATGTATGGCATTTCTTTTTGCTTTAGCTTTTCACTAATTAACAGTGAGAATCTTATTATCATGAGGCTGTTTTATCCTGACTTCCTTTTGTTCATTATGACTTATTTCCTACTGTGTATGTACCCAGAGGCAAAGGAGCTAAAAATCTTTCTCTTCAAAAATTATGAAACTACTTTACCCTCCTTTGCTGCAGGAGGCATGAAAGAAAAACTTCAAAAAGATTTTTTTTAAGCTTCATGGTGTCCTGCAGATGATGAATGAGGAGGGTAAGGTTGATGATGTCTTTGCAAGTCTAAGATCTAGAGGAAATCTACTTTAAAATAGTCAATCCTTATTAAAGGAGGAGTTGTTATACTCTAAAAATTCCCTACTGAAAGGCAAAAATAAAAATTTATTAGAATAAAATAGTTAGTGCTTTCTTCTTAAAATAGCATTAAAGCCAAGTCTTTCATGAACTGGCCTTATTGTGCTACTCAACATAATGGGTTCTGTCTGTATATGTTAATAAGTGGCATATAATTTTCCAGATGAGTTGTCATGTCCACACTCCACAACAATTACAAGTACTTAAATATAAAGTGCAAGTCCTTCTGAGGGGAATACATTAATATGTAAACCAAAAAAGGACCAATATAAATTCAAATAATATCATCTTTCAGGAAGATTATCCATTTTCATTTGTGAGAAAATATAATATACATCAGTTACCCAAAAGTTAGATTTTGAAACAGGTTATTGAGGAAATGTGAAAAAGGAACTAAACTTTGCCTTCATCACCTTCAATGCAGTCATCCAACAGAAACAACAGGAGAAACTGGATTAGACAGAGTGAGAATGGTGAGGTGTTGAAAGGTGATTTCTGAGTCTTCTGTTACAAAAAAGTAATATTTAAAGTCAGGGTTAAAAATCCTCTTTGTAAAAGACTGTATGGGAAAAAAAGACCATTTTAAAAAATAAATAATAAACGCATGATGTTGAGGAACACTATGAAGAAAAAAATTCTCTCAATGATGATGATTAAGGTGAATTTTGATTAGAAGGGAAATTTGCTGGGAAGGAAGCAGGTCAAAACTCAACATAAGTAAGTAAAATCATAGAAATACAGTTTGAAGTTTAAAAGGAATCTAAGAGGTAATCTAATTCAACTGGTACAGGAAGTAGCAATCCCCTTTATATCAAATTCCATAAATAACAATTAAACTGCTGTTTGAAAACTTTAAGCAACTGAGATTTCACAGTATAATTGGCATTTATATCATGCTTTAAAGTTTACAAAATACTTTATAAGTACCACCTTATTTTATCCTCACAACAACCCTGAGAGGCAGACTCTTTTTTGAGGAAACTGAGCCAGAGAGATCATTTGACTTGTCCAGGATTAAATAGCTATTAAATAACTGAAGTAGTAATGGAACTCATAACTTCTTGGTTCCAATTCAAGTATTCTATCCACTGAATTATTTGGCTACCTTATAAAACACTTTCCATTTCTGATTAAGTCAAATTTAAAGAAGACATTGAGATAAAATCTGCCTTTTATATGGTCCACCATTTGGTCCTAACTCTATCTTCTAGGAACAAGCAGAAAAAAGTCTAATCTTTCAGACATTCTACCAAATATTTGAAATCAGTTATTTCAGTCTGCATCATTGTTTTTCTCTTCTTCCTAGCATAAAATGATCTTGATTCCATCTATATATTGTGATTCTCATCCCATATCTCATCAGCAACATCATAATATTTTTCTATCCTGAATTGAAAACAATCACCTATATGTAAACAAAATACAGGTCCTTGTTCTAGTCTTTATAGCTTCATGAATGAAGTTGAAAACTTCATTTACCTGTCTGCGTTGTAGACTCTTCATCAGTATACAGTTCCCCTAAAAATCATTTTCATACTATTATATAGAAAGCACTTTCTTCATGACATCTTCTTTGTTCTTCATCTTGCCTCCTAAGGGACTAAGTAAAATAAATCTAATTCTTTCTGCATATAATAATAATTGAAATAAATAAAGCAATAAAACTGATGAAGAAAACATATATTAGGGTGGTCTAGTCTAGTTTGGAAAATGTGAATGAATTCACCTAAAAGACTATCTCATAACCCCAAAGTATTTAGGGACCAAAAATGTTTATTTTGTTAAGGTAAAAAAAGTAAAAAATAAATAAATAGAAATTGGAATTTAGTAAAGAAGGAAAATAAGAACAATTTTATTTCTTTATTTTATGTTTTTGCAAGGAAAATGGGGTTAAGTGGCTTGCCCAAGGCCACACAACTAGGTAATTATTAAGTGTCTGAGACCAGATTTGAACCTAGGTACTCCTGACTCCAAGGCCAGTGCTTTATCCACTAAGCCACCTAGCTGTCTCAAAAAGAACAATTACAAGAATGCTGTGATCAGGCTTATCAGCAGCAGTCATAACAAGGTAAAACATCAAAAAGAGGTAGCAGCATAGAGAGAAAATTAAGGATAGTTGCAAGGTTGCTTCATCTGGGCTGGATTTCTTAGGGGAATTGTTAGAGGTCCTTGAGAAAGTTAAGACAGTTTGCAAGGGCATTGCAACTGGGCTGATAACAGCCAGGGAAGTTTAGTCAAGTATACAGAGCAATTAAGTATAGTTGCCAGGTGATTGCAACTGGGCTGAATCAGTAGCCCCAGCCAGGGGATAAGGCTAGGCTATATATTGGGAAAAGGCTAAGGGAAGAGTTAGGCAATGCTAGGAAGGGAATAAGGAGGGGTAACATTTAGATTTTGCATATCCTGAGGGATCTACTTAGTGTCTTCAAATAGCTTCTATAAAGTAAACAATGAGAGAAGAATAAGAGCAGCTTTCAATATGTTTAGCTAGCCATAAACAATGGGATGGCTTTAGATGTGGTTGCTCAAATACTTAATCCTTTCATAATCAATCAAAGATTTGTTGATAGGGGCTTGCCTGGTGCCTGGGGGCAGGGTAAAGTACTTTACTGAAGTTCAGTGACCTCTGAGGGAGGCTTAAACTTGTCTAATTCAGTCAGCTGATCTTTATATAACATTATTTTGTGCTCCTTTATTAAACTATATTCCTAGCCTCTTTTGCCTGAAATTCAGCCTGAAAATAACTGTCCTCAAACTTGCTATAAAAATGTGAGCAAAATATTTAAGAAAAGCAAATTCATAATCACTATTCAATCCATAACATGGGATCCAATGAACTTCATCTGCAAGTGCTGCATTACTGGGAAGAAATCAACACAAAGCTGAGAGAAGGTTTAGGTGGAGAGGAAGTATTACATACATTCATTGAACTTGACAAAGAAACAGAGGAGAGAGAGAAAAATAAAATTGATGCAGAGGATTATGAGAGAATTATGAATGTATAAAACTATAACCAGAAACAAATGCTGTTAAATCTGGGAATCTTTCTAAGGGTGAGGAAGACTCTTAGCTCTTGAGATATAAATTGACTCCTATTGTTTCACTGTTTTTGTTTTTAGTTGTTTGTTTGTTTTTTTGCAAGGCAGTGGGGTTAAGTGGCTTGCCCAAGGCCACAGGGCTAGGTAATTATTAAGTGTCTGAGGTCAGATTTGAGCTCAGGTACTTCTGACTCCAGGGCCAGTGCTCTATCCACTGCCCCACCTAGCTGCCCCTGTTTCATTGTTTAATGTAAATTTTGTATCCCCAGCCTCCAACCTTCTATGTGGTTTTGGTCATTTGAGGGGGAAAGATTTCCCCTTAGTGCCCATATAAGGGGCAAGACTATAAAACCTAGGCTGGACATCTGCTTGGCCAGTCTTCTCTCTCTCTCTCTCTTTCTCTCTGGCCCAGTCAGCTCTCCCTGACTGTCTTTATATATGCCTCTTTATCTACCTCTGTGTGTCTCTGTCTCTGTCTACCAAGCAACTGCACCTAACTTTTTGTAATTCACACTGTGTTAAAGTGTTTGTTGACCCTTTGGGAGGAAGAAAGTTTTTTAACCTGTTTACTTTTCTATATTTTATAATAAAATCAGACTATCTAGATAAAAAGGTCAATCCCTTCATTTTGGTTACCCCAATTTCTTTTTCATTTTTTGACTCTTGTAAGGCAATGGGGTCAAGTGACTTGCCCAAGGTCACACAGCTAGGTAATTATTAAGTTTCTGAGTCAAATTTGAACTCAGGTCATCCTGACTCCAGGGCCAGTGCCCTATCCATTGAACCATCTAGCTCCCCCTGGTTACCCTAATTTCTATCTTTAATTGGTGTCTCCCAAAATCCCAGTGGCAACAAAATCATGTTGCTTACACAAATTAATTAAAAAAAAAGAACAAGAAAAGGACCAGATCATTGGGTCTTTTAAAATCCTACCTAGCTCTAGTTCCTAAAATCCTAACCATTCTTGGTAGTCTCAGAACAAGTTCTAACTTTTCTATGAAATCTCTAATTTTTTGCCTCTCTTGTGATTCTTCTAGCACATTAGGACATCTGTGCTCTGTTAGTATAATAAAGAATTTGTTATTTTATGAACGTGTGTATATATGTTTTATCCCTTCCTCCCTCCCCTCCATAAATTTCATGATTCAGTAAATATTTCTTAAGCATATTAAATATGCACAAGCATTATGCTAAGTCTTGAGGATACAAGAAGGAAAAGAAAGAATGACAATTGGGGAGGGGAGCAGAAGAGAGGGGAGGAGAAGGGAGGAGAGGGCAGGGAAGGAAAGAGTATGTTTGAGGAGAGATTTAGCTCCTGTCTCCAGGTATTCTCCAATACATATGTCACAAGGATGGTCCCCAAAGAGTGGCTAAGACAGTACTCATTGAAAATTAATGACATTCTACATACTACAATGTCCAACATGGTTTAGGAAATCAAGATCCCAGAGAGTCAACACAGAATGGAGAATGCACAGAAAAGTTTCAAAATTATTACAATATTTTCTGTGCCCAGAATTCTCCTCTTACAATTGTTCTAAGAGAGAGATGGCCAAATGATCATCCTTTTATTATAATGTTGGCATTATCAATAATAAATTACCCAGAAATTATGTCTCTAAAACTTTTTAATTGCCATATTTTGAAGATGAGAGGAGATGAAAGAAGGAAAATGAAAAGGATATAGAAACTACAGAGTAGTTCATATTTCCTTTCATAAAGAAGAAAAGAAAACATTGAAAAAAGCAAGAATATTTGCAAACTCATTGAGCCTCTGTGAATGAAGATTTGCTATTAGAATTTGCTGTTCAAAGGATGAAAGTAGTAGTCCAAGTTATTATATTCTGGAACCCTAATTATTAATTTAATTAAGATGAACTCAAGGGATATTTTTACAAGTAATTGAAAACCTGGTAAGTAAAAAGTTCCATAAAAGAAGAGAAATCAGTGCTATTTTGGAGACTATCCAGATAGAAAGGCCAAGTAAGAACTGCTAAGAAAATTTGGGGGGGGACTTTTTAAAAGACAATGATTTTGTTTTGTTTTTTCTCTTTATGAATGAAAAAGAGGATAAAGAAGAAATACTTCATGTTATATCACCATTCCCCTAAAAATTGAATGTACCTTTGCTGGTAGGACCAAAGTATGTAAAAATGAAATGAAATTGTGACATAAAGATGGAGATGATCACCTGTCAGCCACTTTAAAGTTCAGAATAGAAATTACATATGAACTATACCAACTTTTCTCATTAAGTATAGGAGTGGTTTGGGGAAAACAAGGGTCTGGCAATTCTCTTTTTAAAAAGAGAAATGTGGGGATGTATATGCATTTATTTAAAAAATTTATGTATGCATTGATATAGATACACATGAATTTTTATTTTGGTGAAAAAGGATATATCTTTAAAGGCATGTAACAATAAAGAGAAGTAAATATAGATTGATCAGCTTCAAAAATTATGAATAAAAAGGAAGAAGAGTAGCAAACCTGTTCATTTCAGTTCAATTATATAGAAGTAAGTCTAATGGGTTATAAAAGAGGAAAGTAGCAATAGAATTCTTTGGGAAAAATGGAATAAATACAAAAAAGGAACTTTAGATTATGGTAGACAAATGGGGAATAAGATTCATCTTTTAGCATCATGGTTCAGGTTAGAACAAAGACCTAAGTTTGAAGATTTTCAGAAAATTGGTACTTAGGAAAGTAGTACAAGTCTGAGCTATATTGCTATGTGTAATAAGCAGGCAAAAAATAAAAGCATCTACACAAAGACCCAGACAGAGATTTGATCAAAAAGAGCCAGGGTCTCTCAAGTGAGGGAGTTGTGTACAGCGAAAAAGATGTCAAAATGAGGTCTAAGCAGAGAATTTTTATATATTAAAACTGGGTTGAGAACAGGCAATTGATACAATTAGGAAACCACATTTGTTTTTTTTTTTGGTTTTTTTTTTTTTTTAGGTCTTTGCAAGGCAAATGGGGTTAAGTGGCTTGCCCAAAGCCATAGAGCTAAATAATTATTAAGTGTTGGAGACTGGATTTGAACCCAGGTACTCCTGACTCCAGGGTCAGTGCTTTCTCCACTCACTAAGTCACCTAGCCACCCCCCCCCCCCATTTATGTTTTACATAGGGTCAGAATAAGTCAGAGGAGAGTAAGATTTAGGTTTTCATTCATAGCTTTTATGTTTATGGTCATTAAGACTACTAAGCCTAAGTGACTCAATATTAGAGTCTTATCACTTATGCAAATATTTTAGAAATCACATTTACCACAAAGATCAACAGTTGTCAACAATTAGGAAATAAAGCATAAAAACTATTATTTTCAGGAAAAGAAAAAAGATAGTGCTTGGAATCAGCAAAAGTGAATGATTTTCCACAAAGGAGAAAGGGAAATGGAATGTAGGACAGAACTTTTTGAGAACTTAACAGAAATCTCAAATACAATTAGAATAATAGACTTATCATGGATAAACTACTAGTTCCTGAAGAAAACAGGATAAGGGAAAGAGCCTCAGTAAAGAACAGAATAAGGACTCAAATTAGAAAAAAGAATAAGGAATTCAAAGAATTGGTGTTGTTGTTCAGACATATCTGACTCTTTATGACCCCAGTTTGGGGTTTTCTTGGCAAAGATACTGGAGGGTTTGCCTTTTCTTTCTTACAGATAAGGAAATTGAGAAAACAGGGTTAATGATTTGACCGGGGTCACATAACAAGCATCTGAGACCAGATCTGAATTCAGTAAGATTCCAAGTTCAGGGGTCTATCTACTGTACCACCTATTCAAAGAATAGGGCAGGTTAAAATAAAATCATAGATAAAAGACTGACTTACAGGAGAAGCAATATATAAATATCATAGTTAAAAGAAAACAAGATAGGAAACAACAATTCTCTGGAAAAAGAAAAAAAACTAGATGCTATTTTCAATTAAGAAACAGACCTAAATATGAAGGTCATTCACAACACAGGAAGGAATTCAGTTTAGAGGTCTTAACATTGAAAAATAGAAGATGAGAGGTCTAAGAATTTGGAATTTTACTCAGTTCACATGATGTGAATATTCAAAAATATATAATTGATTTAGGATAATAATAATAATAATAATAATAATAATAATAGGCATTTATATAGCTTTTTAAGGTTTAGAAAGTGTCATAATTATTATCTCATTTTATCCTCATAACAATCCTGGAAAATAGGACCTATTTTTAACTCTGTCATACAGGAGAGAAAACTAAACTGGTGAAGGTCAAGTGATTTACTCAGAGTCACCCAAAAGTGTTTGAATATGGATTTGAAATCAGAACTCCTTGATTCTAGGTCTAATACCTATCCACACTGTCCTTCTAAGATGATCAGTGGATGTGGATATTAATTGAATAGATGACAGCACTGGATATATGAATATACTTAATGTAAAGCATTTACCTGTAACTGAGTGAAAACTGAAGATAGCCAAAAAATCACTTTTAGAAGAAAACTAAAAATTTTCTAACAATACAGGATGGAAGGAAGTTGACTTTGAGATTTTTGGTAGCAAATTTACTTTTAAAATTTCATTAAGAATATCCTCAAAAAGGTGATGTAATTGGGTCCAAAAATCGATAAAATTTATGCAATTTTTTTGGGGGGGTATTTGAAGCATCATAGATCTTGTTGGTAAGGATTAGCAATAAAATGATAGTCTAATTAGAATAGCAGGATGATAAATGCTCTACTAATGCACATTATAATCCCTCTAAAGACATGGTTAATAATTGCTGTGGACCTGTGGAACCCCCCCAACACACACACACACACACACACACACACACACACACACACACACACACACACAAACACACAAGCTGAATCACTTGGTGGCCAAATTCTCTAATGATCAGAATCTCCAACATTACCTCTGCTGGACTTCTGACAAAAATCATATCATCCACTGCCAGGCCTATGAAAATTGATGAGATGAGCCAGAACTTTTTAACTCCACTTCTAATAGCTTTAAAGAAGTCAGAATACCTTTATGCACTTTTTTAGAAGACAGAAGAAAGATTGATATGAAAGTGAGATCCCTAATTTTCTAGCTATTATATGGTAATAGGATTTTTCATGTTTTAGGAACTTCAACAGACATGCAGAAATACATAAAATTTAAGTAAATTTCTATTAGAATTCCCCTCCCCAAAAGTTGAGGAATGATCAAAAGGAGGAAATCTCCCCTTTTCTTCTAAGATGTCATGGAATGCCACAAGAAAGAATACTCTCAAAGGAAGAAATGAAACCAAAGGCTTTAAAGAACAGAATAGATATTCCTCTCTGCTTTTTAAAGGCTATGCAGTTTTTTCTTTTCTAAAGAATGGAGGAAAAATGGAAGTGCAAATGAGAGATATGTGTATAGAAAAAGCCAAAGTGATAAGAGGATCAAAAGGTCCAGTGAGAATAAGGAATAGAATATGCAAGAAGAAGAGAAAGGAATGGAATGCAAAAACATTTATTAAGTCCTTATTCTATCCTAAGCATTGGACTTGGTAAGCCTGGAGAAAACAAACAGATAAGTGCTAAAGTCAGACTCTGTTCTCCAAGAACTCACATTCTTATTGGTGGATAGAGGAGAGTATACTGCAAGGTGTATGGAAAGGTCCAGTGGTTGTGAGTGTGGAATAATGAGGCATCAGCCCCAACTGTACCTTGGCCAAGAGTAAAACCACCAGTCCTCCATCTAAGCAGCAGAATTTTAATGTTATTCTTTAATTAAAGTAGTGTAAGTGCAAACATTCACCTGAAGCCAGAAGCTTTGAGGGGTTCTGATCCTCAATTGTTGGGAAAAGAGGTAGGAAGAGCAGCCCTCAGGCTGGCCCCCTGGGGAAAGGGTCATAGATTGGTCTGCTTATCTCCATCTTCATTGGTCTCAAGGGGTGAAGGAGTCAGACTGTTGCTGTAGAGGAAAGAGGTGATGGGTTGTAGAGGTAAAAAAAATGTAATGAAAAGCATTCAAAGGGAAACAACTCAAAGGAAGTCTTAATGAAACCATTTGAAAGACAAGAAAAAACAAGGGAAATGACATAGTAATGCAGGTTCTATCAATCAATCTTGACTAGATCATTAAAGCTTAAATGTATCTTAGATGATTCCAACCAATGTCCTAATTTTGCACATGAGTAAAATGGATCTCAGCAACAAAGTATAACTTTCATTGGTACATAACAAATGACTTAGCTCTGCCTTTAGTTTCATTTGCCAGAATCTAGTACTAGTTCTCTTTCTAGTCTACCGCAAAGCTTTAATAACAGTTCAAACAACAAACAGCATAGTCAAGATACTGTAGAGGAGAATTATTCATGGGTCAGCATGCCTCACTGATGACCTTAATGGGACTTTTGGAGCTGCCCAAAGAAGATCGTTGACTACATTATTTTTCCTAATTGTCTATGGGTGACAGAAGATATGACTGAACCAAATAAAAAGTGAAAGAAGAGTCATTCAGTCTTTCAAGAAGCAGGCATTAAATGCTTACTATATGATTGATACTGCTCTAAGCACTAGAGAAACAAAGACCAAGCAAAACAAAACAAAACAGTCCCTGCCTACAGGAGCTTTCATTCTAATGAGTGAATGAGTGAGAGAGAGAGAGGCACACACACACACACACACACACACACACACACACACACACACACACACAAACACACACACAAGCAAAAACTAAGTGCAGACATAGACACAATGAATGAATGCAATTTGAAAGAGGAAGACATTAGGAACTGGAGAGAACTAGAAAATGGCCTTCAAAATGAGATGTGAATGAAGTCAGGTTAACTTAGAGGCAGAGGGAGAGGGGAGAGCATTCCAGACATAGAGCTAACTATAGACACAAAGACTGGTGTGAGGAATGTAGGACATTTGGCTTCCATAGGATGTGAGAAGAGATTGGTTGCTGTATGTATATATATACATATATATATGTATATATATATATATATATATATGAATAAAAAGGGAAGAAGAGTAGCAAACCTGTATATATATATAAATATAGATAGATAGATGGATAGATAGATATAGATAAACACATTACAAAGAATGGGATCTTGTGGCTGTTATGCCTATGTGCAGCTCTATGAGTATAAGAAAAAAGAAATGACCCTGACTAATTGAGCTGAATGAAGCCCCACTTGCCTGACATCAAACTTCCTTACTAGGGAGAGGCTGAAAACCAGGTCTAACTGGTCAAGAATTGACCTAGGATCTATGATCTTTGCAAATGCACCTACTCAGTGAAGTTCATACATATTACTATACACTCCCTTATGCTCATTAGTATAATGACCAAGGCAGGTAAACATTTTATTAGAGAGTGGTAGGGGGGGTAGGTGTATTGATTAGATCATAACCATGACCAGTGGCTGGAATGAAGTGGAGGAATAAGCCTTTCAAACTTCGTATAAGAATAGACTTTGTTATAATTCTGGACCTTTTTTCACCAAGAAAAAATTATCCCTTTTATGCAGGGAAGTTATATAATTAATAAAAAAAAGTTATTTTAATCACTCTGGACTAAGTATAATTATGATTTATTCATAACAATTGGAAATTGAGTGTCTTTTTTCAAGTAGTCAACTATAGTTGGATCATAGAATGTGTAGAAGGAAGTCAGGTATAAAAAAAATTGGAAAGGTCAAGGAAGATTATGATGAGTTTTAAAAGTCAAAGAGAAGGCTCAGATAATACAAGTAATAGGTAGTCTGAAGTTTATTGAATGGGTAAGATGGTCAGATTTATACTTTAAGAAAATCATTTTAGCAGCTGAGTGAAGAATGGATTGCAGTGAGGCAGAAGAATCAGAAGTATCAAAACTGAAGAAACTCCATGAGAAACTATCAAAAAGAAGAAACCTAAGATCCAAAAGGGGGACCTAAAATAAACCGGAGTCTGATCATAATTTGCGAAGGTTACAAAAGCATTTATTGTTTGAGAAATCTTTGCAAACTGGAGCAGAGAAAGAGAATATTTTAAAAAGCTCAAAAGGGAGTGGAAATGGGTTAGGTATTTATACCTATTTAAGGTTTTTATGACTACTTGAGATATTTGTGGCAAACTGTAGATCAAGGAAGAAACAATATAATGAGAAATCAGGCAGGAAGTGGGGGTTAAAGGAGAAGTTATCAGTAAACACAATAAATAAGAAAGCAGGGTGTTTTTTCTGACTTGCTCAAGACTGGCTCTGACAGTTGCAGGGTGTCCAAGTTTAATTAAAATTTATTCTTAATTGATCACTGATATGTCAAGCAGGTGTTGGCTTCAGAAGTCCTTTTGAGTGGCTTGTTGTTGTACTACTCCATTCTCTAGTTCCCTTGTGAAAAAGGGAAAATCTTACATATTCTATCAGTCAGCACAATCATTAAAAAGCCCGTGTTTACAGAAGGCAATTTTGGCAGTCCAGGTTGTATATTGGAGTATTGGAACTGAAACTGAATAGTCAAGGGGAATATTGATATGACAGGTCTTGGGAACTGGGAAGACGATGTTGACCTTATTTGGACTTTAGGAAAGGAAGAGAGTTCTGAAGGAAGAACAACATTTTCAATATGTTGGGTGTGAGATATTTGTGGGATATCCACTTTGTGATGTCCAAAAGGCATGATTAACAATGCCCAAGGCTGCCAAGAAGTAAAGAAACTAGTTAGGATCATCTAGTCCACATCCCATTATTATAATTGTGACCTGCTTACTCCCACACAAATAGTAGCAGAGTGAGGCGTCAAAGTCAGCACTCATAGTTTAGTTTTTTTTATTACAAGATACTTTTTCCCAAGTGGATATTTACTTAGGGGATCCTCTACAACTGAGAATATTATTCATAGTTACTAATGTGACAAGTACTTTTGTGTGAATGAAAAAAATGTTCAGTTAGTGACAGTAAGAATTGATATTGGAATAATATTTCCTGAGATCGTTAAAAATAAAGCAAAAATATTTCAAACATTTAGGTTTGGGAAGGCATCAAATCAGGGAATTTAATGAAATTCCTAAAGTGTCTTCTAGTCTTTTGGTGCTTTTTCATGGATTAGTTTATTTGATTCTTCCATTTTGTTGTAATTACTGCAAAGAGGCTTTTGTTTGGTTTGTTTTTACTAGAGCTTTGATTATCCCTTAGGCATAAAGATCATCTAGTATGGGAACTTCTCCTGCAAATAAAAATGATACCTGATCTGCAACTTAATTTATGGTCTTAGACAATTACTTGGGAAACTAAAAGATTTGCTCATTGTCATAGAACCAGTGTATATTAACCTGAATACATTACCCTGTGGTCAACTAGTCATTATACTGTTTCTTCTCACTATACTTTCTCTGAGTTAGAGGTAATCAGAAAGGACATTCTAGATATGACAGAAAATGTAAGGAGGAAGACAGAATATCTTGTCAGGAGAGCAATCAGCAAACCAGTTTGACTGGAATGAAGACTATGATAAAGAAAGATCTAAGATAAAGAAGGAAACATGGGAGATAATCAGATGGCAGAGGGTCTAAAATGCTATTAAGAAGAAGAAAAGAGAATTGATGTTTAAAATACGGAAAAATAGTTTTATAGGTTTAGTTGATTTGTTTATGTGTTTCTGTGGTGTGTGCATGCTAAAGAGTAATAGGATGCAAAATTATTCTTTATGGTGCTGTTTTAAAAATGAAGTTACTTTGGAAAGTTAAGAGGAAACAGGATTTATTAGAAAGAATACTGAATTTTCAGACTCAGCTGTCACTTTTTTCATGAGACCTTTCCTTATCTTGTCAGTTATTAGCAATCTCTTCCTATTCAAATTACTTTGTGATTCCTTTGAATAATGTATGTTCTTGTATAAATGCTTTATTGCCCCAATAGAAGGTAAGATCATTGTGCACAGGGACTGTTTCATTTTCACAGCTGTACTGTGCTTTGCCTAAAGAGAATCTGAGCTTGATGGAATTACTTGTGATATACAATTATTACTTCATGTTAAAAGACAAACACACACACACACACACACACACACACACACACACACACAAACAAACAATAAAAGCAGAGACAGTTATTCATGACCAGTCCCTCTAGAAACATAAGAGGTGATAAATCAAGGGCTAACTAGCTCATTTTCTATAGAATCCAGTGCCCTTTTCCCTTGTCAAGGTCAACCTCTTCATTTAGGAGGTTGATCTCATTCCCTTAAGTAGATTGCATGCTCAGTCATTGTTTCCCTTCCTCAACTTGTTAATCTTTCCCTATCAATCAGCTCTTTCCCTTTTTTCTCCCATCTCTCCTTTTTTAAAATTTTTTAATTGTTCATTAAATTCTACCATTTTCTCAAACCATAATCCTAAATCTTTTTCATTTTTTTAAGTCAACACTTCCTTTTTTTTTCCTTCTTTGGCAAAGCAATGGAGTTGTGATTTGTCCAAGGTTACACAGCTAAGTATTAAGTGTCTGAGGTCAGATTTGAACTCAACATTTTTGATACGTGATCTCCTACCTTTGTACTAGAAATTCCACTTACCTGGAATGTACTTTTTCCTTATCTCTATCTCACAGAGCCTTTCTCTTTCTTTAAGATATAGCTCAAAAACCATCATCAATATAAAGACTTCCCTCAATACTCTCTTCTATTTAACTAATTTATATGCATTTGTATCTGTTATCTTTATATTTATGCTGTGCAAATATTTTATATGAACCAGTGTTCTTCCCCATTTAAGTGTAAGCTCTATGTTCATAGGGATTCTTTTGGTTTTTTATCCTCAGCATCTTGCTCAGTGTTTGACACATAGTGGGTATGTATATATATTCTTGCTGATTGTATAATATATGTAGGTTAAGATAGTGATGAGAAAGTTGTAGAGAAGGCCAGCTCTTGCACACATACCCCAACAAAAGCAAAAACAGAGTTCTCCCTCCATGGAGAACCTAAACAAAAAGACAATAAAAATATCAGATTAATGGAGAGTTTACTTTAAGAAAACCAGCACAAGCCTTGGCAAACTGTGGTTGTTATAAAAAAATAAAAAAGAGAGACACAAAGGGAGAAATATGAGGAAATAAAGAACCCATATACTCCTGAAAGAAACTTCAAATAGAAAAATAGTAAGAACTATAGTGGTTTTATTGACCCTAATTCAATAAAAGATATAATCAATAAAAAAATTGAAGAAGAATCCAAACTTAAGTGAAAAATAAATCATTTAATTTTAAAGAATTGGCAAGTCAAAGAATAAATTATAAAAACAAGTAATTTGATTTAAAAATGAGAACATTAAGACAATATGCCACAACATTTGGAATACAGCCAGTTATCCCATGATGACTTTTTGTTTGAAGGTTTCATGTCCTAGTGTATGTATATGTGTGTGTGTGTATGCACACACACACACACACACACACACACACACATATATACAATTTCCTCAACAAAAGGAAAACATAATAGATTAATTTATTGAGCATAACTCCTCTCCAAAAAAAGCACAGCATTTAAATGTATGAAAACCAGAGAAGTGAATTAATTTATCAATTATAGAAAGGCTAAGCAAACTATGATATATATGAATGTAATGGAATATTACTGGAGTTTAAGAAATTTTAAAAGTCAAATGGATTCAGAGAAACCTGGAAAGGGTTATATAAATTAATGTGGAATAATGTAAGAATAATAAAGGAAATAATATACCCAATGACTAAAGCATCATTAAGGAAAATAATTTTGGAAGACTTAAGAACTCTAATCAATATAAGTAACAACCACAACTCCAGATGTCTGATAATGAATCATATTTTGTCCCTCTGAAGAGGTGATAATTGAGAGGAATAAGTTAACATGTCACGTTAAAAAGCATTTATTAAACAACTACTTGGTGCCATATATATTTTGCTATGGCTAATATGTGAATACATTGGACTTTTTAAATAAGGGAGGGAATTTTATGTCTAGGAGGAGGAGAGTTTGGTAGCTGGAAAGGAAATATTAGTAATACCACAATGAGAATCAAAGAAAGAAAAGATTATAAAGTAAACAACATAATACATAAAGAAAGCAGAAGGAAGTTCAGAAAAAGACATGGATAAATAGGATGACACTAAAATTATTATGTTAATTTGTTATATAAAAGTTAAGAAAAAATGAAGCTGAATGTAATAGGTAGTAACAATTTAATAATTTAAAATTTCATTCAAATATAAACATTTCCTTAAGGTGTTTTTTATTTGTTTTACAGATCTGTCATTTCACTGACATGAGAAATTTCCTACAGAGTGGGACATCTTCCATAATTTAATCTATTTGACTCCTCTAAGTCATTGGAAGGTTAAGCGACTTTTCCATTAGTTCAAATTAGTAAAACCAAATATATTTTAGAGGCAGAATCTGAATCTAAATATTTCTAACTATAAAAATAGGACTTGTATTCATTACTCCATGTTACTTCTCTATTCGAAAATTACAAGTAACTAAAGCAACTAGGTGGTGTGTTGGGTTGAATGCTGAGTCTAGAGTCTGGAAGACTGAGTTCAAATCCAGAGTCATACATTTACTAGCTGTGTGTCCTTGAACAAGTCTTAATCCTGTATGCCAGAATTTCATCCTCTGTAAAATGAGTTAGACCTAAATGGAATCAGTAAGATTTGAACATAGCTGAAATGACTGAACAGCAGCAACAAAAACAGCACTAAAATAAACATAAAGGGGTCTAGTTAAGTTTTAATACCTCTCATTTATAAAATTTATAAAGTTAATAAAGTCCTCTTTTGTAAGGTAGAAAATATATCTTTATTCCTATTTACAGATATTGGAACTGAGGTACAGAGTTATCAAATTGATTAGTGTCACAAGGCTAATAAATGTCATGTTCAGGTGTTGAAACCAGGACTCCTGTCTCCAGATTCAAGCACTTTCTTGTTTTAGACTCAAAGAGAAATTATAAAAAATATATTAAATTATATTACTATATAATTTATTATATATATTTATATATATAATATAATCATATTACTATATGAGATTAATATAATTGATCAAATGTAACTAACAGGCACAAATGAAAGTTCATAAATAACAGATAGTGATAATTCAGTCATTATTTTAAATAAATGATTGGAAATATACATTATAGCTGATAATGAAATGAAATAAAGTAGCATATTGGAAAATTCAGGGGACCAAAAAATCAGGAAACATGGGGTATAGTTTTAGCTCTCATGCATTTCATCATGTGATTTCAGGCAAATTACTTAATCTTCCTGCTTCATGTTTCCCCAACTAAAAAAGGAAATATTAGATTAGTCTCAAACGTCCCTTCTAGATCTAAAATTCTTTGTATTTCTTCTAATATCTAAATGGCGAATTAAAAATCTGTTTGTTTTCAATTTTTATAATTTGAGATGATTTTACAGATGGCAACCAAAACAGGCCGGCTGTTTCTACATGTATTTACAGAACTGAGTCAGAACTAAAAGTTTAGGTTCATTCCAGTCAGTCTATTCCATCTGTCTAGGGTTGTTCTAATACACCAAACCCAAGCTTTCAGAAGCCTGGAAATAGTGCCCCTCAAAAATTGTATTTAAACTAAGTGGAGTTTAGAAACTTGGATTTGGCACCATTTAAACATTTGGTAATGAAATGATACCATCACCCCATGTAGCAGTTATATCATAGTTAAGAATTTCAATTCATGTATCAATAAGAGGATAATGTTTTAATGTAGGTTATGCAGAAAAAAATGAACCTTAGTTGGATATTTAGGTCACTGGACAGTGTCAAGTAATTGGTTATTTTACCTTTTCATGAAAATGTATCATTAATCTAAACCCAGAAAATAATCAAAACAAGTAATAAGTTAGATTGTGTGCTTGAAATTGAAATCTCCTTTTTCATTTTATTAAGTTTGACATTTTATCTTAGAAATAATTAATTGTCCCACCAAACTATTTTAAAACATTCATTTTTTTGAGGTGGGGGGACCCTGGATCTGTTCTGACCAAACACTGTTGAAGTAAGAACCATAGTGAAGCAAAGTGGTGCATAAAACATTCATTTAAAAGAATACATTTTTAAAATTTGAGAGATTCTTCTATATAATATATCCTAGTCATTTTGTGTTTATTTAGCAAAAGTTTTTGGCATATCAATTAAAAAAAAACTATAAAGAACAACAGAGTAATTTAAATAAGGTCAAGAGATAGGGAGGGATGCCAGTACATAATAGAAACAACCACCAAAATAAAGTTCTAGTTCATTAAGCATCTTACAAGACAACACTGCCAAATTAATCAGGAAGTGCTTTTTCACATTTCTTCATCTTTTGTTGTTGTGAATTAGATTTTCATTTAAATTAATTTAAAAACAGTGTTTGGGGAGCATTTTACTTAGTATGAGGGTAATTCAGAACATCATAAGACATGGTCTCTGCTTTCAAGGAATTTACATTCTGAGGAAATGGCATATTTTTCTGTAAAAATATACGTGTACATTAATAATTGTCAGTCTGTTCAGATCTTAGATCATACAACTCAGCATTCCATTTGTATTGGGAGCATAAAGGATGATTTTTTATGGTAGCTATAGCTGTCTTCCATAAGATAAATCACAAAACTTCAGGAGACTCCAATTTTTTTGGCATCTCTTACTTGATTTGGGGATTATTGTGCATGATCTTATCTAAATATTTTCTGAGTATATTTTTTAAACCTAGTTCATTTATTAGGAACAATGTGTTTTATAAGTTCACTTTTCCATGGATAATTTGATCTCATTGATCTATGTTGAACTGTTTAAAATACGAGAGGCATCATATTCCAAGGCATTTAGAGAGAAAGGTTTTCAGAGAAGCCCTTGTTAGAAATTACAAACATAAACCTTGGAATTAATATTGGCAATTCTCAGTGCCAGCATGGAAGCACTTAACACTATAATAACACCAATCAATGTAAAATTAGGTCCCTAGAAATCTATCCTGAACTGCTTCCTATAAAGGACCAAGAAGAGTCAGCACTCTGATCTCAGAGATTTGTGGAGAGACCAGAAAGTTCTCTGTCTTATAAGGCTAGTACTAAATCCAGTACCAGTACTAAATCCAGATTGAGAAAAGAATGAAGCTACTTAAAGTAGAGCAGGAGACAGAGGGTAGCCTTAAAAAAACAAACTTTGATGCTTGAACCAAGACTGGAGAGATAATTTAACATAAGAAGATACTCACTAAATAAAAAGGAGAAAGAAAGCAACAAGCATTATTAGGCACCTAGTATGATCTATACATTGTATTAAATGCTTTAAAGATATTATCTCATTTGAACCTCACAGTTCTATTGGAAGAGTGCTATTCTTATAGTCAATTTACAGTTGGGGTTAAGTGACTTGTACAGGATAACTAATGTCTGTGACTGGATTTGAATTCAGTTTATCATTCCTTGAAGTTTCCTTCTGTTCTTTGCATTTATGAAAATGTTCACTTTTTTCATTAAGTTCAGAATTTAAAAGAAATACAGCTAAAAAGAGGGTGAATAGTCAAGGTGTAACACTTGGCTCTGGTAAGTAGTAAATCTATGCCCATTCCATTAATATTTTATACTATCATACATTTTTTATTCTATCTGCTCTCATCCTTAATTTTTCTGGGGGGGGTCTTTAATTTTTAAATTCTGGTTGCTACTCAATTTATTCTCTCTACAACTCTGTTTTTGTTTGTAGTCCATAAGATATTAAAGACGCCTATATGGAACATGAATTTTTAAAAACCCTTTTTATTTCATTTGTAATAACTATCTGAAAATGGACCTGTTCTCCAGAATCATTACCATCATCACTACCACTACCCCTCACACCACCATCATCATTATTATCAGTGTTATAATTGTGATTATTATTGTTGATGATATTATTGTATGTTTAAGGTAGTAATGATGGCGGTAGGTATACCAACTGGGCTTCACTTAAAATATTTTTAAAGCAAAGTGGCATCACAAAACTAGGAATCTCACTGGTAGAAAGAATTTGATAAGTTGAGTAGAATACTGGAGCATCAAATGAGAGAGAGAGAAAAATAAGGAAAAGCCTATGGTAAGAGGTAAGACAGAAGAAAACCATATTTAGTTGCATCACCATGCCATTTCCAAGTCCTTCTTTTATTTTTCCAATTTCATTCAAAGATAGTTTTGAACATTCATTTTCTTTAAGATTTTGAATTCCACATTTTCCTTCTCTCCTTTCCTTCTTTTTGTCCTTTTTTCCTTGAACCTCCCTTCCCCACTTTTCTTGATGAGTAATTTGATATAGATTTAACATGTATAACTATTTCCACATTAGTTGTGCTGTGAAAGAAGAATAAGAACAAAAGGAAAAAATTATGAGGGGGGGAAACATAAAGATGAAACAAATTTTAAAATAGTATGATTTGGTCTGTATTCAGACTCCACACTTCGTTTTCTGAATTGGAAAATTCCCTGAATTTTCTATCATATCCATTAGAATTTTCTTTGATCGTTGTACTGCTGAGGAGAGCTAAGTCTATCATAGTTGATCATCACACAATGTTGCTGTTAATGTGTACAGTGTTCTACTGATTGTGCATCAAGTTTTTCCAGGCTTTTCTGAAATTCATCCACTAATAATTTCTCACAGAACAATTGTATTCCATTACATTCACATACCAAAAATTTATTCAATCATTCCCCAGTTGATATGCATCTCCTCAATTTTCAATTCTTTGCAGCTACCAAAAAACTGTCATAATTATTTTTATATATGTAGTTCTTTCAGGGCAGCTAGGTGGTGCAGTGAATAGAGTACAGACCCTGGAGTCAGGAGGACCTGAGTTGAAATCCAGCCTCATACACTTAATAATTACCTAGCTATGTGACCTTGGGTATGTCACTTAACCCCATTGCCTTGCAAAAACTTTTTAAAAAATTAAAAAAATATGTGGATCTTTCTCATTTTTTATGACATGTTTGGGATACAGACCTAGAAGCATTGCAGGCTGACAGGGTATGGACAGTTTTGTTTTTTTGGCTATAGTTCTAAGATACTCTTCCAGGATGGTTGGATCAATTCACAACTCCACTAACAGTGCAATAGTGTTCCCGTTTTCTCACATCCCTTCCAACACTGATCACTTTCTTTTTTATAATCATATTGGCCCATTTAATAGGTATGAGGAGATGAAAATGATTTAGAGCAATTTTTCATAAGACTATAGATAGTTTAATTTCCTCATCTGAAAACTGTCTATTAATATCCTTTGACCATTTATCAATTGGGAAATGATTTGC
The DNA here is from genome assembly GCF_037893015.1 of Macrotis lagotis. Lineage (NCBI taxonomy): Eukaryota > Metazoa > Chordata > Mammalia > Peramelemorphia > Peramelidae > Macrotis > Macrotis lagotis. The sequence goes on from NC_133658.1 coordinate 530,479,303, forward strand.
ATTCTTGTAAATTTGTGTCAGTTCTCTAAATATTATAGAAATGTTTTTATTAGAAAAATTAACTATAAAAATTATTTCCCAACTTTCTGTATTCCTTCTAATCTTGGTTGCAATGGTTTTAATTGTGCAAAACCTTTTTTTAATGGAATCAAAATTAACCATTTTGCCTTTCATAATGTTCTTTATCTCATATCTGTTCATAAATTCCTTCCCTCTCCATAGATCTGACAGATAAACTATTATTTATTCTCCTAATTGACTTATGATGTTACCCTCATGTCTAAATTCTGGGTCCATTTTGATCATATCTTGGTTTAGGATGGCTGATCAATGTCTCGTTTCTGCCATACTACTATCTTCCAGCTTTCCCAGGAGTTTTTTCCCAAATAGCCCAGAAACTGGAGTCTTTGAGTTTATCTAATAGTAGATTACTATAGACATTTACAACTGTTTCTTTTGTACCTATTCTGTTTCTCTGATCTATCACTGTATTTCTTAGCCAATATCATGTCCATTTATTTCTATCCATACTTCCTTTTTCCTTCCATTAAACCAATATCCATGAAAAACAATCAAATAAATAAATAAATAAATAAATAAAAGAGGGGGAAAATCGTATCCTTAGTCTCAGTTTTCTTTTTTTGTTGCTTGTTTTTGTTTTTGATTGGATAGGGCTTTTTTTCCTAATACCATCTGATATAGAATGTTTTCAAAGGATTTTGGAAATTCTAAAAAACTGCATACATTGGTATAAGTTTTGACTGCTGTATTTCCCCTTTGGTCTTTAGAAAACATTTTTAGAACTGGAAATCATATTATCAAGCCACTAATCTTCATGCACTGAGTCATTAGTAATAACATACTTATATATATATATATATGTATGTGTGTGTATATATACACATACATATGTACATACACACACATATAACATATATATATATTTATATATCTCATATTACTCCAAATTAGCAACTTCCAAATTTCTTATCAAGTATATATTCTTAGGTATTCAATGTAAGTATGAGGAGGTATCTTCTTATTTAAATAAGTATCCTATTTTTTTGTTCAGTTGCATCAGTTCTATCCAACTCTTTGTGTTCTCATTTAAGGTTTTCTTGGCAAAGATACTGGAATGGTTCATCATTTCCTTCCCCAGTTCATTTTATATATGAGGAAGCTGAGGTACACAGGTTCAAATGACTTGCCCAGGTCACAGTTAGCAAGTGTCTGAAGATAGATTTGAATTCAGGAAGATGAGTCTTTTTGATTCCAGGTCCAGTACTTTATTCACTGCTCCACTTAACTACAGGTATATTACCAATTAGACTTGGAATGGTCTTCATATTTATCAGTATTTGTTACAAAGAATGGATACACAGAGAATTGGTATAGTGATGAAATTTAGACATAATGAGATAGGAATTCTAATTTATTCCTCTGATGAACACTGTGTGACAAATAGGCAAGACATCAATAATGCTCTGTAATACTATTTCCTCATCTCTATAAAGGAATAATAACTGAATCACCTACCCCCACAGGGTTAATAATCTAAATGTATTTACATACTTAAGTGCATAAAACTAAGAAATTTCTAAGACTTGAAGCCATTAGGTAATTGGTCAAAAGATTTAAAGAGACTTCAAAGGAATAATTACAAGCTATGACCAACTTAAAAAAAGTTCTTTTTAATAATTATGAATAATACGATGAAACCACTTAGAGTTTACCTCATACTCAGCAAATTATAGAAATGGGTTAAAAAGTAGGAATAGTTGATATTAGAGGATAAGAGGGAAGATAGGTAAAATAATGTGCTTTTGGTAGAACTGAAATTGTTTTTATTAGATATTCTGTGAGGCTTCAGAAGAAAAAAATAAAAAAATTTCTGACTTCAAGTAGCTTACATTCTACTGAGGACTACATATGCATATATGTAAGTGTGCATGTATGTAAGTAATCAGAAAAATAAACAGGTAAATAGAAATATAGAAAATTAGATGGATAGATGATGTCATTCATCCATCTAATTTTCTAGATACATATTTCAACTAAAATGCAATTTTTAAAGAAAAAAATTACAAAGTGGATGGATCAGGAAAATATTAATGGATGAGATGATCCTCAAAAAAATTTTAAAAATAGACATAAACATAATTAAATTCCCTTAATTTAAACTTCTCACTGATTTAATCTCCCCCCACCCTGAAATTAGTCTGATTTAGTGATTATTTTTTACTCAGTATAAATGTTGGGCACATATGACCATAAAATAGCTAGTTTTTTCATATTTTAAAGTGATACATTATTTAATTTTGTTCTCCCTTTTAGAACATAATTAAAGGCATTTACTTATTAATTGACCAAGTTTCACTTTGTCTAATTTAACCTTTCTCTCTTGTTTTGGTCTTCTAAGTTGTCACTGCTAGACTCCAAGCTGTTGCTACTGACATGATCTCCTTCTAACTAGGTCATATTCTTCCTTAAACCTCTCCACTGGCTGTGCTTTTTTCTGTCTGAAGCTCATGCTTCTTATGTTTATCTTCAGGGTCTTGCTTTACCTAATTCCTGCCAGTAGCTCTCCTTTGATTTTTGTCCCAGTTTTTTTTTTCAGACTTGCCTTCTAAATAGTTCTTTCCTCTCCTTCTATTCAGGTCTCATGATGCCTTTATATTTTATCCAGTCATTTTATCCTATTTTCTTTGAAATCTTGAAAAAGTTTAGGTTTATTATATCAAAATGAGGAAGGAGAAAAAGAGAGGGAAACATAAATAGAGAGTGTTCAGAGAAATGGAAGAAAAAATACTGTTTTCTTTTTCCTTCTCTGTCACTTTCTATGCATCTCTTTCTCAGTATCTATTCAGATTTCTATCTATCCAGAAACAACACTCTCTTCTATCCACTCCTCAGCTAGTGGATCTTCAGTCACAGGTATAAGAAATATGTTCTGTCAATAAAATGTTTTTTTTTTCCAGTAGTCAGAACCATCTCAGCTTTGTAACACATCATTCAGAGTATTAGAGTCACTTCATGGAAGAAATGTAATGACATAGGAGAACCATCTGTCTCCCCTTTTCAATTTTTACTGTCAGAGTGGAGAACTTAAAATGGCAACAATTGTTTGGCTTCAATGACATCCACAGAAATGAAAAATAAAACAACTAGCTAGCAATCTCATTGAATTTTTAATACAATTCATTTGATTCCATGCAATAGTAAACTTAAAGAGGAGGGGAGGGATATTTATAAACACAGAAAGGTGTATCATCTGATAGACAGATCATCTTTTGGAAGGATGATTTAAATAAGCTAAAGAAAATTTAAAAATAAAATATGCAATGCTCAAAAATTTTTTCTTTGTTTTATAGGAACATAGTTTAACAAACATGCCATTGCATTTAATTACTGTAACTAAATTGAACATATTCATTGTTCATTTCTTTGTCAAGGGGAGATAATTTGCAATATACCAAAAACACTCCTAACAAAGCAATTTATCAATCTATCATGGCATATCCTTCTATCAGGTTCATCAATCCAGTTACTATGATAATAAAAGCTCCAAAATGCTTACTGTCTTTAAAATTAATTATTTTTTTAATTTAAGGTAATAGGGTTAAGTGACTTGCCCAAGGCCACACAGTTAAGCAATTTTTAAGTGTCTGTTGTTGGATTTGAACTTGGGTCCTCTTGACTCCAGAGCTGCTATACTCTATCCACTATACCACCTAGCTGTCCATAAAGTTAATTAAATTTTAATGAAGGTAGAGAGGTCAGAAAGCATAAGAGAAATTATTCAGTTGGTTGGTTAAGGTCTTTTCCCATTTCTATTGTTTAAAGTTAATCATCAGTTTTTGTGCTTTTATGAAAGTTAAGTATTCTTGAAATTTATAAATACATGTGGATATCACAGCTTACCTTTTAGAGAAGAGCTATTTTTATTTTCCAACACTTGTCAATACTATTAAATTTCTCACTTTAGTCAATACATTATTATTCATTACGAAAAAAGTTGAATTATGTGTTTGATTGTCCTACACCCTAAGATAAACAAAACAAACTAGTTTGAAATAAGTTTTATTTTGTAGGTGGTGTTTCAAGTAATGAGTAAATTAATATTTGAAAAGTGATTATGTAATTATTTGAAATTCAAGCAATTAACAATAAATGAGTTCCTGCTATGTATAAAGTTCAGCTGGTAGACATTAAGATTAGGAGGGGTATTAGAAATGGGGAAAGAAAGGATATAGGAGATAGAGGGTGGGGAACCACAATCCTTCCTTCCCTTATAATTTAGTGCAGAACTTCACAATTGTTTTTGTTCTCTTGTCACATTCAACATTATTGAAATAAGTTCAAATTTTTTGTTCCTTCTTCCATCCCCATCAAACTTATCAAAAAAATTATTTCCCATAGTTTTGGGGATTCAAAGTCTTCTTTTAAAGAAACACTGTCCCACATAATATCAAAAACCGAATTCCTTCCATGAAATGCTTCTACAATAAAAATTTAGGTGATAAAATTCCGTTAATAAAAATAAGAAATCATAATCAGAAAAATTTTCATCTGCCTTTTCCAAATTTCTTAGTTTCCATTATAACTGTGCAATTTTTAATGAAGCACCCTACAAAGGACAGTTATTTACACCTAAGTTTCATGTGTACCCTCAGTTTGCTTAAGTAACTAGGTTCCTTCTCTCGTTCTTAAAGTGTGAAATAGTTACTTTGTGCTGAAGTTCTCGAAGGAATAACAGATATCAGTGAGAAAAGTTATTTGTTCAGACTAAGAGCAGAAATATTTTCTTAGCTTAGAAAATGATAGTTATTTGTGATTAAAATTAAATCATTGCTTAAACATACAGACTGTATAATATCCTATCTAAATAAGTAGAAACACTTATTGAGGTTTTGCAATTATTTTATATGAAGCAATTAATATAAATCCAGTGAAGTTTGTTTATGAACAAAGATAGAATTTGCCACTGTAGTTGAACTCGATTAGAAGCAATAATATAGTATGGAAAAGAGCTTTCTTTAGAGTCAAGAACACCTGGGTTTGAATCCTGATTCTGATGTATAATATGTGATACTGAGAAAGTTATCTTCCTAACAATCTTTGCAACTCTCTAAGACTATGACTTGAAGAAAAAAATAATGGGCTGTAGATAGGCATTCTGTATTCCAGTGATGTCACAGATCTAGTCTTCACTCCATTGCAGCAATATAGCTCTCAAAACTGGAAGATGACTTTTTTAAAAAGTGTTCTCCACCTGGACCCCTTTAATATCTCTTACTTTGGATGATTGTATATCTTATATGTCTACTTGGATCTCCCCATTAATTTTATCAATGTTATTCCATTGACACCTTAAGACTATGAAGGGTATAAGTCAAGGTTCAATTAGGCCAGATTGGACAAGACACCTTTCAGATGAATACACTTCCCTCAGGATTTTTTATCCAAAGAGTTGGTTTTAACCCTGTTTATCAGCTGTAGATTTCAAGACACCAAGTTATTGCCCTTCTGGCAATCTAAATCTCACTTAAGTCCATTTATTTTCCTGGGTCCTGCTCCATTTGAGCCAAATTAAATGATAGTTTTATTCTATTTTTTAATTGACCAACTCTATTTTAAATGTTCTTCAGAAAAAAAAGTAAAACATAATTTAAAGTACTTGCTATAGGCCCAGGGTTAATAAAAGAAAGGCAAAAGAGAGTTCCTGCCCTCAGGGAATTCATTATCTAATGAGGGAGGCTATTTGAAACAATCTGTACAAAAAAGATATTATAAGATACATTGTATATAACTAATAGAGGTAATATATTAGCAATGAAGAGGTCATAAGGAAAAAGTTATTGTAGAAGATGGAAGTTTAGCTGGAAAACAGAGAAGTCACAAGGTGGGAATGAAGAAGGAGAAAATTCCATGCATGAGGAAGAACTAGTCAGAAGAGACCTTTAAGATAATTTAGACCAACAATCTCATTTTTTAGACTGGGTGCCTATTGTCTAAAGGAGTGAAAAGAGTAAAAGATCATGTATTAGTTACAATGTTAAGTTCTGTAATTTCAGGTGTGTTTAGCTCTTTGTGACTCCATTTACGGTTTTCTTGGCAAAGATATTAGAGTGGTTTGCCATGTCCTCTTCAGTGCATTTTATAGAAAAGGGAACTAAGGTAAACAAGGATAATCGACTTGCCCAGGGTCACATAGTAAGTCTCTGAGGGCAGATCTGAATTCAGGAAATGAGTCTTCTTAAGTTTAGAGCAGGTATTTATCCACTGTGCCATCGGGCTGCCACATATTGTGAAAGGATTCATGATTAGCTAGAATTATGAATACTGTATGAAATACTCTCCAATTGTGTTATCAAGGAAGTATTATACTTAACAAATAAGTATTGAAGATTCAGATCGAATAATCAAGTCTCCAATCTCAGTTCAATATTTATTCTGCTGCACTGTACTCAATACTCCCCAGTTAAAGGAATGGGATTCAGTATGAAATCATAAATAATTGAGGAGAAAAATTGAAAATCTTTTGCAAATTGATATTAAATTAAGTCATACATAGAAGTCTATCAAATTGGTATAATAATTCAATCATCCTCTGCAATCTTTAAGGTTATATAAAAGAAATTCCAGTACTACTCCCAGGGAATTATTTAATGAACCATTTATTTTTTATTTAATAGCTGCAAAAATAACTAACATTTTAAAGCTCATACCATGTGTCAACTGCTTTATAATTATTACTCATGTGTTTCTTACAATAACCTTGGGAGTTATACCCTATCTTTCTCCCCATTTGACAAGTGAGGAAACTAAAGCAAAGAGAGGTTAAATGACTTTCTCAAGGTCACATAGCTAGTAGGTATCTGAGGCCAAATTTGTACTTAGGTCTTCCAGACTCTAGGACTAGGACTCTACTATGTCATCTAGTTTCCTGTTTGCTAGTATTAATCTTTAAACTCTAATTTGAAAAATTTTCTTCTGAAGGTCAGATTATTTTTAGTCATAAAATCCAGTTTTCTAGTAATATTCACTAAAACTTTTAATTGCCAAACATTTCTATATTTATCTTTGCATTTTCTTTTTTTTTTAGGTTTTTTTTTTGCAAGGCAATGGGGTTAAGTGGCTTGCCCAAGGCTACATAGCTAGGTAATTATTAAGTGTCTGAGGTCAGATTTGAACTCAGACACTCCTGACTCAAGGACTGGTCCTGTATCCACTGTACCACCTGGCCCCCCTATCTTTGCATTTTCTAAAAGGCATTGAGGATACCTTCAAGCTTAGTCCCTTAAACTTCAAATATTAGAAGATTTATTTACTACTTACACTACCATTACCATGATTATAGGTTGTGTAGCTTAATATCTCACTGTGAATCTATCTTTATAATTCCTGAATAGTTTTGTTTCCTTATGTCTTTCCATAGAGACTTTTATTTTATTTTTTTTAAATACCGTGTATAACCTAATTTAATGTATAACCTAAGATCAAACAGATCTACTCTGTTCCTTTCATGCACTAATTCTGGAATCTTACCTAAAAAGCTATTAAATTTGTGCTCAAATGGTACTCCCTTGGCTATTACATAAGTACATTGAAACCAAGACCTTTCCCATTGGTAATGCTATTTTTTAAAGGCCCCCCCAAAATCTTTTTAACCAATCTAGGAGGCTATGTTCCAGCCATTAAATGGAATAATCTTTTTTCATTAGCAGACATTTAAATAGATAAAAAGGTTTTATATTGATTATAGTTAATAAAAAAAATTTCACAAATTTTTTTAATATCTTTGAGTAGGTTTAGCCATGTTTAAAATAACTTGGCTATAAATGGTCATAGTTTTCTATTTCTAAGAGAACATCAATCATAAACAAAGGAAAGCTTTTCTAACGAGAGCAATGCGAATAAGTATCAATATGCCTCTGTGAAATTCTACAAGAGATATAGAAAGCAGTAATTCAGAATTTTCATTTCATACATTTCAAAGGAGATATGTTATCCTTGGGGGGCAAGATGGTAATACTGTTATTAATTATACACTCAAAAGATCTGATTCTCCTTTATAAAGGGAAGGTTGATCTTTTCCCTATCCCAATGATCTAATAAATAGTAAAAGTATCATACTTTCTCAAATAGTGCCAATTGAATACAATCCATTTAACCTGAGATTCTGGTCTTTATGTTGGATAACAAACTGTATAAAGCTTCAGAGACAAAAATTCCACACTTTTCCTTTCTCTTTATGAAAGAATTTTTTTTTCTCTGAGATTGGATATCATACATTTTTCATCAGTTAAGAATGCAACTGTTTTGTTTACAATATGCCATATAATTTTTATTTCAAGAAATTTCTTTTTTTACAATAGATTAATAGCAAATTCTCTAGTTACTTTTGAAAAACTCCTTTGAACAATTTAATAGAATTATGAATCTAATAGAGAATAATTTAGTTAATATTCAGATTACAAAACTGAAAAAAATTAAAGACAAACAGAATTTAGAAAGTCATTGCAGTTTTAGGGAAATGGGAAAATATATCAATAGTATTAAATGTCCCAGCTTATATATTATTTTCCATAGAATTGCATTAAAAATTATTTCATGCTCTAAAGATCTTGCCTTATGAATTGAAATGCTAAGATGGTGAAAGTGTTGTCATTGTCGATGGAGCTAAAAATAAAATACATATCTCATTGCTACTGGTGAATATGCACTCAAGTATGAATCTGAATTGCAGAGGAAAACTTAGTAAGTTAATTAGTATCTAGCTACATTATTGAAGCTCAGTCATTTCACTTTGTCTTAAAAGTATTGCTTTGAACCAAAAGAAATTTTAGAAAAAAAAGCCAAAATCATGAATTTATTCCTTACTTTTCTCTTCCCTTACTGTGCCTATATTCCATATATACTAAAATTGATTTTGATACTTTTTTTAATCTCATCAATATTGATACTCCTGCCATTGCTACAGATTTGCCTTCCCATCTGGTGAGATGCTAGTTCATTACATCTCAAGAAGTAGTATAGCTTAGGGAACTTTATTTTCATACATAGTCTCAAAAAAAAAAAAAACCATGGTCTTCAAAAGATGTTTATGCTTTTGCTTGTTTCAGGGAGAAATTTAAGACAATTAAAAGGATTTCACAAATTCCAAAATTTAATTGATTCTACTCTTATCCCTTGGTTTAAATTTGGAACCAGCTCATTTCACTTTTCTCCCTACTGTCCATATATTGATGGACCAGTCCACTGGACTGCCCACTAAATTGTATAACATAATTCCATTATTTTTATGTTCTCATCTCCTCTACCTAAACTTGTCACATGGGAATTTATTTGTTCAGTTTTATATTTCCCCATTTCACCAGTAGAATTTACACTAAGCTCCTTGCAGACAGGAACTACATTTTGTCTTTATATTTTTGGTCCTTTGCCCATTTTCTTGAACATAAGAATATCTTAATGGATGTTTCCTAGATTTGGAACAATGTTCCCAAATTTGCCAAACTCTGTATTCTCTTTGATCAATACTACTAGGCCTATATCCAAAAGAGATCAAAGAAAGATGGGAAAAAAGTCATTTGTTCCAAAATGTCATAGTAGTTCGTTTGTGTTATAATAAAGTAGAAATTAAGGGGGTTTCCATCAATTGAGAAAAGATAACAAATTTTGATAGATGAATATAATGGAATATTATTGTACCATAAGAAACAACCAAAGAGATAAGTTTCAAAGAAAACTTTATGAATTCATGTTAACTTACACACATACACACTCTCATTTGATTATCATGGTACCCTTGTGTTATAGGTCACAAGGGTATTATTACTTTTTTCTAACTTAACGGAAGAGATAACTGAGTCTTAGTGACACTAAGAAACTAACCTAAATTCACATGAGAATTGTCTGAGATATGATTCAAACCTAAATCTTTCTGGTTTAAAGGTCCATACTCCATCCATTACGATATCTTGTTTCTATTGGAATAGTTTAAATTTCTAACTATTAAATTTCATTTTAGATTCATTCCAACATTCTCTTATCAAAATTCTATTATATTGTTTCTGCTATCCAATATGTTCTATATTCTTCATTTCTTTCTGCTTCATTTGCAGATTTGATAAGTATGACATCTATGTTTTTAGCCAAAGAGTCTAGGGGCATCTATTATATTATATAATTATTATATTACATATATTATATCAATATACTTTCCAGGATTGGAAAATTACTAATTGCTCTTGAGAAATGTAGAGATTTCATTTAGTGATTTTCTTTAATTTTTTTTTGTCTTAACATTTGCTACCAAGCACTGGTTCAGTCACTTAATAGACTAATTTGTAATCATTAGCACTGGAAGAAAGAAGAAAATGTTTTACCTCCCCTATGATCTATTCTGCCTCAAATGTTGGGAGCAGAATATCAAAAATGAGGTGAAACCAACACTCACCCTCCCCATCCCTATCTCACTTATATTGTACTATGGGTATTAGAAAATTAGACACCTTATGTTCTTCTGACCTTTAAGTCATTCTACTTGGCAATAACCAAATGTAACAAATTCCTGCTGTTACACACACACACACACACACACACACACACACACACACACACGCAAAGGATGGAGCAACTGGTCTCTTTTCATAGAATCAAAGAATCTGAGAATTTGAAGAAGCTTCAGAAGCCATCAAATAGAACCCATGCCTCAGAAGAATCCTCATTATAATATTCCAGACCAACCTTTGTATAAAGAGCTCTAAAGAGTGAACTCCCCCCTTCCCTTAAGGAAGCTTATTCCACATTTAAACCGTTCTTTAAAGAAAAGACTTTTAAATTGAGTATCAACTATTGATTAGGTTCTCTTCAAAAATGAAAGCAATACATAGGAAAGGTGAAAGAAGAATATTTGGATTGCTAGACTGTTTAAACTCTTTTCTCTCTTTGTGTATATATTTATAATGAGAGAAGGGTGGGGAGGGAGGCAGAGAGACAGAGAGAGAGACAGAGACACAGAGAGACAGAGAGAGACAGAGAAAGACAGAGACAGAGACAGAGACAGACAGAGAAACAGAGAGACAGAGAGACAGAGACAAAGACAGAGAGACACAGAGAGACACAGGGAGAGAGATGAAAGAAAATCCAAGAATTTTTTACAAGTGGAAGGAGTAGAGCAAGGTCCTTCATAGTCTTTAATGTGTTCAAATCCTAATTCAGCTACTTAACATTAAGTGATATTGGTTAAAACTCTGGATTTCAGTTTTGTTATTCTAAAACAAAATGATATAGTATTGGTTGATCTACAGGATATTTTCCAGCTTTAAAAATGATAATCCAAGTTTCCTGTAATGTTCATTTTAGTCTGATGTCACTAGTTTATAAATAAATATAATGCATGATTGCACATATATTATCTGTATCAGATTGCTTACTGACTTGTGGAGGGAGTAGAAAAGGGAGGGAAGGAGAAAAACATTGAACTCAAAATATTTTTTAAAAATGAATATTGAAAATTGTCTTTACAAGTAATTAGAAAAAATTCTATTAAAGATTATGATATGTATAATAATGAATCCTCAGGTCAGATGCAGATTTATTTGTTTTAATCATCTGAGTTGTCTTACATATTTACCCACTTAAACTTCTGCCTAAAAATGAACATTTCGAAGATGCTAGAAGAGGACAGAACTATAGCCAGTGATAGAGAAAAATATGGTTTTTTTTCCTCTGTAAAATGAGATGAAATGGACCTTTGTGGTAATTTGCTTTGTGATTTTTAAAGGCAGATGTTTATGTATCTCTGATATATTCATATATTGTAGTAGGAAAATAATTACTCTGAAACATAAAATATTTCCAAATTTCACCCCAGAGAGACTTTGGATATATAGAACACTGAAACCAATTTGACCTGGACACAATAATGGTTTTCTTGAAACTTGGGCAAATTATCTAAGTTCTCTAGGATTCAGTTTCCTCTCCTATGAAATGAAAAAACTTGGACAAATTCACTTAGATGCAATCTAATATGATCCTATTACATATAACATTTTTTGCTTAAAATCTCTGTTATATTAAGAAAATTGGAAAACTCACTGAAATTCTCCTTCAAAGAATGTTTATTAAAATTATATTCATATTTCCTGATACCTGTGTCACACAGCTTTTTGAATTCTATACTCTATCACTCAATCAAGTTTAATATTCAGCTCAGAGTCACTTCAAGGAAACAAATTGAATTTCCAACTCTTACTGTTTTTTTTTCTTCTTTTATCTCTTTTTTTTGGTCAAATTTTGCCCAGTATCTCTTGAAGTTGTTTGCTACTTACACTAACTCCTTTTTATCAGTTCCTCTTCATGTAAATTGTGGACCCTCTTTGGACCTTTATGTATTTACAACAAAAATTATTATGTATGAACTGAGTGAATAGCAATACTCATGAAAATAAAGCTATCATCAATTATAGTCCATGACAGTACTTTTTTCCCCTTAGAAAAAGAAAATATAAATAAGTAATCCTGAATCTAATCTTCCTTCTTTCATTGCCATGGTGACATCTCAGTACAAATACAAGTTTGAGCTTTTAGATTCTCTTTTCAGAGTAATGCAATTGAACATAATATAAAATATTTTTTCAAAGATATTCAGAACTTCTTATTTGAATCACAAGTCAACTGAGAGAATTTTGATAAGTTATATTGCCTCACTGAAATGCAGGCTTCATTATCTGTAAAATAAATATCCAGATCAGTAATTTTGAATCTGGGATCCAAGAACTTAAAAAAAATAAGAAGAAACCTCAGAAGCCATCAAGTAGAACCAAAAATTGATGACTATGAAATTCATGGCACAAAAAAATTAAGAGCCTTCTATCCTGGAGGATAATTCAAGTCTAATCTAATTCCTAAATTAGACAATTCTCTATTTCTGTGCATTCCATAATTTTGACTGCACAATTTTTGTAAAGAAAATTCCCAGGGAGTAAATCTGATTGAAAATTCAATAAACATAGGATAAGACAATAGAATTGAAATGACCTTATGGATGGTTCGAACCAACTTCTGCTTCTTGTAGATTAGGAAATAGGTCCAGAGATGTTAAATGAGATAACCAACAGCAAAAAAGGTAATGAGAGGCAGAACCAGCTATTCCTAGATATTTCCTCCATTAAAGACTTAAACTGGTTCATATTTATTCATCTTGGCATGAACTTTATTATCAAAGGCTATGCCAACAAATCACAACCTCTGTAATGTTCTGTTACTCTGGAAAGAGTTCAAATATAGATCTAGAAATGAAGGGATTATATGTCTTAAACAACCTACCCAACCTACCTACTCTGCAGAATGATGAATTCTTAAAAAAAGAGCCAATCACAAGGTCATTCTAAGGTAGAGAAGGTTTGTGATATGTATATCCATGAGTAAAATCAAATATCCTTTAAATTTTAAAGCAAGTACTCTTGTATATTTTAATAGTGGTACAAATGAAGAAAGTAAACAAACATTATATTATTATGGCAGTTGTTAAAGATTCCTTTTTGGAATTTATTCAGTTTTTCAATTAATTTTCTGAAACATTAAGAAATTTTCTGTCTCTTTCTGTCTGTCTGTCTGTCTCTCTCTCTTAAGAAGTCATTATTTATTTTCATATACAACACTTTTTTTAGGTTTTTGAAAGGCAAATGGGGTTAAGTGGCTTGCCCAAGGTCACACAGCTAGGTAATTATTACTGACTTGTGGAGGGAGTAGAAAAGGGAGGGAAGGAGAAAAACATTGAACTCAAAACATTTTTTAAAAATGAATATTGAAAATTGTCTTTAAGTGCCTGAGGCCATATTTGAACCCAGGTCCTCCTGATTCCAAAGCCGGTGCTCTATCCACTGCGCCACCTAGCCACGCCACACAATAATTTTAAAGAAAAATCAACACTTTACATTCAGTCTCTCTGATTCAAAACAGCCATATTTTTACCTGCTGTGTTGACAGGTTCCTAATATCAAAATCAAGAACTAATGTATTCCATCTGTCACATTAACCACGGTTTATTACTTATTCACTATTATTTTGAAGACCATTCTAATGTCTATTGAATTATGCATGAAGGAAGAGAATATTTACATATTTCTTTTTGTCAACAGCTCATAGTTTTAGGAAAGGACACTCAATGATTTGGCCCTAAATGTTAAAGAATGTACTTCTAGTTAACATTACTTGTCACAGTGATACTTAGAGGAATGTCATTATTTCTGCACTATTGTTATTATAGTACTTTCCCAATCTTATCATACTGTAAGTTCAATGGATAAGGAAGATCAAAAGATATTTTTGAATGCCAGTACCACGTCATAAGGTCAATGTTTCCAATAAATATATATTAACCACCTACTATGTATGAGATGCTGGATTAGAATAAAGAATAGAAAGCAATGAGTCCCTGATCTCATGGAGTTAGTAGATTACTAGAATAATAAGATCCATTGCATCCATAGAGTTTACATTTATGAAGCATCTAAGCACATAGGACTGTATTAAGTGGTAGGGAAGGAATAATACAAAGGTTAAATATCAAAATTTTTGCTCTAAAGGAGTTTACAGTGTGGTAGAACACTAAAGATGCATACGATAAGATACAAGTACAGATAGCTAAAATGAATGATATTATCTGATTGATGCATTTGGAAGTGACAAAACAAAGTATTACATGCAGTCTAAGGGGAAAGTTCAATATTTAACAGGGAAATAAGGGACATTTTGTAGGTTGAAAAATAAGCATTTTACAAACTTTTAGTCTCTGAGACAAGATTCAGAAAGAAATACTTTAAAAAAACTGATGGTACAGAGATAACTTTTTTCTTAAGTTCACAGTGAAAGGGTTCATGAAGAAGGCAGTCCTTATATTGTTCTATAAATGAAGGAAGTTTCATGAGCAAAAATAGAATACATTCACTTCCTTTCATAAGAAAGAGTCTACATAGGGCACATAAGCATGGTATAACACAACAAGACCAGACAAGAACTAGTAGTTCAGCTTGGCTAAAGCATAGAGTGCATGAAGATGAGTAATTAGAAACAGTGAATGGAAAGAGTTTGAGATCATATCATCATGACCAAAAAATTAGATTATATGATTAAATGATATTTAAATAGTATGATTAAATAATCTTGGAGAGTCTTGAAAAAGACTAGGTCTTGGAAAGATCTAGTTTGGATGTGATCCACTCCCCTTATTTTAAATTTGACAAAACTAAGACCCAAAAAGATGAATTAACTTAGCTGACATTGCTCTGCTAGTTCCTTTTCTATAAAATGGGGACAGATAGGATTGCTGTCAGAAAGTATCAATGTTGATGCTGTTAATTAACAATAATAAAAGGACTAAGACCAAAATGCATAGGTCATGATTCCATGGTCCCTGTTCAATGTCCTTTCTATTATTCCTCTTGGCTCAGGTATTCTGCTGAGAATTCTTATTTCATGTAATACCATTCCTAGTAATCAAGGTAGCACTAATAACTTCTGAATTTCCATGAACATCATAGAACCTCTGCAAATCTTTTTTTATAGAGTGAGATCTGAAGCAGGAGATGGTTTTGGGTAAAATTTGTCTTACCATGCCCATTATGTGGTACCAGTTTCATGTCTATTCTCAGTCTCCCAGGTTCCCCAAATCTTCATCTTATTTTTTTATCTTATTTCTATTAATATATATATTTTTCTAGAAAGAATCTGATAAACTGGTTTCTTCAGACCTTCAGTTGATCTTTGTTTAGAGTTCTTGACAGTTAGGTTTTACACTAGATAGAACTTGGGCACTGAGATCAAAAGACCTGAGTTCATATCCAGATTCAGATACTAAATATGAGACCATGACAAGTCATTTAATCCGTTTGTCTCAGTTTCTTCATCTGCGAAATAGGGATAATAAAAGCACCTACCTCCCTGGGCTGTTAAGAGAATTGAATGAGATAATATTTATAAAAGACTTAGCACAAGGCTTCACACATGGTAAACAATGGCTAAAGGCTATATATTATCATTATTGCTGGTAATAATGACAAATTATAAATAATTCATGCCAGTCCATCTTATTTCATTCCAGCCAATGTATTTCCACAGAGCTAAAAAGAAGACACACTAGACATGATGGAATTGTTGTTGCTGTGTAGTCATTTCAGTTATGTCTGACTTTTTATGATCCCATCTGGGGTTTTCTTGGCAAAAATCTAGGAATTTCCTTCTCCAGGGCATTTAGCAAATGAAGAACCTAGTCTTTATCCTTTTTGCAAATTATGCAATAATTTTGAACCTCTGGAATGAATGTGTGAATAAGTTAGAATGAAAGGAAGCTGACATCAGCTTTTAAAGGCTAAGATACTAGAATAATGATGGTGCCCACAATAGAAGTGGGGAAGTATGGAAGAGGGGAGGTTTAGTGGGAAATTTAATAAGCTTTGTTTGGGAATATGTTGAGTTTGAGATATCTATGGGACATCCACTTTGAGGTAACCAAAAGCCAGTTGGCAATGTAAGAATCAGAAGAAATTAATGTTATAAAAACATAGTGAAGAGAAAAAATCTAGACAGAGATGATCATCAGTATTAAATACAGAAGAGACGTTAATGAGATTGAAGACTAAGGAAAGTTCATTAAATTTTGTAACTAAAAAATCATTAATATTTGAGGAAAGTAGGTTATATTGGATGATGAGATCAGAAATCAGATTGTAGATGGATTAGAAAAGAGTATAAGAACAAGTAAAAACCCTGAGCACAAGCAGATTTCTAAAGGAGTTAATTATAAAGAGCAGGAATGGTTACTTTGAATTGTTTCTATATAAACTTTATATTTGCTTATTATCCAAAAAAATATGTATATTCCCCCTTATTAATTGAAAGTTTCTTAAGGGCAGACTCATTACCTAACAGAAGGCCTGCCACATAGCAAAGACTTAATAAATATTTATTTAAGCAAAGTGAGAAGCAGTGAACCATTTAAATATTGACTATTGAATTAATATTTTACACTAGAGGCAACATAGGGCTGTTAAGGGTTTTTGACCCAGGAATAACAGGGCTGCATTATTACTATTATTTTTATCAGCTGTGAGAAGGACACCCTGGAGAGTAAAGAGACTGGATAAAGGGAATTAGTTAGGAGACCAATTCAATATTTTTAATTCAAGGTGATAAGGGACTAACCTAGTATTGTGGCAAAGTCAATGGTGAGAGAAGACAAGGATGTCAGAGAGATTATGAAGATAGACAAATTCAATACTGCTCATTAAAAAGATTTTCAGGAAAATCTAGTCTTTGCTTTTCACTAGTTAGGTGCTTTTTGGAAGTCATTGAACTTCTATGTAACTTCAGCTTTCTCATTTATAAGGAAGGATAATATCTGCATTGGCTGTCTCACAGGCATGTTGTAAAGAAACTGCTCTATATTTAAAGCATAATCTCTAAATGAGAGTTATCATTCTTGCCATTTTTTTTCAGGAGAGGAGATTGCTGAAGTTGTGATTGAGTGACTTATTTGTTCATTCAACATATTTATTTAGAGTATATTATGCTTATAGCATTGTTCAAGGACTTCAGAATATTAAGGAACATAAAGTATAGCTCTTTGTTCAAGGAGCTGATGATTTAGCTGCAAACACGTACATGGAAAGCTCAATAACAATGCAAAAGCAGTCTCTCTTAGAGATCTAGAGAGGCTATTTCTAACTCTTGAGATTATTAGCTATAATAAAACCATGAAAAAACACAAAAACAAAATAAAGCATCAATAAAAAATACTTTGATTTATTTAAGCTTATTTCATACTTATTAGCACATGATTTCTAGTTCTTTTTTTGTTTAAATATGTTGATTACAATCAGTATGATGTGGTACTGTTGAACATGTAACAGTCCTAATTTACTTATTAATGCCAAGATCTTGGATAAGTCACAAGTCTCTGACTTGAAGTTTCTTCAAGTGTAAAAGGATGGATTTGGACCAGAATACTGCTAAGGTCTTTTAGTATAAAATTCTGTGATTCTATATTAAGTGTGAGGTCATTCAAATGGTCATATCTCATAAGTGAGCAGTAATACTGAAAGTTGTAAATAGTATGGAACAAATGAGACATTAATTCAGGGTTCCATCACCTGGAGAAAGTGGCCAGTGCACTTTAGTGCACTTACCTTGCCTCCCAGCCCTCCATTGGTCTATCACACTGAAATTTGATTATCCCCATTTCCATCAGAAACAGTAGATAGCTATTGCAAAGTCAAAATGTATATCACTACTGTATGCCCCCATGACCTTTTTTTTTTTTGGTTTCTGTAAGGAAGTGGGGTTAAGTGACTTACCCATGGTCACATAGCTAGGAAATTTTTAAGTGTCTGAGACTGAATTTGAATTGAGGTCCTTCTGACTACAGGGCTAGGACTCTTTTCACTGTGCCACCTAGGTGCTACCTCCCATGACCTTTTTTGTGGGAAAGGGGAGGGGAGATAGGGAAAGAATCATTAGTGGTTAGTTATATGGTAGGGATATAGGTTAGGCTCTAGGAGAAAGCCCAGAGAAATCTGTCAAGAGATTACTGTTCTAGTGAATTCAAACAATATGGAAGCCCCTTGAGGGGAGGAAATATTTTTTTCTTTGTATCCTCAATATTTAAAACATAATAGACCCTTGATCAATGTTGGTTCCTAAATTTAAAACCTTCTTTGATATGGAGGTAGAAATCAAGTGAACCTTCTTTTCCACATTGCCCACATCTCTGCAACATCCTTATTCTTAAGTTGATATGGCAAGTAAATGTATCATTAAATCTGAAGTGAATGCAACAAAAAGTACTGCAGAAGTTCAGAAGAAGCAGAGGTTACTTTTTTTCTTATGGATTCATAGATGAGATGTGCTAGATTAGGAAAAATTTGAATATGCATAAAACATGGAAATTATATCCCCAGAGGAGATCCTAGCATGAACAACACTACAGAGACAATATTAAGTAAGTGTGGTTAAGACGTAACAAGTAAGGAGGACAGCCTGGTTAGAGAAGAGAACATATTTAGGGAATTAGTAGTTAATGGTAAAAAATAAAATCATTGACCTAGAGCTCAAGGGACCTCAGAAGTTATCTAGCTGATGCCTCATTCTTGACATGAGGAAACTGATGCCCCTAGATGTTAAATGGCCAATATGTCCAAAGTTGAACAAGTAGTATCAGGTTTAATACATAGAGGCTTTTCAATATTGTGCTAAGAATTCTGATCTTTATTCTTCCTGACCTATAAAAAATTTTCCTTTAGAGATTTGACATTATGACATCAGAGAAGATTGTTTTATAGACAGAAATACATTTCGTAGATGACTAAACCGAGTTCTAGAGAAGTTAATGATTATCCAGGGTCACAAAGTATTAAATAGAAGAGTCATTATTTGAATCAAGGTCCTCAGACTTCAAATCCATTAGTCAGCAATTATCATGTCTAAAATGAAATCGTTATTGTCCTAAGTGATGCAGGTAATAAGAAAGGCAAAAAACCCAACAACAATAAAAATGTTCCCTTATTGAATGAAAGCAGAGTAGTGTTATGGTTAGACCTATTACTTAGACCACTTCAACAGCTCAGTGCACAGTAAACTGGAGTGTAGAGAGACCTAAGGCAGAGAGACCCAACAGAAGGCCATTGCATTAGTCTTGGATTGGGAAGATTGATGTTTGGACCAGGGTGGTGGCCATGTCAGAGGAGAGAAGAGTATGTAGATGAGAGATGGTATAGAAATAGAAATTACAGACCTGGCAATTAATTGGATATTGGAATGGCAATTGGGAGTGTGAAATTAAGGATGATGGTTAGTTTTTGAGCCTGAATGACTGTTTATTAATAGAAAGTTAGAATGGGAATGATTGGGGGGAAGAAAATGAAATGTTTTGGTCTATTGTTATACACACACACACACTTATGCATGTGTGTGTATATTATGTATATAAAAATCATCTGTTAATTATATATATGCATATGATTTTCTACCACACCAAATGACAAAAGGCTAGTATTTTAAAAATATCACATTCAAAAAAATAATAATGGGGCGGCTAGGTGACCCAGTGGATCCAGAACACCAGCCCTGGAGTCAGGAGTACTGAGTTAAATGTCTCAGACATTTAATAATTACCGTAGCTGTGCGGCCTTGGGCAAGTAACTTAACCACATTGCCTTGCAAAAAAAAATAATGATGATGATGATGTGGTTTTCTGCAAAGGATGGGAAGGAAAAACTACAAGCATGTAAATCAGTTAGGAAGTTCTTTCAATAGCCTAAAGGAGATCCAACGAAGATCTGAAACAAGAAAGTGACTAAAAGAGGGAGGTATAGGAGAAATTATGGAAGCAGTGTTCTTAGTGAGTCTTTCAGTATAGGAGGAGGAAGTGTCAAAGATACCTCCAAGGTTTTAAGCCTGGGTGACTGAGTGATGGTATTACTGATCAAAATAAGGCAATCAGGGGTAGGAGTTGGAAGAAATATAATGTATCTGATTTTAGACATGTTGAGTCTGGGGTGATCAACTATCAAAAAAATCTATAAGCTCAGAAGGTCAACTCTTAAGTAAGTTTTTCCTCCCTTTTATGATGTATTATTTTTTTCATTATCTCTGACATTAAGACAAGAGTTTATTTCTAACCTGAGTATCTTCTATTATTTTTTAACAGAGTTTATGAGATGAAATATCACAATTGTAAGAAATCCAAACACATATCTTCAATGTTTACTTCCAAAGTCAAACTGCCCCTGTAACCGTAAACATCACGGCCCTCCTACAAGATTTTTTTAACCTTACTTAAAATCTTGAGTCATAGTGGATACACTGATATTGCACCCTAGTTAAATAAACTGTGGTATAACACTGTGATATTATTTCACCTTAAAAAAATTACAAATGTGAGTCACTCAGAGAAAAATGGAAAGGATTATTTGAACTGAGGCAGTGTAGGAGGCAGGAGGATGGACAACAATATATATAATCACTATAATAACATAAATGGAATCACCATGAAAAGAGAATTGAATTAAGATTAATCATGACAACCAATTTCATCCTGGAGAATAGTTAATGAAATGTACTTCCTGCCTCTCAGTGAAGACAGAGGGACTATCAGTATGGAAGTTGTACATCCTGTCACTTGACAGAGTTTTGCTATTTGGTTTTGCTAAAGCATGATACAAATAGGTAAATATATATATATATATATATTTCTGAATATATATATATATATATATATATATATATAGTATGACTATAGTATGGTATGCTTTGAATAATTTTCCTATAGTGTGAGGTGAACTCATTGTGTGTTGAAATGTAAAATATGAATGTAGCAATAATACTTGAAAAACTAGATTAATCTTGCTTATTAGAAGGAAATATATATATATATATACATATATATACATATATATATCCTTTTTGTATGATTATTAAACCTGGCACAATGTTCATTCATACCTGAAAAGAAAAAAACAGTTCATTCTACAAATGAAGCAAACTGAATTAAGTGTCTTGCCCAGGATGCTGCTGCAAGTAAGTGGGCTTAGACCAGATTTGAACTCACAAAGTGGAGACCAGCACTTTTTCCACTGCTGAATCTAGCAGGCTGAAGAGTCTAGTGAAGGCAACATAAAAGAAAAAAAATAAAGTCATAAAAATGGAAACAATAAAGAAGTATTTGTGTATGTTTGTGTTTGTGTGTGTGTGTGTGTGTGTGTGTGCGTGTATACAAAGAAACAGAGACAGCATTAGAATTATTTTTGTTTTCTATTCCTGTCTTTTTTCTTTTTAATGTAAGTTGTAATTTATAATCAGTTTCACATAGAATGTTTTTATAATCTTTGTTCATGGAAATGATAATTTTTGTTCTTTTTCAATATCAGAATAGTCAATATTTATTTGTGTATGTGTGTGTATACTTAGACACAGATATATTGTTACTCAGTAATGAAATAAAGCTAAAAACCCTTCTGAGTTATTTATACATATTTTTATGTGTATTTGTATATACAAACACATCTTGGACAGGAAATAGATATAGACAGTGAACTGGGTATAGAATTGAAGAGAAATCAGACTGGATCCCATTTGAGAAATTATTGATCACATGCAATAATTTAAAAAAAGTTAAATATCCTGAAAAATTCCTCTTTTTTTTAAAACAACAATGCCATTTGGTTATTAACCATATTATGAAACTTAATTCTTGAGAAGGGAAAAGAAAAAAGTAATATGAACTTTATTCCTTTTGAATTCAACTTGTTTATATTCTATTTTCTATGGGAGAAAAATAAATATGTAAGGTTCTTTTGGTACTTGTCCAAAGACAATGATATCAGATGAATCTCTATGTGCATTGACTAATAGGATCATATTGGTGTTCAGTTGTGTTCAACTATTTGTGAGCCCATTTGAAGTTTTCTTCTCCTGCTCATTTTTACAGATGAGGAACTGAGACAAACATGGTGAAGTGATTTATCCAGGTTCACATAAATAGCAAGTGTCTGAAATTAGATTTGAACTAAGGGAGATGAATTTTCTTGACTGTAGGTCTGGCACTCTATACATTGTGCTAAATAATGTATGTGTATATATATTTATTTACTTGTTTTCATGTTTATTTATATACCCATCACATATACAATTATCCAAACATATGTGTATGTGAAGAGGTGCCATATTTGTGTTTATGCATGTACATACATATGCACACATCTATGTATGCATATATATATTTTGTATGAGTGCATGCAAATAGGTATGTGCGTGCATTTATTTAAGTGTATATATTTATATGTTTTATATTCATTCATTCATTCATTTTACTTTGTACATGATAGTCCTCACTTCTGCCCACAGGCCAAAATGAGGGCAAGTGAGAGTACTTGCAGAAGCACAGCCATATTTTAGTCCTTGGAAAAAAATATGACTAACAAGAATTTTAATTTTTTTCTTTTATTTTTTTGAGGATATACCTTTTCTTAATATAAATGTACCTTATCCTATTTCTGCCTTTATAACAATATTCTGACAGTTGTAAAAAAGTCTTTTCCTAGACTCTGTATAAATTATATTAATGCAGAGTGACAGCACAAGGTCCTGTGACAGCACAAGAAAACATAGTATCCCTCAAAATGTAGGAATTGATCAGTTTTCTATAGGCATTTTATATTTTTCTGGGGAGTTGGTAAGAGAGATGGCATCTTCATTTTCCAACTCTGCATAATATTTTCTTAGTAAAAACACACTGCAGACAATCAGGCTAGATAATATGCATTTGCATAGCAACTTTCTTCTGAGGTGAAAACATTTTACAGATGTTGCTTCATAAAGTCTCAAAAACATCCTTGTAGTATTACTATAATCAACTTAATTTTACATTTATATATCAGCCTCTAATCAGCGCCAGAGTCAAGGAAGTAATTCCCTCTCCTCTGTATCTAACATTAGTGTATCTCACTTGTTCCTCCTAGACAAGAACTTATACTTCATGGGCTATCCAAGTCATCTAAATTGAGATACAAATTGTGGATACGTGTGTTTGTATTTCTCTTTATGTCCATATATATGTCTTTATATATCCACACATACTTACATAGATACATATGTATATATGCATATGTATGCAATAATATATTAATTCAAACATATCTATGTATATATGTACAAATATATATATATATATATATATATTTTTTTTTTTTAAGTATACCTCATAGGACTTTCATCTTTGAGTGCCAAATCTCTATAGATGAGGGCATTGTTTTCCTAAATTTACCTGAGACTTTTTCATTCAGTTCAACAATTTTATTCAACATACATTTATAAAATGTCTACACTGTACAAAGTTTTACTTCAGGGAATTAAAAAGCAAACAAATGAATAAAACAGACTATGACCTTCCACACTGAGAGGCAACATGTATTTCTGGATGAGTGATAAATTTTTAGGAAGAATGATGTGAATTCAAATCCTTCTTTTCACATTTAATATTTATGTTACCATAGGTAAGTCATTCAAAATTTCTAAACCTCAGTTTTCTCAACTTTAAAATGGGGATAATAACACCTTATACATATCCTTATTATTCAACATTGTGTAAAATTTGTAACACATTATCTTTCCTTCAACCTTCCCTGCTTGAAATATCCCTATTTGCTAGGAAGTATGACAGTATACTTCATGACATTCCTCTATGTGGGGCTCTAGGATAAGATGTAAAGGAAGTGTAAAGGAAAATAAATAGTCCCTTCCCTCAAGAATCTCACATCCTAATTGGCAGAAAAAATGTAAATGATTATATATATATATATATATATATATATATATATATATGAGAGAGAGAGAGAGAGAGAGAGAGAGAGAGAGAGAGAGAGAGAGAGAGAGAGAGAGAGAGAGAGAGAGAGAGAGAGAGAGAGAGAGAGAATAGATGGAAGGTAATTTAAGAGGGAAAGACATTATTAGCAGTAGGGAAGAGGACTGGGAAAGGTCTGCTGCAGAAAATGGAATTTGAGCTGAGTCTTTAAAGAAATCAGGAGAATTAAGAGATAGAAGTAAATGGGGAGAAAAATTCAGTCTTTTGGATAAGCAACCAATGCATAAGCTATGTGCATCTAGTCCAGCTACAACATGTATAGAGGGAAGTAGAATATAAAAAAGTCTGGAATGGTAGGAGCCATGCAATAAAGGACTTGAAATTAAAAGCAAAATTTACATTTGATCTTACATCTGAGCAATAGCTAGCCACTGGAGATCTTTGGCAATAGGGGGTTGACATGATCCAGACCCATGCTTTAGAAAAATCATCTTGGCAGCTGATTGAAAGATGGATTGGTGTGAAGAGAGTTGAAATAGGCAGACCAATTAGAAGGTTATTATAATAGAACAGGTGAGAGGTGTTGATCTTTGAGAATAGAGAGAAGGGAACATATACTTAGGAGATACTCTGAAGGTAGAAATTACAAAGTTTGGCAATGGTTAAAAAGTGGGATGAGTGAAAATGTAATGTCATGATTGATACTGGCATACTTCCTAGCAAAAAGGGATATTCCAAAGAGCAAGGTGGGGGAAAAGATAATGTATTTCTAATTTTACATATTGAATTTAAGATATTTGATATTCTTAAGAGGAACTTTGTGTACTGATGAGCAAGATAGATTTAAAACTCCATTAAAATGTTTAGTACAATGTGGGAATGTTTGTCATAACTTCTTAAATATAAGGGGTATCATATTTCTAATCTTTGCAATAACTGGGGGAAGGAGTGGAGGAAAGAAAAGAATTTGGAACTAAAATTTAAATGAAATTCAAAAGTGCTTTTAAACATGAAGTTTTATATACATATATATATATATATATTAGCTACTATCATTTTATAAATGTTGGTAATTGTTGTTGCTCATTATTATGTGTTGCTAAATAAAGTATAAGATAATTTGAAGAGACAATTGAAGGGATTGGCGGGATTTGGGAAGGCTTCACAGAGAAGGTGTACCCAAGTTTATCCTTGAGGAAATAGAAGGATTCTAAGAGGAAGTTAAAAGGAGGCAACACATTAGATGGATGAGAGACATGTGAATACACACAGTAAAGAAATGGAATAATTAGTTGGAGGATGTCTAGTTGTCTAATCCAGGTGAAATGTAATGGTTGTGAATAAGAGCAATGTGAAGTTGGAGTTAATTGTAGAGGCATTTTACAATGACATTAAAGAATTGCATATTAACCAAGCCACAACCAGAAGCCATTGTAAACTTTTCAAAAGGGGGACAACACAGTTAGAACTTTTCTTTAGGAAGTTTACTTTTTTAGCTATATGAAAGATGAATCAGAGAGTAGATGTAGTCAAAGAAGGGAAGAAAATTTAGAGACTATTAAAATACTGCAAAGGGAGAGGTAACTGAACTCAATGTCCAAATAAGTGATGAGAAAGGGATGGGTGTGGGAAGTAGATTCAAAAGGAATGTAGAACTGATTGACTAAAGGGAATGAGGGCTGAAGAAAAAGTCCAATTCATATTGGATAGTCATATTTAATTGTTATAAAGTAAACAAATTTCAATGTTTACTGTAATATTGTTTAAGAATAAATAGATTTGAGATATGTGGAAAGAAAGGTGAGAATATGCAAAGTGAAGCATATAGCATAAATGCTTATTCAAGGTAGTAAAATCTTTTTAGGAGAAATAATTTATTGTTGGTGATGGTGATGGTGTGGTTTTTAGTTGTGTCATTATTAAGAGGTTATAAAACATAAGTGGAAAGTTTACAAATTGATAGATGATCAAAGTTAGATGTAAGTTTGAAAACCATCTACTCTGATTCCTTTATTTTTCTGTGTTTGCCATAGGTTATGGGAAGCCTTATATAGTCACATGTCACTAAATTTTAAAAGGATCTCAATGGCCATCTGGTTCAATCCATTTTCTTTAAAAGATTTTGTTCATGAAGCATATACTTTATCCATTAATCAATTAAACCTTATTAGATGTCTTTTAAAAATCTATGTTAAAAGAAATGTTCCTCAATCATTTATACCCTTTGATTAGTAATATATACACCAGAGAGGTTATTGACTAAGGAAAAGATCTGTATTTAAAAAAAAATTCACAGCATTGTAAGGTATAGAGAAGAATAAACTAGAGAAAAATGGGAACACAAATGTGATGCATAGTGGAAAACATAAATACAAAAGAAGAATAATGCAATGATCACAATAGTGCAAATGATATTGATGTAAAAAACTGACAAAATATATTGATCAATATTAACATAATAGGGGCAGCTAGGTGGCGTAGTGGATAAAGCACCAGCCCTGGAGTCAGGAGTACCTGGGTTCAAATCCGGTCACAGACACTTTATAATTACCTAGCTGTGTGGCCTTGGGCAAGCCACTTAACCCCATTTGCCTTGCAAAAAACCCCCTAAAAATTAATATAATGGTATCAAAGTTAGAGAACAAATCCTTATTTTTCTTTTAACAAATGGGAAAAAATAAACTTTAGAGGACATATTGTTTAAATATGTATAGGTAAATTTAAAACTAATGGATAAATTAAAAAGCTAATATATGAGCAAATAATGTAACCTAACATGAAGGAGGCATTAAAGTATTGTGTGAAGAGAGAAAGAAGTCTTGAATTCTGAAAGAGCTGGGTTCAGGTCCTACATGTGACAAAGTTAAGCTTTGTGAACCTGGGCAGATTGTTTAATCTTTTAATCTTCTACTTTCTATGGCCTGCTCCATAACTTTGCAGACTAAAAATTGCAGAGAAAGTGCCAAACTGCCTTCATAGAGAAAGATTATCAGAGAAAACTTCCTGTATTGATAAAGTCACTGATTCAGTTGAAACTTTAAAAAAAGAAAAGACATTTTAAAGAATGAACTATGTAGTCTTTACCTCACCTCACCATTTTTGACTACACCATAGGAATGGCATATAACAAGAAATATTCATGGTGCCATGTGTACATGTGCTAAACTAATCCCAGTTTTTGACTTGAACTCTATTTTTTTCATGTAAACTAACTGACACCCACATCTCAAAGAATTTTCTCTTTGGATTAGATGGAGAGATGAAGCATGTGGAATGTATTTTCATTAGGTTGTAATGACTTTTTTTTAAGGTTTTTTTTTTTTGCAAGGCAAATGGGGTTAAGTGGCTTGCCCAAGGCCACACAGCTAGGTAATTATTAAGTGTCTGACACCGGATTTGAACCCAGGTACTCCTCACTCCAGGGCCGGTGCTTTATCCACTGCACCACCTAGCTGCCCCAGTTGTGATGACTTTTAAGGAAAGTTATTAAAGTAAAGATATAGTTTTAATGTTGAAATGTGTTTTTGGGTCAAGGTTATGAGGAAGTAGATCTCAGGTGTAGGAATCCTATTTTAATTTGGAAAACCTATTTAAAAGGAGTTGTCCTTTCTATTATTCTTTAAAATCAAGTTAAGATGCTGACACCTAGGCCAGTAGTCAAAGGCTTTTGTTGGCTTCTGAGCATTCATCAGTTTGTCATTTTTATTCGTCATTTACATATGGTTCACTGATAACTGACAGCAACTTTATCCATCATTACATATGGCCCATTAACGGTTGACAGCTGTCAGTAAGGCAAAACTCACTCAAGCCACTCTCCATTCATGATGTATAGGCAAACAGAGGGGAGAGAGCCTGAACCAACCACCTGTTCAGACTGTCTTCATTTGGCATTAATTAACTCTGTTGGCTGGAATTTTCCTTCCACTACAGTAGAAAAGATCTAGTTCAAGGAAAATGTATTTGGCTGAAATTGTTGGTTTGGGCCAATCCTGTTTTGCTTTTAAGAAACACTACCCACACCCATATGCATCAGTTTATTCCATCCCCAAATATTGTTTTTGTCACTGTGTAGAGAGTCTCAGTGTGATGACATAAGGTACTTTTAAAAATCTAATGAGTGACCCTAAAATTGTGATACTTGGAATTTTATATATTTTTTATATTTGTTGAACACAAGCATAGAAACATGCCACTTACTGTGGAGAAAAGAAGGAAGGACATGGTATCCTTGTCTTCAAAGAGCTTATAGTGGCTGGGCTGAAAAATTACAAAACATACTAAGAAAACTTCTAATTTCCAAGATTTGAATTAGAATACAAGAGAACAATATAATAGCTGTCCCAAAGTAGTATTTCATTTATTGTGAAATTAATGGTCTAGATAAACATCGAGAGAAATTTTTATTTGTCTCTTGTATTTAAAAACTAGATTATTGTATTGTATTTAAAAACAAGATCATTTCCCTTTTCTACTTTCTCATCCAGAAATCAAGCATTGTGGGAAATCTTGGGCAAAATTTACCAGCCAGGAAGATCTAATCAAAGACAATATAGAAATTCTAAGCTTAAGTGAATGGCTAGATTCCTGCTCACTATGTTTACTCAGACTGATCTGGGAAAATACAGATTCTACTTTTGGTCAGATGGGTGATATGGATATTGATATTTCTTTGAAAAGACAACTGAGTGATCAAAGTCATGTCCCCTAACCCCTCATTAGAATAGGTCCACATCTCATGATAATATTCATTTTTTCTCATTAAATATTGATCAATAAGAATTGATTGCCCCTCTTTGGAACATCCACACTTCCAGGAGCATAAAAGCTTAGAATGGGTTCCTTGAGGGGTCTTTGGCATTCATGAGGGTCACTGACCCTTTTATTAATAACATGGTTAATTACCCAGGAACTATGACTCTCACATTTATTAAGCATCACCAAGCATGACTTCTATGGTTTATTAAAGAAATTGGACATAAACTAAGTATGAAAAGCTTGAAGACAGGAAGAAGATATATTCTATATAACTACTTTCTAGAAGGGAGTAAGAGTCATATATAAATACATACATACATATATATATATATATATATATATATATATACATCCATAATATGTATGTGAGTATATGTATTAGTTTTATATATATATGCATGTATGTATTGTATATATATATATATATGTATATTTAGAGAGAGAGAGAGAATGAAAAAACAGAGGAGAAAAGAAAGAAAAGTATACTGTGTTTTTGTTGCTGCTGATATTATTTGTATAAATTAGTTACAATGCAATTATAATCAATGTAAAGAAACAAGTTCAGTAATATCAAATATTTATTTTTATTTTATGAGGCCACTCAAAACTATAATGAAGACTTATTTGCATATGGTACAATGATACACTGTGAGTGTACATCATCTTGGGAAGAGAGAGATAGGTGATAGGCTTTCATGGAAGGAAGTATGCCCAAGGATGAGATTGCTGGCATCCTCTAAATTTTGCGTCTAGTAATATCCCTTAAGTTTCATCTCTTAGTCACTTAAACCCTATAAATTTATTAACCACTATTCTAAAGATGGCTTCTGTCAACTTCAAACAATATATTCTTTTTCTAATCTATTCCTTTTACACTTTTTTCTTTGAGGTGGGGGAAGAACATGTTTTTAATAATGTGGTAATGCACATATTAGATCCCATGGTAGATTGGAGTGAAATATGACTATAAAAGAGTCAATAATTCAACTCAAAACACTGGCTATGCCACATCAGATCTGCAATATGTTTATGTAAGCTTCACTCTTAAATATTTATGCAATATTATGCAGGAGCTAGTCGAGTATATCTTATTTTTATGTAGTAATAATGTCCAAAATTTGTTGAAAATCATGTGTGCAGGGGTCAGAGCCAAGATGGTGGAATGAAGGCAGGAATTCCCAGAAATTCATTCCCCCAAAACTCCAGAAGCCATCAAATTATGAATCTAGCCAAAATTTAGAGGGGCAGAACCCACAGTAAGACTTAGTGATAGAAGTTCCACAGGAACTTAAAAGTTTCACAGGACACAGGTCTCTTTTGCCAGGATGGGGATTGGAAAAAGCTACTGTGAGCACAGCCTGGCTGAGTGACTAGATCCCTGGGGGCACCTGGGTATGTGAAGAGGGTCCAGTTTCTAGATCTCCTGACCCAAGGATCACCTGGAACAGATTGAAGGGGTGGTGAGAGAACTCTGATGAACCACAGTGAGAGCAGAGTGAGCACTGGCCTCAGAGCAGCTCTGTAATGAGAACCTGCAGTGGGAATTGGGGAAGCCAGCCTGCACTTCCAGAGTGCAGCCCACAGACAGTAAGGAGGTTGGGGGAGACTGCAGAGATCTCTCTGCTCCCCTGAGACAGAATTCTGCTGTTTGCTTACACTCAAATCCAAGTTGCAGTGTGGGTCCCCATACCACTACAGCCAAGCTCCAGGGCAGAGGGGAGGGCCTGTGGTCATCCACATACCAAAGCACAGGCAAGAGAGCAGTCAGAGCCTCTCATAATACCTTGGAGGAATTAAGGTCCCTGTGGTCCCCAAAACCCCTCAAAGCCTTGGAAGTGCTGTAAATCAGTCATAGGCTGAGGAAATGAGCAAACAAAAGAAAAAGAATATAATCATAGAAAATAACTTTGGTACCATGGAAGATTCAAAAGATGACAGAATTGAAACTTCTGTACCCAAAACCTCCAAGAGAAATAGAAAATGGGCTCAGGCTATGAATAAGCTCAGAAAAGGCTTTGAAAAGCAATTAAGGGAAGTAGAGGAAAAATTGGGAGGAGAAATGAGAGAAATGCAGATAAATCATGAAAACCAATTTGGCAGCTTTGTGAAAGAAATGCAAAAAATACTGAAGAAAATAATATGCTAAAAACCAGTTTAGGAAAAATGGAAAAAACAATACAAAAGGCAAATGAGGAGAAGAATGCCTTAAAAAGCAGAATTGTTCATATGGCAAAGGAGTTAAAAAAAGCTCTCTGAAGAACATAACTCCTTCACATGCAGAATGGAACTAAAGGAAACCAATGACTTTATGAGAAATAAAGAAGAAATAAAACTTCCAAAAAACCCCCAAATTAGAAGAAAATGTGAAATATCTCATTAGAAAAAAACAACTGACCTTGAAAACAGATCCAGAAGAGATAATTTAAAAATTATTGAGCTACCTGAAAGTCATGACCAGGAAAAGAGCCCAGACTTCATTTTTAAAGAAATAATTGCCCTGAGATCCTAGAAGCAGAGAGTAAAGTAGAAATTGAGGGAATTCATTGATCACCTCCTTAAAGAGATTCCCAAAACAAAAACTTCCAGGAATATTACAGACAAATTCCAAAACTCCCAAGTCAAAGAGAAAATACTAAAAGCTGCCAGGAAACAAACAATTTAACTACCATGGCTCTATAATCAGGATTACACAAGATCTGGCAGCTTCTACATGAAGGGCTCATAGGACTTAGAATATGATATTCCGGAAGGCAAAAGATCTAGGTTTACAACCAAGAATCAACTACCCAGCAAAACTGAACATCCTCTTTCAGGGGAAATGAAACAGGTGACTTTCAAACTTTCCTATTGAAGCAACCAGAGTTGAACAGAAAGTTTGATCTCCAAGTACAGGACTCAGGTGAACCATGGTGGGGGGTGGATGAGAAGGATTAACTAGAAGGAACTCAATGATGCTGAACTGCTTGTACTCCTGCCTGTGAAGAAGATACTGATAACTCATACAAACCTTATTTATAAAAGCAGTTAGAAGGAGCATATATAGACAAGGCACAAGGAGCTGAATATAATTGTATAATATAGTAACAAGATGGAGTCAGTGGGTAATAAAGTAAAGTACTGGAGGGGAAGAGAAAGGAAAGGAAGAAGGAGCTAAGATATTTCACATGAGTTAAGAAAGAGATTTTTCAATGAGTGGAACAGGGGAGTGCAAGGGGGAATGAGCCTTCATTCTCATCAGAAATGGTTCAGAGAGGAAATAACACACATACTTAATAGGGTATAGAAATCTATCTTACCCTAGAAAAAGATGAGAAGAAAGGGATGGGATAAGAGGGAATGGGGGGAGAGAGAAGGAGAGAATAGGTGATAGAAGAGAGGGAAGATCATGGGAGAGGGTACTCAGATACAACACACTTTTGAATAGGGACAGGGTGAAAGGAGAGAGAATAGAATAAATGAGAATGGGAAGGAATAGAGTGGAGGAAAATACAGCTATTAATAGCAACTGTAGGAAAAATATTGAAGCAACTTCTTTGGTGGACTTATGATTAAGCAGACAACTCATCCCAGAGACAGAGCCATTGGAATCTGAACACAGACGGAAGTACATTTTTTTCTCTCTCACGATTCTTGAGGTTTCTCATCTTTTTGGTGGGGAGGGGGATTTATGTTTACTCTCACAGCAAGATTATTACAATAATATTAAATAAATACCCCCCCAGGGGTGGCTAGGTGGCATAGTGGATAAAGCACCGGCCTTGGAGTCAGGAGTACCTGGGTTCAAATCCAATCTCAGACACTTAATAATTACCTAGCTGTGTGGCCTTGGACAAGCCACTTAACCCCATTTGCCTTGCAAAAACCTAAAACAAACAAACAAACAAATAAATAAATAAATAACCTCCCCTAAAAGAAAATCATGTGTGCAGACACCCCCCCCCAAAAAAAACAAAATCAGAAAAAGTTTTCAAATTATATCCATTAAAAATCCATAAACTTTTCACATATAGTGAAAGGCATATATACAATAGAGTTCACATTGAAAGATAGGCTGAAGATTTTCTCAGCAATAAATTTTACATCTACAATTAAAAAAACGATTAATTTGGTTCTCACTTTGTTACAAGTTTTATTCAGAATTGATATTTTTTTGACCCTGTAACTGCATAAACTAATGTGCTGTGTAAGTTTGTATTTTGAGAGAAAAAAGGAATTAAGGATTATTATAATGAGAGATTTTAATGTGGATACATAATACACAAGATTGTGTTGGGGTAACTCCAACCAGATCTAACTATTAAAATTTTATCATTAATATTGAGACATTGAAAATAAATAAATGATATAAATCAAAGATTTTGTTTTGTTTATTGTTGGAACTTAAGAAAGTAATGAAGTAATCTGCTATTACAACAGATAAAATTTATGACATTTATTTTCAGAGAGATGGTTGTTAAATATTTACCAGCATAAAAATAAGCATTAAAATTTTGTATAATTGTACTTCAATATTACAGATGAATGAAGGAATACTAGATAGATAGATAACTAACCTAAAAGCCAGGAAGACATAGCTTCAAATCTGGTCTATCAAATACTGTCTGTG
This sequence comes from Macrotis lagotis, assembly GCF_037893015.1. NCBI lineage: Eukaryota > Metazoa > Chordata > Mammalia > Peramelemorphia > Peramelidae > Macrotis > Macrotis lagotis. The sequence goes on from NC_133658.1 coordinate 530,513,031, forward strand.
AAACCCTGGGTAGGTCATTAACCTCTCAGTATTCTAGGTACCTTTCTAACACTAGAAGTGGTAGGGGAAAAGATGATCAGTATTGGTAAGGATAATTTTCTAATCTGAATATTTCTTATGGTAATCAAATTATATGAATAATGCATCACCTGAACTTCAGTTTTGTTGAAATGGAAAGACATCCACCTTCACTAATACAGTGCACAACCTTCTCACCCCCAATTTGACTTTGTAGATCTTTGTGAATTCCTTAACACTGCCTTTGCCTCCACTACCAAAAAATCCCTTGTGGGTCATCTCTCTGGTGATGAATGTGTCTCAACTTAGCTAACTGTGCACCAGACAAATATATTTCATGAGCTCTTACCCCAAACCTTTCCAGGTTGCCAGGGAGTGCTGCAATTTTTACTTAGCATATACAGCTTTTGAAAATGAAAACTCACCTCCTGACCAATGGACTAGGACTTGAATGCAGATAATAAGCATAATTTGCACAAATTGAATGCTGTTTTATCAAACAAGTTTTATTAAAATGTATAGTATATCATTTTCTAAAACTGCCAGTATTGAAATCATGTGTGTATCAAGAAGCACAGCCATGAGAGTTCATATCTGTCTAGTTACAAAATGTGCTTCTTCTCTTTCAATTTGGTTCAGTAAGCATTTGCTAAGCCCCTACAACGTGTAAGTCATTTTACTTAGTCTCAGGTACTGATGGCAATCAGGAAGAGTCAAATCCTGAGGCATTCAGAATGTGTACAAGTCAGAGCAAATGTAGGTGACAAATACGTGGAAGTCACCAGCAAAAATGACAACTAGAGCCTTAAAAAGATTTCTCTTTCAATTAGGAAATTCAATCAATCCTGGAGTCTATGGATAGTGAAGTCTATAGATTGAAGAGAGATAAATAAGTGCACATTCCTGGGGTAAGGAAAAATGAGGAGGAGGAATGCCTACTTAGGGTAAATTCATACACTCAAAGTTACTCTGTAACTTAATATTTGATTATTTATTAATTCAGAAATTCTTGTGTTTGCTTTTTTGTTTGTTTACTTGTTTTTAGAAATCCACCTAAGAGGGATCATTTAAAAAGCACAAAGCTCTAGAACTTTGTCCTTAAAATGACAATGAGTTAAGATCTAAAAAATGACTAACCCTGGAGTGGGGAAACCAAGGTACTAATAATCAAGTGACTTGTCCAGGGATTATACAGTTAGTAAGTATCTGAGACCAAATTTGAACCCAGGTCTTTTTTAGTTGCAAGCCTGACAATCTATCTACTGTCTATCTAGCAAGCATAGATTAATCTGGAGAAGAAAGAGATTGGTGACTTGCACAATCTTCCCTCATTTAAATCCAATTAACTTGCATTCCATAATATTACATCACTGAAGACAAGATCCTATTTGTGAACAAAAGATAAACAACAACAAAAAATGGCTAAAGCAAACTTAAATAAGACTTTAAAATGCTTAAACCACAGGTGCCTAATGGTTCTGAAGGACTCTGATTCATATTCTCTCCAAAATTCCTCTCAACTTCCTAGAGGCATTTGGTTATTTTTATGTTTCTCTTTTATCCCAATGGAGTGCTAACTGTCTACCTGTCATTGTTCACTCTTGGCACAAGATGGCCAATCTATCTTCTTTTTCTATTATATAATTCCTTAACTCCTTTTCTTCTTTAAAATTCTTTATTTCACTTGTGATGGAAAACACCATCTTCATCCAGAGAAAAAGAACTATGGAGTCTGAATGCAAACCAAAGCATACTATTTTCACTTTTTAAAATTTGTTTTTTTCTTCTTGTTCTTATTTTCCCCCTTTAATCCTGATTCTGCTTTCACAACATGAGTAAAATGAAAATATGTTAAACATGATTGTATATGTGTAATCTGTAACAGAATACATACTGTCATGGGGCAATGGAAGGGAAGGAAAGGGGGTAGAAAAATGTGGAATTCAAAAATTTACAAAAGATGAATTTTGAAAACTATCTTTGGATGTAATTAAAAATTTAAATAAAATAAATAAAATAAAATAAAAAATAAAGTTCCTTATTTGCTATGTGCTACAATCTGTTCTATATTGCCCTCTTCTGCAATAAACATTTTTAATTCATTGATGAGAATGGATGCTACATCTTGCTGATATATTACTTAAAAGATGACCCATTGGTTTCAGCTTAGGACCAGTAAGAGAACTTTGAAATTTTCCAAAAGCAGTTTGTAAAATATGAGCATCTATATATGTATGTATATAACTTGTTATCTATATCCATATACACAATTCCATATAGTGTAGAGATATAGTGCTATATGTGCTTATATTTTGATCACTTTTTCATTTCAAAATATTTGGTTTCCTTTGTAGTTCAATGTATTTTATTTTATGCTTTTAAAAAATTTGTGAGAAAGGACCCTCTAAACTGCCAAAAGAATCAATGTTACACCCCAAAAGTTTAAGAATCCTTGCTCTGTAGCATGTCTACCCAAATGTTTGTTGAAATCTGGGCCAAACAAATGAAACCATTCTTGGAAGGTAGATGGATGGACCAAACCACTTTGAAAGACTAAATATCTCTTCCAGGAGACTATATGTCTCTTCTAGTAGTGTTTTGAGACTTAGACAATTAGCACAATCTCGTCTACAAAAAAGGAGCATATGGAGAGCCTCCCCATCCCCTGAGAATCCCTCTTGAACTTGGATTATGCACTGAATCCTCTATATCACACTAAGAAATATCTTTGATAAGCATATACAATGTTTGTTATCAGAAAGTTGTTGGAGGGAGTTATTTCGCTTGAGTTTTCCATGGAGTCTTCAATGACAGTGATGTCTGGATAGAAGTGTCTTGCTGTAAAAGAGCTTGTAAGGCTGTGTGAAGCATGTTACATGGAAATAATATGCATGGACCTTGAAATTTTGCTTTAGCTGTTAATTCTCTGCCTTCTATTACATTTCAATAAACAACAGAGAAATATAAGACCAGGTAAGTAGACATTAAGTCAATAGGTAAATGCCTGAGACAGAGTTTTAACCCAAATTATCACAATTTCTAGTCTAGTACTTTATACCTATTACTGGCTGAAGTATAAAAAGACAATATGAAAACCTGTATCTATACATATGAAGATTGTTGTGTTTGCTTAAGAAATAGAAAGGCAAGAAGTAAAAATATGTATTGTTCTATTCATTTTTAAAAAAATTAACACAGAAATATTAAGCACCTACTATATTATACAATGTGAGAGGCAATAAGCTTCAATGGATAGAGAGCTAATTTCATGGTGAGAAAGATTTGAGTTTCAATCTTGACTCTAACACATCCTGGCTATGGCTTTCTGTGTAACTGTGTAACTTTCTTTCACAGAGCCCTCAGGTAACTAGAGAGAGACAGAGACAGAGACAAAGACAGAGAGAGAGTCAAAGGGACAGAGACAGAGACAGAATGACAGATACTAACACAGAGTCAGAGAGACAGAGACAGACAGAGTCAGAGAGACAGAAAGAGACAAATGGAGACAAAGAGAGAGAATGACAGAGAGAGAGAGAGACAGAGACAGAGAGAGAGATGGAGAGACAGAATGAACCTCTACTGGGTGCATTAGTGGCAATGGGATAGATGATGCTCAGCAGTTAATTTGGATGCAGCATTATCCAGGTGGAATAAGGGGTAGTGGTGACTGATGATGGGAGCAGACCACAAAAAGTGAAGAAAGTAGGGCATGAGGATCTGCCTGTCAGGAAATGTCTCAGGGGAATTAACACTGAGACCCTGTGTGACATCACAACATGATGAATTCCTCAGAGCCCAATGAATCTGCTAAAAGCTTTCCAGTTAATATCACCTCTATTCTGACCTGTGAAATCTCTCCATTTCTATGTTAGTGTGTCACAGTGTGGGTGAAAACCCACCTCATGCCTAAGAGAGCAAGCCTGCTCTAAAAAGTCAAGTATGTGGTGAGGGTGGGGGAAGGGAGGGGAAAATGAATGAATGGCTTAATTTATGAAATAAAGAAAACTAGCAAAAATATTTTTAAATAAGGAAAATGTGTTCAAAACTGTCCATAAGCTCACTTTAAAGACAGAGGTAAGGAAGTTGTTGACTGAATTTAACAGAATACAAACAAAATGAACCAGTAAAGACAGAATATATAAGAAGTGAGAAAATATGTAGTGATGCAAGGCAAAAGGTTCTTTGGTTTCCTGGGTAACATGAGTCAGATTATAATGATCAGAGCTGAGGAAGCTTCTTTCAGAGGAAAAACAAGTGAAATGCCACCATGTTAGGCTCACTGCAGGAAAGTAATAGCATTTTTTAAGTGTATTTGGGTAACTATTCAACCAGAGGCTGGAGGGGATACATGAAACCTAAGGTATTGAAGATTTATTTTTTAAATGCATTTTCTCAGCAGGTAGACATGGTTATTTAATCAGTACTCCTATCTTGCATAATTGCACATTGATTGGAAGGATATACTTAGTGTCTTCCAAGTAAAATTGGGGATCCCTGTGATCAGGAAAGAATAAGATGGTGAAAAATAATTGCACACAAACTACAGTTAAAAAATGGATAGTTTAAACCCCATCTTAGTCACAGGAACGGCTAGTACATTTTGAAGGCAATCTTGATATTCCAAACATTGCTGCCTATCCATCCTATAAAATCCACTTGAATTCAATTCAGCAAAAGAAAATTAAAAAGATTCATCCAATTTGACATTTGAAATCCTGGAAAAGGTGGGATTGTTTGAGATTTTGTAGTTGTTGTTACTGTTGCCACTCAAAAGCAGGGCTTACATTGAGCCTTGGTACAATCTCCCCTTAAATTATTGCTACATAATTTACAGAGTAAATATGTTGCAGTAGCATATTTTTGTAATTTTATCAATTTTTAGAAATCAACAGTTTAACTTGGTAATTGAATGTACAACATATTTGTGAATGTATTTTAAATAATATTGTATCAATAAAGCTCCATGCACATTAAAAAAGATTTTTAAAACCTACAAAAATGTCAAGAGCATTCTTTCTGATTTCCTGTTAAGATGAAAAACATGACTTGAGCATAAATATGTCATGAGCGTTGTGTCCAATTTAGAAAGGGGAAACCCTATTAAGCCTGTACCGGGATATGTTGCAATGTTGCAGAATAGTGTCAACTGTGCAGCTGCCAAATATGACATCAATTCTCTCTCCTACAAAGGCAGGCATTGTGAAGGCCATTATTAATGATGCTCACACTTGTGCTCTCCTCCTATTTTCTTTACCAAGTAAGAAATCTTACAATTCCACTCACAGAATCGGTTTTCCAGAGAATAGAAAAAGACAAATCAATATGAACCTCAAAAGATTTGAACAGGAAATGATATGACAAGGTCATCTCTGTGAAAAATGTTTGACAGTAGTTTATCTTTAAAAAAAACAATTTCCTAGTGAATATGTTTCCATTCCCCCCCCCCCAAAAAAAACCCCAAAATCCTGGCAATGGTCATTAAAGTAAATGTATTAAAAACCTCCCATAACATATATTATTTGTTCCATATAGTGTATGTTTGGTTCCATCACTAAAGTCCTTTTCAGTGTTTGATCTGATATGAAAGTGATCCATAATTCCCATTTATTCATTGTTGTTTATTAGATGCAATATTTGTGAAATATCCACTGAGTTCAAATCATTTTATTGGCCCTAGTGATAATATAAGGTAAACAGATACACTTCCCACCTTCAGGAAACTTAAAATTTCATAGAGTGCAGAATATAAATATAGGTACCTTTGAAAAGCATGTGTAAGCTAATTTGTTAGAGAATTTCAAAATAAAATATGTTTGTGAAGGCTTAGAGAATAGGCAAGAAGGATCCAGTGTGAAGGATCAGGGAAAACTTCCTGGAGGAAGTCATATTTAAGTTTGACTTTAAGGACTAAATAGGAATTCAACAGGTAAAGAAAGGATTATCAGAAACACAGAGGTTAGAGATTTCAAGAGTGCTCACAGTAGAAAATGATATTATAAAGGTAAAATGATACCATTATGTGAAGGCTCTCTAAAGATAGGAAAAGGAGTATGAACTTAATTCATTAGACAAAAGGAAGACACTGCAGTTTTTTTAAACCTTAATAGTTCAACTTCTTGAATGACAAGAATGTTCCAGGGAATCTACTGAGTTCTGTTTTCACATGATGGCTATTAAACAATTTGCATTATAAATCCTATAATGAACTCAAATTCATCAAGTACAAAATAGTGAACACATTTTTCCTGAAACCAACTCTCCTTCTAAAGTATCTTTTTTTTTGAGGGTTGCCACCATTACTTCAGTCACTCAAGATTACAATAATGGAATCATCATTGAGTTCTCATTCTTCCTCATTTCATATATTCAATCAGTTACCAAGACTTGTCATTCTGTTTTTACCATGATGCCCTGTTCTTCTCTCATAGTCATCATCATAAGGGACCTTCATTATTTTTACCTTATACTACTGGAAGGGCAAGGAGTGGCATAATGGATAGAGTACTAGACCTGAAGTCAGGAAAGCCTAGTCATATCTGACCTCTGACTGTGCCTGAAGTAAGTCACTTAGTCCTGTTTGTCTCTGTTTCTTATGTATATAATAACAACAAGAAGAAAATCACAAACTATTCCATTGTCTTAGATAAGAAAATCCCAAATAAGATCAAAAAGAGTTGGATATGATTGAAACAAGTGAACAACAAAAATGATATACTATTAGAAAAATTTCTTATGGGGTCCCTTCATCTCAAGTCTCTCCTCTCAACAATACTTTCTTCAGACATTGTTAAAAGTAATATTTCTAAAACATAGATCTGACCATATCTCTCCTCCTGTTTAATAAACTCTGGCTGCTTCCTTTATTAAAACTCTGGAATCAAATATGAAACTCCTCTGGTTGACAAAGTCATCACAACTTGTCTTTAACCTACCTTTCCAACCTTATCATATATTACTCCATTACATATACTCTATATTGGATCATATCATCTTCTACCTCAGTGTTTTTGCACTGACTTTCCCCTCATATATGCAATGCACTGTCTCCTTATCCCGCACCTCTTAGAAGCTCTCATTTCCTTCAAAGCTCAGCTCAAATGAGCTTCTATAAGAAACCTTTCTAGATTCCTCAGAATACTCTGCATTTATTTTATCTGTACATGTAGTCTATGTTGTTAGAATGCAAGCCTGAGTGAAGGGACTGTTTAATTTTTGTCACTGTCATACTATAGGGTGGGAGGAGGTGTTTAGAATAGATTCTATATACTGGGTTCTGCATTTTGAATATGTTTGGGCCAGGCAGTAATTGGGGCTGATAGTTATCCCTGGATTGCCAACTATATTTCTAGAACTACTGGGGTTGGGAACTAGGAAAAGTGTCAAAGCATAACAGCCTGGTATGAGACCTATAAGGTGCAAGAAGATGTGGTAGCTTTGGAATAATCAATAAAATTATATAGAGAGGCAGTGGAGATAGAAAGCCAATCAAAACTTTCTATTTTAAAGATACTAATTCAGGCTGGAGGGTCAAATATTCAAGCTGAAACAAATACATTGGTTACATAATGAAAAGTTGGGATCCATTGGAAAAAGATCTTGATACAGGGAAAGATTGAAGACAAAAGGAAAAGGAAATGGAAGATCATGAGATGAATAGATAAGATCATGGGAACAGTGAACATGAACTTGGACAGAGAGAACAACAGGAGGATAGAACCTGGCATGAGTTAATGAAGAATTAGTATACAACTGATGTTTGTTCTTCATTCTTGAAGAGGACCATAACATCAAGGAGGTGATGCTATGACAAACACATGAATTGGAGTTGAGTCAGGGGTTGCTGTGCTAAGTGACCAGCCTCACTTACTCCTCCAAAGTCATCTGGGTCCAGTGGTCAGATAAGAATCAGTTTGACTGGAGATGGCCCTGGATATGAAGCAATCAGGGTTAAGTGACTTGGACAAGGTCACACAGCTAGTAAGTGGCAAGTGTCTGAGGCTGCATTCAAACTTTCATCCTGACTCCATGACCGAACAAGAACAAAAAAGAATGACTCCAAGAGTATTGAAGAGTGAATAGATGAAAAAATAAGGGAAGGTTATTTAAAGTGAAAAATGTCCTTTCAAAGATATTCTATCATGACCAGGACCCTCTGATGTAATATCTGGGTTGAAACATGATTGGTGAGAAGGGGTAGAGATTTGACATTCTTATCTCCAAGGAAAATGTTACAGGTAAAAGACAACCATCAAGATGCTTGTAGAAATTCTTTTGGAGTAGTCTGATCACTAAGTAGACATTTTTCTATCCTTGTTGCATTTCACTATAAAAATTAACTGCAAGCCTGGAGCAGGGCCGAAGAAATGCTGACTTTTGATCACCTTCTACACAAAAGAGCTACTAGAAGAAGCTACAAGAACAGGGAGAGATGTTTTTCATACCTAAAGAGCCAGACTGCAGAACTCTGATTAGACAAAATCACCTTCCATCTTTTAAAAGCCATTGTATTTTTTTTTCCAGTTTGTAGACTCACCTGGCTTCAAAAAAGCAGGCCGATGAAAAATCTCCCTTAAAAAAATCTCTTCTATTAAATGTTTTTGTAAACATTTTCTATAGGGTTATTCCTACCTCACAGTCATGTCTTGAAGAAACCAGGTAGAACAATTTTCATTCAGAGGATAGTGTGTAGGAGGCAGAGAATGCACAGAAGATTTTATAGGGAAAGGTAAAACAAAAGGGTCTGTCCTCCAGGTTCCATCTATAATAGAGAATCCTAACTACAGGAAATGGAATTATTGATACCTTCTGAAGTCAAATAGTGATCAGTATTTGACTTCTTTTTAGTCAGATGACTTATTAACTGCCAGAAATCCATGAATCCCATTTATATAAAATAATGTCTTCTTTTTTTTTATGAAAGGAACTATACTGATTAAAGGAGCTACCCTGATTATATGGGTAACTAGGTGGCATAATGGATAAAATATCTTGCCTAGAGTCAGAAAGAGTTGAGTTCAAATCCAATATTAGACATTTACTAACTGGACAAGTAATTTAACCTTGCTTGCCTCAGTTTCTATATCTATAAAATGAATTGGAGAAGGAAATGGTAAATCATACCAACATCTTTATCAAGGAAATTCCAAATGGGGTCACAAAGAGTTAGAGCAAAATAATTGAAAAAATCCTTATTCTTTTTGAATCCACTATCCCAAAGTTATAGGTGACTGCTCCCTCTTGTCTTTTGGTTTCCATTCCATTCCATTTAATATTCGAGCTTTATCACCTCTAATAGGTTATTTTTCTATTGCTTTATACTTATCCTTGACTTGGTCACCCCCAAGATTCAAACCCAGTGCCTCTTCAGGCAACCCCAGGGCAACTGAATGAGTTCAATCTCAGAACATTCATGGGTAGTCCCTACCTATATGCACAATATCCATCACCTGTACTCCTTTGCTTATATTTAAGGAATCAAAACTTCTAAGTTCTTGCACTGACACAATATTACCATATGATTCACTTTTATATCCATGATTTCTGAAATGCAACAAATTTGAAATATTCAATTCTATTTATAAATGGGACAGAGTATCCTTTAATCAGATATCATGATTTTTCATGATAGAAAAAGTTTTCATGTCATAAAACTGATTTTAGCACTAGAGAGAACCTTAGATATTATCTAGTCATTAATTAGATGGAGAGTATCTCAGAGCAGGATAGGCAGAATCATGGGGAGCCTCGAGACACAATAGGATCTGATGAAGATACTGGAATTGGATAACTTGGAGAAGAGGAAAAATGAATAATAAACATAAGATCGGTCTTCAAGTACCTGAAGATTCAACATAAAGACAGATTCCCTAACAGTTTAGCAGCTTGTACCTAGAATGCAGTATATGAAGTCAGGAAGTTTTTATTTAGTCATTTTCAGTCATGTCTCATTTTTCATCACCCCATTTGGGGTTTTCCTGGAAAAAATGCTGGAATGGTTTGTCATTTCCTTCTTCAATTAATTTTAGAAATGAAGAACTAAAGCAATCAGGATTAAGTGACTTGCCTAGAGTCACAAAACTAACAAGTCTGAGATTGGATTTGAATTCAGAAATTTGAATCTTTCTAACTCCAGGTCTGGTACTTAATCCACTGAATAACCAAAATGTCCTGGAGTCAGGAAGACCTGTTATCAAATCCTGCCTCATTTTTAGCTATGTGACCTTAGATGTCACAACCATTCTACCTGAATTTCCTTAACTGGGGCTAATATCAGTACCCACTTCCCAGGTTGTTTTAAGAATAAAGTGAGATAATATTTTTAAAGAGCTGTGCAAACCCTAATGTTCTGTAGGAATATTAGGTATGGTAATTATTATAACAATGAGATGTATCTTAAAGTGGAATAGTTTATTTAGGGACTTGCCAAGATCATAGAATTGATGATAAAAGACTTAAAAGGTCATCTAATCCAACCCTCTCCTTTTACACATATAGTGTCCCTTCCTAGAAATCAATCACAGACTAAAACAATCAACTCCAAATTAGAGTCAATGTCCCTCCAGAAACTATCCCAAAGGAACCATAGTCTAATCCTAAGGGATTCCCACCCTCTGAACCAAAACCAATTGTAGGTCATATCTCTAACCTAACCACATCTAATCTTATGCCTCCACAGTCTGCCAGTCTCTCTTCCACTGAGAAAGCTCCCAACATCCTAGCTTTTGAGACCTGTGTCAGTTCATTTGAGAAGTTGTAATGTGGCCAGCACAGTAGTAGATGCAAAGATTCTATTTTGAAAGGCCTATCTTCTCTTCCCCTGCCCCAGCAAATTCAGAGGGCAGATTCTGTATTGTGGGACAGTGTCTGATGGAAAAGACTCTTCCTAACCCCTTTGCATTTTGGGTAGGACTATGACTCCCATAGGATGAATATATACTGATTTGTTGTGAACTATATAAAAAATTCTATTACATTATTTCCTGCCATTCCCTCAACCCACTTTTATTCAGGATTTACTTATTAAGCAAAGTACACAACCTTGGCGCCTCATTCTCTCTCATCCCATATATCTAATCAGGTGTAAAATCTTGTTGTTTGAAACCTCTCATCTCTTTCATTTTCTCATCTGGTCTTCTTACACAACTGTTATACTAATTCAGGTCTTCCTCATCTCTTGACAGATTTATTGCAATATATTCTGAAATGATCACCTTGATTCAAGACTTTCTCTTCTGCAATTCATCCTCCATACAGCAGCTAAGTGATTTCCCTAAAGCTCAGATTTGACCACATCATTCCTACTCAGAAAATTTTAGTGACTTCACATCAACTTTAGAATAAAATGTAATTTTATCTGTATTCTCATCCTTTTTATTTCTATTTTTGTCTAACTGTGATGATGTATATAATTATTGGGACAGTAGTTCATGTACATATACTTTTTAAATATACATATATACATATATGTATATATATATATTTAAATATAAATATCTTTTGGCTTAGGATCCCGAAGAGCCTAGGCAGAATCTTGCCTGTCAGCTAGATATGCTCACTGTGGAAAGAAATTACTTGAGTAGCCAAACTTGGGGGTTGGGGGGTGCTGAAGGGGAGGATATTAATTCAAATGCTAAGAGAAGACTGTTGGCTAGTATCAACTTCAGTTTCTTAGGACACAGATTTTGGTTTTTTTACTTTCATGCCCACTTTGGATAGTACATAGCCAAACAGCAAAATTCAGTTCTTTAAGCCACACTTTACACAGGAGAACAAAAAAATAGAGAAAAAAAGGAAATAACCAAGGGCAAGAACAAAGAGGACATCACCATATCATATTTATATCCTGGCTTCCCTAGCCTCCTTCAAGTACCAGGTAAAAGTTCCTCTTCTACATGAAGTCTGTCCTAATCTAACTTAATTCTAACACTATCCCACTATTGATTATTTTTTAATTTATCCTTTATTTAGCTTGTTTGAATAGGATTGTTTTCATGTTATGTCCTCACTTAGACTGTGAGCTCCTTTAGAGTTGGATTTTTTTTTAGTTTTCTTTATATTTCCATTTCTTAGCTGGTATATAGTCGTCAATAAATGATTATTGACAAATTGATAGACCAAATATTTTTTTGCAAGGCAATGGGGTTAAGTGGCTTGCCCAAGGCCTCACAACTAGGTAATGATTAAGTGTCTGAGGCCAGATTTGAACTCCAGGGCCAGTGCTCTATCCACTGCCCATAGAACAAATATTTTTAAAAGTGTTAAAGAAGTCTGTTTGGTCTAAGGTATTCAGCATGAGCAATTTAGGCAGAATTGCAGGATTTTTGTTTTTGTTTTTTTTTTCCTGAGTTCAGCAAATACTTCTTACAACAGTGGAGGAGCCCATCTGCTTTATTGTGCTCATACATAGTTTGTTATATTTTATTTCTCCTTCTGGGCAGGCATATTTAAAAACAAAATGAACACTCACATGTGGAGATACTAAGCTGTAAGAATACTTCTAAGGGATATTGTAAGAGGCATTATATCAGGTATGAGTTGATCTAAGTAGCCTTTCCAACTTGGTGTATCTCTGAAATATTTCGCAAAGATGAAGAAACTGAGAATGTAAGAGGGCATGTGAATTGTTAAAAGTCACAAAGAGATTTAGGATCAAAGTCTGGATTAAAATAAAAATCTTTTAAATCCACTATGATATTCTTTCCACTTTATATGCTTTCTTCTCCAACATAAAGTCTTTCTTTTGTATTCATACTGATGACAGAACTATTAATTAGATTACTGCAAATCTCTTCCCTATATTTAATTACATTTATTTACTGACTGGAAAAGAAAAATGTCAAACTAGTATCTTTATTAAGAAAACCCCATGGTTGGATTCTATAGGATCACAGAGAGCTGGACATGATTGAATGACTAAACAACCACAACAAAATTTGCTGACTGGATAAAATCGCTACTTACTCTTTTAAAGCATCAATGATTTTATAACTTAGTTCTTTTGTGAAATATGACCTACAAAATATAGCAGTTTCTTTAATTTCCATATCAAAGGAGATAATAAAAAATTTGAAAAAATAAAAATAGGGTTTTTAAAAATTTTTTGTGGCAGGAATTTATTTGTGGAGGGGATTATGTTTATTTTATTGCTCAAGCAAATAACTAATTAGATTTGTTTAAGGTATTATTGAGAGAAAGCTTGAGAGTGATTTGAGAGCATTGATCATATAGTTATCAAGAACTCATTTCAAGTCTTGCCTGTGATACATACTTGTGTAACCCTGGATAATTTACTCAAACTCTTAGTGATTTAAGCAGCACTGTAAGGCTATAACTTTCTAAACACATGCCAAATGTCATTGAAAGAGAGTATTTTATCTACACTGATGAAATCACAGATCTAAGTCAAAAATAGATTTATATTAGTGCATATTTTTTCTAAGCATATAATTCATAAATGGCGAACTATATAGACTTTATGGATAGGTGAAAAACAACCTAGAAATGTTAATATATGTGGTTAACTATAAGTTCTATGAGGTAAGATCCAAGTCTCTCTGAGAACTTATATTTATGTTCGGCATAGAGATAGTCATAAGAAATATATGCTGCATTAAACTGAATGGATTCTTGTTTCTTTGGGAACTAACAATCTAGAGTTTCCTCTGAGATACAATGAATCTTGTCGTTGTCTTTTTGTAAGTCCAATGATTAGATTGATACATTGTCCCACTCTGTTCACTAATATTAGACGAAATAGCTGGAGAGAAAGAACATTGAGGAGAATCCCTTAATATTCTTTTTAAAGAGAAGGTATGAGGGCAAGGAGCATCTATAATTAAATTCTAGAATTTCTAGAAGCTTAGAATTAAAGTTCAGAATTAAAAAGGGCTAGAAGTTAGGGACTGAATCCCCAAATTACATAATCTCAGAGTGAGAAAGGCATTGAATCTAATTCATAGCTGTTCAGAAAACATTGTAAAATATTCTTGAAAATGCCTAAATTGAAAGGATGAAGCCAAATGTACTATGTTTCAGCTGAAATAAAAAAATCAGGGGTAACAATCCTGATCTCAGATGAAGAAAAACCAAAAATAGATCTCATTAAAAAGGATAAGGAAGGAAACTATGTCTTTTTAAAAGTTACCATAGGTAATAAAACTACATAATTATTAAACAAGCATGAACCTAGTGGTATAGCATCCAAATTACTAGAGGAAAAGTTGAGTGAATTACAAGGAGACATAGACAACAAAACTCGAATAATAAGTGATCTCAACCTCCCTCCTCAGAACTGGATAAATCTAACCATAAAATGAACAAGAAGGAAGTTAAGAAGTTGAATGAAATCCTAGAAAACCTAGATATGATAGACCTCTGGAGAAAATGTAATAAGGATAGAAAAGAATCTACCTTTTTCTCGGCAGTACATGGCACCTATACCAAATTGCCCATATTCTAGGGCATAAAACCTTTTAATCAAATGCAGAAAGGCAGAAATAATAAATGCATACTTCTCAGATCATAATGTAATAAAAATTATATGTAATAAAAGGTCATTGGAAGAGAAACCAAAAAACTAATTAGAAACTAAATAATTTAATTTTAAATAATGAGTGGATCAAACAACAAATCATAGAAATAATCAATAATTATATCCAAGAAAATGATAATAATGAGTCATCATACCAAAATTTATGGGATGCAGGAAAGGTAGTGATGAGTTTATATCTCCAAATGTTCATATGAATAAAATAGAGAAAGAGGAGATCAATTAATTAGTATGCAACTAAGAAATTCTGAAAATCCAGGGACAGATTAATAAAAATTGAAAGCAAGAAAACCTTTGATCTAACAAATAAAACTAAGAGTTAGTTTTATGAAAAATTCAATAAATTAGAGAAACTTTTGGTAAATCTAAGTAAAAACAATAAAGAATATAACCAAATTACCATTATCCAAAATGGAAAGGGTGAACTAACACCAATGAGGAAGAAATTAAAGAGATAATTTAGAGCTACTTTGCCCAACTGCATGCCAATAAATTTGAAATGGATGAATATTTACAAATATACAAACTGCCCAGATTAACAGAAGAGGAAATAACATATTTAAATAATCTCATTTCAGAAAAAGAAATTGAAGAAACTATCAATAAACTTCCTAAGAATAATCTCCAAGATTTACAGGTGAATTCTACCAAACATTTAAGGAACAATTAATTCCTATTCTATATAAACTATTTTTAAAAATAGAAGAAAGAGTTCTGCTAGATTTCTTTTATAACACCAAAACATAAAAAGCAAATTATAGACCAATTTTCCTAATGCGCATTGAAGCAAAATACTTAAATAAAATTTTAGCAATGAGACCACAAGTTATTACTAGAATAATAGGTCAGGTAGAATCTATACCAGGTAGTGAGGGATGGTTCAATATTAGGAAAACACTCAACAAAATTGAACCCATCAATAGTAAAAACCAACAGAAATCATAGGAGTATCTCAATAGATGCTGAAAAAGTCCTTGATAAAATATACCCATTCCTATTAAAAACACTAGGAAGTTTAGGAATAAATGGATTTTTCCTTAAAATAATAAGTAGCATTATCTAAAACCATCAACAAATATTATATGTAATGGAGATCAACTCAGAGCATTTCCAATAAGATCTGGGTTGAAACAAGGATGCCCATTATCACCATTACTATTCATTGTAGTTTTAGAAATGTTAGCTTTAGCAAGAGAAGAAAAAGAAATCAAAGGAATCAGAACTGGCAACAAAGAAGCAAAGCTTTCACTCTTTGCAGATGATATGATGATATACTTAGAGAACCCAAGAAAATTATCTAAAAAACTCATTGAAAAAATTAACAAATTCAGTAAAGTATCAGGATAAAATAAACACATATAAATCATTAGCATTCTATATATGAACAACAAACCCCAAGAGCAAGATATAGAAAGAGAAATTACATTTACAATAACTACAGGGCAGCTAGGTGTGCAGTGGATAGAGCACTGGCCCTGGAGTCAGGAGGACCTGAGTTCAAATCCATCTTCAGATGCTTAATAATTACTAGCTGTGTAACCTTGGGCAAGTCATTTAACCAATGGCCTTGGAAATGCCCCCTCCAAAAGAAAAGAACTAAGGTATGCTTAAAATAATAAAACCAATAATTCACAATTCTATAAAAAATAAAAATAAAATAAAATAACTGCAGACTACACTAAGTACTTGGGAATCTACTACCTGAGACAAAGCCAGAAACTGTATGAACACAATTACAAAAGTACTTCTCACTCAAATAATGCCAGGTCTAAATAATTGGAAAAAAATATCAATTGCTCATGGTTAGGTTGAGCTAATATAATAAAAATGACAGTTCTACCTAAATTAGATTACTTGTTCAGTGCCATACCAAAGGTCAAGAACAACAAGGGAACTCATGAAAAAAAATGTAAAGAAAGATGGCTTAACTCTTCCAGATCTAAAACTATACTATAAAGTGGCAGTCTTATCAAAACTTCCTGGTACTGGTTAAGAAATAGAGTAATTGTTCAGTGGATTAGGATAGGTTAAGGAAACAGTCGTGAGTGACTATAGTAATATACTGTTTGACAAACAGAAAAACAGCTTCTGGGATAAGAACTCACTATTTGACAAAAATTTTCAAGAAACTTGTAAATTAATATGGCAAAAACTAAACATAGAGTCACATCTCATACCCCATTTCAAAATAAGGTCAAAATAGGTACAGGATTTAGACATAAAGGGAGACACCATAGATAAATTAGTAGACTAATAAATACTCTAGCTGTTTCATCTTTGGAAAGGGGACAAGTTTATGTCCAAACAAGAAATAGAGTACATTATAAACTGCAAAATGAATGGTTTTTGACTATATTAAGTTAAAAAGCTTTAGTTTTTTTTTTTAAAATCAATGCTACTAAAATTAGAAGGAAAGCAGAAATCTGGGAAATAATCTTCACAACTAGGAGTTCCAATAAATATCTCATTTCTAAAATATATAGAGAACTGCATCAAATTTGTAGGGTTACAAGTCATTACCCAATTGATAAATGGTCAAAGGATATGAATAGACAGTTTTCAAATGAAAAAATTAAAGCTATACCTTATCATATGAAAAAAATGTCCAAATCATTATTGATTAGAAAAATATAAATTAAAACAACTCTGAGGTATCATCTCACATCTATCAGATTGGCCAAGATGACAAAAATAGAAAATGATCAATGTGGAGAGGTTGAGGGAAGATTGGGACATTCATTGCTAGTGGAGTTGTGAACTGATCCAACCATTCTGGAGAGCAATTTGGAACTATCCCCAAAGAGCAATAAAAACGTTCATAACCTTAAACCCAGCAATTCCAATTCTAGGCCTTTATCTGGAAGAAATCATTAAAAATGGGAAAAGTTTCATATGTCCCAAAATATTCATAGCAATTCTTTTTGTAGAGGCAAAAATTGAAAATTGAGGGGATGCCCAGCAATTGGGGAATGGCCAAACAAGTTATAGTACATGAATATTTTGAAATACTACTGTTCTATAAGAAACCTTAAATGGTTAGACTCTCAAGAAGCATGGAATGAATTACAGGATCTGATGCTGAGCAAAAGGAGAAGAATCAAGAGAAAAATGTACACATTAAAAACAATATTTTGAGATGATCATAACTGATGAATAGAACTTCTCTCAGCAGGACAACTGTATTAGACCAGCTATGGACAATGTTAACCCCATCCAAGGAAAGAAAAAAACAAAATAAACAAAAAAAGTCCTTCAGAATCTGATGATTCTTTTTTTTAAATCTCTTATGTATTTCTTTCCCTTAATCCTAATTCCTCATATTGAAAATGACTAATCTGTAAACATACTTAAGATAAATGTGTTTGTAAAATATTAACCTGACTATTTATCACTGAAGGGAGGGGTTTAGGAAGGGAGGGTAGAAGGAAATTTTGCAACTTAAAAATACACACAGGCAAAAGGATGAATGTTGAAAAACTTTCATAACATGTATTTGGAAAAATAAAACATCAATTAAAAACATGCTCAACCTTTGTATTCTTGAAGACCTTCAATGAAAGGGACTTTGTAACCCTTCAGAGTTACTCATTTTGTTCTGAAATTTTCCCCTTATATTGAACTTATATTGGTTTTTCTTCTATTAATTGGTTTGGGAATGTTAGATAGTTTAATGGATGGAGAGCTGACTATGTGTCAGTTTATCATGAATTTAAGCTTGACCTCAGACACTTACTATGTGACCCTAGATAGGTCAATTAATCTCTGTTTGCCTTTCTTTCCTCAATTTTAAAATGAGGAAAATAATAGCATAAAGACAACTAGATGGTACTATATAGAGAGCACTACATTTGGAATTAGACTCATCTTCATCAATTCAAATATGACCTTAGACAGTTACTGCATGAATTTGGACAACCCTTAACCCTATTTGCTTTAGTACCTCATTTGTAAGATGGCAAACCATTCCAGTATCCTTACCAAGATAACCCCAAGATTGAAAAGTAATTCTTGAATTCAACAGTTATGACACAAAACTAAATTGCTGAATGCTCTACTGCAATATTTCTTTAAAATATACATAAAATTCCTTTAGATAAAAATTCTAATTTATGAAACTATATCACTTTTTCAAGTTATTCAGAAATACAGATATGTAATTTTTGTAAAATGGAATTTTTCTTTTTATTACGTTTTCTTTCTCTTTGTTAATCATCCATTAGTGCTATTCAGATAATACACAATGCTAAAAAGGACGGAAATACTTGGGAATTTCACAAAGTTAAAGACTTGGATTTTAAAAATGACTAACTTGCAGTTTTTGTTAGCAGATTAAGCCTAAAAAATTTATAGCAACAAACAAAGTAATGTGCTGGATTCTTTATAGTTGTATGTTAAAAGCTAAAAATAATTCTGATAGTTTTCTTTTATAAATAGTTGATATAATATGATAGAATTTAATTGAATTTTTATTAGACAGGAGGTAGTAACAAGAGGAAAAGAGTCCTAGCTCATTACTGAAAACTTGTTTCCTTATTTTGCTTATTTGCAATTATTTAACATAGATCATTAAGATGATAGTCACTAAGAATCATTTGTATTTTAAAAATCATTGTTAACATAGATTTAAATTTTATTTTCATTCTTATCTGACAAAAAGCAATATAATTTTATTTTATTTTTAAGATTTTATTTATTTTGAGTTTTACAAATTTTCCCCTAATCTTACTTCCCTCCCCCCATCCCCCCACAGAAGGCAATTTGCCAGTCTTTACATTGTTTCCATGGTATACATTGATCCAAATTGAATGTGATGAGAGAGAAATCATATCCTTAAGGAAGAAACATAAAGTATAAGAGATAGCAAGATCAGACAATAAGATATATGTTTTTTGCTAAATTAAAGGGAATAGTCCTTGAACTTTGTTCAAACTCCACAGTTCTTTCTCTGGATACAGATGGTATTCTCCATCACAGACAGCCCCAAATTGTCCCTGATTGTTGCACTGATGGACTGAGCAAGTCCATCAAGGTTGATCATTGCCCCCCTGTTGCTGTTAGGGTGTACAGTGTTTTTCTGGTTCTGCTCATCTTATTCAGTATCAGTTCATTTAAATCACTCCAGGCTTCCCTGAATTCCCATCCCTCCTGGTTTCTAATAGTATAATAGTGTTCCATGACATACCTATACCACAGTTTGCTAAGCCATTCATCAATTGAAGGACATTTACTTGATTTCTGATTCTTTGCCACCACAAACATGGCTGCTATAAATATTTTTGTACAAGAAAAGCAATATAATTTAAATTACAAACTGTTTTGGACAAACTTAATTGAAATAAAAACTTTCCTTTATGACTCTTATTTTGTCATATCCATTTCTGAATATAGATCCCTCCTACAACAATTACAACACCCAGAATTAAACACAAAAACATATAATATAAAAATTAAGTAAAAATAAATCAAAAAGGGGCAACTAGGTGGTTCAGTGGACAGATCACCAACCCTGCATTCAGGAGGTCCTCAGTTTGAATCCAGGCCCAGACTCTTTAAAACTTATTTAGCTGTGTGACCTTGGGCAAATCATTTAACTCCATTGCCTTGCAATCCCCCCCCCCCCCAAAAGAATCTCATATTCAAATAATATCATTTACATTTTTGGAGTTTAATTTATTCAACTATTCTTCAATTAATGATCAGGAACTTGGTATATGATTTTTTGATACCATAAAATTTGTTCTGTTTGCAATATTGATTTATTGGAGCTTTTCTGTTTTTTACTTCCTTGTGATATATTACCAATAGTGGAATTTCTTATTTATAGGAATGCATAGTTTAATAGCTTAATAACTTTTCTAAAATAGTTTTAATTTGCTCCTTAGAATAATTAGAGTAATTCAGCTGTATAATGACTAGGCTATTTTCCCAAAACTTTTACAATGTTTAATATCTAATGCATAAAATATTCATATTTTATAATTTTAAAATGGGTTAATAGTTTATAATTTTTAAACAGTATGACTCCCTCATTGTTAAGTAAATGGTTACTGGTTATCACTTAAAATGCTCCTTTATAAATTTAAGATATCATATTATTAACAAAAATCATCAATACAAATATTTTTCTCACTTAATGTTTTATCTTTTTATTCTAGATATGTCATAATGTTTTATATGTACAAGATTTTATAAATTTTGTGCAATGAAAATTGTCTATTTGATTTTTTTCCCTCTATTCTCTCCCTTGTCTAGGTAATTTTCCCCCAACCCTATTTATGAAATGAGCTTATTTTTAGTCAAACATTTTATAAATATGATGCTTAGTTTTAAGGTTTCATATACATTTTTAGCTTTTTATGCTATGTGGTATAAATGCCTGGTCTACTTCATTCCTGCCAATTTACCAACTCATTTTGGAAATGGTTTTTATTTTTCCTCTATTAATTTATGTTCCTAAATTTTATCAAACATTAAATTACTATATTTTCTTGTCTGTGGTTTTTGCCTAGCTAGTAAGTGTCATGGCTCCTTTTCTCAATTCATTTAATTTTTTAAAATAATAAATAGCTTTGTTGATTATTATTTTGTAATATTGTTTACAAATCATAATACTATGATTTTATTCTCATTTTTAAAATTTTTTTCCTTTTGAGATTCTAGGTCTTTTGTTTTTGAAAATAAATTTTGTGATTCATTTTTATATGCACTACCTTGTCACTTTTAGAATTTTGTAATTTATAATGGAATTTCTCTAAAGTTTTGTCCTTATTTTTTCTAGTATTGAATATAAATTGTGTTGATTTTGTAGTGATTTTATTTTACATACTGAGAGATGGTATTATAAAGTGAAGAGAAAGAGAGTTAGAGTGGGATTGGTTTGAGTTTTAGTCTTGTCTTGTCTCACTGTTCAATAGTAGGCAAGTCACTTAAATTTTTGATGACAGTGTATTTCAGATGAAATTCGAGACTACATTGATGAGAGTAGTTTCCATACCAGAAATTTCCTTTGAAAATATAATCATACATCCTGAGTCTACCTTTTCCCATCAAAACATAATTTACTTTACTTAAATTTTTATTTCTCTCGATTTATCTCTCTGTGGGCCCATTATATCTTTTGTACATAAACCATAACGTTGCCTGAAATGACATTAACTTTGTCTCATTTTTGCTGAACACATATTTAATTTCTTTTTATCTCTTACCATACCATTCAGAAAGTCTGATGGATAATACAAGAGAGGGTGTACATGATTGTTTTATTTCTGTTTGTTCTTGGAAAACTTCCAGTGATTCTTCATTGCAATTAATCCTGGCTATTGCTTATAGATAGATAGATAGATAGATAGATAGATAGATAGATAGATAGATAGACAGACAGACAGACAGACAGACTGATAGATAGATAGATAGATCTATTCACATTTATCAGTTTTTAACTAAATGAATTCTATGGTATGTTAAAAATTCTACATAATCATATTGGCTATTGAATATATATTTAATATACTGTTGATTTACTAATATTGAACTGTCCTTAGTCCCTAGCACAAAAATGATAAGGTACAATAACTATTTTTGATATATTCCTATTTTTTCTTTACTAAGTTTTTTTTGCATTCATCAGTAATTTTCATCTATAGTTCACTTTGTCTCTCTTTTGGTTTGAGTATCGGAATATTTGTCTCATAAAAGTAGTTTAATAGAGTGGACAATCCCTGTTTTAGGAAAATAAAATGCAATTTTGAATAATAATTTTCAAAAGGAATATTCTTTGTAGAATTTGCATTCCAAATTTTGGTTAGAAGATTTTGTTTACCTTAGTAAAGAAGAATAAGGGAAGATATAGTCTAAGAAGAAATAGTTATGATCATGGTTTGTGAAAAGGGGAGTATTAAGAGGTTTGGATGACAAATATACGCACAAAGATGCATATATATACACATTCATGTATGTGTATGTATGTATGAATGAATGAATGTATGTATGTATATATTGGGACAGATAAGTGGATAAAGCTCTGGACTAGGAGTCAGGAAAGCCTAAGTTCAAATTCAGCCTCAGACACTTATTGCCTTCACCTTACTCATCTATGAGATGGATTGGAGAAGGAAATGGCAAACTCCTATAGCAGCTTTGCCAAGAAAACCCAAATGAGGTCACAAAGAATAATGCACAACTGAACAATTGAAAAATATTAACACATATGCATACACACACACACACACACACACACACACACACACACACATATATATCCCAAAGATATTCTTTATTTGTGCTTAATCCTATGCTTCAAAATTTTTTTAACACTAAGATAAAGCACATTTTAACATTCATGAATATGTAATATCAGTTTATGTAAAATCCGAGGGATTTATATGATTTCAAAGCATTCTGATACTTTATTTAGTCAGATATAAAGACAGAAATCAAATTCTCAAGAAAGTAGAAATATAGAATAACAAAGGAATAAGTGCCTTTTACTTTTGATTTTGCAAGCTCATTTAATTGACTTGCTCTGACCTTCAATCTTCCTTTGTACTTCACCTGATTTTTTTTAAACATTAGTCTTCTGCATATCATCAGTCACACCAGTAAAAATTACATTTAGCAATTGGTGGATTCTTCAGTACTTCAAGAATCTGGGTATTCATAGTGATGGGTAATACAATCACTGATCCAATTCCTATGTGTCTTAATAGGTACACTTTTCGAGTTTCCAATTACTGAAAAATACATTAACCTTTAGCCAACTGGGTGAGAAATGTCTCCAAATATAGCTAGACTGATCTTTGAATGATAAACATGGTGTTAGTCAAATATCGATCCCATAACCAAAGTCTACTCAACACAAAATGCATCTTTTAGTGCTTGAACCTTAATGACAAAGACTGTCATAACCCAGAGTAATTCCCATAAATCATAATATACAGGAGTATAACTTTTATGGAGACATTTTGAAGTCATTTGTAAATATGAAAAATCAATAAAATTTTAAATGTATTTATTCAGTCTCTACAACATACAAAAACACTATATTTTATTCTGGGAGAGATAATTTAAATATAATATGGCCCCTATCCTTGTATTTCTCAAAATATTCTAAATTGGCTTTTGCAAAAAAGTCTTAAAAACTTTGTCCTACTAAGTTTCTTCAGCAACACTCATAGAAAAGGTAGGTTGCATTCAAATACCAAATACTTGTACTACCACTCTTAAACAGCTTTTCTCTCCGTTTTCCTTGGCTTTTGGAAAGACCTGTCTTTTACAACAGAGAGTCTTACCTTTTTTCTACCTGTCATTGACTTTTTCTCAGAGCAGTATGTTAAGTGCACAAATAAAATTATATGTTAAAACAAAGGAAATCAATAAAATGAAATGAAATGAATATATTAAAAATATTATAGACTTCAAATGCTATCTAGAATATAAAACCAGGTAAATCTCAAGTTAAAAACTTCTCTAGAACCATATCTTCTCCCACTCAGTAACCTATTGAAAGTGGTCAGTTTTAAAAATTAGATTACTTATTTTTACTTATTTTATTGAGTAACGATATCTTTGTTTGGTTATGCACTTTTGTTGTTTTGTTAAGTTCACTTTGTTTTGTTTTGTTGAGTTAGCTGGATCAAATATCTTTCTAGTAGTATAGGGAAAATCCTGAAAAAAAGAAACTTGTTCAGTTCCTATAAATGTAAAGGGAATGTTAGCATACTAAAGTGATTTTTCCGCTTTATTAAGTTACCACTAGGAAGAACTTAAGTCAGCAAAGAGTTAGGAAAATTTATGGAAAGGCTAATAACATCAGTCACTATTATATTCTTTTTAGTCCATCACAATTTTAGAGACAAATGAAGGATATCTTTTACTTCTTGTTAGGCTTTTGAAAGCCAAATACTTTGAATCCAATTCACACTTATTAAGTGGGCAAAACTCTGTGCAAGGTAATGTGGAAGATGTGAAGTTTAGGTAAGGCACAGTCATTAGCCTTATAGTCTGGTTAGGGCATAAAACCCATTTATGGATTATAATCTGTAATATACTTAAAAAAGCCAGAGAGAGTTATAAAACATAGCACCCATGTGTATGACTCAAAGGTGAAGGGTCAAGGATGACTGGGGAAAATCTTAATGGATCAGGGAAAATACAAGCCTTATTTAGGGAATTTAACAGAGTCTGTACTGGGTAAATTGCCAAGTACAGGAGGAGAGTGATATAAAAAAAATCTGAATAAGTAGGGCATTGTCTGCTTGGTAGAAGTAGTGAGAATTCAGTTAAGTAACAGCTAGAACTGTAACAACTTTCAACACTGCCAAATTGGGTAACACAAAGTATGGTGATGTTTAGAAGGAACACTTTGATTTATCTTTAGATAAAACATATTACAACATCAACCAGGAAGTAGCCTTTCTTTTGTTAGAAAGTCACTGGAGGTACTTATCAAAGTAAAAAAAAATGGCCATGAACTAATTCAAAGGTGATAGGAGGATCCTTAAAGTTCTATCATTTTAAGCAAACAAATCTACAATATTGAGAAGACAAAAAATAATTGCACAAATCAAAATTATACAGTTTTTACAAGGAAAACTTTATTGAGATCCTGGCATTTATTTTCATGATTTTCAATAATATGCATTTTTGAAATATTAAGAAATATTTTTGCTATTTTTAGTCTTATAAAATATTTTAAAATATCATAAAATGCCCATTGCATGCTATATAGTTCCTCTCTGAAATATTAACACAAATCAAATAAGATGAAAAGATACAGAGAAGTTATGATCTCTACAATGTGGGCTGTAGCAATACTGATGGTGAATTTATCCAATTTGAATAGCTCTGAGCCACTCAAAGGAAAAATCTATTTTCTTCATGCTGTTTCATTGAGCTTTAGTCTTATGGGCTCCCTGACTGTAATTATCATTATGAAGTCTGCCCTTAGCATATATAAACAAATAGGCCTGTTTCAATTTATGCAGTATTATTAGTTTGTAACAAATCAATAAAAGAATAAGAGATACAGATATGTGCATAATAGTAGGTTGTAAGAATATTATACTTTAAGGTTTGTACAATTCTATAACTACTTTATGTTATTTAATTCCAACAACAACCCTCTGAGGTAGATACTCCATTTTACAGATAAGCATAAATCTCAGAAAGATTAAATAATTTTGCCAAGTTCTCACAGTTGATAAGTATCTGAAACAAGGATCAAACCCCTATCATTCTGATTCCAAGTTCAGTGTTCTTTCTACTCTGCCCTCTGTTCCTATTTTCCCACAGTCTCTTCTGGAACAAGATTGATCTCAACCAGTATATTGTCAAATTCCAAAATGATGAGTTTGAGGATACAGTTGAAGGTATCTAGTTAAACTTGATTTCTCTCAGAGTGACAAGTGGTCCTAATGGGGAGACTATAAAATCTTCCCAATACAAATGCTAAGGAGTCTTTTCTTGGCAGACAATACTCTGGACTCATACACTGATTTCCAGTCCTATTATAAGCTATATGGAACTTACCCATTATTGATTCCATTTCTGCTTACAATTGGGTCATTAATCATGGAGTAGGCAGCCTGTTTTCAAAGACAGGCCTTGGGTTAGATCTGTAACTTGGAAATTCTGTAGCATATCCATTTTGACTTTTTGTTTTGCCCTGAGTTGACTTTATGAGTATACTAGTCTCCTCAACCTGGTTCTCATGGAACCTTGATTCTATCTTTGAGAGTCTGAGTGAACATCCCACATAATGATTGGAACCAGGCTTACATGTTACTTACAAATCATCTTTGAAATGCCATCTGCACTTTGACCATTCTTCTCATTTACCTTCCACTGAAATATGAACTCAGCTCTGGTACTATAGGTTCTAATACGTGAGCTTTCACTTATCATGACTAAGATCATACCTCTTCTTCACTTATCACTTTCAAATAGGGGATTCCTTGTTTCCTTGATCCTATACCAGAAAGATTGTAAAATTTTTAACCAATACTTTTTCATGATATTAATTTTTATGCCTACTGTCATAACTATCATGTGCGAGGAGTTGACCGGACACATGGAGTCTAGTTTTGTGAAGGGGAGTAGATATAGCCTATGTTACTTTTTTAAACTTTTAACATAAAGAAAGCATGGTTTAACAGAAATCACACTAGCCTATGAGTTAGGGTTTGTGGAAATCAGCTCTAACTAGCTCACAAAAGAAGGTTGTTAAATTTTCAGTGCAAACATTTCAGAAACTGGAAAACATGACAAATTAAAGTTTGTTATTTTTATTGATTATCTTAATTTAATACAGGGTTAATAATTCAAATTAAACTTAAAAACTAATATGCATAATTTTCCCACCATGTATTGTTTAAACATTTTTCAAACAGACCCCACGACAGTTTTATAAACATTGTTTGAACTCAGCAGTAGTGCAATTGAAGGTACAGGGAATGAAACCACCACCAGACAGGAAGTTAATTAATAGCAATATTAGCAATAATAATAATGATGATGATAATATCATTGTATAACACTATAAGTTTTGCAAAGTACTTTGCAACAATTGCCTCAACTGAGTCTCACAACACCACTGCCTATGAGTTGGAATATCTCTATCCTAATACTATCCTAATACTGGTTAATTGAATAACCAACTTTCCAATTTTGAGTAAATTGTTCATCCTGTTTTATATTTATTTTCCTCTTGTAAAATAAGAAATGTAATGCTTTTTCTCTGAAGTACTTTCTATTTCTAAAATAAGCTATGGTCCTTTCCTTCAACCAAAATAGAAGAACTATTTTCTGTATATTTTGTTATGTTTAAATATAAAGGATAGCACCCTCTGTTAACTTAAATAGTAAAGACTACTTAGGAATAATGAGGCCTACTTACACTGTCAAGCTATGTCAAATACTTAACTTATCTGACAATAAGTTGGAAAAAATAAGTTGGAGAACTCCTTTTGCCCACTTTATCTTTTCAAGAATTCTGTTCTCCAAGTTTCAAAATACCTAACCAGAAGTTAGAATAACAGTCTGATATAAATTCTTCAGGAATCCCTTGAGAGTAACTGTTAGGTTCCTGGGCAATTATATGTAAAAATATTCTCACCACAGATGATTGCTTTAAAGGATACCTTCAGTCTTGTTTTAAAAATTCATGGTTTGTCATTCCCAATTAGATATTATCGAATGAATTGGGTTCCATATAGATAAGGCCCTATAGATAAGAACAATAGCAGCATATATGACTCAAAACTATATTCTAAATTTATTTGACATACAATTATTAACATGCTTTCTTTCCTCCTTATCTTCTATTCCCAAATCCTTAAAATATTAAAAGGAGTTTGGAGTATCAATGGTTAGATTAAGAAAATATTATGATCTAAGACTGTGGTCTCATTGTATTGAAGTTTTCTTAGAAATTATAAAGTTAGTATAATAAAAATATTTCAAAAATTAGAATGACCATAGCTTTCTGTGAGATGACATGACCCTTACCTATAAGAACAAGACTGCTCGAATTTTCATTGACAGTTAAAAAAATTATTAGTGGACAAAAGAAAAGCTTTATTGCATGGCTGGTAGAGCATTGTGGAAGTCTTAGAGTCAAATAAGATCTAGATTCATGTCCTCCATCTGACACATATTAGTTCTATGACACCGGGAAAGTAATTTGACCTCTTAATATCCTCTTAGGCAACTCCCCAAGGCTATAAGTGATAGACCAGTTACCAATCTGTATGATGAAATGATATTGTCACAACAGGAGTTCTCTATACTGGTGAAAACACTGCTCTAACTTTCAACCAACATCATCATCATCATCATCATGATCATCAAGAACAACAGCAACAACAATAACTAAACACGAAAAGCTTTTATCATGAAGAAATAATAGTAGCTGACTATCTGTTATCCTTTGCATTTGTTACATAGCCAGTCTACCTCCTACTCTCTCCATACATCTTTTTGAGATGTATTTTAGATCACTGCTTACACACAAATCACTGCTGTAAATATGAAACAATCTATTTACAAACACCAAGGATCACTCCAATATCCATTAGAAAACCTTTCATTTGTATTCTAGAAATTATTTTTAAGCACATATATATGTGTGGGTATATAATTTAATAAATATAAGAAATATGAGTACAGTGCAGCTTGAAAGCATTACAAGTTCAATGACCTTTGTGATTACTGAACTAAATTTTAGGCATTCAAATTCAACACTATGTAATTGTCTACTTATGTCTTTTTTCCCCTACTTCTCTGTGAAAAGGAGAAAATGGGAGGACAATATTGGTAATTGTATTCAGTTTTGAATACAAATTATAGACAAGTGATTTGTAAATATATTTGTAGTGTATCACCAATAAAATAAAGCAGTGATCCAAAGTTACTTATGCATGATCATTGTAAGAAACAGAGTAGTAAACCACTGTTTCTATTATGGATCCATATAGAACTTCCATGTTAGAAGTAAATTTCCACTTGGGACAAACATCCCATCTATGTGTGTGTGTGTGTGTGTGTGTGTGTGTGTGTGTGTGTGTGTGTATTGAAAAGGGGATGGGGAGGCAGAGAATATAGCTTGACAATAGGTATTATAGGTGCAATTAGGCTGAGGGAATTGACTCACCCCTGTGGAGTTTGAAAGGAGAAATGGAGGAACTTGGATCTGATTGAGGAGTAATATGGAAATGGAATTTAGGATGTTCATGTCTGTGTCACATGATAGCTTGACCAGCTGAACACTAGACAAAAAGAAGGAAGAGGTGTTCATTTTGAGAAGGAAGCATATCTCTAACAGATGAAATACATGCATCCTGGGGAATTAATGAATAGTGAATGAATGGAAACATTCCTTTATGAAGCATTTACAATAAGTGAAACCTAGGCTAAGCATTGGGGATACAAACAGAAACATACCAGTCTACTTTCAAAAGCTGACATTTTAATAGAGAGAGAGATAACATATAGGTTTCAGCTTCAAATCAGATGGAAAAGATACAGTTCAAAATTTATTATAATGCATTTTCTGTATAGCCATTTCCATTGACTAAGACGTATCCATTTTTTTGACAGTGCCAAATATTTTGGTAGCAAGATCATTTTTAACCCCGATTTTCAGTAGCTAAGACTACTGTGGAGATAAGGTCTGAAGGATTTGTAGAATCAGTTTATATGTCATATCTCCAAAAAGAGTGATTCTCTGGAAGATGACTTTGTGACTTGGATTGTAATTTTGGCAGGTGGTCTAGGAAGTACTGAGGTTTTAAGGTTCATGTTCATTGGAGTTGGACAGAGGAGATGGTGGCAGTAGCTTGTTCCCTTTAGCTTCTGTGTCTCTCCAAGGAGTTTCCTATTGCACCTAGATTGACTTGACTGATTTGTGGTTGTCATTTGGGTGATTTGTGAGGATGGCAGGCCCCTTGTCCACATGAGTTGGTTCTTTGAATGATGGTCACTGGGTTTGGGCAAAAAGCAGACTAGTTGTTTGGGAGAAGGGGAGTACTGATATTTCTGGGACTCTTGGGTTTCTCTTACTTTGTGTTGTTGATTGGTATTGGTGATTACAAGGATAAACAATTTATTCTCAACAAAAGTTGCAATGTTCTATTCTAGGGTTTAGGATCCTAGGGCTGTTCTATCTAGGTCAAAGTAGGCATGCTGAAGAATTGAAATTTACCTGACACAACTCTACCTTTGAACTCAGGAAGAAGCCTTTTGAACTCCAATATTTACTACATCACCTAGCTGCTTCTTGCTCATAGTTCATTTGGTGACCTAAGCAATGGAGTTGCCCTACATTTAAACATATTTACATTTGAACAACTTAGAAAAAAGGGATATAAGGGACAATGTTTCCTTATTCTACCAACTGAACTATGAGCAAGAAGTAGCTAGGTGATGCTGTGAATATTGGAGTTCAGAAGACTTCTTCCTGAGTTCAAAGCTTTGATAGATGGCTGTGTGAGACCCTGTTTGTCTCAGTTTTCTCATCCAAAAGATAGAAGCAAGAGGAAATACAAACCACTATGGGTTCTTTACCACAAAAATGAAAAATGAGGTTATGAAGAGTAAGACATGACTGAAAAAAAATTGAAGAACAAAAATATGTATGTATGTATATCTCCCCAATTTCATTATAAACTCTGTGAAAGCAAAGAACATTATTTTTTTCTTTAGCTTCCACAATTCTATCCCACCTTCCTCTTACCCCATAGTAAGCACAATGTCTGAACATAGGAGATACCACACAAATGTCAGCTATTATTTTAATTATCCAATAAAAATCTGATTATATATATGCAAACTTCTCTCCATGTGTATAAACTTTGACCATAATCAAATTTAGAAATAACTGCATTTTTGACATGCCTGTTTATTGCACTATAGAATGCTTTTGTAAACTAGGGGAAACACACAACATAAATAATATGATCAGCATGAATTTGGGATTCTGGAAATAAATTTGATCAAAGTGATTATGAACAAGATGATAATTGTCAGTGTGTGTGTGTGTGTGTTTCATGGTGGAGAGTTGTAAAGTTGTAAATGACCCTCAACAGTTATTATTATATCATGCATATAGAGTTGATTTTCCACTGATATCTATAGTGGTACATAATTAGATAATTTCTTTGGTCATCATATCACTTATTCATAGGTCTGCTAGTGACTTATGATAGTTCAAAACTATGCCTCAGAGCTGCTCTGAAGCATTCAGACTGCCAATAGTTTCCTATAATACCATTGCTTCAACATTCATCCATTCCCCTTACTTGCCTAGTGTTGTGGATTTGTGTTGCAGCATTGTAGATAGGTTATATGGAATCAAGGATCTTTTGTTCTTGAGTATCTTCTGCTATTTCATTTCCAAATGAATATCATGCCTGGGAGAAACTGAATTACTTCATCTATGAAGTGGAGAAACTGAGGTAAAGAGAGGTTAAGGCATTTGTCCAAGATCACGTAGTATCAGAACCTGGTTTTGAACACACATCTGCTTATCTCCAGACTCAATGCTGTATCCACTGTACCTTCCAGGTACTTCTACATTCTATCTGTCATCTATCTATCTATCTATCTATCTATCTATCTATCTATCTATCATCTATCTATCTATCTATCTATCTATCTATGTCTATATAGAGAGATCTATATATAAAATATAATATACATTATATATTGTATTATTCTATACTATTCCATGCTATAATACAATATGACTTATATAGTAGCATATAGTATAATAGGAAGATTAGATTTTACTCAAATTTAAAAGGCTTATGCTGATAGTTATCACACAGGTAGAAAGTACTATTACTTAGTGCAATCAAATCCAAGTCCTTTAATTTCAAATTCTATACTCTTCCTATGATATCATTGTGTTAATTGATGGGAATAACCAGTATATTGTTATGTTATATATCATACATCAAATTATGGGTTTATAATGAATATGTGAAACTAGTATCTATCTAAAGGTTGGGTAACCAGGACAATGAGAAAGAGCATCTAATATTTGAAACCATCTATCATGCCTCATCCAAACCAAATCTTAAAATAAAAGTAGCTAGAAATTAAGTCTTTCTCTCTCCCTCCAAGTCTTTTCTTGATTAATTAAATACATCCTCAGTTTTGTAACCAGTTCTCATGTGGCTCACTATCCTGATTTCTGTCTTCAAATGATACTATATAGTTTCTCTCAACTTCTTCCCAAATAAAAGTCTGCTTAACTTTATAGCCATAAAGATTCATTACTGATTCCAAAGATGAACAGCATTTATCAAGTTAAAAGCTTGGTCCTACCTAATACAATTAGTTGAAAACATAGTATAACAAATATGAAGTGAAAGTATTAAATATGACCCCCTGAATGGCCATTTTCACTATCAGATCAACAAAAATTATTATATTTAAGATATATTTTATTTATATATTGTATTTGTTTAGATTTTCAAAGTAATGCTGTAGTTTCTGAATCTGGAAATACATCAATTCCTTCTAGAAATAGATAATTCCATTTCACTAAGATATATTTTCTTGCACAATTTTCAGTCTTAGAAAATCTTCTTAATGTAAGCACTAAGACTAATGTGATATTAATGATATGTTAAACACTTTCATTAAATTCATTACAAACCTGGGTACATATTAAATGTTCTATTGTTATGAATTTTCCCTCTACCCTGGATCAGATTTATATCTTTTCTCTAGTTTTTGATAAGAAAAAGTACAGTGATAGCAAGAGGAAAGTTTTCCCTGGATACAGATGAGAGATGAGTCATCAGTGAAACACTTGATAATTCATTAAGTTCACTATATTTTGGTTATTTCTTCTTTGAAAGAATGTTTGTTCTTATTGTAGTTACTGCCAATTAATAGCAAATACATAACATTTTCATCTTTATTTTCATGTTAAATTCTTCCCAGTTTGTATTTTGTTATAAGTTTTGATTCTCCTTCTGGAAGATTGAAAATAATCAACCATGAGAATATACTGAATTTTACTCCTCTGGTCCTGTATGCTACCTGACTAAAAGTCCAAAGCTTCCAATACAGAATTATATTGTTCGTCAAAATGAGAAAGAAAAACATTTAAGAATTTAATTTATCTTCAAAAGTTTTGTTAATGTGACTGTATCTTATTGAGGGGCAGCACAGCATAGTAGAGAATCGTATACAATAGATATATACTAGGTATGTAACCCTGGCCAAATAACTTAACCTTAATACCATAGGCAACTCTTTAAAACTATAAATTGCAGAGAAGGTGATAAACTGAATAGAGAGAACTTATGCCAATAAAATTATAGCTCCTGCTTCTATCCTTATCCTTACTATATCTTATGGGGAAAAAATTAACATTTAATTCCATAGAGATAAAACTGTCTTTGCATGCTCTAGGCAGCCATTAGAAAGAATACACACATACATATGTGTATATGTGTGTGTGCATATATGTACAGATTCATATATCTATATCTATATTTATATATGCATTGTTGCATTATTCTTCAGACTGTGAACAATTGAGGGTAGGGACTTTTGCCTTTTTTATTATTCCTAGAGCTTCACACAGTATTGCCATATAGTGAACAAGAAATGTTTGGAGCAGTTCAGTGTTGCCATGAATAGAATGCCAGGTCTGGAGTCAGAAGGACTCTTCTTTACGAGTTCAAATCTGACCTCAGATATTGATGTGGCATAAGTGCATGTACATATCCATGTATAACTATATCTATCTTAAACATGTGTATATGTTTATATTTGTATCTTGTGATTTATCAGTTTTAGGGAATTCCAAGGAGGTAAATATTTATAACAATGCAGATTGGCAATGATCCTTTCACCTGAACTCTTAAAGTGTTGCCTGGGACACAAAGATATTAAGTGACTTGAGGTTGATTGCTAAAGCCCACTCAGTTCTAAAGCTAGACCTTTATCTGCTAGGAAATAATGCTATTCATGTATGAATATATAAATAAAAGAAAAAAAATGGAAGTGTCCCTCACCCCAGGAGTTACAGCAGGATATTCAAAAGATAAAACAAGAAAAAAGCTAATCAAAATGGATTTAGTTCTCATCCTGAGAAAGGTGAATCAGTTTAACACAATGCACCTAATGCTACAAAACTTGTTAAGAAAAGCACTTGGAAAGAAATAAATGTCAGAGCAGCCCTACTGGTTCCAATCATATTTCATTTTAAATTAGCTAGGCAGACCAACCAATTCAGCAGCTTCAGTGAACTATGTACTGAGAAATATCTACAAGCTGGTTTCCTGTGAATGGCCTTAGATCCTGATCTAGTTTTCCTAATAGTATAAATTATTTAAAGGAGAAATTGAAGAATCCAAAAACTGCAGACTTTGGGTGACCAAATGTGTTAACATTACATAGGCTATTTATGTAACCTTTCAAATTATTGCTATTAATATGGACTGTAATTTTAAAAGATTCTAATTATGAATGGCATAATTGGCATAATTGTACCAAGATGTTTAGACAATATTTATTTAATTTCTTGGCAGAAATGATTGTCAAAACCCTGACCTTGAAGTCAGAAAGCCCTGATTTCAAGTCCTACTTCTGATATATGCCACCAGCAAGTATTCATTTTAAAACATTCTATAAATCTTTAAGTACTTTCATAGTGCTAGGAACTGGCAATACAATGATAAAAATTCAATGTCATTGATCCCCAGGAGTTTACATTCACCTGAGAAGGCAAATCAGTATATATGTACACAGATAAATAAATAAACTGTGATTTCTTGGGAGAAGGCAATTGCATCTAGTGAGCAGTGGATATCAGGAATAGACTCATGCAGGAAGATGAATTTGATGAATAGAATGATCATTTTGATTTGAACATAGAATTCATAAAAGTGACTGATGTGAAATGAACCTGGAATACTAGTCCAAAGTCTTTGGAAATGGACTTTACATTATAATCTGAGACCTTTTTTCCCCTAGTTTTAGAGACAAACAAAACCATGAAAGTTAATGACTTAGTCAAACATTGCTTTATGAAAATCAATTTGCCAGCTGTAAAGAAGGTGAGTGGAAAAGTCAACTCTCAGGTACTCCTAGTTAACCATCTAAGGCTCTAAGTTATAAGAACAAGTGAAATCAAGGAAAGACTTAAATTAATGCAAAAGATAGATACATTGGTCAGATGTTCAGGTAAACAGATAGAGACCATTTTGAATTTGCTATTCATTATTTTTGTGCTTGGATATATTTTTATCCAACTCTGTTGGGAAGCATATGTATAGGTTTACTTAGCAATTTGAAAAAAATTGGAATATGTTTGTATTAAAACCCTTTATGACTTTAACTAGACATCTCCTTTTCTATTATTTTTTGCTTAGCTTTCAAATATTTTTTTCATCCAGTAAGGTCTAAAAGAGCCTTCTTTAAAGATTTGAAAAGACCAAAATCCATGAGAAATTATTACCCAGTTGAGTAATCATGGACACTTTAAAATCCGAAGATATACCTTCAAAAGTATTCAATTTTGCCCAATTGATACTACCTCCTATGAACATTGAAATGAGATTCAGAAAGCCTGAATTCCAGTTGTTTCTGCCACTGTTTATTTGGGGAGGTCATGTTACCTCTTCAGTTCCCACCTGTAAAATGAGAAAGGAACCTTAGAGACCATCTATTACAAACCCTTTATCCTAAAAATGAGGAAAGTGAGGCACAGAAATATTAAGTGACTTACCCAGTCACATAGAAATTAAATGGACAAGATTCAAACCTAATGATTAAAGACTTGCATCATCTGACTCTAAACCCAGCACTCTTTCCACTGCGTCAAAGTTTCTCAAGGTCTATCTCACTGCTCTATACTAATTCTAGAAGCCTCTGAAATATTCAGCATCTGGATCAATCATACACTGAATCTTCAAAATGATAACACTATTCTCTCAGTCCCACAGACTTTTCAACTCTTGACTCATTCATTGTTGTTGTTACTGTTACTTTTGTCCTCTGTTCTCAAAGAATATCAATGATTTCATGAGGATGATGTTTAGACTTGTGAGAAAACTGGATTTGGGTGAGGTTGAACTATTCAAAGTCAAATGGTCTCACTCTTCCAAGGTCATCAAGTCCAGTGGCAAGACAAAAGTCAAAATGTCTGGTGATGGCCCCTCATATCAAAACTATCGACAAGGTTTGTCTTGCAATATCTCTGTCATATGGACCCTTCTCTCCTCTGAGCCACCACCCTAATTCATACTCTTAGGACTTCATGCCTGGACTATTGCAATAAGCTCCTGGTTGATCTGCCTTCCATAAGTCCTTTTTCCACTCCATTTCATCCTCCATTCAGTCACCTAAGTTGCAAAAATGAGTATGAAATTGAAGCAGAATTTGAATCAATATGCTCTAAATCTAATGCCAGCATTCTTTCTCCCTTACCATGCTGGATCCAAGAGGAAATTTAATATTGTTGATTAATAGGACTCAACAAAATATAGTATGAAGAACATTGACTCTAACTAGAATCAGAAGACCTTGTTGGAAAACCTGATTTTGTTACAATCTGTGTAGCTTTAGACAGGTGATTTACCCCATTGACCTTCAGTTTCTTTACCTCTAAATTGAAAAGAATGTACTAAGTGACCTACAAAGTCTCATCTAGTTTTTAATCTATGAGTCTAATAATGCAAGGCAGAAATAGCCCAAAATGCAATGAGAATGATTTCACAGAAGTTTCCAATAAAATTCAATTCCCCACATCTGCACCGCAGTCTTTAATTCCTGACTAGTCTTCCCTTCTCTTGATGCACAGAATTCATAGTGACATAAATATGCAAATAGAAAATTCTTCCCTAAAAATTTAAAATAACAAAATACATCTTTTGATGTATAATACAGTAAAAACTATGTTTGGCTCATGGTATGAGTGTTTTTTGGGAAAAGATTATCATAAAGAATTTAAGATACCCATTCTGGTATTACTCTTTTATAACAAGTCTTAGTTGGAACTCAATGTATTTCATACATTGTATTTTTGTATTTCTTTATAAGAAAATGGAAAGATGGTTATAATTATGCATATTTTACAATGATTGGGCACTTAATATGCAGTAAGGTGTTTGCTAGGAAAATATGACAGTGGTTAGGACTTAAAACAAGCTCTGGTGTTCACTCCACATTACATACAGATATTCCAAAGTGTTAAGAGAATAAATTCTCAGGTTCATTAATCATGTTTGTAGTTGAAGTGCTAAACTGCTAATGTTATGCTGAAAGTGAAAATGAAGTAATTAAAGACTTTAATGGTTACAATCTTCTGAGGAAAAACAAGTTGATAATGGCTTCTTTAATACTTTTTCAAAAATTAGAGACTTTATATCCATAGGCAATTTATGTGTAAGTGGAAGGAACTCATTGATCCTTGACCTATATGCCTATGTGTCTATCAATAGGCAGACCATTGCTTTGACATCAGTATACCAGGGTGCTCAATTTGGGGGTAACAGGAGTCATATTACCTAGTGATTATCAAAGTCCTAATTTAGCTAACATTTACAAGTCACTTTTAGATATGCAAATTCTTTCACATGTTACTACATTTGATCTTTGTGATCCTTCTATAAGGTGTTATTGTATTCCTCTATTGCCATCATCCTTAACTTCAAAGTAGTTCTCCATGACTCACAACCATTCAATATAACCCAAAGACCAATAATATTAAAAAAAAGATGAAGCTTTGATTTAGAGATAAACTTAGGGTTCAATAAAAAGTTACAAAATTTCAAAGACAAATCAGACATCTCTATTCTTCCAATTCAGTAATGAGTTTCATCAAATAACCATTTGAAGGTGATGGATAAGGTTTATATACTATATATATCTAATTGCATGGCATACCTTCATATGACCTGAATAAGCATGGGTAAGATACACAACCTCTCAATGTTCCCATCTATAAAACTACCTTTGAGTTTCAATTCAAGCACAAATCTATGTTGCTATGATTCTGTAGTTTAGGTAATAGATGTTTTTTCATCCATACCCTTTGATCCAACAATACCACCACTAGGTCTGTATCCCAAAGAGATCATAAAAAAGGCAAAATTTGGACACACATGAACAAAAATATTCATAGCAGCTCTTTGCAGTGGTAAAGAATTGGCAATTGAGAGGATGCCCATCATTTGGGACACTGATGACAAGCTGAGGTATTTAAGTGCAATGGAAAACTATTGATCCGAAAGAAATCAAGAGCAGACAGATTTCATAAAAACCTGGAAAGATACATGAACTGATGCTAAGTGAAGTGAGGAGAATCAGGAGAACACCATACAAACTAACACCAACAATGTGTGATGATCAGCTATGATAGACTTAGTTCTTCGGAACTATATAGTGATACAAAACGATTCCAAAAGACTTCTGACTAAAAACTCCATCCACATCCAGAAAAATAACTATAGAATCTGAATGCAGACCAAAGCATACTATTTCACTTTTTAAGATTTTCCCTGTTTGTCTTTTCTTTATTTTTTCCTTTTGTTCTGATTCTTCTTTTTTCAGCATGACTAATATGGAAGTATGTTTAACATGATTGTACATGTATAACCTATATATCAGATTACTTACTGTCTTGGGGAGAAGGGATGGAAAAGATGAAGAAAGAAAAATTTAGAACCCAAAATCTTACCAAAAAATGAATGTTGAAAACTACAAGTAATTGGAAAAAATAACATACAAAAAATGTAAAAAAAAAAAAGATTTGTACATAGCTTAAAAGGAAAAAAAAAACATTTTTCATAATATATATAGTCCTGCTGAAGTTATCCTAACATTTCCTGAATGTTTATCTTCTTGAATTTTATAATCTTTTCCCCTATAAATGGGCCTAAAATTTGTATTTCAGCTCTAATTTAACTCCTTTCCCTCCTACTCCCTTACTGTCCAATGCTCATACATATAGTGTGCTAAATACTTCTGAAGGCCGCTAGGTGGCACAGCACCAGACAAAAAGACCATAGTTCTAATCCAATCTCTTATATTTACTATGTGACCTGACTATAAGCGAGTCACTTAAGCTCTATTTGTTTCAGTTTCCTCCTCTGTAAAATGAACTGGAGAAAGAAATGGCAAATCATTCAAGTATCTTTGGCAAGGCAAATCTAAATGGTGTCACAAAAACTCAGACAGGACTAAAAAAATAACTGAACAAAAGAAAAATTACAAATTGAATTTTCACAACTTCAAGACAATATGCACTATCTTAAGGAATAACTTTTCTATATCCTTCCTTCTGATTCAAGTTTTTTTCATCTGATTACTCAATTTTTTATTTGACATCAAGGGACAGAATAGAAATTAAGAAAAATTGAAAATTATGCTTAAATACTTTTGTCCACTCATACCTAATAAGAACTCTGCATAAAGAAAATATAATCTGTCATTATTCTGATACACATTTGTCTAAGAAAAGGTAATAGGTAAAATGAAGGTAATGTACTAAATGGCCTCTAATGTCCCTAATCTAAATCCATGATCCTCTGACAGAAATACCATTTGATTTGATTAAATTAGGGCTCTTTTCCATTCCCACTCCTCATTCTATTTCCTTTATCTCCTTCTAATTTCTCTCTTAGGAATTGGAAAATCAGATAGACTAGGGATTTATAATTATGTGAGCTCTATTGAGGACAATAGTTTCTTTATACATTTCAAAATCTAAGCATCCCTTATGTAACTTTTGCTCACATCTTATTTCGGTTTGAAAACCCTCATATAATGTGCACCCAAAATCTACTTGACATAGCTGAATCAACTTTTAAAATTATCTTTTAATTCATTCTGCATTTAATTCTAATGTTAATTTTCAAAAGTTTTTCCTTTGTTCCTAATTTTCTATTTTATTCTAGTATTTCCTAATAATGTCAGATTCTTGGAAGTCTTTTTTTTTATAACTAATAAAATTCAATGAGTATTTTTATAATTTTCTTTTTCCTTTCACATGCAAAGCAAACATACCGTTAGCATTTTCTACCAATTTCGCTTAATTGCTCTTTCCTTCTTTGGGAAAAAGGCTAATTTAGCTTTTACCCTTCAATCAACTAACTTTGAACATTGATTCAAATAAAATTTTCTTTTGTTATTATTTTTGATCTACTTTTTTAAAAAGTTTCCTTTTTTCTTTCCTTCCTTTTCTCCTTCTCTCCTTCCTTCTTTCATTCTTCCTTCTTTCATTTTTCTTTCTGAACTGTTCCTTTTCATTACCCAAATACTGTATCAAAGCTATTAGATTTTGCTACTGAAAATACAATAAAAATAAAATTGTGAGTTAGGTGAGTAGAAAACACTGACCTTGTTTCCTCAGTTGTTTTTGTTTTTGTTTTTGTTTCTAATTGTTGTTGCTTTTGTTATTTAGCTCAGAGGCATTTGTACCTAAATTATATCATATCTTGGGGCTGTGCAAGAGTCATTTAATCCCATTGCCTTAAATAAATAAAATTTAAAAAAAGAGAATAAATTAATCCATGGTTAATAGCTTTTTCCAAATTTAATTTTAAAGGTTCTTGTAAATCAGTACAAAATATCTCTAATACACAACTGAGTACCATTATTATGACTAAAGGCCATATTCTT
This sequence comes from Macrotis lagotis, assembly GCF_037893015.1. Classification (NCBI taxonomy): domain Eukaryota; kingdom Metazoa; phylum Chordata; class Mammalia; order Peramelemorphia; family Peramelidae; genus Macrotis; species Macrotis lagotis. Next base: position 530,553,736 of record NC_133658.1, read on the forward strand.
TGTCTTATCAGGGAAGGATGAATCATTATTCCACAGCAAGGTAGACATCCCTCTCTAAGGAGAGGTTTCAGTTGATATTTTTCCATAACTGACAAGGAGTAGGGTCAGTGGCATATCACTCCAGAGGAGAGAGAGACTAGTGAACCTCCTGAAAGTAATGAAATATCAACAGAAGACATCATTCTGGAAGTAGCATCTCCTCTTACATCACTCTACCCCAGTTCTGTTTTAGAGATCTTAGTCTCAGTCCTAATATGTGAGTTCATGGGACTGACCAAGTATACTTTCTGTATTGTCTCTGCTTCATATACCCTTGTTTGTCTTCAGTCAACCCATGTGAATTTTCCTTAAATCTAATCTCCCTAAAGTCTAAAGTTTTCAGTACCAGCTGGTTTATTTAATTCTTCTGAGAAGTCCCTTTTAGCCCAAGCAGATATGGATATAATTCTTTGGATACTGTCTGATTTGTCAATGTTCTTTTCAAATGTATGCTTTTCACTCTGTCTTTCTTTCTTTCTCTCTCTCTCTCTCTCTCTCTCTCTCTCTCTCTCTCTCTTTTCCTCTCCTTTTCTTTGCTTTTAAATATTCACCTATTTTCCCAATTATGAAAAGATAATTTTCAGCATTTATTTTTGTAAAGTTTTTTCCTTCCCACTCTTCTTGCCCACCCCCATTCTAGAGTAGCAAATAATGTCAAATAGGTTATACAGGTATATTTGCATTACAGATATTTCCAAATTGGACATGCTGTGAAAGGAGAATCAGAATAAATAAATGGAAAAAAGTCATAAGAAGGAAAGAAAAAAACAAAAAGCAATTTTAAAAAAATGAAAGTAGTATATTTTGATCTACATTCAGATTCCATAGTTCTTTCTCTGAAATGGGATGACATTTTCCATCACAGATCCTTTAGAATTGTCTTTGATGATTATTGATGAGAAGAAATAAGTCTATCATAACTGATCTTCACACAATGTTGGTATTAATGAGTACAATTTTCTCCTGTTTCTGTTCATTTCACTCAGTCTCTGTTCATATTGTCCTTCCAGGCTTTTCTAAAATCTGCCTGCCCAAAACAATAGTTTTTCATTACATTTATATACCACAACTTGTTCAATCATTTCCAAAGTGATGGACATTCCCTCAATTTCCAATTCTTTACCACCACAAAAAGAGCTTCTACGAATATTCTTGTATGTGCAGACCTTTTTCCTTTTTTTGTGATTGCTTTGAGGTATAAACCTAGTATTTCTGGATATTTCTGGATCAAAGGGAGTGCACAGTTCTATAACCCTTTGGACATAGTTCCAAATTGCTCTCCAGAATGGTTGAGCAGTTTACAATTTTACCAACAATGCATTAGTGCACCAGTTTTTTCATATTCCCTCCAACATTTGTTATTAGTCTTTTCTGTTAAATTAGCCAATCTGATAGGTATAAGGTGATACCTCAAAGTTATTTTAATTTGCATTTCTCTAATTAACAATGACAGAGCATTTTTATATAACTATAGATAGCTTTAATTTCTTCTTCTGAAAACTGAATAGTCTTATTCTTTGACATTTATCAATTGAAGAATGACATGTATTCTTATAAATTTGATTCAGTTCTCTATATATTTTAAAAATAGTACGTTTATCAGAAACATTGACTATAAAAATTACTTCCAAACTTTCTGTTTTTCTTATTTTGCTTGAATTTATACAAAAACTTTTCAATTTAATTTGACCAAAATGATCCAATTTGCACTTCATAACATCCTCTATTTCTTCTTAGTCACAAATTCTTCTTCTCTCCATAGATCTGAGACATAAAGGACTCCTTGCTTTTCTAATTGTCTTATATCATCATCTTTATATCTAAATTATATACCTATTTTGACATTTATATAGGGTATGTCTCTTTGACTATTTCAAGTAGAAGTCAAAAAGGAATATTGGTAAGGTATTTCTACAAGGTATTTAAATAATTTTTTAATATAGTTCTTAATAAAGACATGAGTTTTTGTCATATGTTTTAGAATTGAGATCTTTCAGGTGGCAAAGTTATATGTTAATTAGCTTTGTGGAGATAATGAGAATTTGAGCTTGACCTTAACGAATGACTAGGTTTTAAATTGGTGGAAAGAGAGAGGAAAAGTGGCACTCAAGCCAGGACAAATTACGAAATAAAAGGAATTAAGAATCTATCTGGTCTTGGGAAGGAAGTAAAGGAATCATCCTGAATCTATTAGTTTTAATGAGAATTGAATCCAAAGAGTTATTTCCAAAGCAGGTTTTAAAAATTCTTGGGTACTAGGCAAAGGATTCAGATATTGTGAACCCTAAAAAGTATAATCCTTAAACATATCAAGTAAAATTAAAATGACAGAAAATATAGGCTAGAAATGAAATTTTATTCCCTGGGAGTTATCATTAATCTACAGGTATAGGACCCTTTGGGCAGAATTCCAAATTATTTTCCAGAATTAGTGGACTAGTTCACAACTCCATTTGCAATGCATTTATGCCCTAATTTTCCACATCTTTTCCAATACTTGTCATCTTCCTTTTCTGTCATATTAGTCAATCTGATAGGGGCGAGGTGGTATTTCAGAGTTGTTTTCATTTTAATTTTTCTCATCAATAGTTTTTCAGAACATTTTTTCATATGACTACAGATGATAAAGGGAAATATAGGCAGTGGTGTCCCAAAGAGCTCAAAGATAAGGATTCTTAGGTAGAGAAGCTTAGATTAACATCATTCTAGGAAAAAAAACTTAGAGGAAAGAAGGGAGAAGGAAATGGCAGGGAGTCCAGTAGAGAAGAGAAGAAAAACTTACATCAATATAAATTAAGCCGTATGGATTTGGGACCATATCGCTCCAGTGGTATAGGCTGGAGAGCCTAATTCTAGCTTAGAGAGAGAAATGTGGCAAAGATACCCAGAATTTCAGAGAGCAAAGAGTTCTACTCTGGAGAATTTTGCTTAAATGAATTTCCATGGTAGGTAGGACAAGGATGTGCTTGGGGAGGGGTTTAACACCTAGTTCCAGGTATTCTCCAATGCATATGCTATGGGAGGGGGCAAGGAATGACTAAGGCAGTAGGGGGTGGTGTTCCTGATCCAAAGAATGTGACCTTCGAATTCAACATGGAAACAGATTAAATGATTTCCCTGTGCCCTGCTTCACATTTGCTTTGATTTCTTCTTCTGTAAACCATTTATTCATATTCTTTGACCATTTATCAATTAGGAATGATTTACATTCTTATAAATTTAACTCAGCATACTATGTATTTGATAAATGAGGCTTTTACCAGAGAAACTTGCTGTAACCCCGCCCCCCCCATCCAGTTTTTTGTTTTCCTTCCAATCATGGTTGCATTGGTTTTGTTTGAACAAAAAACTTTTATCTGATATAATAAAAATTATGTGTTTTACAATAAAAAATTGATAGGTGGAGGCCATTCTGGTGATGACCATGCAGAATTGATGAGACACAGGCATATTTATCCAAAAATAGAAGGATAAGGGAAGAGTGGAACAACCTTAAGCTATCCAATTGTTTCTCAAGGCCCTCCTCTTTATACAATACCATATGATTAATTAAGCATTTAAACTAATTTAAGCATTATGAGGGCAGGACAAATTGTCCCGCATCCTGATCATTGTCTTCCTGAGTTTGCAGTTAACATAGAAAGAGATAAGAATAATTGACTTCTAACCTAGATGACTATAGTAAGGTGAAGGCTGAATACTGTCTGAAGATCAGACTTTTCTAGAAGTATAATTTGTGAAAAGCTTCTTCTTCTTCTTCTTCTTCTTCTTCTTCTTCTTCTTCTTCTTGCACTTTGACATGATATATGCTGCAATGAATATTTATTTCTTCAGTAGAGATATAGCATTATCAAAGTGTCATTTACTGAAATCCCCTATGTAGTTAAGGAGATACAGCAGATGCTTGATAGATAATTGATTGATTGATTTTCATAGACAACTTCCTCCTAGCTTTAAACATTCCAAAAATTCTTTATGCTAAAAGTCAATTCTATAACATTCTAGCCCTTTTCCAAAAAGCCTAAAAAAGCATGCCAAACAATCTGTTCTATACATTGTAACAAACCTTGTTATGAATTGAAATATTCCCATGACAACGAGAACTAGTCAGAACTAAGAGAAATGGAAGCTGTGAAGAAGTAGGTTTTAGCTCAATATAAGAAAACATTTTCTTACCATTAGTTATCAAAAAGTTAAATACTCTGGACTAAAGTTTCACCCTTACTCTAGGTCTTCAAGCAAAACCTATATGACCCTTGGTTGGAGAATTCTTGCTCAGCTATGGGTTAAACTAAATGACTTCTGAAGTTCCTTCCAACACTGATATTCTGTGATTTGATGATTATGATTTGGAAATTCCAAACAGAAGGTTCCTCCAGCTGGGTAATCACTTGCTTTTGGTAAGAAGGTTTTTAAAAAGTTAAATAAAAAGAAGGAAATGAGAGGTAAGATTAGAAGGATAGAATTTTACTCTAAAGGCTATTCTCCTTACATATACATATACATATATATATATATATATGTGTGTGTGTGTGTGTGTGTGTGTGTGTGTATATACATATATATATATATATATATATATATATATATATATATATATAGCCTTTTCTCTAATATTTTCTTCTTTCCATATAATGTCCAATGAGGCATGATCAAATTAGAATTCCAGGGAAGCATAAGAAAGTTAAGACTGGAATGCACCTTGGAAAATACCTTCATTGAAGGGCACATGATTTTTAAAAACAGAGAGAATCACAGAGTGCAGCCATATTTATTTCAAAAAAGTGGTGCATATTCACATTACTCATTTAGTTCAGTATAAGTATTAGAACATTTCCAATCATGCTTCTTTTTTTGCTAATTCCCTTAACTCCCAGCTACAAGTCCAGGATGAGAGATGCTTTTTTCTTCTAGATACCTTGATAACTCCAAAAATAAAAAAAGGACTTAGCCTAAGGTCAAAAACTGATTTCCTTGAAAACCCCCAAATCTTAAAGTTAGTTGGTACTTCTATTATATCTACATTTCCTTCACATTTATTCAAATCATTTAATTATAACTCACTCTAATAAAAAGTTCTGGGGCACATTAAAGCATTTCTCTTACACCATCCTGTGAAAAATGTCACAAGAGAATTATTATCATTGCTGACCACAGAGATTGAATGATATTTTTCACGATGAGGCAGTTAAGTATCATAGTTATGACTAGCGTGTTTTTTCCTCCAAAGACTTTTGCTATTTCTACTTTATTGTATTATCTCTACTAAAACAGAAGTTAGGGAATCTTAATTTAGGGTATGTTAATAGAAAAAAGGTGTGTGTGTGTGTGTGTGTGTGTGTGTGTGTATGTATGTATGTAATGACATATGATGTGATATATATATGAATATATAATTATAACTATATATCAATTCAACTCTGTGTATCCATTTGAGATTTTCTTGGAAAAGATACTGAAATGGTTTGACATTTCCTTCTCCATGAAGAGTCAAATACAACAGAAATTACTCATCAACATAGATCAATATGTATACACACACATACACACACACACACACACACACACACACACACAGACACACAGACGGTCACTAAGGGGCTCAATAGATAAGAGTGTTGTGCCTGGAATCAGGAACATTCATCTTCCTGAGTTGAAATCTGGCCTCAAACACCTACTATCTTTGTGACTCTGGGCAAGTCACCTCATCTCACTGTCCTCATCTCTAAAATGAGCTGTAGAAGATAATGGGAAACCATTTGAACATATTTGCCAAGAAAACTCCAAATGAAGTCACAAAGTGCTGGTCATGACTGAACAACAACACACATGCACACATATGTGTTTCATTTTATAGATATATATGTGCACATTATATATTATATATATACATTATATTTAGACATATATTATATTATACATACATATTTCATTGCAACTAGCTCCCTTTTGAATCTCAGATTTTTTTACTTAAAAAAGAGCCTATATGTTTCCCTACTCTTCCAACATTATCTATTGTACAACAAAGTATATGAATCCCAGTTCTGATATTTCAATTAAATTCATTGCACTGTTTTTCAAAGGCATAACCATATATTACTAGTATAGGTGCTAGCATAACTTTCCTTATTAAAATACATTTCCATGGTTAGTCCTCAAAAAAAAAAACTGAGTAAAGATACCATTCTATAGCTCATTGAAAGAATCTTTCTTCTTCAATAATGCAATTGTTTTCTCACCTGCTGTTCTACTTGAAGTGCAACATAATTAGCACTTCTATCACAAACAACTTTAGAGAACATAAATAACATTTGGCTCCCAGATCAGATTTCTATAAAAAAAGAAAGGATTGCATAGTATAAATAAAATGTAAATTGGGTGGCTAGGTGGCACAGTAGATAGAGCACAAACCCTGGAGTCAAGAGTGCCTGAGTTTAATTGTGACCTCAGACACTTAATAATTACCTAGCTATGTGGCCTTGGGCAAGCCACTTAACCCCATTGCCTTGCAAAAAAAAAAAAGATCCCTAAAAATAATGTAAATGCATGGAGAATTTTGAACACAAAAGACCTTTGTTGAGGAAGTGTTGGATCCTCTTTCCTCTGACAAAAGAGACATTTTTATAATTTTCTAAAAGTTCAAATATTTAGTGAACATGCTTACACACACACACACACACACACACACACACACACATGCACACACACACACACAAAATGTGATCCCATAGCATATCTTCATGGAGAAATAGGTAGAAGAATATTAGAAGAGAATAATTAGAAAATTAGAAGATAATTAGAGTGAAAAGAAATTGATATCTGTGATCAGGTATATTCCAAGTTAAAAGGAGAGAAAGAGGAAGAGGTGACAGCAAAACAAATTTTCTCTCAGTTCCCTTTCCTTAAGTGACCCTATACAAGATACTAGATATGAGATCCAGAGAAGTCACATGATTTAAGTCTCAGTATTAAACTAAAAACAAATTTAAGGAGTGACAAAGTGTCATTAATAAACCATGTTAAGGCCTATGGAGGCACCAGCTCTAAATATTTTGCTTGTAGTTCTTAGCCCAAATATTCAAAATCATTTGACATCTGAGATACCATTATTTCACAAAAAGGGTGGAAGTCAAATACCTTCTGAGAATTTTAAAGAAGAAAGCAAACACTTTTTTGTTATTGAGCATTTTTCAGTAGCAACTTCCTGATACCACTTGGGGTTTTCTTGACAAAGATACTTGATTGATTTGTCATTTCCTTCTGTTCATTTTACAGATGAGGAAACTGAGGCAAACAAGATGAAGCGACTTGCCCAGGATCACACAATTAGTAAAGATCTGAAGCCAGAACTAAACTCTCACAGATGAGTCTTCATGACTTCAGATTTGGTACTCTATCCACTGAACCACCTAGCTGCCCAACAAAATCTTTTAAGCATGGTTTAAGCATAATTCTCTCCACAATCAGGGTATATAGATTAGGAGATTTCTGTTTCCTTACAATCCTTTATAAACTTTTCAGTAAAGCAAACTTTACAGTAAAGCTCACAACAAAGCATTAAGGTCAACTTTGTAAACTTTAGGCTCACTGTGAATTCCATTTATTATCATTATTAATTATTATATTATTATTTGATATACAATCTTTGTAAAATGAATGTGAAAGAAATAATAACCATCAAATGTAGGGGAAAACCTGAGCAAATGACCTGCCTTTGAAGAGAAGAGCAAAAGTGAACCTTGTGTGGAGCACAAACATTCAAGAAAAATATTTAGACCATACAAGGATTTTGGCCTTTTGTTCTCTTCACAGAGAATTCTAAAAAACTATCTTCCTGTTGGCTATGTTGCAGAGGAGTGAAGAATACTTGTGATGGAGAACCCAGAGGCCCTACCTAGTTATTTTTGGAGGGGGTTGGTTGACTAGGGAAACATTGAGCCAGATTCTCCCTCATGCCTAAGTACTTTTTTATAGTAAACTGGGTGATCAGACAGAAACCCCAGAGTACCATTTCCTGCTTCAGCACACTATTGTCTCCCTAAGTACTTCCTGACTGCAGGGGATTGATTCCTGCAATAAAAAATGAGTCAACAGATTCAACTTCTGGCTCCTACTTACAGATTCTCTGTTTTGTTTTGTTTTTCTTAATGTTTGAAGTGTCACTACTATGAAAAATGAATATAGTCCCCAAGCAACTATGCAATACACATTTGTATTTATAGGGTTTCATCATGCTTGTCTCCTGTTTGCTCATTTCTTCTGGTGAGAAAATGTACTGAAACATATGAGGCACAATTTTTAGAAGTGGAAGGGAATTTAGGGATTATCTATTAAAATTCTCTAGTTTTAGGTTTAAAGAAAATGAAGAAGCTAAATGATTTGTTTAAGTTCCCACAGGTAGCAAGAAACAAAGGTAGGGTTTCAGTCTAAGTTCTTTGAATGCCAAGCTAACGTCATTTGTACTATAGATTCAAAAATCTTAAGAGAAATTCTTTTCTCCTAAATTCAATATATTTTTACTAGGGTGCTTCAATTTATTTTTCAATCAGATCAAACCTAAGCATACTTTAAATATCAAATGTTGAAAGTTGATCTAGGCTACATTAAGATAGATGATATTGCAAACAGAAAAAAAGCAACTATTTTCACAAAGGTCATCCAATTTAAAAATTATTAAAGCTAGAAAATCTTTTAATCCATCCTTCTAATTTAAAAACAAGATAACTAAACCAAAAATCAAATATTTAGAAAGTTTTATCACTGAATTGACAAAGTGATAGATTGTCTGTTAATAGAAATGATAAATTATAGTCTATCAAATTAAAGAAGGGTTGTGATCTTTATTAGTGAAAGAATGAAATATGAATCCTTGAAATGAGGTAATATTAGGATAATAATATGTTTCTGAAGAGAACATATAGGACTCTTGTGTTTTACATAAGTATAAATGTGAAAAAAATCATAGAAATGCCAAAGGTTAAGATAAATTATTCATTAATGAACCATAATGGTTTATCAAGACCAGTGTCATTTACAAGAACTTTCAATTCTCACTTACTGAGCAATTATTATGTACTAAAATAGGTAGCAAACAAATAAAAAATGATAACCATGGAGAAGAAACTAAAAAAATTATTTTATCAAAAATTCAAAGTCAATACAATATCAATTAACATGTTAGCAGTATAATAGTAAAGTTGGTTAAGCTTTAGCCTACTCACATTACAGATGATGAATTATATAGGGAAAATAAAAATAAAGCAAAAATTACTATCTTTTACATTATGTGAACAAGAGATAGTTGATAAATGCCTCTTTAATTCATTGTTTTCCTTGGTATTTCTATGCACCTAAATGTTAAGTGAATGACTTGATGGAAACAGGGGAAGACATAAATGAGAAATGCATAAGATGGGTAGGTATGAATTTAAAAAGGAAAAAAACAAGCATTTTAAAATTATTTTAAAGCAAAAGTACGAGACAATTACAATGGAGAGTTTTACTAAATATTAACCACTTTTACAGAACACATTTAAAACTTATGAAGTATTTTCATTCCTTTTTTCCAAAAAAAGGAATATAATTATTGTTATTTCCATTTTACAGAAAAGTAAACTAATGAAACTCATTTAATGTCTTTTCATTCTTGTCTGGTACATGCCATACATATTTATTGACAAGAGGAATAATGAAAGAAGTATTTGAATTTGGCAAAATACAGGACATTTAACAAATATGTACCTGCAGAACTTAAATGAGCTAAAGCTAAACCCTTCATGGCAAGTCACACATTTTTGAGCACCCTGCTTTTCAAAAAATAATTATTTCAGTGAATCTGCTCTATATCTGTAAAGTACAAATAGTATTAGAAAACAACTAAAGTCAATAAACAGTTAAGTGACATCTAAAAACAGATGTCATCTTCCGGTTGCAATTTATTACTCCAATTTTAGAAACAGACAACTCAACTAACCCCGTGTGTAGTAAAGAAGTGGAGAATGGGTCCTGGCGTCAGGATGGCCTGGGTTCAAAACTCGTCTCATACATAGACTGCTTCATAATCCTGGTCAGGTCACTTAACCCCTTTATGTCCAGAGAAGCTCTCTAAAACTCTTAAGTGAGTGGTAGAAAAATTAAAATTATGGACTGAAAAAAGGTATTTCCTCATTGGGAGCTAATTATACCAATGAAATATGAGGTCGTGACATAATTAAAATAGATGAATGAATGCTTGAATGAATAAATAAACATATGAACAAGGAAAGAAAAAAGGAGGGAAGGAAGAAAAAAAGAGAGGAAGAAAGAAATTACTTCAGTTATGTCAGGGGTTCTGATTTTATTTATTGAGGAATAAACAAAAGTCAAAAGGACTTCTATTTTTGTTTGAGTGTTCAAAAAATATACTTCTACTATCAAAGTAACAAAGTTACTTTAACAAAATAACAAAGATGGACAAGAATCACTCCTACTAGAACTATATGAAGCACTATGCTAAGATGAAGGTAATTTGTAATACATTTGGAGATTTATTGTATTAAAATTTAATTATCAAATAATAGAAGAATTTTAAAAGTTTGTTCTTAATGATATTACAAAATGCATGACATTGAGTCCATCTCATGAGCAAAATGATTTCATCATTTTGGTTCATGAAACTGGAACAATTAAAGTATATGAATAAAATTTTGAGTCATTCCAATTCCCTGGAGGGTATATTTATAATAACCATAATAGTCAATCAATATATGAGTATAATATAGTAATCTGAATTAAAAATATAAAAATGGCAATAAGAATGTATTTACTAGAGTCTTTAGAAGCTAATGCAAATTCTATATCATAGGGAGTATATACTATATAAGAAGAATAGGAGTAGGAAAACAGTTATTCACTATAGATAAGATACAAGAATGGATTCAGTAAAAAAAGCCAAAACAAAACAAAAATATTTCAGATGTATCTACACAAAATCACAGTCTGAATAACAATCAAAATAATTCTAAAATATAAAAACAAATTTGACTTCACATCTACATTACTGAGTTTTTGTGGGTTGATATCCATAACTAGGTAATATCTTTACAAAGGTATTACATTCAAAAGACAGAGAATATATAAAATAATATTAGGAGATTAAATAGCATTGCATATTTTAAAAAGAAATACATGTGAGGAAATCAAGAAAATAAAGAAAAGAAACATGGTAGAGTAAAATTTGTTGAAGTGTGAGCAAGACAGAATGTGAGTGTATTATAGACCAACCTGAAGAGAAAGAAGAAATAAATGAGAAATTTGGATAACAGAATACAAATTTGGAAGAGATGTGATATATTAAGTGCTGAGAGATTAATATTGTTGAGATTTTGAGGGATGAAATGTCTCAGTCAAAAGCGGAGAAAATAAAAATTTCTAAAAGTACCATAGTGGTAATTTCATCTTTCAAAGGGAGGAAAATTTCTTTGGAAAAGAAGGAAAAGAGGGAAAAGAATAAAGGGAATAAACATTTACATAGTAAGTAATCTGTGACAGACACAATTCTAAGATCTTTTTACAAATACTATTTCTCACAAGTGTCCTACAAGGTAGGTAGCATTATTATACTCATTGTACAGTTGAGTTGAGGCAAACAGGATAAATGATTAACTAGGACCAACAGCTAGCAAATATCTAAGGCTATACTTGAACTCAAGTCTTTCTGATTATAGACCCAATGTTATTTTCAATGCAGTAATTAAATCTATCATATATGTGTGTGTGTGTGTGTGTGTGTGTGTGTGTGTAGTTATGCAAAACTAATAATGCAGGGTGTTCCAAAGGCCCGAGTGTAGTTGTGTAGTTTTAAGCTGTTAAAGTGGTTTGGGTTTTGTTTTTTGATTTTTAGCAACAAAATTTTAAGCTAATTAAGCTCAAATTTACACTAAGACTTTAGGGATACCCGTGTAATGATCTTCTTTAAAATTACTCCCTTTTCCTATTTTCCCTCTTCTTAGAGATGTTCAGGTTAAATAAAGGTCTGATTTACAAAAGTGCAACCTTTATTTTTCCCCAAATTTTTTTTTCTCATCCCTTATTGATTATGTACTTGGGGGAGGGGAGAGAGAGAGACAAACAGACAGACAGACACAGAGAGAGAGAGAGAGAGAGAGAGACAGAGACAGAGAGACAGAGGAGAGAGATAGGAGAGAGAGAAAAAGAGAAAACACAAACACCATACTTTCATAGTTTGAATTAGGTTCATTATCATTAATATTTCTGCAGCAGGGAATCTTCAATCAATACCTTTTTTGTACTAAAACATAGGCCATAAAGGAGGGCTGCAGCTTCTAGAACCATTTGGTTCATTAGAGAGATTTAACTTGAAAAGTCAGGGGCATCCAAGACAGTTTTTCCTCATGCTGTGTTTTTTCAGTTCTCATTGAATCTCTGCTTGTCCTTTTCTATTGGCAGAGATTTTCAAATTAATTCAATGAATGTGTATTAAGATCCCTTTGTGTTTTAGGTATTGTGCTGAGTGTTGAGTTGGATAGAAAGTTTTAAAAATAAATGGTTCTTAAGCCCCCCAAAACTTACAAAGTGACACAAAGTGAGGTGAAAAGAACCAGGAAAACCTTATACACAATAACAGTAACATGGTACTATGAAGAGTTATGAATTGTGTAGCTATTCTCAGACATACAATGATCCAAAATAACCCCCAAGAGAATAATTATGAAGTATACTGTCTGTCTTCAGAGAAAAAAATGGATATTTTTTGAATACAGATTGAAGCATTTTTATTTTGCATTTCCTTCCTTCCTTCCTTCCTTCCTTCCTTCCTTCCTTCCTTCCTTCCTTCCTTCCTTCCTTCCCTACTTTCTTGATTTCTTGCTTTCTTTTACTTTCTTTCAATTTCTTTCTTTCAATTTCTTTCTTTCTTTCTTTCTTTCTTTCTTTCTTTCTTTCTTTCTTTCTTTCTTTCTTTCTTTCTTTCTTTCAAGTCTTCTTGTACAAAATGACTAATATGGAAACGTTTTACATTGCTTTTGTATAACCCATATGGGATTGCCTACCATCTCAGGGAGTGGGTAGGGGAACTTAAAAATTAAAAAAAAAAACAATTGTTAAAAATATTATTTTAACATGTAATTGGGGAAAAATAAAATATATCAATTTTTAAATGGTTCTTTTTCTCCTCTAGCACAGATTCCAGGAACACTTCACTAGAGACAAGTTGCCAATAAGGTTTTGACAATTGACTACTATTTGAGACTAGTCCCTCATGCAACAAGTTCCAAATCTATCTAACCATGCTATTTACCTCAAATCTTTTCATTTTTTTCTGTAACAAAACATAAGAAACTATCATATGCATTGCTGAAATCAAATGATATTCTGTCACAGCACACCCCTCATCTACAAGTCTAGTTATCTATCAAAAAAAAAAAAGCAAGGGGTACCTAGGTGGATAGAGAATCAACCCTGAGTTTAAATCGGGCCCCAGACACTTAAAAATGTTACCTAGCTGTGTGCAAGTCACTTCAACCACCTCCCCCCATCACCTTGCCAAAAACAAACCAAAAAATCCCCCCCAAAAGTAAATGAAATGAATCTCTTACTACTCATTCTTAGTGAACCACTGCCAGTTCTTGAAGGCAGCATATTGTTCTAAAGAATTCAATGCTGGATTTGGAGCCAAAACAATTCTTTTTTTTTCTTCTTTAGGTTTTTACAAGGCAAATGGGGTTAAGTGGCTTGCCCAAGGCCACACAGCTAGGTAATTATTAAGTATCTGAGATCAGATTTGAACCCAGGTACTCCTGACTCCAAGGCCGGTGCTTTATCCACTGCGCCACCTAGCCGCCCCCAAAACAATTCTTTATCCAAATATCAATTGAGACATTTTCTAGCAAAGTGATCCTAGAAAAGTCATTTATCCTGTCTGGGTCACCAAACCTGTACAAACAATAATAATAGAACTTACGTCAGAGTTCTGTTAATGAGAATCATATGAGATACCAAATGCAACTAGCTTTACAATCCTTAGTGGACTAGGCTTGAATTGCTCCAGAGAATCAATTGCTAAAGCTTCTTTTTGTCAATTATGACTTGGAATCACCAAATGCACAAATCAGGGCTCGTTTGTTTTGCTAATTTTTTAGACTTAAGAATGTGTAAAGAAAGTGTTAACAATGCAGATTAAAATTAAAAGTGTGTGCATATTTTTTCCCCAGAAAGTCAGTTGTTAAACCGTGATCAGCATAACTCCCCTATAATGCTAACTACTAGATATTACCACTACAATTTACTTGAGCCTTCACCAAACAGAAAGACACTGTTTAGTAGCTCTTCAATTTACTGGAAGATGTTGATCAAATCACTTAACTTCTCTTCCCTTTGGTTGTTGTTCAGTTATTTCAGTTTTGTCTGACTCTTGCTGATCCAATTTGGTTTTGTTTGGTTTTTTTTTTGACAAAGCTACTGGAGTGATTTGTCATTTCCTTCTCCAGTTCATTTGATAGATGAGTAAAGTGAAACAAAGAAGGTTAAGTGACTTCGTCAGTCACAAAACTATTAACTATAGCCCTATTTAAACCCAGTTCTTCCCAATTCCACATTTATTGCTCTCTCTCTCTCTCTCTCTCTCTCTCTCTCTCTCCTGTGCCACTTACTTGCCCTTCAATTTGGTTACTTTATTTGTTTGTTTGTTTTTAGGTTTTTGTAAGGCAAACAGGGTTAAGTGGCTTGCCCAAGGCCACACAGCTAGGTAATTATTAAGTGTCTGAGACTGGATTTGAACCCAGGTACTCCTGACTCCAGGACCTGTACTTTATCCACTACACTATCTAGCTGTCCCTACTTTATTTTTAAAATGAGGCGATTTAGGTACTAATGGATAGAGAACAAATCCTGGAGTCAGGAGGACCTGAGTTAAAATGTGACTCAAATAGTTACTTTGTGATCCTGGAAAACTCACTTAACCATGATTGTTTACAAAATAATAATACTAATTTTAAAAAGTGATGGGGTTGCAACTAAAGTTCCAGAAGGTCTAGAATTCTTTGAGTCAAAGGGGTGGAGAAGAGAAGAGATGATGTTACTGAGAAGATCTGAGGCATGAAAGAAAGGAAGGAAAGGAATTTGGGTTGGATGCTTTTAACCTTCTCAGTGAAACAATTGGCTAAATAATCTGCTTTTAAGGATGGAGGGTGTAATATCCTGGGAATACTGAAGAGAAAAGAACAGTTTGGAACAGTTCTTGTGGGAAATGAAATAGAGAATATACAAGTCAAAGGATTTCTGAGCACAGTAAGGGACTAGCTGAGGTTATGTACCATAAATTTTAAGTAGGGGAAATCAGTTTGATTTTATGTCTTTCTCTACCAATGCTCAGCGGTCTGGGAATAGGAGCAGATAAATCAGGAGCAAATAAAACCTAGAATTAGCAGGTCAAGAAAGCCAAGAAAATAATAATGAGGATGATTATTTATTTTACATATTTTTCCAAATACAAAGCA
This sequence comes from Macrotis lagotis, assembly GCF_037893015.1. Taxonomy (NCBI): domain Eukaryota; kingdom Metazoa; phylum Chordata; class Mammalia; order Peramelemorphia; family Peramelidae; genus Macrotis; species Macrotis lagotis. The sequence goes on from NC_133658.1 coordinate 530,569,269, forward strand.
TTTTATATAGAATATCTTATTTAGGCTACCTATCTTGTGAGATGAGGATGATGACGATTATGATAAAATTAATAAGAACAAATAACATTTAAATAGGATTTAAGCATTTTAAAATATTATGTCATTTGATTTCATAAAACATCTAGCAAGGAAATGCTATATTATTATCCAAATTTTTCAGACGAGAAACCAGAGCAGACAGAATTTGAGTGATTTGTCCAGGATTCACTTAGTAAGAATTAGAGGCTGGACATGAAGTCAGATATCCCAGACTCTAGGTTCAGTGTTCTATCCATTGTGCTAACTAATTAATGGTATGAGTCTTATTAACTCCATTTTACAATAAAGGAAACAAGCTCAGAGTGATTTTTCCTTGTCTATGAAGATAGTCAAGTAGTTTTTGGAGACAGAATGCAGACCCAGGTTTTCCTGGATCCATGTCTAGTTTTCTCTCTCTGTTATCTCTTATTACTAGAGATAGGTGGTCTAGTTCCAGCATCTAGAATAGCTTTGAGCTTGAAGTCAGGGAGAACTAAGTTCAAACCCAGACTTAGTCACATAATAGTTGTGTGAGCCTGGGCAAATCACTTAATCTCTGTTTGTCACAATTTCCTCAACTCTAAAATGGGGATAATAATAGTATCTAACTCTCGGGGTTGTTGTGAGGATCAATTAAGATAAAATAATATTTTTAAAAACACTTAAGAGAGTACCTAGTTCATGGTAGATGTAATATCAATGCTTATTCTTTTTTCTAGGGATCTAGGGATTCTAGGATATTGGGACATGAATAACTTGAGTGGTAGATTGTGGCAGTCAGAGCTGAATACAGAGGAAAATAAAGATAGAGAAAGATGGGACTGAATGGAACTGAAAGAATGGGAATGGTTGAAGGGGCAAAGGGACTAAGGGAGTGGGATTTACTATATTGTTTTGTCTCATAAGTTTTGGGCAGTACTATCTTCTTTGACCATTATTGCCATTTTGAGCTCTTTTAGAGGGACACCACTCTAATTCCAACATTTCATATAATCACTTAATAAGTACTTAAGCCTTTGTTTACTGTGTCATAGTAACATGCAACTCCCTCATTTACATGAGAGGGTTTAAAAATATCATTCAGAAACATCACCATGATTCCATGAAAATAAATAGGTTTTGCATTATGAAGTCTATTGAAATATCTCTTGATGTGAAACCAATTTTTCTATAGATTAGAAAGAAATGCATGCAAGAAGGAAATGTTCTATTCATTTGTGAAACTGAATTTTGTCTTTTTATATTATGCCCACTGTTTTATTTGTGACATACTATGGTATTGTGGAAATAATACACAAGAAAATGTTTCTGGAGCCAGAGTCAAGTCCTAACAAGTTAAGTCAACAATTATCTATTGTCTACTATGTGTCACACACTGTCCTAAGTTCACAAATACAAATAAAGATAAAACAGTCCCTTTCTTCAATTGCCTACAATCCACTTTCTACCTGTGTCATTATAGTGTAACTTTAGAAAAGTCACTTGATCTCACTAGACCTGTTTCCTCATCTATTAAATGAAGTGACTGACCTCTAAGATACCTTCTAGTTCTACATCTATGAATCTGTTTGCTTTATTGAATTGAGCAACTGTGCGTGGGGGGGGGGTGCAAAGAGAGAGAGAGAGAGAGATTCAATTAAACAAAAGCAAATAAAAAATTAAGTATCCACTTGTGCTATGCACTTATTATTCTAGATGCTGGAACTGCAGAAATAAAAATAAAACAATTCCTGCCCTCAATCAGCTTAAATTTCCCTAGTTCAAAGTCAGAGCATCAATCACCATATTAAATACCTATTAGGTGTCTTAACATCTAAGAGAGGTATGATTCTTTCTCATTGTAGGGTGTTGGCCTAACCTTGGAATTCACTTAATCATTTGTGCAGATTGTCTGCAATATGATACTTGATTTGGGGACTTCCCAATGAAGATTCAGCTAGAAAATAATTTAGCAGAAAAAAAAGTAGAATATAGCACTTCTCCCACTTCACTGGAAATTTAGTTCCAACCATTTTCTATTCTCCATTCTTTTATTACTTGGAAAAATTCTCTGGTGTTAATAAACTTTCCTTTACCTCAGATGTCTTCAATTCCCACACTGTTCATCTTCTATTACTTACTGAAATCTAACTATCTTCCAAAGACACTACATTCCTAGCAACATTCTTCAAAGTGGGCTGTTCTTTCTCTGACACACAGGTCAAGAAGGTGATATACTCTGAATTGCTAGCTGCCATTTTTATACACTCCTGCCATCATGTCTCAACAAGAAATTGCCCCTCTTTTAAAGTTTACTCCATCCTACCCAAATTCTTATTGTTGTCATCCATAGACCTTTAAGTGACTCTCCCTCTTTCCCAATAAATTTCATTATGTGACTTAAAAGTATGGGGTCTAATCCTGATTCTGCTATTAGCTGTCTGTTCAACCTTGGACAAGTGGAAAATTCTCTTGGTCTCAATTTCTTCACCTAAAGAATGATGAATTGTGGTAGAATTAAAAAGAAAACTGATTCTAAAGCCAGAGAAAGTGGTTTTAAATTTCACATCTGATAAGAAGTACCACCTGCTAGAATTTGGGTGATTCACTTTGTCTCCCTAGGCTTCAAATCATTTATCTAATATATAAGGCAATTGGCCTAGATGACCTCTAAAATCTCTCCTAATGTTAGACATTTATGATCGTATGAAACTATAAGATTCCTTCCAGTTTTAAATCTATGGTTACCACTTTTGTTTCTTTACTCTCCTCTCATCATTGGCGCTCAATGTCCTGAAGACATCACATCTACACACGTCAAGGTTGATTGCCCTTTCTCCCACACCGTTTCCCATTCTACCTTTTTCCTCCCACTTCCCATTGGGCAAGGAGGAGGAGGAGATTGTTTCCTCTTTCCTCTGCACTGATATTTTTAAGTCATTCCACTACCACCATTATTCAGCAGTCACTTTTCTTCTGAAGTTCATTCCATCCTATCCAGATCTGTGATGCTATCATATGCAGACCACCAGCTCACTTTTCCCATTAAATTCATTACCTACTTCACAACTTCCTCATATTAAGTACAACCTTTCCTCTCAAATACTGTGACCTCCTCCTTCCTCAAGCACCATATCTCTCATGATCTTTACCTCCACTCTACTTTTGAATTATGGCTTTGCTCACTGCAGACCAAGGATTCTTAACTTGGGATCTATACACCAGACATCTGTAATAGATTTCAGATAAACTACAAGCTTGAATGGTGTGTATATGTGTATGGTGGTGGAATTGAGAATATACCCTTGTTTTCAGTAATCATTGATTCTTTATAGTTTTAATGCTTAGTAAATGTTTATTAAATTAAATTGAATTGAGGGCTAGGTACAAAAGGAAAATAAAAATGTATTAAAAGTATGGATTGCATAATGGTTCAGAAAGTGATTAGATGAAGGTCTGAATTTTATTAACAAACAAAACCCATATTTAAAAGCAACTTTGACAGAAAACAGGAATGAAAGGAACTAAGCACAATTTTGACAATATTTCCAGCTTAGTAACACAAGAAAAGAAGGTACATTTTAATAGGAAATCTATTTTACCTTATTTTTTAATTTCTACTACTCAAGTTATTGTTAATTCTTTAAACTTCTATTTTTCTGTATCTGTGATTAGTATAAATTAAGAAACTATTTTCATAGATTAAATTAGAAATTAAAGTATTTTTGGCCAAGCAGGAAAATAAACCTTATGCTTAATATTAATTATATTTTTCCCTCTGCAATTTTTGTAATAGTTTGATATAGAATTTACAAAACTTCATGTTCAGATTAATATTTGAGTAATTCTTATCCATTTCAGGAGTTTTCACATTATTTACTCCTTTACAGATCAGAGGTATGTGCCTTTGATAATCCAGAGATAGAATGGAACCAAAGAAAATGAATGTACATTTAGGTCCCATAGACACTAGCTCTTCCAGATGGTTCTTGCTGTTATACCACAATGGAGAACAACAAAGCTTCTGCACTATTTTCAGTCAGAAAAGACTGTTCTTGATTCTTGGGAAACTAGATGTCTATGATATTATTTGAAGGTCACTAAAAAACCCAACCTCATCATGTACCACTATTGCCTGAAAAAAATCACCATTAGAAATGCATTTATTGGGACTAATCTTTGCCCTAATCTTTTATCATCATATAAAATGCAAGGACCCCTGGTAGGAATTTTAAAATAGGCCAGTAATGAGGTCTCACAAATTAGTTCATGCAATAGAATCAAGGATCAAGAGAGCATCAAAGTATGAAGTTGAAAGGTATTATAGGAAGCATAAAGAAATGATGGAAAGAAGGCAAAGAAATAGAAATATTCAATTATATAATAATTTTGTGTTGGGCAGACCCTCCCCACACTTGCTGTACAATTCTTAGTTTTGAAAATCTAAGTTAAACACTGTGGCTATCACAACTCTTTAGATTTATTTAGAAACCATGTTAACTCTAAACTCTAATTAAGGGATTAATCTTCTTGATTAATAGGGAATTATGTTAATATGGAAGGTAAATGTGATGAGCAAGACTTTGGCAACAATTTATCTAGAGCAAACCAAAGAAAGGATAGGACACTATAGGGCATTGAGTAGGTTTTGAAGAAATGTTTGTGGTGATTGTGTGTGTGTGTGTGTGTGTGTGTGTGTGTGTGTGTGTGTGTGTGTGTGTGTGTGTGTGTGTGTGTGTGTGTGTGTGTGTGTGTGATTGTTATTGTTCAGTTGGGGTTTTCTCGGGAAATAGTATTAGAGTGATTTGTCATTTCCTTCTCCAGCTTATTTTACTAAGAACTAAGCTTTATACAGGGTCACACAGTATGTGTCTGAGGCAGTATTTGAACTCATGAAGATGGCTCTTCCTAACTTCAGGCCCAGAATTCTATCCATTGAACTACATAACTGCCAGTAAGTATACTTAATAAAGAGATAATGTAGCACAATGAATTGAAAGCTGCTTTCTGAGTAAGAAAGAACTGAGTTAAAGTTATCCTTCTGATATATTCTGACTGTGTGACCCTGGGTAAATCAGTTAACTTCTCACTGATCCAGGCTGCTCTCTTAAAACTGGAGACTTCAAAGGATTTGGTAATTTACACTGATAAAATAAGAATACCTTACACTGATGAAGCCATAGAATAGATATCCACTCGTGAACACACATACATACACACACACACACACACACATATACACAAGCATGAAAGAAAAAAATTAATCAAAAAATCAAACAGTTCTCAAAAGGATTGCATATTATCAATAACTATTTAAAAGAACATTCCAAGTCACTAACAATAAGAGAAGCATTCAAAATGCCCCCAAATTTTATTTTTATCCCACAAATCAACAAAGATGACAAAAAATGGGAATAGTGCACATTAGAAACATTATGGGAAAGAAGCACATTAGTCTATTAATGTGTTTGTTGCTATTAATTAATAACCATTTTGGAAAATAATTTGAAATTATGTAAATAAAAATCCTTTGGACCAGAAATTTACTTACTAAGCTTAAACCACAAAGAACAATTTCAAAACATTCAATAGAGAATAATGAAAAATGTAATAGAATAACCATGGATTCGAAGGAGAGATGAGAAGATACCCCCATCCCATTTCTTTGCAGAATGGGAGGTCCACAGGTGGACCTTTGCATTTATCATTCAATGCTATTTTTTTGTCTTTATAAAAGAATACTTTTAATTTTATGGGATAGCTCCCTGAGAAGGGGAAGAATGTAGGTACTACCTACAAATAAGTCCAAAATTCAGAAATGCAATATTAATATTGTAATTCATTTTATATATGAATTATATATTATTATATAAAATATAATATATTATATAATTTATTATATTATACAAATTATATATATAAACAATTTATTGTTAATGAAAGAGCATTAAGATTAGGATCAAGTAAGTTTAGGTTTTAATCCTGCCTCTGTTATTATCTAACTGTGTGATACTAAGCAAATCTCTTAATATCTCTGATATTATTTGCTCAAATGTAAAATGTGAAGATTGTACTAAATCATCTCTAAATTCCTTTCTAGCTCTCAGATTCAATTTTCCTTATAATTCAGTTTCCTGACTTCTGTGACACCAAGATTTTAGTCTTTCTGGGTAATATTAACTCTGTGTTGACTGATAGAGAAAGCATATTGGACTATGATACAGGAGACCTAACTTCTATTCCAAGCTCTGCTATTAGTAAGTCACATGACATTGGGTAAGCAACCTTTACATTGTTTCCTCATGTATAAAATATGGATTTGGCCAGCTGAGTCTTTCCTTCCAACTGTATAATTAATTTCACTAATGAAAATATTTAAACAATGGATATAGTACTTTCATTTTTAGAATTTTATTCCATCTTCAGGATTTTGTTTATTCCTTCCACCCTCTCATATAATAACATTTTCAATTTCATACTGCGAGTGTATTTGCATTTGTATATGTGTTCATGTGTCTTTATGTCATGTGTATGTGTATGTTTATGTCTGTGTATGTGTGTATAGTGGGAGGAAGACAATTTTTATCAGAGCATCTGTGTTCAAACCATAGTTCTTCTATTTATTTCTTATTTCTTGTGTGACTTTAGGAAAGTTGTTTTTTTCTCTGAGCCACAATTTTGTCAAGTATAAAATAAAGAAGTTAAACTACATAATCTCTGAGTCTCATCCAGCTTTATTTTTTTTTTATTTTACAATACTGACTTTCAACTGTTTCATTGGATAAATAATCATCTGTCTCAAACATATTCTGATTCATATGTACTGAACTTACATAAATTTTTTGAATGTACAAAATAGAATTTAGGAAATTATTAATCCATAGATCGATTAATCTCTCTGTAAAATGAGAAGACATTTGTCATAAAACTGACTAGGAAAAAGCACTGAAAGGAATTAAAGGGTTAGAGAATAAGACCCAGGACTTAAAGTCAAAGGAAATGGTTTACTAAAAATATAAAGAAGGTAAAAAGGCAATTTAATCACTCTTCAATTTTATAAAAGGTTTAAATTATAATCCTTTGTACTCTGTTGATACTAGTATGAGTTGGAAAGTATTGCTCATTTTGTTTGTATTTATTTAGCTCCTGGAAATATGAACCCAGTAGCATTTTAGAAACAATTATTTTTTTAAAGTAGAAAAAATAAAAACTGTTTCAGGATAATGTTATCCTTATAATATAGAATTAAATTTGTTCTCACTGGAACTTATTTCCTGGCTTGGGTAGGGTGGGGGAGAGAGAAATTTATATCCTCTTCAGATATTAATATAGTAGATTTCTCTACTTGAATTTCAAAGATTTATTAGTTTATTCCTCTTGATTCTTTTTACTTGAAATCTGTAATTCATCTATGTGAAGAAAGATCAATCTGGAAGCTATTGCAATAGTCTAGGAGAGGGAGGATAACAAGGTGAGTAGGGAGAAGACTCAGTCAGAATTGTGTGACTTCCTTCTGAACCTCTCAGACCTTACTCTTATCACTTCTAAAGATATTCTCCCATAGAATACTGTATTTATAACCCATAACTAAGGAAAGTACTTTTTTTTTCTCCCCACAAAAGCAGAGCAGTTGCATGAGAAAGGATACCAGGGAAAGTACTTCACTAACATTCCTTCTAACCATCCAAATCACAAAAGATGCACTCAAAAGTCTCATAGAATTGTACAATAGAAAGGTACTTTAAAGATTATTCAGTCCAAACTCTTCATTTTAAAAACATGGAAGAGAGTTCTGTGAAAGAGGAAAATAGTACATATGATTTTAGGTATTTCTATAGTTCAAAATTGTCACACTCATCTAGAGAAGGAACTGTGGAGTTTAAATGAAGACCAAAGCTTATCTTCAATTTTTAAAAGCTGTCATGCATTATGCAATTTTGCTATCTCTAATGTTTTCTTTGTTCCTTTTGAATCTGATTCTTCTCTCACATTTAGATTTACATTAGATTGCCTTCTGTTGGGGAAAGGGGGGAAGGAGGAAAGGAGGAAGAAAAATTATAAAATTTAAAACCTGCAAAAAAAAGTGATTTGTAGAAATTGTTATGGTATGTAATTGGAAAGCAAATAAAATATTTATATAATAAAGAAAACAAACAAACAAATACATAAATAATTGAATGAATAAATAAATAAAGAATAGATAAATGAATTTGTCATGCTCTCACCAATGTGTACATCCACTCTGGAGTTATATAAAACTTGACCCTACCATCCATTGAAGTGTAATTCTTCTTAGAGCAGAAATTTTACTTGATTTTATCAACTTAACATTGTTGGCTTGTGAAGGTGAATATTCCATCATAGAGTCCCTTTCTTCCCTTCATATTTCATGAAGTTTATTCATCACAAACTCTCATTTCTCCCATCTTCCACAACTCAAAATTCCCTTCTAATCTTCCTCCCCTTAAGTCCAGGTTCTGACAAAGACATGGTCCTTAAAAGGCAAACTTTGCCACCATATAAACCCTTTAAGCCATCTACTGCCTTTTCCCTCGGATTGTTACCATAACAATTTCCTTTCATTAATCTTTAATGTCTTTCAACTTTTTGATGTTTTCCCTCTATATTCAAAAATAAATAAAACAAAATCTCACTTGATCCTACCAACTCCTCAACAAATAATCCATAACATTTCTCAGGTCTGGTCCTTTCTCCCATGCCCACCATTATTACTTCTTCAGATTTTCACCCATATTTTGACTGAATTGGCAACTCACCACATTTGACTGAATTCCTAATTGCTTTTCCTGTCTCAAGTCTTTCTCCTTTCCAATACACAAATTTCAAAATAAGATTTTAAAATCCCATTTTGAAATTCTATGAGTCCCTTATACCACAAGTACCAGTGGCTTCCTCTTGGATTTTAAGATAAAATAAAAATTTCCTTTTGGTTTTTAAAGTCCTCTAAAAATCTGACTTCAATCTTCATTTCATGTCTATTTGCTCCCCTTAAGATTCTCTACCTTACTGCAATATAGCCAAATTGGCCTAATTCATGTTTTTCTCATGCAACATTCCCTCTTCATTTCCATTCTCTGTCCATCTACACAGATTGTCTCTTAGGCCTAGAACTTCTCCTTTCTCATATTGTTCTTTTAAAATTTCAGTTCAAATCCTGAAGAGGTCTTCTAAGTATCCAAACAGGAGGCCTTCATTGATTCCCCTCATTTGATATTCACATATATGCGCGCACACACACACACACACACACACACACACACACACACACACACAAATAGACACACATACATACACAAACATTCATCCTTGCCAAATTACTCTGTATATACCTTAAGTATACCTTATATTTATATATTTGTTTATGCTATTTCTTTTCCTAGAAAACAAGTTTCTTGAGGGCAGAAGTTTCTATTTTTTTCTCTTTCTACTCCTAAAACCAAAGATACAAGGTTACGTAATAAGTACTTAATAAATGTTTATTGATTGATTTCTTCCACTAGATATGCATTTGTATGGTCAGGTTTGAACAGAGAGGCACGAAGGCTTTACAACTGATCACCACACAACTACCATTTGTCAGACTTCACTCCTGACTACAGTGATATATCTATATCTATATCTATATCTATATCTATATCTATATCTATATCTATATCTATATCTATATCTATATCTATATCTATATCTATATCTATATCTATATCTATATCTATATCTATATCTATATCTATATCTATATCTATATCTATATCTATATCTATATCTATATCTATATCTATATCTATATCTATATATACACTCCAGTTTCTCACTGCTCTTGGAAAACTTCTAAGGCTATAATTAACAAAGAAATTTCTACTGTTTCCATATATGATGCTCTTCATACTAATGAAATCACAGGTTCAAACCCTGCCCCCCCACAAAAAAAGAGAGGGAAGAAAAGAGGAAAAGTTATATACATAAAGGAAAAGAGTGAAAAGAAAGATCATTGCATGTGAGGAAATGATTGCAAAACTCTCCTTCCATACCAGCTACATGAAAATGAAATAGTTCCTTGGTTATCATATGATAAGAATCGATTAAGGAAAATTGAAATTGAAAGTGTAAAAAGCATAGACTAAGCATATGTGCTAGACTGCTCCCACCCCAGAGACAACAGTTTGCATACTAGTGTAGGATGAAAATGGCAACTTCTTTAAAGCTGCTAAAACAGTATTCTAATGTTTTCTGACTTCTGAAGCAGAGGGAGCTTTCTATTTAAATAGCTATCCATTAGAAGAGCTACAAGACAGAGCAAAGAAGAGAATTTAAGTAACCTTGCCATCTTTAATTTACTATCAATGCTCATTTATCATACTTCACAAAAAGCATTTTAGAATTTAAGCCTTAATCTTATTCATCCTCAATTTCTAACATACTATTTCTTTACTCTTATTATTACAAGTTTCTTGATACTCTCAAATATTCATATGAATTTGTGATTTTATCATTCTGAATATGCCTTCCTATGATTCAAATCTCAACCATCCATTCTTGCTTATCCTTTGGGTTTTTGTCAAGGTCCTCCTATAAATTTATTCAGGTGAAGGAGTCTTCCAATGTGCTGAAGGGCTTCATTTCTTATTCCAAACATCTTGAGATGTTTTCTGTGTCTTTTCCTCACTTTCTCTAATTGACCAACACATTATCAGGTTCCTGATAACTATCTTTTGCTTCTTCAAAATTCCTCATATGTTCTGGTCCATTTGATCACTCTACCATGTCTCCATTAGTCTGTATGATATTTAATTTCAATACTTCAGAGACTGGGGAATTCTCTATTTCACAGACATCAAAATACTGGTAGAATATTTTTAAAAGATGGTTCTTTGTCTATGGAAAAGGAACTTTGCATTTCCAAAAAGCACTGTCTGTGACAAATATACATACTGATGGACAAATTGGATGCTGTCCATCCAAAAGCAAATTGAAATATAGGTAAAATACATTCATCATCCACTTGATTTTCTCTCTGTGGTGGACAAATTAAATTCCTTTGATTTATTACAGAGTTCTTCTAGGAGAATTCATAATATTCTGGGACATGATGCAAATAGAACAATGTCATCTGAAGACAGGTGTATTTAAAGGACTTCACCATGAATAGTGAATTATTGTTTAATATAGAACCCCTCCATGACCAAGGAGGACTTCTGTCTTTTATGTCTCCTTTGATATTTATAATTGGGTGTTAATGAATAAGATAATTTGTGTTGTTATATCCCAACCGATCTTGATTAATGATATTGTATAGATGATTTGCATCCTTTTGTGGAGGAGTAACTTCTACAAAAATAAAATGCTTTCTTTATCAATAATTTATACATATAATGGAATATTGTGTTATAGATTTCTCAATATGAGTCAAAGGACAAAATATATTTTAAATTTTAATTGAAACAAATATATTTTTGATACACATATTATTTCATTTCATAATTTGCATCATAAGCATGGGTCAAAAGATCATTTCCTAGGTTCAACTGTAATTCATAATCTTTGTTAATGAATGCTCTACAATCTAAATATCTGACTAAATACAAATCTTCATTTCTGTATTTGACAATGTAAACTACCATGCTTCTATAAATAAAAAATATGAATGATTTGATTTCCAAGTTTTGATGTTATTTTTTTTAAATTAAGATTTTTCAATAAACTTTCTCAAAACACATTTAGCTCCATAGAACAAGAGGTTATGAGAGTCAGGCAGGGTGCCATCCATAATAACTAGATAATTAGTTCTATGCTAGATGAATTATTATCAATGTATACCATTTATAGTTGAAGTTTAAAGAGTCATCATATCACAGGGTAGACAGTGTCTTAATTATCATTCCTATAGACTATATAATGAATGATATTAGGAAAGGTAATAATTCAGGTACTCTTACTTCAAGGTTACTCAGTTTTCTTAAACATACCACATATAATTTCTTGTGCTAGATAATAGGGCTACAATGATGAAAAAAAACAGCTCTTTACCTCCATTTTATTCTAGTAGTATACCTGATAATGTGTATATAAGGAAAAAATTGTTTTACACCTAGAGTTAGAAATTATGAGTTTAAATATTGATTCTTCTCTTTATGAATTATATGACTATAAATTCAGTTCAAGTGCCATCTTCATCATGAGTCTTTACCTGTGAGCACCCTGAGGAGGAAACAGGAGGCAACAAATTTCAGACAAGTTAAGGTGCCATCACCAACTTAAACATCATATCCTTTTAAACCCTTGTGGAAATAGCCCTGGAAACAGCAGTGCCCCACATGCCAACAAATCTCTTTCAAGTTCAACCCCTATAACCATCATGAAGAGAAGAAATCATGATGGAGAAAAAATTGACTTTCATCACCACTTGCAACAATTATTGACAAATGTCAACAAAAGTCAATAGGTACATGGGCCCTGGAAGTAGCAGCATGTTCTCCTTATGGAACCTTAATCCTGCTTCTAATCTTACCATTTGAGTCATAAACTGGGGATATGACTAGCAAGGAGAAGGGACAAATCAACTGCCAAAATAATACTACTCAACACAATATAATTGATTGTCTTCTGCAAGTGCTTAATAAATGCCTCATTTATTCACTGTTAGAAAAGTCACTTAATATTTTTGAGTTTTACTTCTTTAACCTGAAAATTGAGGAGATGATGATGATGATGATGATGATGATACCTAACAATTAAATAGTGTTTTAAGGTTAATAAAAATCTGTACATATTAGTCAATTTATTCAATCTTCACAACAACTATATCAAGCATATGTCATTATTTTCTCCCTATTATAGAAAAAAGGAAACTAGAGTCTAGAGGGGTTAAATGATTTGCCCTGCATAACATAGTTATTTAACATCTGAGGTAGGATTTGAACTCAGATCTTCTTAACTCAAAATTCAGGATTATTTTGATAAGCCCCTCAGACAATATGCATGATTACAAATATCAGTCATCCTAATATGGAGAGTGCTTAAGCAAAAGTTTAAAACAGAGAGAGGCAATATTTGACTGACCAAATGGCAGCTGATTTTTGGTTGCTGGTGAAGCAGTATACTGTAGTGGATAAAACGATATACCTGAAATAGGAAGTCTGGATCCAAGGTTTATCTCAGGCATTTATCAGTGAAAAGAATTGATTAAATGCTTCAAGGTGTTGGAGATAAAAAGATAAAATATTAAACAGTTCTGGCCCCCAAGGAGTTCACATTCTGTTGAGGGATATGACATGTATACATGTAAGGAAAAATATAGTGATAATTTATATAAATATAATAATACATATAATATAAGCTATGAGTAGTTCAGCAAAGTCAATTACTTTCTCTGAGTCTTTCCTCATCTGCAAAATGGATATGACTATGAACTTCACAGGAGTATTGATTATCAAAAGAGAAATTGCATGAAACCTCAAATTCCCATAAAAGAATGAGCCTATTATAAATTTAAAATTTTTCTTTTTGAAGTGAAATTTGAAACCCCAGTTTCCTAACAATTCAAACTGTACTTTCTTGGAATGATTTTTAATTTCTTAACCCAGGAGTTGATCATCTGATTTAGAAGTAAAGTTGGCTCTCAGTAAGACTGCAAAAATTTCTACATGTAAGAATTGACAATCCCAGGTATAAGTCCACTTAACTGTTTCATTGATAATAGTAGAGGGAGATGGTGAGACAGAAAGAATGAGAGAGAGAGAGAGACAGAGAGAGAGAGAGAGAGAGACAGAGACAGAGACAGAGAGAGAGACAGAGAGAGAGACAGAGAGACAGAGAGAGAGACAGAGAGACAGAGAGAGAGAGACAGAGAGACAGAGACAGAGAGACAGAGAGACAGAGAGAGAGAGACAGAAAAACAGGCAATGAGAGACAGAGACAGAGACAGAGACAGAGACAGAGAGAAGGACAGATAATGAGAGAGAGAGGGGGACTCAGAAAGACAGAAAGACCCAGAGAGACAGAGAAAGACTCAGCTTTCAGTGAAAGTGCCCTCATCTTACAAGGGCAGCTGATTCATAAGATGTCAGTATGATACAATCATAGATTATGAACTAGAAAGGTCCTCAAGTATTATTAGATCTAATCCCATAATTTAAAAAATGAATAAACTGAAGCCCAGAGGGGTTATGTGATTTGCTCAGAGTCACAGAGATAATAAAAGTTGAAGGTGGAATTCTGACTTGGGTCTTCTTTTTTCAAGATCAACTGCATATTCATTATTCCTATACTTTTTGTCTGTGCTAAGATATTTTCTTTGATGACAGACATTTTTTGGAATCACAATTTTTTGGAAGAATAAAGAAGGAATGGAGTGTGCTACTCTATAGCTTAACCAATATTCCAATTCTCAGAAACTGGGAAGTCTCCCCTTGTTCCAGCAACAGAAAAGTATATATATGGTCATACAATGGAAACAATATTAAATGTGGAATCAGTTAAATTACTAACTGTGCCTCTGACTAGCTTTGTTGACCTTGGGTAATTGACTTAATGATTCTAGGTTTCAACTTTCTTATACTTAAAAATAAGTATTTAAATACTACAAAAAATAACATTTTATTTTGAACTTAAGAAATAAATCAAGTATTTCCATAGTAGAGTAGAATAGAAAAATAGACAAGTGTACATGAAACTGCAAATCAACTGTATACAGTTATTATTCATTTAAAATATATGTTAAAGATATGTAACTACTTTTCTTCCCTCTTCCTCCCCACTGTCCCACCCTAGAGATGGTTACCATTAAAAATATGTATATATAGATAGAACCACCTTATATATACTTCTATTTATTTATCTATCTATTCTATCTTTTTCTGGATGTAGATAGTAGATTCCTTCATGTCTTTTGTAGTTAATTTGAGTATTTACAATAATCAAAATGACATTCAGTTGTTCTTAAAATATTATTGTTATTAACTACATAACAACTTTCTCTTGGTTCTGTTCATTTCATTCTTCATTGTTTCATGCAAGTCTATTCATGATTTTTTGTGATCAATGAACTCATAATTTCTTATTGCATAGTATTATATTACAATCATATACCAAAACTGGTTCAGCCATTCCCCCAATTGACAGGCAGCCTGCAATTTCCAGTTCTTTGTCACCACATATTTTTTCCCTAGCCATCTTTGGAAATAGACCTACTGATGGTATTGCTGGGTTAGAGTATATAGGCAAGTTAATAACTCTAATAATTTCAGATTTCTCTCCAAAATGGTTGGAGTGAATAGTAGAGGGAGATAGAGTGGAGAGAAGTAGTTTCTCAATTTTTCCATATCCCCTCCAACATTGGTCACTTTCCCCTTCAGTTATTTTAGCCAATCTGAAAGGTACAAAATGATATCTTAAGGTTATTTTAATTACATTCCTTTAATCAATAATTACTTAGAGCATTTTTCAAATGACTATAAATTGTTTTCAATGCTTCATTGACAAATTGTCTGTTCATGTCCTTTGACCCTTATAGATTCCACAAAGGTCTTTTATATGTTTAAGATATGAGAACTTTATTGAAAATCTGTCTATAAAATTCCTCCCCAATTTTTTTGTTTTCCTTCTGGTTTTAGTTACATTTACTTTATTTGTCACAATGAAAAATTATCCATTTTATCCTTAATGATCTTTGTGGTTCCTTCCTACTTTTAATCTATGATCCCATGGACTTGGACAATTCATTCAAAACAAATTGTCTTTCAACTTCTTATAAGTGAAAATAATAAAAAAGTCCATGGAGCTATTATGCAGAATGGCTAATTTAGATGATTACAAGTACTTTTCAGAGTGGAAGGTCTAAGTAAATGATCAGTGGACATGGTAAGGGAGGACAAATACAGAATGTCCTAGAAGTCTTAGTGCAGTTTTAAATTTTAATAGAAGGCTTTAATAATTAAAAACTAAACTAAAGCATTGGGGAAACACTACATATTATATCTTCCTCTATACTTTTTAGACTATTGAAATTTCTACTATCAGCACATCCTCAAACTCTCCTTATCTCTCTTGAATCCTTTCTATCTATATTGTTTAAGTCTTTGCTTGTCCAAAATAAGAAATGAAAATGTTTCCTAAGTTTGTCTCTTTACCCATCCCACCCATTTCTCAAATTTCAACTGATGTATCCCACTTTGTACAATCTTTCAGGAATGGCTGCATGACAGATCTGAATATATTCAGGGTCCGTTCCTAACACCATGTGGTTTGAAGACATGTCTTAGAAGCACACTTAGGCCAAGTCTCATTGTATAGTAGTGCTCTCCCAGTCCAATGGGACAAGTTGCAAAGTAATTTGCAAAGTACAAGGGCTATCTTCTCCATGTTTGTGTAAAACACAGAAAGACAGGGGGAAATGCCTACAGCTCAGTGAGCAGGAGACAGGTTGGCTTACAAATATGCAGTCAGAAGCATTAAGAGGAACAAGGGCACTGCAGGTAGCTGATCTGCTGCCTCTCTGCTCTGTGTGGGCCCTTAAATCCTTTCCTTTGAGCTCCCTAATATAGCTCTTCTAAGGGATAACTATTTAAATAGAAGGCTCCTACTGTTTGGCAAGTCAAAAGGCATCAGTTCACTGTTCTAACAACTCTACAGAAGCTCTGGAAGCACAGCAGAGATGGGGGAGCAAGAATCCTCAAAATAGTCCATTTGATCTGCCAGAAGTCACTTAGTTGCACTTTTGCCTTTAAACAGAGAGGAGTCTCTTTATTTCTCTCTCTGCTCACCCCTTTCTTGACATAAAACTTCCTTGGGTAGGTCCAAGTAATAGGTTATTCTCTAGAGAACCAAAGTCCTACCTTGTATCTATTATTTACCACCACCATGACTGTACCCTTAATATGTACACAATACTTGGTGTGGAGTGGAGAGGGGTGGGGAAGAATAGAAAAAGAACAGTTCTATATTCAAAGATTCACAACAATAAGGTTACGGGGAATTATGAAAAGGTAATTCAGAAGGAACTCAGGTTTATTCATTAATGTAGGTTTTGCAGAGTCATGGTAGAAACTCAACAATATTTCACTGTGCTTGCTGAGGACACCAACAAGTGGCTAAAATTATATATTCTTTAGAAACAAGTAACAAATTCCCATACTACTAAGAAACCTCAAAATATTTTTAGAGATTTAAACAACACCATATTAGACCTAGACTACTCTCACAGATGTAGCCATAAAAATTTTAAAATGTTTTTAATGGATTCTATTCTTTAAGGAGAGTAGGTAGGTGGTAGAGTAGATAGAATGCCAGACCTGGGAGTCAGGAAGACTTATCTTCCTGAATTCAAATCTGACCTCACATATTTACTAGATGTATGACTGAGAAAGTCACTTCACCAACTTTGCCTCAGTTTCTTCATCTGTAAAATTATATGGAATAGGAAATGGCAAACCAATCCAATATCTTTACCAAAAAATTTCAAATGCAGTCATGAAGAATTGGACTAACTCAAAATGACTGAGTCATAACAACAGCAGAACTATTATAGTAATAGTTAAGGCTTATATTGTGCTTTAAAGTTTGCAAAGCATTTTACAAATAACTCATGTCATTCTCACAACGCTGGTGCTTTTATCTCTATTTTAGAGGAGATGAAACCAAGGCAGAGAGAGAGAGAGTGATCTAACTAGTATAGCATTGCTAATTAGGGTCTCAGATTGATATTGAAATGGTGACTCCAGGTTCTGCTTTCTAACCACTGAGATACCCAGCTGCCATACCAAATTCTTATAACCTCATACCACAGGGAAATGAAAAATTCTCAAAGCACCAAAAACTAGTAGATGAGATCAAGACCTCATGGATTAAGTTCATTCCAAGTTCCCCTCCAGAGTTTCTAAAAGAGATTTTTAGTGAGTCTATAGAAGTTGAGTTTATTTGACAACATTTTCATTCAATTATAAAAGAGTTATTTAGACTACTAGCAAAATAGTTCATTAAACAATCACCATAAAAGGAAGTGGTACCATTGCAAATTGTACCAAGAACATTTCTCTTAACCACACTGGATTAAATGAAAGGAAGATAATAACATTTTCATATCTACCACAACTTTGTGTAGTCAATGCTGGTATTATCTTCCATATTGAAGTCTCCAGAGGTTAAATTACCTGTCCAGAGTCAAAAAGATATTAAGTATATGAGACAGTGATGGAATCCAAATTTTCCTGTCTAAACTTCTAGTGCCTATAGTCTGGTAATGGGGAACGATGATGCTTCCTCTGAAGCCATCTGAATCAAGTGGCTAAATATGAATCAGAAGGATTAGAAATGACTCTGGATGCAAGGCAATCAGAGTCAAATGACTTGTCCAAATAAGGGTCAAGTGTCTGAGGCTGGATTTGAACCCAGGTCCTCCTAATGCAAAGATGGTACTCTATCTGGCCTCAGACACTTACTAGCTGTGTGACTAGTGATAAATCACTTAATCCTGTTTGTCACAGTTTTCTCATTTGTAAAATGAGTTGGAGAAAGAAATGACAACCCCCTCCAATATCTTTTTAAAAAAAAAAACACCAAATGGGGCCCCAAAGAGTCAGATACAATTGAAATGACTGAATAAAAATAACAACATGAAACGTCACTGTCTATACACAAGAAAGTAATGGGGAAACACTTAATAAAGCAGGTTAAATTTAATACTAAGGAAAATGTGTCAATGTCTTATTTTCATCTCAGAAACAGTTACAGGATACAATGGATAGACAAGGAGACAACAAGGCATGAACTCAAATTGAGATACTTGCTATCTGTGTGACCCTGGGCAAATCACTAAGTCTCTTTCAAGCTCAGTTTAATCAAATGGTAAATGGGATTAATAAAAGCACCAGTCTCAAATGATTGAAAGCACTTAGCACTATGACTGGAACATAGTAGAGACTTAATAAATGCTTTTTTTCATTTTTTCCTTCCTTTCATTTCCCTTATCTTCCCTTTCTTTCTTTCCTTCCTTCCTTCCTCCATCCCTCCCT
Source organism: Macrotis lagotis (assembly GCF_037893015.1). Lineage (NCBI taxonomy): Eukaryota > Metazoa > Chordata > Mammalia > Peramelemorphia > Peramelidae > Macrotis > Macrotis lagotis. The sequence continues at coordinate 530,588,312 of NC_133658.1, forward strand.
TGTATATATACTTAGACATATATATATATATATATATATATATGTGTGTGTGTGTGTGTGTGTGTGTGTGTGTGTGTGTGTGTGTGTAGTGAACATATATGGCTATAGAGAATATATATATGTGTACATTTGTATGTTCATCTGTGATATAAATACAAAAGGCATTATTTTAAGCAAAAAAGAGGAGAGAAAAGAAATTGAGAAAATAATTAACTTCTATAAAAGTAGGTAACATTATTTTCCTCTCTCATTACCTTTTCTATTACCCCTCCCCCCTTTCCATGATAGAATGACTTCACCACTTATTTTATAGACAAGATTGAGGTCATTGTCATGACCTTTCTTCCTTCTCTGCCTCTCCTCTACACATCAAAAGCTTCCTAAATCTTCAACCATTTTGTTCTCCTTTCTCCACAATAAATGTTCTCTCCAGTTCCACAGGATGAGGTAGCCTAACTAAGGCTAAATTCTCCAATGATATTCTTGATCTAAAACCACTCTCATGTCCTCTGGGATGTTACTTCATCAATAATTATTATTCTCTGTGTATGTGTGTCACTCTCTGCCTTTGTCTCTCTCAGTCCCTATCCCTCTCTTTCTCTATCTCGTTGTTGTTCACTTTATCTCTATCTCTGTCTCTTTCTGTCTCTCTCACACAAACATATATGCAAATACATCTCCCTCAGTATTAGCTCCTTCCCTGTGGAGAATAAAAAGCTGTTTTAAGGGCCAGAAGGACTTCTGTTCAAATCTCACCTCCAACACCCATTTCCTATAACTATTAAGTTTTTCCTCTGCAAAATGAGTATATGAATACCTATAATCTTTAACTCATAGATTATTGTAAGGCTAATAAGCAAAAAAGATAATTTATGTAAAGCACTCTTCAAATTGTAAAGCAGTTTATTCATGAAACCATTCCTGGCACATTGTAAAATCTTAGTAAGTGCTAATTTCATCTACTGATGAACGTGTACCATGTCACTGATAAAATTCTAGAAAATATTCTTATCTTTACTTTCACATGACTCATTTACCCTACAATTTCTGGAGCTTTGGCTTGAGCTCCCTGCACTCAATCAAAACTGTCCTCTCTAAGGTTACAAATTACCTCCACAATTGCCAAATCCACCTGCCTTTTGTAATTCCTTTCCCACTTTGACCTTCCTCTACTTCTTTCTTTTTGGTTATTGTCTCATCTCTTGGCTTTATATGATATTTTTCTATCCTGCTGCAGCAGGTGTTGGTCTCAAGACCTTCTCATAGAAAACACATACAGCCATTGCTCCTATGGAAAGGAGGAGACATAAGAACCCCACTTTAGACTAGGACATTTATGGAAAGGACTGCCAGACTCCCAAAGCTACATACTCAAAAGAGGAATAAGGAAAAGAAAGAATTGTTCCTATATGGTTACTCATCTTTCTTTACTTTTGACTTAATTGTTGGTACCTCCAAGATTGTTTCCTTGATTCTCTTTTTTTTTAAAATCATGATAGAATTATAGAATTTAAATCTAGAGAGGGCCTTAGATATCATCTGATGTAATAGTCTCATTTTACCAGTGGAAAAATGGAGACTCAATGAAATTAAATAGGTCACATGGATAAATAAAAGGTGAAGGAATTCAAACCCAAGTCTTCCCATTTCAAACCCAGTGTTCTTTGTGCTTCATTCCATTTGCTCTGCTTTATCTGAACTTGTCTTTAATTTTATCCATTCTCATGTAATTAGATATCTCTATGTAGATGTCAACCAATATGTACCAAGAATATTCAGTTCTAATCACCTCCATCATTTATCACACCTGGTAAATATTTTCAGCCAAATTGCTGATTGATATATTAAACTGAACATCATCTTCTCTCCTCCTCCAAACTGCTCAGGACACTTGGCAGGGACAACTTTCTAGGTACCAAGACAGAAAATCTAAATTATCTTTGACTTTTTTCTTTTTCTTGCTTTTGCTTACCCCATCCAATAAATTTTCAAGTACTACTGATTTTGTCTTCATAACTGTTTCTGGCTTCTCTTCACTCTGTTACACTGCCAAATCACCTAGATCAGAAATAGAACCTCAATATTAAGTTTGCTGAAATAGCTTCTCAACTGATCTTTACCTTTATTCTCCCTGCCCCAATTTCCCAGTCTCTTTAAGCCATCGTTCACATGCCAAATTGTTTTCCTAAGGCAGTTTTGACTAAGGCATTCTTATGTCCAAGAATTCTTGGTGGCTCCCTATTGCCTATGGCATAAGCTATAACTTCCTAGCCTGACATTTATTTCCCTGCAAAATATGGTTCCAACGTACTCTTCCAATCCCTTTTCATACTACTCTACTTCATAAATTCTACATCCAGCTGAACTAGATTAGATGTTGGGCAACTGCTAGTCTGTTTTTGCCTGTCTCATTTGCTTGCATTTATTCAGGCCATCCCCTGGGCTTGGAATATACTTCCTCCATATCCGTCTGTGTCACTTGGAAGATTAATATGGAGTTTTTCACAGTCTATGCTGAGCTTTTGGAAATCACCCAATACAGTGTCTAAGAGAAAAAGGGCATTAGGGTTTTGAATCATCTGATTTGATCCTGGAGGCTGTAACAAGGATACTTGTGAAATTAAGCCAGAGAATGAGAGCCTGCTCTGGGGTACGTCTGTTTATGAGCTAGCTGGAACAGTGGAAAATCTCCTAACTTCAGCAAGAGGGGAATCCCTGCTTTGGCAGTGCCTCAGGGTGAGTTGAAATTCTTGCCAGACAAAACACACACACACACACAAACATACAAACATACATATACTACACACCACACACCACACACAAATGCACAAATACGCATACTTCCTTTCCTTTGTCTTATTTGCAAAAAAATGTAAAGAAAGCCAGAAACGTCTTAAATTGGGTTCCCAACCCCCCTACTCATCTACAGACTGGACCCAAAGATCATCACACATAAAGCATAAAAGCTAATGGTCAACCAGCTAAAGCAAAAATTAAAAAAAGGAGCAGCCATAACAACTGGCAGCATGGAGTAAAATATTTGGAAAGAAGCATGCTAGCAAACCACCAACTACTGTCAAACTCAGAATTGGAGGTGGGGAGTTGGGCATGAAGTATCCAAAAGAAGACACTCAAAGTCTTACATTATGAATAGAAGACTTGTTTTTCATTCATTTCTATCATATCCAATGCTTTGTGATCTCTTTTGAGGATTTTTAGCAAAATTTTATCAAAAATATTGGAGTGGTTTTGCATTTCCTTCTCCAGTTTATTTTATTAAGAAAATAAGGCAGATGTGGTTGTGACTTGTTCAAAATAGCAAGTCTTTGAGGCCAGATTTGAATTTAAGGATATGATTCTTCCTGACTCTAGAGCCAGCACTCTATCCACTGTCCCACTTAGCTAGACTAAGAAGATGCATGCTGTGAAAATTTTGGGATGAATGATTTCCTTATTCAGAGGATTTTATTACCTAAGTTTTCTCCAATATAGTGAAGGAACCTTTACCGCAATAATGACTACAAAGTTTACACATTGGAAAAGGAAATGTCAAATCACTCTAGTAGTTTTGCCAAGCTAATCCTAAGGACAATATTTTGGTTCATAGGATCATAAAAAAGTTGGATATTACTGAATGACTAAATGACTGAATAATAGCACAGATTACAAGTAGGAAGTTGCAGCCTATATGATAGATTTTTTTTTAAGGTTTTTGCAAGGCAAATGGTGTAAAGTGGCTTGCCCAAGGCCACACAGCTAGGTAATTATTAAGAGTCTGAGACTGGATTTGAACCCAGGTACTCATGATTCCAGGGCCGGTGCTTTATCCACTGCGCCACCTAGCTGCCCTATGATAAATTTTCATTGGATTTTTAGGGTAAGTGGGAATAAGAACATGAAAAGTGCAAAAAAAATTGCCAGTGTATTTTAGAGGTCAGGAGTGGTGGCACATGCCTACAATATCTGCTACTGGAGAGGTTGAGACTAATGAAAGAGTTGAGCCAAGCCCATTCATTGTATGATTAACCTAAGTGGGGCCCCAATATGGTGAATCCCTGAAAGAAGGTGTTAACCAGGCTGCCTAAATATGGGAGAAACAATTCAGGTTGGAAATAGATCACCTTAAAGTTTCTGAATCAATTAGCAAGGGGATCAAGTCTGTGGGTAGCTGCTATTATTTCTAGCCTGGGCAAAATAGTGAAATTTACTTTCAAAAACCTCCTAAAATTAAATGTACCTTATAAAATATATCTGGATTACAGTAGATTCTGGCCAGGCTTCCTATATTACCTGGACTTTAAAAGTCTCATTCTATGGTACTATTAGAATTTCAAAAGGGAATATTCCTAGGACTTGATGCAACTAGATATTTAGGCCAACTGGGAACTATAGAATATTTTTATTCAATCAGTTCTGCAATACAGTAATCTAGCACGCAAAAATATCTTTGATTCAAGTATAACAAAAGGCTTTGCACTCTAATGCTGCATCTGGCAACTCCACAAGCATATAAAAACCACCAACCAGCACAAGAGAATTGATGGATCCTCAGACCTGGCAAGTCCTTTACTCTGCTCAGGCTTTAAAAAATAACTAATAATATCTAACATTCATCCAACAATTTAAGGCATGAAAAGTAATTGGCATGTGTTTTATTTAATCCTTATAATACCTCTGAGAGTGTTATTATACTCATTTTACATATGAGGAAACTGAGGTAAAATGGATTAAATGACTTCTATCTCCTGCTATACAGGTTTCTTCCTGCCAAGTCATTTCAAGTCATTTGGAGGGAAAAGAAATAATTAAATGGATCCTTCCATCTGATCCCCATTCTAATGCTATTCCTTAATCCCCAAAATTCAATTACTATTTTCATCCCTCTCTACCTTCCAACTCCAAGATTTCAACCAAATGCTGCCCATCCCTTCCACAACCTTTTCTGGAATACTCTTCTATAGGCAACAACTTTACTTTCATCCTGCCTTTTTTAATCTACTCCTTCTGTCTTCTGGCTACCAATGAAACTGATGACCCAGTCTCCCTTTCCAACCTTTCTAAAAGTCACTGAACCATTACTCATTCCCCTTGGCTCACTGGTCAAGGCAGGTGAATTGAAATACTCCTTATTACTTATATATAATTTTCCCACTGCCACCTCCAAGTTTTCCCTTTTCTTCCATCACTCAATAAATTCTCCTTTGAGGTTTAGGTTATTCATATTAATATGTTAATAAGAAACTATTCCCATTCCTTAATGATTAGCACTATAACTCCTACCCTCATACTCAAGAATTTATATATATATAGACTATCCTATATATATATATATATATATAGAGAGAGAGAGAGAGAGAGAGAGAGACTATCCTTCAAACACCTAAATTACTTAATTCTTCACTTAATTCTCACTTCCAATGACCTATAGCTCCACCCTACCTCAACCACAAAGTTATTTATTCCTTTGAGCTTGTCATCACCATTAAATGCATTGCCTCCATGCTCAAAACCTGAAATCTCATGATCTGACTGCAATCTGTTGGTTTTCCACATGACCTCTCTCTCTCTTCCCTTAATAAATTCTAATCTTTATTTACCTTAAAACCTTAGATTTCTTCCATTCTATCTACTCTGTACTTTCCACTCTCTCTGTCATTTTGACTACTCGGTGAACCAATTTAATTCTGCAATGACATCTTGTCTTGACTCTCTAGCCACCCTTATCATATCACCTATTCTACTTGCCAAGCCTCAGTTTCAGATCACTCCCCACTATCTACTTCCTTCACTTGTCTACATATGCTGTTGAATGGAGGTAGAAAATAACATAAACTAATCTGATAGTTTCCCTTACAAATTTAAGTTTAACCACTTCACACTAGTAAATGGATAGAAAAGCTATAAAGAGAACCAAGAATCATATACTTCTAAAATTATCAACCCAAAATTTTAATTATTTATATTCTAAATATGGGATCTAAATTCTAAATATGATACTGCTTAGGAGCTGAATGATATCAATCTTAGAAGCCTTGCCATGAAAGAAAAAGAAAGATATTATGTGTCTATTGCCTAATTTTAACAACAAATTTGTTTGTACAAAACTCAAAATTGTTAATTTTATCTTATGTTGTCCTTTCTATCCCTTGCTTGTCATGAACTCTTTTCCTACTCATGTATGCAAAAAGTATTTCTTCATTGCTCCTCGAATGTTGATGTTACCTTTATAAAATATGTCTCCATTTGTAACACATTTTGATAAATAGTGTGAAGTATTGGTCTATATCTAATTTCTACAAGACTTCTGTCCAGTTTTTATAGCACTTTTTGTCAAATAGTGAATCCTTAAACACATGCACACAGCAGTAACCATCATAAATTAATTTTCAGAAGAAAATAGAAAAGCTGAGAAAGGAATATAGTCAGTAAATGTTCACCTTATTTGCCAAATGGATAGAGATACTTGCCAAAGGTAACAGTGGACTAGAATATAAATTTGTATATAAAATCTTATGTAGAAGGAAGATAGATGATTATGAGCAGTGTCATCTAATAAACCAGAGGGAAAAAATGAAGGATAACACCAATTTTTAAAAGCTTGTTAAAATGTCCAACTAAGCAAAGTAATTCTAAGGACATTTAAGGATAAGGAGAGAAAGATTATAAAAAAAGAAGAAAAATGGAAAAAAATTGCAAATATCATTTATACAAATTTTTCTCCATGAAACACTTGTACCTTAACAGTCACATATGCTGGTGAAGAAGGTAGAATTATTATTAAAGAGAACAAAGACAGTAAATGCAGTCACATTGGACTAAGTATAAGAAGAGATCTCTGTTGGAGATGATAATAGGTGTAAATGTGCAAAGGAAATTATATAAAATGCATCTGAAGGAAGTGAAGAAATCTAACAAATAGAAAAAGGTTTAGGCTGAATAAATTCCAAAAAAGTTGACTGAGAGAGTATCTGTAACCCCTGAAATAAAAGTAGTCTCAACTATTTATACAAAATCTTTATGAGAGTGATAACTCATAAAAAAATTTAGGCATTTTTGATGAGCAAATTAGCTTGAAAAAAAGAAACAGGCTTCCATAAGCAACATTCAAGAATGGATCACATTTTGAAAAAATTGTTCATTAAATGAAGGATAGAGAATAATTAATATTCCATTATTGTTATTTTTGATTAAGAAAAAACATGTGTTTCAGAAGAAAATTTTATAGACAATATCAGCAAGCTGTCCCCCTGTTCCTACACCAGCATCACCCAATATTCCTTGGAAGGAATAATAACAATAAGTCTGTTTGATGACTCTTTGCTAATAAACTTAATACAAATTCATAAAATAGTGAAATGCATGCTCATCAAATGCCTTCAGTGCAGTGAAAGGGATCTAGTACAAATCCCATGTAAAAGAGGAACCCCTTAATGGTTATGACATCCTATTGATTATTCTCATTTGTTGATGGTAATGTGCTGATTGTATATAGTTTCAGAACATTGAAGGGTCTCCCTGAAAAAAACTATAATTCAAATTATATAATCCAAATTATCATTCAAAAAATTTTACCTATTTATCCATACAGGATAGACTAAATGGATGGGAAAGTATATTACCTATATTACCTATATTTCAACATTCATTTGTATTGACACCCTTAGGACATTGTCCATAGAATACACATCTGGAACAGATAGTACAGATGGACAATGTGCTGAATGGAAAAGGACAGCAGGTTGCATTGCTTTGAGGCAATTGTAAAACTCTTTCACTGAGAATAAAGTTCCCATTAAAATAGCATATTTTCAGCATTGCAAGATGGCAACAAAACAAAGAACACCCCCCACACACATCTAAAGAATTAAAGATGAGTAAATATCACATAGAGAGCAATAGAGATGTTCATATCATTGTTCATCATGAAATATCACCAACAATGAACTTACAGAGAAGAACCAAAGTAACGGATGTTAACAAGAAATTATATGATAGAAAGAGAAGGATTGGTTCTTTGTTAAGTGTGAAGATTTCTGGGGAAGCAGAGTATTCTATTAAGATCCCTACTATGTAGAGTAAAAATGAGAAAGACCTCTATATACTGAATGACCATTCACCTTGTGGTGAATATGGACAAGTCACACAGATTGGGGAAGCACGAAAGGGTGAAAAATAAACCTTTGAAATAAAACTTTAGAAGCAGTTAGATTTTAAATTCATTTAAGGATTAGATATTTAATAATACAAGACATTATATAGAGAAATACAATTACTAATGAGGGTTCAGAGGAGAGAGAGAGAAACATAAGAGACTGAGGGATTAAAGAAAGCACCCTGGGCCAAATAGTCCCAAAAGACAGAGACACCTCACTAACCTAAAACCACTCAAAAGAGCCAGTAAATGAACAGAATAAAGATAAAACTCATATTCTAATTCAGAGACAGTAGATAGAAAGAAGAGCAGGTTAAAAAGGTGTATACAATTGATAACCACAAGCTACTTTATAAAATTGTCCTAATACTAGGAGATGGTCAGGTAATATATTTCCTACATGGTTTAAATAAAAAAGGTTAGAGTGGAGAATTTTGTTTTAAAAGAGCAACAATCCAGAAAATAATGAAATAGATACCTCTTGTTCCCCTATGCTAGCTGATACTGAAGAATTCCATTAAATTTTACTTCAACAAGCATTTTAATCATCTGTAATTTGTCAAGTATTGTACTTAAAATTCAATAACTAAAATGAAAACTTTTAAAAATATCAACCTCAAAGCTTTGAAAATTTTGCTTGTTGAGCTTCTTAATTTAAAGTATATATAAAATCATTGCAGGAACTAATAACCAATGCAGGAAAATGAAATTAATGTATTATATGTGCTTTTACTATGACTACTACTATGTAACCCTTCCTCTGCTATGTCATTTAGAGACCAGTGCACAAGCTTCCAGAGTCAGAAATTTTGTTAGGGAAAAAATAGACTATATAAAGTATTCACCAACTAATAAACTGATCCTTGTTTTCCTTCCATTCTCATTTGTGCCAGCCTTGCAAAATTTATCCAAGGGACAAACATATACTTTAAATACCACCAGAGATTGGGGATGTTTTAGTCTGCTTAAAAGTGACCAGCCTGATGCTGTCAATCTTGCTGCCACAAACACACTTGAGTAACATAAATCGATTACTGAAAATGGTGACTGACCCAGTGGCAAGCTGTTACAGAACAGTTGCGTGATATATTATCTGAATGTGGTAGCAAGTACAACACAAGTCATAACTTTATCTATAAATAATACCATCTTGCACTATACAAGGAGAAAGAGCAAAAGAGATGACATCTGACAAGGACAAAGAAAGGGAAAGAAAGGACATTGTTTCATTCAGACATTTAGCCCTGCCTCCTGTCAAAATAGAGATTTTCAATAGATAATAAGAAATAAAAGGAACATATGAGGAAAGTTCTTTTTAATCCACTTATATGCAAATTAGGGATATAGTATCAACATATAAAATAATTAGAGAAAATAAGCATTTGACTATTATATTATCTAGTATAACAATCAGCACAGATTTAGTGTTAGATATACTTTACAATCCATTGAATTCGACCTCAACCTTTCCTCTTATAGGCAGTAGGAACCCAACAAGAAAACTTCCAGAGAATAGTAAAGATGGTAAGAGAATAGGCACTTAGTTGATATTTAAACATTGATACTATAATAATTATAACAATAGCTGATGTTCATATAGCCTTTAGGGTATGCAAAGTACTTTCCTTACCTTATCTCGTTTGTTCCTGACAATCAACATGTGAGGTAGATGTTGAAGAAACTGAAGTGAACAGATGTTAAGTTACCTGCCCAATGTCACAGAGATAGCAAGTATCTAAAGTAGAATTCAAGCCTAGGGTCATATTGATTCTAGTTCTCTTTTTACACTTTGAAATACAGTTTCTTATTCATGGTTTGCTACTATTTTAGAATTTGAAATAGAAACAAAGTACTTATGAATTATTTTCTCCCTCCTCACCATTATATGAGAAAAAGAAAGAAAAAGAGACAGACAGACAGAAACAGAGAAACAGAGACAGACAAAGAGAGATAAAGACATTGGAATACAATAGAATACAAATAATGAGACCACTTTATGGGATTTGTTATTCAAACTAAAATTTTGACTAATTTTTTTTCTATACCTATTTAATAAGTCCTCAATAACGTAATACATAGCCATAATCAGTAATGCAAATAATACCTTGCTAATTTTCTACTTTCCTTCTTAAAGTTCCCCTCCACCTCAGTCTTTGGGAAAAATATTAAAAACCACATTTAGGACAGAGATATCTATGACTCCAGAGGATTTCAGTGAGTCAGAAAGAAAAAAAAAAGGACTCAGGGATTTTAAAGCTTAAAACAAAATAATAATAACAACAAAAACCTTTCAAATATTTCTATTAGCCCATTTGGGGATTTTTCTATTAAAATGGCCTTGCTCAAGATTCAATTCCTGATTGCTGTCTAATAGGATTGTTGGAATCCTTTTGCTGGAAAGAAAATGAATATTTTTAGGATTAATTCACTCAACAGTTTTAATAATCTCAACCATTAAAAAAATCATTGGTTATGTATTCCTTTTATGAACTTCTGCTTTCTGGAGATTGGAAAAACTAAGAACCATGAGCAGAAAAGAGAACCAGGTGGCATTTCTATAATTCAGGAATAGTATAAGGTGGTAGTATGAATTGTATAGCATCAGCGGTAATAGAGAAGAAAGAATAATTAAAAGAGACATTTTCAAAGAAAACACTAGCAAGTCTTAATGACAGATTAGCCTAAGGGATAAAGAGGAAAAAAAATGATTGACATGGGTAGTAATGGGAAGTTGAGATGGGGAGTTCATTTATGCAGCCTTCATAGCCCCTAAGAGTTTTATTACATTAATCACTAGACAACAAATATTCTTCCCCAGGGAGTTCACTGTCCTTAAACCCCACTGTTCAACATTTTTCTTAATGACTTGGATGCGGACATTGATGACATATTTATCAAATTTGTAGATAAAAGTAAGTTAAGAAAGCTAACATACTGGATAGCTAAATCAGGATACAAAAGAATTTGCCAGGTAAACTATTAATTTAAAAAAATAATAACTACATAGTTCAATCTGGAATTAGTAGAATCCAAGTGTAAATTCGACTTCCTGAATCTATGACTGGGTAAATCATTTAAATTTTGTTAACTCATTTTTTTAGGCTATAAAGTAGAGTTGAAAATAGTATCTCTGTCCCAGGACTTTTGGGAAGGTCAAAGAGCTAATAATTATAAAGGCCTAGTATATAGAAAGCACTACATAGGTGTTAGTTATTTTATTTATTTTGTTATTGTTAATAGGCATAAATTTAAAGTATTTCATTTGAGTTTGAAAAAAATCAATGGTCAAAGTACAGGGTGGAAAAGATATGATTAATCAATGGCTCCTAAATAAAAACAAAACAAAAACAAAAAACAACCTGGAAAATATTATAGGTTACTAAAACTACAGTACAGAGTTATTTAGACTGTGTTAATAGTATGAAAGTTAGAACCAGGTGATCATTTACCCAATGAGCTCTGCTTTGTAAGAACATAAATTAAATCTTACCTTTAATTCTAGTCATCCAATTTAAAAAGGACAAACTTTAACTCATGCAGAGGAGGATGAATATTACAGTGACAGCCCTGGAAGATTACAGTATAATGTCCATATTTGGCTGAGAGAACAGAAAGCTTGGGAAGGGTTTATGGCAGTTAGGTATCTGAAGGACTATCTTGTGGAAGAAAGATAATGTTTGTTCTACTTGGCTCAAGTAGGCAGAATTGAATACAATTCTGAGAGCAACAGATTTGTTCCATATTTTTAAAAAATCCTAATAATTAGAATTCTCTAAAAAGTTGCATGAGCTGATTGCAAAAATGAGTTCTCAATTCACTCATAGAACAAAATGCCACATTAAAAACTCATAACAAAGTTCCTGCCATTCTTATTCTGAAAGCATTCAAGATTCCTTGAAAGACATTAACAACAAAGAGAAACTTGCTATTGTTAAATTAATCTTTTGATGATAAGCATCAGACAAAAAGAAATTGCAAAAGTTGTTGGCATTGTCATAGAGGATATCCATAACTGTACAAGGTGAAGAAAGATTCCACTTGGATGATGAAATTATCCAAATGCTTCTGTTTGGGGATAACTTTATACTAAGACCATCAAACACCAGAATTGTGCACTTATTGAATGATATCCACAACTACTCAAGTTTGACATAATCATTCACATAGAAAAAGTCAAATGATCAAGAATATTGTTCAAGCTATGACATATAGTAAGATAGCCAACCTATAAAGCTAATTCATCAGTTTATGCATTTTGAACAGACAATACAAATGAATAGTGAGTTTGTCTCAGCATTAAACCAGAGGAAGAGAACAGCCTGGATTGCCAATTGGAAAATGAAAACTTCCTTTAATCACCTCACACATCCCCCCAGAAAAATAGACTCCCCCCTTTTAATACCAAAAGTCTATCCCTGGTGTTCATAACTACAAGTCATAGACTTCAATGTTTTATGAATATCTAAAAGTGCATGTCCTTTACATGGCAACTGAGGAATACCTGGAGATGAGAACAGATTGTAATACATAACAAGCAGGCAATTTCCTAGTTGAAAAGGAAGTATTGGTCAATGGAGAGAGTAAGGGGTAATTGGTAAACAGTTCATTAATTTTACCTATTTCCTGACAATATCAGGAAGAAGGCAGTTTCTCAACACATTAGGTTTACTTTATGGTGAACTTTTTGGAGGAAAGAAAACAGTCAACTAGAATGAGCAAAGAATAGAGTCTTGGCAGCTACTTCACTGCAAGGATAACCAACTCAATGAGATACAGATCTCTTTGCTTGAGTTGAGGAATAAACTTCCAAGTGGCTTTGTTACTTCTTAGTTCAGAGATTGTAAATTGCTTAAACCTTCTGTACCTCAATTTCCTCATCTGAATAATGGGAAAACATATTTTACTATTTAACAGGATTACTTTAAGGAAAGTGAACTATGATTGACAACCATTGTGATGTAGGGGAAAGAGCTAGAGTCAGAGACACAAGTTTGAATCCCTATGTGATAATTTGATAATTGTAGGGAAATCTGTCAAGTTATTTAACCTTAGAAACTTATTTTTCTTCTCTGTAAAATGGGAATAATAAATATAATACTTGTATCATTGGAATTTTGTGGTCAAATAAGAAAATTTGTGTAAAAGTACAAAGAAATATAAAAAACATATATATGTGATATAAATATATATATCATTTATAAAATAATAATAATAAAATTCCACCAATGTTATTGAATACCAATTGAATATAATAATCCATAACACTATACTGACACTCAAAGGAAAAGAGTGAAGAGGAAGACAGTCTCTTGACTATAGGAACATTTCATTCTATTATGATGACTAGATATTTATAATACAAAATTATGGAATAGTTTCATCTTCCATAATTTAATAAATATGTAAAGAATAAAGATAGACAAAGTTATTAAAGAGCCCTATCAAGTGCTACCTGAAATTTACACCAAATTCACAAGATTATGGAAAATGGCAAATTTTTGTTTATAGGATTCCACCTGAGAATAATGTATCTCTGATATAGCATATTCCTCCCTCCTTCATTACTCTACCTCTCCCTTTTTTCTCAAATTAGTCAGTAGTGGTGGTTAGTAGGGTGGTACAAAGGGGAAGGGACCAGCTTAGGAGCCTTGCAAGCTGTGGTTTCTTATCTGAGTGGAATCAGGCAGTAATCATGTTCTAAACTAGATTTGTAAAAATATATTTGACAGGGGTGGCTAGGTGGTGCAGTGGATAGAGTACCTGGAGTCAGGAGTACCTGAGTTCAAAGCCAGTCTCAGACACTTAATAATTATCTAGTTGTATGGCCTTAGGCAAGTCACTTGATCCCATTGCCTTGCAAAAACCTAAAAAAAAATAGACTTGACAGCTGTGACCATCCTTTAAGAAGGTGGGGAAATGTAGTATATGGAAGATTCACTCTCTGGTTCCAGGTTTTGTATACATAACTCTATATCGTAATATGCATACTTAGTTCTTTTCTATATTATTTTTGCCAAGGATATACAATTGGATTTTTTCAAAGTAAATGCCCAGTGGTATGACAGTACATTTTAGATGCTGTGAGAAGATATTAAAGAATAGATCACTTTCCAACCAAAGTTTTCATGGAAGTTCAAAATCTTAAAAGTATTTCAGGGGGCAGCTAGGTGGTGCAGTGGATAGAGTACTGGCCCTGGAGTCAGGAGGACCTGAGTTCAAATTCGACCTCAGACACTTAATAATTACCTAGTTGTGTGGTCTTGGGCAAGCCACTTAACCCCATTGCCTGGAAAAAAATAAAAAAATAAAAAATAAAGTATCTCAGGATCAACAAGTTGAAAACAAGAGCTCTTTTGAACATTGAGAAAGATGAAGTTGGAGTACTGAGTCATCATATGTCTTCAAAATAGTTGAAGTTTCAGTGCAGTTATTACAGTAATTTTACTGACTTAAAACACTGAAACAAATGTATAAGCATTTTGTCCTTAAAAATCACAAACCTGCAGAAAATAATCAGATAATAATCTGAACTAGATGATGTAGACTATGTGAAAATGGGGAAAATAAGGAATTGATTAGAAGGACATATATCACCACAAGATTCTTTAAAAAGATGAACAAATGCTTATTACATTTTGGTAACCTTAAATAGAACTAGAGATAGAGCCAGTGTCATCATCAGTGTCGGTATTCAAAACATGTCTCTCACCACCTTGATTCTCACTAGCATCTGCCTAAAAGGCAACTCAGTCAAATAAACCAATAGGTTGATTGATCTGCTCTCTAAAACAGGCATAGTTTAGAGGCCTAAGCAGGCCTCAGATTCCTACCTCCAAGGAGACTGAAGTTGGTCATTAAACATTTATTAAATCCCTACATATTTATTAAGGCATTTGGTGGCTTGTTTAGTAGAGTGCTAGACTTAGAGTCAGGAAGACTTGACCTAAATACCTACTAGCTAAGAGACCCTCAGCAAGTTACTTAGCTTCTGTTTGTCACAGTTTCCTCAACTGCAAAATGGATATAATAATACCATGTACTTCAAAGTGTTTTTGGAACAATGAAAAGAGACAATATTGGTGAAGATCGATCTATCGATTGATGATAGATAAGTGTCAATATAACTAGATAAATACATAAATAAATGAACTTCTTAGCACAGTGCTTGCTACATATTAGATGTTATATAAATTTTTAAGCCTCCCTTTTTCCTCCCAAGAGATAATTCCTGCCTTAAGGAATTAAGGTCAAGGATAAAAGATTTTGAACTTCTTGTTATTCAGTTATTTTTGTTTTTGTTTTGAGGTTTTGTTTGTTTTGGGTTTTTTGCTTTTTTGTTAAAACTGCTTAAGTAGTTAGTCATTTACTTCTCCAGATCATTTTACAGATGAGGAAACAGAGTTAAATGGGGTTAAATGACTTTTCACAGGATCACACAGTAAGTGTTTAAGCCTGGATTTGAACTCCTGAAAATGAGTCTGATTTCAGGTCCATCACTACATCACCTACATCATTTCTCTGCCCTTTGAGTTACAGTGGGGTAATAGAATGAATGTCAACCCTAAGGTGTCATTACTGTGGTAAGTTCTAGGGAGTGGGAGGAAAACAGATTGCCTAAAGAGAGGTGAACTGGTTCAGGTAGGAAATGGAACAAGTCTAAATTCCCCAGAAGAAAGAAATGAGATGGGCCTATGAGTAATCCTTGTTCTTCAAGTCTAGGAGAGATAGGAATCCCCCAACATTTATTTACTACTATTCCTACTACCACTAAATGGAATGTGGTTTCTAATTACAATTTTTTACAATGAAATAATAATTAAAAAAGATAAAAGCATTCTTTTATTAAGTTGAACTTGTGTACATATATATATATATATATGTATATAATTATTATTTTTTAGGAGTTTTTTTTGCAAGGCAATGGGGTGGCTTGCCCAAGGCCACACAGCTAGGTAATTATTAAGTGTCTGAGGACAGATTTGAACTCAGGTACTACTGACTCCAGGGCTGGTGCTCTATCCACTGCACCACCTAGCCACCCTATGTATATAATTATTAAAGTTTATATAAACCAATTAGAATACTTCAGTCACATTATTAATTCACATGAATAAAACCCTTAAGTTAATTTAGTATACAGACTCCTAATCTTAAACATTAGAATCTACTAAAAAGTCTTTAAGTATAGATTCCCCAAACTTTTTGACACTACCCAGTCTTCTTTTCTGAGACCATTAAATCTCTTGGTGTCTATATACTCCTATTTTGTCTTCCACCCTCAAGCATCTCCTTATTCTAATCTATCCTCTATAAGACCTCCAAAGTGATTTTCCTAAAGAGCAGATCTGACCATGTCACCTCTTTTCTTATAAACATCTAGTGGCTCCCTATTACTTCTTGAATATAAACTCCTCTGATTAGCATTCAAATATCTTCAGGACTTGACCCCTTTTCACAGAAGGTCCAATTTGTAGTCTCTGAATCTTTGAACTGCAAATTCCCTATATCTGAAAAGGATTCAATAATCTTCACCTTTTGGAATCATTGCTTTCCTTTAAGATTCAATCAAGTGCTACATTTTAAATCGTTTCTTGCTGATCCCCCCCCTCCACTCATCATCTCCCATTATACCCACTGATGCTGACTCTCCCAAAATAAGTTTTTATTTATTTTTTTAATTGATGTTGTATTTTCCCCAAATACATGTTATGAAAATTTATCAACATTTATCCATATGCCTATGTATATTTTCAAGTTACAAAATTTCCTTTCATCCTCCCTTCCAGCTCCCCTCCCCTCAACAGCAGTCAGTTTAATATTGTACACAAACATTTGTGTTAAACACATTTACAAATTAGTCATTTTTGGTATGAGGAATTAGGATTAAGGGAAAGAAATACATGAGATATATTTTTAAAAAAGAAGTGTTCATCAGATTCTAAAGGACTTTTTGTTTTGCTTCATTTTCTTTTCTTTTTCTTCCTCTGGATGGAGATAGCATTGTCAGTAAGTAGACTAATACAGTTGTCCTAGCTCTCTGAACTGTTCAGAGGAGCTGCTTCCATTAAGGTTGATCATCTCACAATGTTATTATTAATGGGTACATTGTTCTCTTGGTTCTACTCCCTTTGCTCAGTGTCAGATCCTAAAATTCATTTCTTGTTTCTCTGGAGTCTGACTATTTATGGTTTCTTATAGAACAAGAATATCCCATAGTATTCATGTACCATCACTTGTTTAACTACGCCCCAAGTGATGGCCATCCCCTCAAGTTCCAATTCTTGGCCACTACAAAAAGAGTTGCTATGAATATTTTAGAACATGTGTGACTTTTCTCATTTTTTATAATTTCTTCTGCATATAGACCTAGAATTGAAATTGCTAGGTCAAAGGGAATGAACATTTTTATTGCTCTTTGGGCGTAGTTCCATATTGTTCTCCAGAATGGTTGAATCCCTTCACAACTCCACCAGCAATCTATCAATGTCCCAATTCTCCCACAACTTCTCCAACATTGGTCATTTTCCCTTTTTGTCATTTTAGCCAATCTGATAGGTATGAGGTAATATTTCAGAGTTGCTTTAATTTGCTTTTCTCTGATCCATAATTATTTGGAGCATTTTTTTCATATGATTATATATATATATATATATATATATATATATATATATATATATATATATATGTATATATGGCTTTAATTTCCTGAAAACTGTCTGTTCATATCCTTTGATCATTTATTAATTGGGGAATGTCTTGAAACCTTATAAATTTGAAGCAATTCTCTATACTATATCCCCCCCCAATGTAAAAAACACTCCTATGTATGATACACCTTAATTCTAGGGCCTGAAAATATTACATAAAGTTATTGAACTCAAGTTTTATTCATCATAAAATTCATATAACTCCTCTGTCAAAACTCCCTTCCATTAGCTCATTCTCATCTCTGTTTGATGAAGAATCTTAGGAAAGACTTTGACTGCTGTCCCTGAGCTGGGGTTAACCACAAGCACTCCCTGGGTGAGTCTGGTACGTGGACACATATTTAGTATATTCCATTTCATGAACCTGAAGCACCAATTGTGTCCTTGGAAATCAGGAGCTTCTTTTTCATCAACTCTTCTGGTCTCCTGCTGAACAATCTTTGTGGACACAGGAATTCCAATGGCCCTTTGCTCTTCAATCCATCTCTTCAATTCTCTCACTCAGGCCATTTTGCTGACTTGTCTCTCATAACTTTCTTCTGCTGGGGTGTTTTCAGTTGGGTTTCTTCTTCCTATAGCCAGTCTCAGATTGTTTTCTCATTTGGAGGAGGAACAAACTGAGGTTTAGCAGCACAATTTCCATTCACTTTTGCAAATGGTATCACTTTGAACTTGAATTCAGCACTGGATAAATTTTCAGAACCATTTCTGGGCAGAATGTATCAAAACATCACCTAATATACCGGTAACAAATTGAAACAATGAGCACAAAGACAAGTGTGAAAAAGTGGGAAATGCAAGTAAAAAAATCTACAACCACTGTATAAGACACTCCCAGCTTTTAGAACCCATTTTTTTTGAAAGAGTGTGGCATACATAGGGAAATATGGTATATTAGAAATGAGACCTTTATCAGAATCTCTAGTTGTGAAAATTGTTTCCCAGCTTTCTTCTTTTCTTCTAATTTTTACAGCATTGATTTTATTAGTGCAAAACCTTTCAAATTTAATATAGACAAAATCATTCATTTTTCAATTTATAATGTACTCTAATTCTTGTTTGGACATAAAATTTGTGCCTTCCATAGATCAGATAGAGTATTTCTTGGTCTATCAATTTATCTATGTTATATATGTACATATATATATATGTATATACACAGACATATTTGTAAATATGCATATACTCTCTGCCTCTCTCATAGTCATATTTATATTCTCTCTCTCTCTCTATATATATATATATACAATATATGAATATGTGTGAATAGAAAATATATCTACATCTATATGTGCATATGTGTGTGTCTCCCCTAATAAAGACAAAAAATATTTCAGTCACCAAGCATTCATTAAGTGCACCAAGGATTGCCTTTGTACCTCAAGAAAGCACTTAATATATGAGTTTTCATTAACTGACTAATTTCTATTTTGACAAAGAGCTTTGGATGATATACATTAGTAAACGGAGTTTCCTCCCGGAAAGTACTTCCACATTAACAAAATTATTGGACTGGATCCAAAAAAAAATTAAAATTTTCACATTATTTTTAAAAGAATTTGACTAGGAAATCTTTTAAACTTTATTTTCTCTTCTGGAACTATTTTTGAGAAATGTGGCTTTGACTACAAAATTTGGTTATATCTATACAACCAATCAATATGTCCAAAAGTCAGATGTAGTGACTTTCTAATGATTAATTATCATGGCATTGGCTATCAGGTCTTGCATGTGCTTTTAGAAACAAAGAATAGATTATGTTTAGGATAAATTACTGTTAAATATATCCTAATATAGTTAGTTCTTTGAAAACACATTATCTTTTGAAGTTCATTCATGGTATATTTGGCATCCATTAATTGACCAAATTATGAAACTTAGCAGTATATAAAATTTGCCAAGCATTCTGTGTAAAAAGACTCACTGTATGGTTTCAGTGTAGATTCAAGGCATCAACAAAAAAAAAAATTTGAAAAAAGAATCTATTCTAAGAGTGTGCTTAAAACTCTAAACAAGCAAAGATGTAAATATTCCCAGAGAAGTTTAGTTTCAGGGTTAAATTATACACATCCTGATAAAATCATGTTTGTAAAGAATATACCATTGAAATGTCCAGAAGAGATAGGTGAAATTGTGCACTGAAAAAGACAGGTTGAAAAAGACATCTATTCCTGTGGTATTAGCATGAAATGTTCACCTTTCCCTGTAGATCCAAAATAAATGAGGATGTCAAAGACAGGGGAGTGCAACATATAGCACTTTTTAATCTAACATCTTTGTAAGTAGGCTGCAAAGCGGTTGAATGTTGCAAAAAAAAATACTAGAAAATACAAGGTTCTAGGATTTAGAAAGACTGGTAAAAAAGAGATCTTAGCTACTCTGTAGGTTTGAGAATTCTGATTGTTAAAAATAACATTACAATATTTAGAAAGGACAGAAGTGATATTTTAAACAAAATAAAATAATGACTAGGTTGATATGTAAGATGCTGACAATGCAAATATTCACTTAGCTCTTAAAGCACAAATAAAATAATGAATTTCAAATAAATGAATAGGAAATATTTCATATCTAATATCTCAATTCCCTTAATGGTTTCATCCTTCCTAGGTGTATTTTAATGCTGCAAATCTTGTTTAAGATAAAATTTATTGAAAAAGAAAAAATGATTCTGTTAAACTCCAGCCTATCATGAATAATGTGCAACACAGATCACAATTAAATAAATAATTAAGCTCTGAGATTAAAAGTAATAACAGAATTATCCCATAATGATTTATTTAGCATGTGATATATACTTATAAGAAATAGGATAAGTATAAATGATAGTAAGGTGCTGGTTAGAGAACAAGAGGGAAGGAGGGAGGGAGGAAGGAAGGAAGGAAGGAAGGAAGGAAGGGAGGGAGGAAGGAAGGAAGGAAGAGGGAAGGAAGGAAGGGAGGGAGGGAGGAAGGAAGGAAGGAAGAGGGAAGGAAGGAAGCGAGTGAAGGAGGAAGACGAGAATTTTTTAAACCTATACTGTGTTCCAGGCACTATGCTAAGTGCTTTACAGATGCTATCTCATTTGATACTCTAACCACCTTGGAAGATGGGTATTATTATTATTATTATTATTATTATTATTAATACCATTTAATAGTTAAGGAAACTGGAGCAAACAGATATCAGTGCATTGTCTAGGGTCACACAATTAGTAATTAACTGAGGCTAGATTAAACACACAATTTCCTGACTCTAGACCCAGTACTCTGGCCACTGAGAATAAAAATATAAAAAATGAAATTCTTTCGGAATGGTTCAACTAATCCAATCTCTTCCACCTTTATTTTCCTTGTTTTCTTCATCAATGATATATATTAATTAAAATCAACTCATTACTTATTGATATAAGTTTAGTAGAGAGTGTATGGAACTTAAAACCCCAAGAACTGTGGTCAAATTCTACCTCTGAAGTTTAATAGCTATTCAAATATGGGCAAGACACTTCTCTGTCAGTTTTCAGTTTCCTCATCTTTAAAATGAGAATAATATTAAATGTATTATCTACATCATAGTGATGCTTACCATGTGCTACAAAAGAACAATCACAATGTTTGTGTGAAGGTTTAAAGTATAATACTAGAAATAAAAGATCAGTCAGATTATCTTCAATTTCTAGGAAGATACCAGAAACAAAATCATGCATCAATTTATAAGTACTACAGATCACACAAAGCAGTTATTACCATGGTTAATGAAGGGCAAAAACTTCATATTCCTCATATCATCAAAAGGGAAAACAATTATAAATGTTGAAAATAGAAACAAGTTAAATCTTTTTTCTTCTAGGAAATTATGCTAAGAAAGAGTTGAGGCTTCATGGTAGACTGTCTAGAAAAATTTTGAGTTCCAACAGCAACACGTATTCCATCTGCCCCAGATGGAGGGAAGACAGGGGGCAGTGTTGACAGGCAACAGTAGCTTCTCTGGACAAAATAGTGAGCTATTGAATTTACTTTTATTATATACTGAAAAAATCTTCAGAGAATTATGAAGAAAGATAATTCATCTAGAAATTTATTACTTTTCAGATTCTCTCACAATAGTCAAATAGCTCAAAGTACAGAATCTGTAATACCCATATTATTAATTCCATTTCTTTGATGAGGACATTCCCTCCAAATATACCAATTGCAGTTCAATCAATCCAGTCTTTCCCTGAGAGACACTTGTCAATATCCTCCCATAAGATCATTTCAGGAGATCAATCCTATATGTTGGACGCTTCCTCAGTTTCCTAGGATAACAATGGAGTGCAAAACTATCCCCTAGTTATTTCTTATAATTACATATGAGTTCTTTTTCTATTTTACATATCTTTGATGAAGCCCTTTATTCTGGTTCTTTTTTCATTATTTTCACTATAATTTGTTTCAGATTGTTTAAACTCATCACATGTTTCTTCGTTGCCTTAATAAGATGCTTAATTAGAATTCTTTGGATGTGGTAGTGCTTAATAAAGATAAGCTTTTTAGAGTACCCTTTGATTGTTAATATCAGGTGAGGTAGAAGTATTCACTTCTATTAGGTCATCAAGAAGGAAGAAGGACTAGAGGAAGGAAGGAAAAAAGAAAAGGAGGGAGGAAAGAAAACAGGAACGAAGAAAAGCAAAGAGAAGGAAGGGAGGAAGGAAGGAAGAAAGTAAACAAGCAAAGGAAAGAAGGGAGAGGAGAAGGAAGGAAGGGGAGGAATTTATTAAATGCTTAATATTTTACAAATGCTGTGTTAAGAGCTGGGGATACAATACAAGAAAAAAAGAAAGCCTGGTTGAAGAATATACATGAAGAAACTGAAAGGGAAGAGGATGAGGAATATACAGCTTGGGTGCATGGTTTGTAAATGCAAAGGAAACAAGAAATCAGGAAGAAAGGAAGGAAGCTAGTCCATCCTAGATGCCTTTACAAAATGAAGACTCCAAGAGGAACTAGCTTATAGAAGATATGGACTGGGCCTTATGGAAGTATAATCCATAGGGAATTTGTAGCAAGAATGGTAGTAAGGTAAAGAAGTTGAAGGGGACTGAAGGCAAAGTCCAGGATTAGCCAGAAATGAGTGGAAAATAGTTCTGATGCCCACAGGAAGTCTGGAACATGACTGGAAGGGGAATCCAGGATAGATATTCAATCAAATATGCATGGTAAATTGATCTAGATATCCTGTTTGGGAATCTGATCCCCATTTTATAAGTGAGGAAAATAAAATTGTGACATTCATAAATTTAGCAAATACTGGGATTTCAACACAATCAAGACTTCTTTCTCTGAGACACCATCAAATCTTTCTTGTTATACTTGAGTTAGTAAAGGAAAAATCTCCCATGATTTTAGTTCCAGTACCATTTTAAATTGATGAGCAAAGGTGCATTGTTGGACAGATATGCTAAGTAGTATGTTGGAAAGAGGGATCCATTAAAGCTGTGATTTTATGACTAATTATATTTGTTCAGAGGACTGCTTTTTAGCTGATAAGGACAAAGATGTTCAATTAAATTACTGAAATTATTCTGTAGTGTTCCAGTGGAGTAGTAAAAAGTCAATGTGGGCACAAATAAGGGTGGGTTGGAGGGAATTTATGACTATGGAAAAAATGGTGAGGTAATGTAAAGAGTGCTTAGACCCCTGGGATTCAGGAAACTTATGTGTAAATCTCATCTTAAACTACATGACCTTAACCCCTCTAAACATCATGTGTAAAGTGAAGAATTAGTAAGAAATAATTCACTTACTTTTTGGGTGATAACACTAAGGCTGAAGGAATTTAAATGACTCTCTTAGCTCACCTATCCAAGCTAATGTCACAGCTGGGATTACAGTGCAGGTCTCTAGTTACCCAATCCAATGTTCAGACCCATCATGATTTCTTTTAGCTCCTGAGCATGTGGATATATCATAAAAGTTATCATTTGTATTTTATAAAAAAGAACAAATTTTATTTTCAAATCAATTTATAAGAAGTCAAAAACTCTAAAGTAACAATAAAAAGATCTAAGGTAAATATGCACTTATTGGATATGTTATAATTGAGATTCTTTTTTGGGAATGACATGGACTGCTTACTTTTCTTCCAGATCTCAAATTCTGTGACACATTTATGTGACAATCTGTTTTTCAAAGTTCCATGGGATAAAGAAGTGTGTCTATCAATAAAACGAACAGAATTTCAGAGAATTTAAATGACATAGTTTTAATGTGCATAAGACCTTTTCTAATATCGATGGAAATAAAACTATTAATTCAATAATATGAGTCTACTAATTGGCATTAGCAGAGTGTTTTATGAGCTCACTATTAGTAACATGAGTTAAAATAGAAATTTGAAAAGGAAATGTCTGGAGTTAGAACAAAATAAATTTTGAAGTGTTATTGGATATCAGATGTCCCTGAAGTGTAAGGACATTATTGCCATGAAATTAAAATGAATCACCATAGAAGGATGTCAGGATAATAGATGTATTACATTGAAAGATAGGCTCCTAGTCAGAAAGCCCAGGGTTCAAGTCTGGCCTAAAACAATATTCATTGTATGACCTTAGGCAGTACACAACTAACTTCTCAGGGCCAACAGACAATTCTACAAGTCTATAAATTACAGAGAAGTTTCATACTTGTATTAGTGAAGAAACCTGGACTTCCTTACACCAATGAATTATATTTTAATTTGACAATGAAGGTACAAGTGGTGGACAAATACATGAACATAGACACAAACAAACAAAATTCATCTATATATTTGTGTGTACTAATATTCATTTGCATATTTTACACACACACATATATATATATATGTGTGTATATACAAATATACACAAATATCAGGAATAAACATATACCTAATATACAAACACATGTATGTACATGGCTGTGTTATGGACTTAAATATACATTATTAATGTACTCAATATATACGTGTATAGATATGTGAATATATGTTTATGCGTATATACACATGTGTGTAAGTATGATAGTATGTGTTTGTTTTTGTGTTATGGATATCTCTAAATCACTTAGGCAGTCACAAACTAAAAAGTACTGCAAAGATAGGATGCAGAAGATTAGAAATGATGATAATGATGATAAATATATTAATTATAAAAATACACATGTATATTGCACTTTACATTTATCAAGTTCTTTATAAATCATTTGATCTTCATAGCAGTATTGCCAAGTAAGTAGCCTAAATATTATTTTCCTAAATTTAAAGCTGCCAAAATTGAGATGAAATATTTAATAACTTTCCCAGTGAATGTTTTAGTATTGTTCTTTAAAGTGCATAGATATTCCTTTTTGCTAAAATGAGCATAATAGCCTAGGGTTGTAATTTCAAAAATAAAAACTTAATAAATATTCATGGAATATTTATGCAGATATACATGCATTCATTTATAAAAATCAATTCAAACCTCCTCTTTTAATACTAAACTGAGGGGTTTTTTTTAACCCCTCTGAGTATTCAACTCCTCTGAGTCTCAGTTTCATCATCTGCGAAATGAGGGTAAAGATCTCTATATCATTCATTCAGAGTTGTTGCGAGAATAAAATAAGACAATATATATATAAAGCATAGTGATGACCTAAGTCTTCTACCAAAGTCTTACTTAAATCACTTCTTGTATTTTAGAGAGAACTCTGGATTCTGAAGAATTATGTCCAAAGACCATATGCTCTATTGAATCCTATCAATTTGGAAAACTCTGGGCCTCAGACTGTGCCTATCATTTGAGTATCAGCTTAACTAAATTTGAATGAACTAATCATCAGAAGATTAATGACCAGATATTAATATCTTGGCTACAACAGATCATGTAGGAGTTTCTATCTTTATCAGCAGAGGAAGTATATTTATCAACATAATCTAATATCTTTACTAATTCTAAAATGTATGCCTTTTCTCCTATCTGAGTTTAAGACTCATAATTTTTACCAATGACTCTTAGGAGAATGAAACATGGATAATCTCAAAGTATGCTGAAAGCAGATTTCAACACTACCTAAGTTTTTTTATATGGAAAAAAGTTCAGGATGGGATTACTCAAAAAAAGTGAAAAGAGTCACAGAGTGACATGAATGTGTTAGCATCGTTCCTAAAAGTGTATAGCTCTACCTTTTTTTTTTTGCTATAGTAGCTATAATAGAATAGTATCATACTTTCAATGTAAAATTAAAAAATGTACATGATTTATTTGAGTAAACACAGATGTGTATATGCAAACACAGATGAGATTATTTCAAAGTTTATGAGCCAAAGGTAACTGGTGAGGGTTTGACGTTTTCAAAGTGATTAAGTCTCTTTTTAATGTCTAAAGATAATTTCTTGGTGGCATAAAATCTGATATTTAGACCTGGGAGAGGCTTCAGAGATAATCTAGTCTAGCTATCTCATTGAACATATGAGAAAATTAAGACAAATATCATACTCAAGGTGACGTATGATTCAGGGTTTGAATCAAACTTCGTTGATTCCAAAGCTCCCATGTTTAAAATGAATTTTCCTTTAAGCAAATAAACAAAGAAAGTTTTGTGCTGGTGAAAAAGCGTGTGGAAATGAATCCAATTTCCAGACAGATTGGAAAGAGGGAGATCATTATACAGAGGAGTGTCTAATGGATTTAAAGTCAATGATACTTGGTTCATTTTTTTACTCTGCTACTTACCATTGTGTGACCTGGACTGCATCATTGACCTTTCTTGTTTTATTTCCTCATTTGTAAAATGAATAGATTGGCCTAGATTGCCTCTAATGCCTATTCCATCTTCAAATCTAGAATCTCATTATTTCAATGGTTAGTGTTAATGAAGGTTTGTTGCCTAAAAATAATGGTGGCAAGAGTCTGGCCAACCCCCTTCCTCAAGCATATATTCTAATTTTGCTTTTATCTATTGTCATATGCTATATCCAAACAATTCCAGTCTGCCCAAACCAACAATCTTGACCATATGATAATTGGTCAAGAAAGTATTGGTTTATAAAACATGAAGAATATATTCCTCAATTTAAAAAGTAGTCAAAAGATTTTGGAGAAAAGGTATCCTAAAAAGATTTTTAAGCAGAGCAGTCAAATGAAAGTATGTTCCTTCTAATAATGACATGAAAATCAAACAGTTAATTTTTCACCTCATAGCCAGCAAACTATTAAAGCTGAAAGAGTTAGTGCTTCAAGGCTTGTAGAAAGGTAGCATACTGGTATTAAAACAAAATACTTTCATTTGAACACAACCCTATGAAGAATCTGCTTTTATTATCCTCATTTTACAAATGAAGAAGCTGGGACTGAGAAGTTATGTGACTACTAATTCAAAATCTCAGAGCCTGAGATAGAATTTGATATTAGGTCTTTCTAACTCCAAATTCTTCACCCTACCCACTCTAACTGCCTCACCAAATGCACCAAGATATTTATGGTAGCAAATAACTGAAATCAAATTCAATGACCACTGAACAGGGAATAACTAAGAACATTAAGATATTTGAATAAATAGGATGTTATTCTACTATAAGGAATAGAAACACATACGAACTGAAGCAAAATAAAGTAAAGTAAACTGGACCAGAAATGCAATATAAAATGGAAAGAACAACAAATTTAAACTGAATTCTATGAAACTATAACAGTCAAGTTTTCTTCAAACAAAAAAGTATAAGAGATAACTCTTCCTGACATTTTGTGCAGGCTAAGTGGAACTACAATTGTGGAATACCAGATACAATGTCAGATATAATCAATATATTGGTTACCTTAAGTAAATTTGCCATACCTCTTTTGCTTTAATTCTTTGATGGGAGAATGAAATATTGGGAAATATAACTTAGACAAAAAGAAAAATGTATCAGTATAAATGTATTATGAAGTAGTGTGATGAATTTTGAGTCAGACATCTGAGGTTCTTCCAGTTCTTCCTCTAACTAATTATGTCACTTGGAACAAGTCTTCAAAAGACTTTTATTGGTTAGATTGATCTCTAAGGTCATGTTCATTTCTAACATTCTATAATTTTATTTCTAATACTTCACTAGGATTACATCAGTGACATTATATTCATATATAGATTTCAACTGCCTAACTCAATGCCTATAACCAATGAGGCAAAGTTTTAGGTGATATAATCATAGGGTAGTCAAAAAAATCAAAACTATTTTGTTATGGGAGTTTAAAGTCCTATTGCTCTGGTCCTCATTTTATCATTAGCCAGTTGCAAATCATTTTAACATCTAAGTTCATCAATTTCCTCCTCTGTTAATCAGAGATAATGATACCTACCCCCAAAGGATTTTTGTACAGCTATATTGAAATCTTGCATGTAAAGGTATTTTGAAATATTAAAAGCATTCAAAAACTCTATTTCTTCCAAACTAGGTAAATTTAGAATGAAAGAGTTGGAGTTCCAATACTGTCTCAGCCACTTAGTATTGTGATCTTTAGAAAATGACATAAGCTCTCTTGGTCTCAGTTTCCATTTGTTAAAAGCAAGGAATTTATACTATAAAACTTCTGAAACCATTCCTTTTCAAAATCATTGATCTCATGAAAAATCTCATGAACAGTCTAGGCTTTCTAGGTTCCTTTTTTTGTCAACACTGTCTAATTGTGAGTCTAAGCAGGCTATCCATTCCACAGAATATTCTTTCAATTTAATTTATTTCAATTCAAGTGTTCAACAAATATTTATTGAGCTATTTAGTGTAGAGTACTGTTCTAGGTGCTGGAAGGTAACAAATGGATCCAGATCTCATTGTAATCTATAGGAAGATATCACACATATGCAAATAACTGCAATAATAAATAATATGTGGTCAGTACATAACAAATATTCAAGTGCAATATAAAATGTTAATTTTGTAGATCTCTACCAGTTGGTACAATCAGGGATATCTTCTGAGAGAAGTTAATAGTTGAAGTAGGATAAATAGGAATGAGGGGCTGGAGGAAGAAATTACATTCCAGGCAATTTTTTAAAAAAATGTAAGCAAAGGTAAGAAAATGTAGCAGCATGGTCAAGAATTAAGAAGTAGTCCATATTTGCTAAAATATAGACTGAGTTTGATCCAGTATTGAATAGGAAGAAGAGAATGGGATAAATTATGTTTAGAAAATCACATATGCTATTAAAAAACATCATCTATTTTCCAGTGAAAAGAATATATCTTTATTTATTTATTTGTTTGTTTATTTATTTGTTTTTAGGTTTTTGCTAGGCAAATGGGGTTAAGTGGCTTGCCCAAGGCCACACAGCTAGGTAATTATTAAGTGTCTGAGACTGGATTTGAACCCAGGTACTCCTGACTCCAGGGCCAGTGCTTTATCCACTGCGCCACCTAGCCGCCCCCAAGAATATATTTTTAAACAAATCTCCTGACAGTGTTAATTAGCTATGAATCTTATAACATTATAATCTCTGCAGTTTTAAATTTACAAGTAATTCAAAAGACAACGGAGAAATATTGGTTAATTCTTTGGCTTTACCATTCTTCAAATAAATTCTCAATGTCAACATTCTTTCTATCTCTATGCGTTCATCCTGGAAGAACTTTCTACTTCATTGCCCTTCTCTCCCATAGGTGAGTTCCTCATAGAACTTTTCTTCTGAGGAATGACCAAGGCCTATCATCTGTGCTTCCTTTTACAAATCTACCACTGATTCTTTGGACTTGGTCACCATGTTTTCCTCCAACCACTTTTTACTTTCCTGCTCCATTTTATCTGCTGTCTTCCCCTATTAGAAGGGATTACCTTTCTTTTTGCTTGTATTGGTATCTCTAGTGCTTTGCACAATTCCTATCATGTAGTAGAGTCTAAATTAATGCTGGGTGACTTGACAAATAGGCTTTAGTATATTTGCAAAGATGAACTAGGTACAAGATTAGATATTACTCAATAATTGTTTAATATAAAAGAAACTGGGTCAGTTAAATGTCAAAAATAAAGAATAATCAATGTAAAACTGAAGTATCAGGTTAAGAATTGGGATGGCTCAAGAATTGTATCAGTAAAGGAAATATAGATATTGTTGAAATCATTGGCCCAATGCAATACTTCAGCATAGAGTATATACAGAAGAACATAATAGTATGAGATAAAATGGAAAGATTGTTGTCACACATAATTGGCACACAGCTTGTTGTTGACTTTAAATGCCAGGCAAATGTTTTTTAAACTTTATTTGGCAGGCAATCAGGAATCAATAAAGGCTTTGGAACAGATGAGTGGCACATCCATTTCTGTACAAAAGGAGATGTCTGGCAGGAATTTAATGGTTAGTTTCGAGGGAGAAGATAATAGAAGCAGAAAATCCTGTTAGAGAGTTATTAAAATAATTTTAATGAGTGGTAATAAAGACTTACACTAGTTTAGTAGTGGAGAATAGGAAGAATGTGAAATAGGCAAACTATATTGCATTTGCTAAGTTATGGATAATCAATCTGAGGGATAGGTAGAATCAAATAACCATTGCATTTTCAAACATGGGAGACAGGGTGAACAGTGGTGCTACAAAGAGAAGTAATTAAGTGAGATGGAGGAGAAAGGTTTTGGGAAAAAATAATGTTTTTTACATGTTGATTTGAAAATGCCAATGGACATCTAGTTAGATTTGTTCTATAGTCAGAGCCAGAACTTGAAGCATTCCCAATACTAATCTATTAAAAAAAGAATGCCTCAGTTTTTATATACAAAGTGCTTTCTTCACAAAAGTTTTTTTTTGAAATAGTGTAAAATGAGTTGGTAGTTTCATTCTTTCAATGAATGAATCTGTGATTTCATTGGAGTAAGTATTGCCTGGTTTGTGAATTCCTTTCTTCCAAGGCAGATTTACAATTCATCTATAACTTGGGGAATTACATTGGGGAACTGGAAGGTTGTTACTTGCCCAATGGTGACCTAGAGATATAGCATTGAGTTAGACTCAGGAAGATTTGGATTCAAATATATTCCCTAGTTTCTAGCCTAGCCTCAGTTTCTTCATCTGTAAAATAAAGATAATGACAACACCTAACTCCCCAGCTTATTGTGAAGATGAAATAAGATTATATTCATAAAGCAATTTCAAAACTTTAAAGTAAAGTGCAATATAAATGGTAAAGGTGATGGTAGTGGTGGTAGGAATACTAGTATTGGTGATGGTAGTAGCAATAATGAAAGGAGGAAGAAAAGGAGGGTTATATCCCAGTTCCAGAAATTCCTGATTCCAAGACCAGTCTTTTAACTGTTTAAGTTTTCTCCAATGCAAATGCTATTACCCCCATTTTACAAAGAAGGAAATTAAGATCTAGAGAGATTATGACTTGATCATGGTGATAGATCTGGGACTCAAACTTCACCTTCTGAGTGAAGAATTAGTGTACATTTCATTATTATAAAATGACTACTTTATATTTATTTCCCTCATCCCATAAAACAATGAATTAATCAATAAACATTCATTAAGCACTTATTCCAAGTCAGTTACTGTTTTAAGTTCTGGGCTTACAAATACAAACATGAAATAGTATCTGGTTTTGGAAAATTTAAGTTCAAAAGAACAAGACAACATGAATCATTATAGGTTTATGCACAATATATTCAAAATGAGTACAAGGTAATTTAAGGTAAGAGGGTACTAGCAACTGGGTAGATCAGTAAGATTTCATATAGATGAAGATCTTT
This sequence comes from Macrotis lagotis, assembly GCF_037893015.1. Taxonomy (NCBI): domain Eukaryota; kingdom Metazoa; phylum Chordata; class Mammalia; order Peramelemorphia; family Peramelidae; genus Macrotis; species Macrotis lagotis. The sequence continues at coordinate 530,619,849 of NC_133658.1, forward strand.
GAACCTGGGATTGAGAGAGAGAGAGAGAGAGAGAGAGAGAGAGAGAGAGAGAGAGAATATATTTCAGACACAGGAGTCAATCCTGAAAAGGCATAGAGAGAGGAGGTGAAATACCATGTCTGCAGAACAGAAATTAGACCAATATGGCAGAATTTGAGGGAGAGTGTAATGTATAAGAAGAATATAAAGGCACAAAGGAGTCAGTCTCAAAAAGAGATTTAAATGCCAATCAGAAAAGTATAGACTGAATTAAGAGGCAATTGGGAGTCACTAGTATGTAGAGGGAGAAGGGTGTGTGTGACATCATCAGTTCTGTGCTTTGGGAAAATTATTATTTTTTTTTATTTTTTATTTTTTAGGTTTTTGCAAGGCAAACAGGGTTAAGTGGCTTGCCCAAGGCCACACATCTAGGTAATTATTAAGTGTCTGAGACCAGATTTGAACCCAGGTACTACTAACTCCAGGGATGGTGCTTTATCCACTATGCCACCTAGCTGCCCCGGGAAAATTATTTTGCCTGCAATGTGGACCCAATAATCTAGAAGTTAATTCTCAGTCTTGGTTTGTATTTTTCTTGAGACTTGTATTTACTTATTTTATGATGTTTGTGTACATCTATCATCTCCCTTATTATATTGAAAGCTTGATAAAGGTAGAGACATTGTCTAATTCATATCTGCATTCACCATAGTGCCTTGAAAATAATGGGTGCTCAGAAATTGTTGAATGAATGTAACCAGATTTGACATTCAGGTAGACTAAAAATTCCTGATCTACTTTTATCATAGTGAACATTTTTCAATAGTCATCCATAAGTAACCACATAATATTGTTATAATAATATCCACTATGGTAGGTGTGATATTAATTCATAATAAGGACATATTTTTCATGCTAATATATACTCAGTTGGCTCAGTTAATGCAGCTCTCTGGATCAACAATACACCTAAAAGAATTGAGTTGATTTCCCAGCCTCCACTAGAGAAACCCTGCTGATAGCTAACATTTCTATTGACACTACAGAATTTAAAGTGGTCACTGAAATCTACTTTTTGGGCAGCAAAATTTAGTGACTGATTAATGCTACTGTAATTCAATAGTCAGGAGCCCACATCAAAAAGTGAACATATCCTATGTGGATTGGTAAATAGATGAGTTTCAATGACTGTTAATATAAGATTATCTTTGGGCATTGGTTACTGCTGTTGTTCAATTGTTTCAGTCATGTGCAAACTTTATAAACCTCATTTGATGCTTTCTTGGCAAAGACTAATGCAGTTTGCTGTTTCCTTTCCAACTCATTTTACAGATGAGAAAACTGAAACAAAGAGAGTTGAATGATTTACCCAGGGTCACACAGCTAGGAAGTGTCTGAGGCAGGACTGGTACTCTATTCACTGCATAATTTACCTAATTTTGGTCAATGACAGTCTGTGACAAAGAGACTCTGTAACTACAATGCTATTTTTTTGTTATATGAAGTACTTACTCACTTGAGACTTATCATGCTGTCATCATTATTACAGTTCCAAGAGTAAGGAAAGAAAGGATAACCAGGGGAAAAATGTTGGATTGCCTTAGGGTTGTCTGATCCATTCATGTTTCATAGAATATGACTTACAGTTGCCAATCCTTTACATCAAAACACACAGTTATGAACCAAAGTATAACATAAGAACTATTTGGAGCTTAATCATAAATGGTGATAGGATAAAGGGCATGTGGCTAAAGAAGTCTCATGAGCACCATAGAATTTCAGGTGGATTACAATAAGATAGGTCACCATTCATAATTCAGTGGATAAGGTAACCATTTAAGCAAAAATAGATGATGAAGAACATATAGTATATACAAAGCAGTCCAGTGTATTGATTGTTGTCATATTGTAGTCAGTTTCGAATGTCAAGCAAAAAAATATCAACTTCACTCAGTATGCAAGTGGGAGACAGGGAAGAGGGGATGGAAGCATCATGGTATAGTGGCAAAATCTATCTTCAAATATCAGTTCTACCATTCCTTGTGTGACAAAATTATTTATCTGCAGTCTAAGGGGTTTTTTTCCCTTGTAAAACTAAAGGTTTGGAATAGATGAACTCATATCCTTGTCTACTCAATATCTATGAGTATCATGACCTTATCTCTAAATAAACATTAAGGAAGATAGAATGATGGGTTGGGAAGAGTCCTGATCTTGAAAACCCAGGACTTGAATTAAATTCTAGCTTTGCTCCACATGATGTATATGACAATGGAAAAGTTACTTAATTTCTCTGGGCCTCGGTTTCCTTCTTTAGGAAAAGAGGATCATGACACTATGAAATGAGTTGTACTAGACAACTCCTTAAAGCCTCTCCAGCTCTAGATCTTTAGTCTTATAATCAAAATCTGGGATAAGTACTAAGGATGGGGAGAAGAGAGAGGCAGCACAGGCAGCAAGTTTCATTAGGGGTTATTGCAAAAGTCCACCTCTTAGTAATGAGGGCCCGAGGGTAAAGCAGTAGAAACAGGCAGGAAATAGAGTAAGTGCAGAATAAGGATGCTTTGGTAACTGACTGAACATGAGAGGAAAGGAAAGGGAAGAGTCAAAGTAATCCTCCACCTTATTTGCCTGAGGGATTTAATGAATTTTGGTGCAATATCTTCAAAAAAAAAGGAAAATTTAAAGCCAAAGCTGGAATGAGAACCCAAGTCTCCTGATTTGTACACAAGTGTTCTTCCAACATAAACAGCAGCATCTACTTTCAGGCTTAACTAGTACTGAAAAGTATTTTTCTTTATGTTTAAGCAATAATCCCCTTATCTTTAGCAATATGTGAGGGTGCCTAGTGAGATTCAAACTGCAATAGAGTTACCAGAGATGAGATCCTGGATCACATCCAGGTATGCACTGAAGTGATGCCCATTGCAATGTGACTTGGCTAGTTAGGGCATGTGAAAAAGAAAGGATAATTACAGCACCTCCCAGTAGTCTGGTGAACAGAAAGACGGGAAAGAAAATTAGGGGAAGCAAAAGGAAAGGTATCAAAAAATCATGTTGAAAGATGAGATCTGCCTATGTGGGGATGAGAAACAACATAGCAAAGGGAAACATACCACTATAAAGAAGTTTGTAAATCTTAAAGACTGGAAGAGAGAAAACTGCAAAAATTGGTTATGACCATAAGGTGCACAGATGTCTAGATGCTTGCATGTTAGAAATGGTATTGTAAGTAATACAGCACTTACAAATAAGAGAGTGAAAGTTTTCATGAGAAGCATTGTTGGTCTGAAATGAGATAGGTATGCAACTGGGTAGTTTTGTGGCATTGCAAGTTTTTTAAAAGAAACAAAATGTGGAGAGGGAAGAAAATGTAATCAAATGAGCCTCTCAAAGAGATATTGGAAGTTCCTGCATTCAAGCAACTACTCTGTACTAGGAATTCAATAGCTTTTCTTGAGGCAATGATAAAGTAAGCCTTGTTCTCCCTGCAGCTGGCTGAATTTACCCAAGAGACAATTTCCCAAACTCAATTACTACATTTTCCCTCCTTTTCTAAGATTAGAGGCTACTATAATGATTTGCATTTTATATTAGACCCTAAATAAATAAAAATAAATTTTATATCAATTAACTATACAATATGTTAACATTATTATAAATTTCTTAGAGTTCAACAACTTTTAATTTTATCTCAATATTTCCAAAATTATAAGAAGAATCATTTGCAGATGTAGTGTCCAGAATATTCTTTTCCTCATCATTCATTATCTTTTTCCTCATCATTGAAAGTGTCTAATTTAGTTCCTTTTTCCTATTTTTTTGGTTTCAGAACTCAATATATAAAGGAAAATAAATGTTCTTAAAATATTTGCTTTCTATTTCATGTTGTAAAGAAATTTGAATATTTTAAAAAATATTTGTGGTGCTCAAATTCTAGGATGTGAGTAAGAGTATCTTTTAGGATAAGAGCAAAATATTAGAAATTCTATTTATACTTAGTATATCTTAAAAAAAGAAAGAATTAATTTTTTTAATATTTACTTTATGAATTAATACTAATTTTCTCATTTGTTCCATATGTCAGAAAGTCACTTGTATTGTTCATGAAAGTTTCTTAAAGGAAGAATAGGAGGTCCAAAATGTGGATGGGTTTTTAATCTCATTTATTCATCTGCTTTTGTTTTATTTTGAATGTAACTCAAAGTTGCATAAAGCTACTCTTCCTGCTTCTGGCTGACCAAATGTATTGACTCAGCACTGAGGGGGCTCAGCACTTTGAGATGATGAAGCAATTCCCTCATTGCTGCTGAGCCAGAAGAGCTGATGACTCAGTGGACCTTTAAAAATTCAGTGACTCTGCCTCTCTCTTCCTTCTAACCCTCCAGATAACATCATATCTCTACAGCTTCCTGTAAAGGGTTGGGGGTAGGGAGGGAGTGATTTCACTGAATATGTCACTAGAGTCACCTTGACACCATGACAACATGGCAACTAAAACCTATAAGCTGATGGAGAAGAGGAGAGGAAGGAGAAAGGTCATTAAGGCATTTTTATGCACAAAAGAGAAAAAAAAAATGAAGCCTAGAAAGGAAGGGAAAAATAAGCAAGCACAGACAAGCAGAATATCTTTGAATACTACAGGTTGAATTTATTATATATTTGAAAAGAATAGCAAGCCATCAATTATAGAGATATATAGTTTTATATGTAATCCCTTTTTTCTGTTCTACAAAGCATATGAAAATACTGATTTAAATTGATGTTTGTTAAGTCCAAACCAAAAATTTAAAAATAAAGGCTAAGCCTACCTAGAAAGCTAGCTCATGGATTTTGAACTATTTTTTTTTTGGTGTGTGTTTTTTTCTTCCTTGATCTTGGGTAAACAAGTTATTTATTTAGCTGAAGATGGTCATGCCTAGGTTTCCTGTGTACCTTGTGAGATCAAGAGATTTGAAGATCCTCGCTTCTCAATTAGTGCTTGTACTTCAGAAGTTATCTATAGCATTGCAATCCATTTAGAGGGGAAAAAAGCATTTTTTAATCTAGCTTGTGAGTATACATAGATTTTGAGAGAGACAGTCAAGGATCAATGTAAATTTGCAAAATTTTAAAACAAGAGTCATCAGGGCAGCTAGGTAGCGCAGTGGATGGAGCACCGGCCCTGGAGTCAGGAGTACCTGAGTTCAAATTCTACCTCAGACACTTAAAAATTTCCTAGCTGCGTGGTCTTGGGCAAGTCACTTAACCCCATTGCCTTAAATAAATAAAATTTTAAAAAATTTAATAAAACAAAAGTCATTGAGACTTCACATTTTGATGATTTTCATTCTTAGATTCTAGGAAGAGTATAGCACTATTTTTGTTTTGTTCTGTTTTCTGATGCTTGTAAGTCTTTCTATCAATGCTCAATTGGACTTTGAGTTATACATTTCTTTTGTATGTAGGGGAAAATATCTATCCTTTGTCAGAATCATATCATACAATCAGTATCTTTTTAAAATCTCAGGTTGAGCCAAAACCTAACCCAGAGTGGTGAGATAAAGTCATAAAGGGCTTAAAAAAATGATTAAAGTGAACCTAAGTCATGTTTAGACAATTAGTATCCAAAGGACTAAACCCAGTGCAGACAATATACAGGAATACAGAGTAATGTCATTCCTTTGTGGAAAGAGAATGACTGCAATGTCCAAACTCAATGGCTATAACTGTGGTTGTTATAATTTAAAAAATGATTATAATTTGGATTTATAGATTATGTTAACTAGTTTTTAGTTGACTATTATAACATATAAAACTGATTTCAGAATTTCCTCCAAAATAATTTCATGCCCAAATTGAGATAGTGTGCCCACACTGAACTAATTCTCTACATTCACACTCATACTGAACCCCCCAAAGGGTTTTTAACTACTTCTTTCCTCAGGATTTTATAGGTAAATGTATGATATTTGAACTGGTTTCTAGTACTTATTGCAATCAAGCTCCCTCTGCTGCATTAACTAACCACAACCCAGTTGATAGCATTTAGCCAACCAGAGTTAATTAGTTTTTATTTAGGAATAATTGCTAGAATGGCATAGTAAGATAGCACAAATACACTCCCCCCACACACAAATTTCCTACAAATTCATAGAGTCTAAGGGAAAATATTTTCAAATTTAGAGAGCTCATGGCCAAGTAGAGCCCATGGCTCTAGTAGAATCAAATTTCTTTTGTCCCTCCCTGAAATCCTCACCAATTTTCTCTAACATGTGTTAAGACCCCTTATAGGGTTCTGAAGATGCACTACTATACCATCAGAAGAGGTCACAATTCCACTTTATTTCTAGTTTATTGTCTGAGAAAAGGTTGGCAGTAATTGAATGTGTGGGAGTGTATGAAATCATCAGCTGAGAGAGTGTAGAAAAAGGAAAGAAAAGAACACAAGGTAGAAACAAAAGTCAATAGTGCCATCTCTCTCTCTCTCTCTCTGTCTCTGTCTCTGTCTCTGTCTCTGTCTCTGACTCTGTCTCTGTCTCTGTCTCTGTCTGTCTCTCTCTCTCTCTCTCTCCCCACCGTCTGTTTCTCTCAAACACACAAACACAGACACACACACACACACACACACACACACACACACACAAACACAGACACAGACACACACACACACACACACACACACACACACACACACGCTGGATTTAGACTAACTGGACTCAAAGCCTAACTCTACTTCTTCATAACTATGTGTCTGCCCTTTAATCAATCATCTTCCCTCTCCTGTCTTCAATTTCTTAATGCATCAAAAAAACAGAATTGGATAAGAGGTGGGGGTGGGGTGGGTGAGGGTGGGGGTGGGGAGGAGAACTCAAAGTAGAACTAGTGTTGGAGTAGGAATTAGAGAAAAATGTATTCAAATTTTCAGTTCTAACACTTCCTAAATGAGTGGTATTGGACAAGTTACCTATTTTTCTATCTCAGGTACAAAATTAAGAGTTGCACTAGATGGTCTCTAGACCTAAATTTTAGGACCATTTAAGACAAACCAGTGAAGGGGACTAAAAGCCTATGTGTCAGGGTACAAGAAATAATATAAATGAATGTAACTGTAACACCAAATGATGAAAGAATTTCAAGGAAATGATGGTGAATATTATAAAACATTGTAGAAAGATCAACAAGTATGAGAAAGAAATTAAGGCAGACTGGTCAATTAAAAGACCATTGATGAAAGTGTGCAGTCTCAGTTTAGTGATGGCACAGAATCAAGGGGGTGGCAGAGTTGATAAGCATCTGCAGAAATGAAGACATGGGGGCAGCTAGATGGTGCAGTGGATAGAGCACCGGCCCTGGAGTCATTAGAATTTAAGTACAAATCAGGCCTTAGACACTTAATAATTACCTAGCTATGTGGCCTTGGGCAAGTCAATTAACCCCATTGCCTTGCAAAAAACATTGAAAAAAAAAGAAATGAAGGCATGTACTATATACATACATATATATATATATACAGAGAGAGAGAGAGAGAGAGAGAGAGAGAGACTATTCCTTCTAAAACTTCAGCACTGAAAGGAAGAATATACATAGGATGATACAATGCTAGAGTGAGGAAATAAAGGATCAAAAATAAGTATTTCTTTTATGGCTTGGGGGATTTGAGAATTTTGATCTCTCTCTGCTTTAATTCTCCCCAATTCAGTCCATTCTCCATACTGCTGCCAAATTTTTCCTTAAATAAAGATTCAATCACATTCCTCTACTGAACAAACAGCAATGGATTCCTATTGCCTCTGGAATCTATGTAAATTACTATTTAGCATTTACAACCTTTCAAATCAGCAAAACATGCAGCTTATCTGGGTCTCAGTCATATTTTCCCATCCTCAGTGACTATTACTTCTGGTCTTCTCTCTAATTCACACATAGGACACTCTATCCAGTCTCCATATCTTTGTATTAAACATTCAAAATGCTGAAAGTGTAGTCCTTCCTCACTTCTGCTTTATAAAATCTTTTCCTTCAAGACAAAGCTCAAGCACAGCCTTCTGTTTGAAGCCTTTTTGGATCCCCTCATTATTAGCGGTACTTCCTTCCAACAAATTTTATTTTAAAAAAATGTAATGCAAGTTCTTTTAATGTAATAATCACATAAATCTTTCTATTTGTAGTCCCAAGTGTCTACTACTGATAGGCAACTAGGTGGTACAGTGGATAGAGCACTGGTCTTGTAGTCAGGAGGATGGGAGTCTGAATCTGGCCTCAGATATTTGACACTTACTAGCCATGTGACCTTGGGCAAGTCATTTAACACTGCTTTCCTCTCATCCAGGGTCATTCTACAGTCATTCTGATTCATATCTGGCCATTGGATCCAAATGTCTCTGGAGGAGAAAGTGAGGCTGGTGACTTAGCACCCCCCCTTCACTCAAATCCAATTCAAGAGTTTGCCATGGCATCACTTCCCTGATATCATGTTCTTCCAGAATGAAGGAACAAACATCCATTCAGCCAGTGCTTTGATGAATACACCATTGGCTCTTACTATATGCTTGTCAATGGACTGATTTGTAGAGAGAAGGATATAGTGTAGTAAGAGATAGAGAAATACAGAATCAGAGACAGAATATATAAAATGAAATCCCAGGAAAGCTAGGAATGAAAATGTTTAAGTATATGAAAAGAAGCTTTATTGTAAGCAAGGAAAAATGTTTCATCATATATGTAATCAGTGGGAAAGAGATGATTGGTGAAGAAACAGACTTTGAGATATAAAGGAAGAGAGATGAGTGGTGCATAAGATACTACAATATTCTCAGTAAATTATGAGGTGGGGAATAAATATCTGGTGGTTGGAGAATAAATCTAGGTACTAGAATTGCTTAGAAAATGTTTAGAACAGATTATAAAGAAGCAATAAAGATTTAGTGCTAAACAGAATTTCTGGGCAGGGTTAAACACTTAGTTGGAGTCAGATAATAGAAATTTGTAGTCCATTTGCAATTTCTTCCACCAATGTTCAATAGCTCAAGTGTAGAAGTCAAAAAAGGAGGATTTCAGTCATATTCATTTCCCCCAAAATAATATAATCTCTTAAAAAGCAGGGACTCTTTCATTTTTGACATTTCTATCTCTAGTACTTGGCATCTAATAGGGTTTAATAAATGCCTTTTGACTGATTGATTAGTTATTTCTGAAAGGATTACATTGATAACCAAAGTAAGGATCAGTTCTTATTTTAGAGTCTAAGGTCTTAGTAGAGCAGAAAGAATTTAAGTTCACTTTTGTTCATAGCACTGTAGTCAGTGTTGGGGCTATCCAGGCTCCAATACCATAAAACTATCAAATCACCATAGAATCTAAAGAATCTAATAATTGTAAGGCACCTTAAAGATCTCATTCTATGCAGGAATACGTTTTTTTTATTGTGACATTCCTAATATTTAATGTGAAAATCCTAATATCCAGATCCTCAGAAAGTGTCCTCAGGGCAATAACTATTTCTTTTGAGTCTGTACTTCTTCCATTTTGTACAGATGGACTCTGTTATATGTGGGGATCACAGCTATTAAATATTACTCACACTAAGCTTTTAATAGATGGATCACTTTCCATATAAACATGGCTTTTCTCTCAACCAACTAGTTTCTTGAGCCCACCCACATGTAACTATTCTAAAATAGTCAAACTCCATCCACCCACTAACAGCAGAGGAGTAACAAAGCAAAGCAGACTTGAGTGCCAGTATAAAATGTTAAAGAAAGTACTCCTTTCTAAAATGGTTAGAAGTCTCAGGACTCTTAGAATCAAGAGGGCATGCAGAGAGCAATATAATGTTTTCCATTTTTTACTCTTCCATAATTTTTCCCTCCTTGTTTCTATTATTGGCAGAGATGACAAAATTTAACATACTATGTTTGCTCTTTGGCAGGAAGAGGTGAATGATTAGATGCTTTACATTTAGAGTAATGTCAGCTGAAATATGTAGAATACCCAAAGGAAGGAAGGAACTGAAAGAAAAAGAAAAGAAAACCCTAGAGGTGAATCATTCTAAAATTATTTGCTTAGTGCATCTTGAGAGGTAATGTAGTGAATAGATAGCCAGATTCAGTATTGTCAAAAATTGAGTTCAAATTCTGCATTTAACTTAGTCTCTGAAAGTGATCCAAGCAACATACAAAATTATTAAGTTGCAGACTACTGGCCCAGTGAAAGGAATTTTCATGGATTTCTCTATGAAGTCACAAAACTAGAACAAAGCAAAAAAGTGGCCTTTCCTTGTAATTCATAGCAAACATCTTTTAAATATTTTAAAAGAAAAAAAATTAAGGAGCAGTTAGGTAAGTTGGGTAAGTTTATAAAGTACTTTATGATTATAAGCCCTTAACCAACAAGCATTTGTTAAGCACTTACTGTTGTTAATGTATTCAGTGAAAAAAATCAAAGGAGGGAGCCATTCTATACTTTTTCAAACTATAATGTTTTTCTACCAAATACCAGTTCAGGTTTTTCCTTTTTTCTTTTTAAAATTTTTCACTTCATGATTTTGCATGCCTCTGATTCTTCTACATGAGACAACGGAAACTTGAGCCTTTAGTATAAAGGAAGAGGCATATGCTGCAAACTTCTGAATACTGAATACAGTACTAAACTGTAGATTTTTAGACGAATTTGTTCACAAATAAATTTGGATTTTGAAAGATGTAGTAGTTTAAAATGTAGTAGTAAGTATATATTTAAATGCCTATGATTTTTTAAATCATCATTTTAATATATAATGGATAAAAAAATTCTTCCTAAATAAAAATAACTAAAAGTTAAAACATTCATAAGATTCATTTTGTCTTAAAATTTAACATCTGCTTATCTGATCTGTCTCCATTTTTTCTTTCCTACAACACAGTAATCAGATTAATCTTGTTCAAATACTTTGGTGTAATTAAAAGACAACTAGCTTCTAATTCTGGTTCTGTGTGACTTTGGACAACACAGTTCCCATTTCTGAGCTTGAGAGTCTTTGCCTATTAATTATAAGAAGACCTAATCATGCCTAAAGTCAGTTTACATTCAAAGACTCTATGATTCTATAATTCTGTGACTGGTTTCATTTAACTACACCTGTTCAAGAACCTATGTTCAAGAACCTATGTTTATTTGTGGACTTTAGATCAGTGAAGTTTGTATTATATTATTTTATATAAAATTTAATAATATCTCAGTATAATTAATTTCCTTTGCAATTCCATTATTTTATCTCGCATAATTCAAAACACTATTCTGAGAAAGTGTCCTCTATAATCTTTACTAGACTGTTGAAGTGATTCATTATACAAAAAAATGAAGCTTACTCTAGTGGTTTCCTAGCATCTATAAGATAAAATATAAACATCTCAAGTTTAGTATTTCATGCCACATCATATGGTACACCTGTACCTAGCAAAATTCATCTCCAACTATTCTTCAAAATAGTTTCTCTATAGATATTTTCTGTTCATTTCCCCATCTCTGGTGCTTCTATTTGGAATCTTGTCTTCCATTAAAGTTTGATAATCCAGAGCCTTTTCTTCCTCATTGTCCAATTTAAATCTAATTACCCATATAAGTTTTTCTTAAACTAACCACAATCCAAAGATAACTTTCCTTGTGCAAAGAACTTTCTCAATATAGAAAGTTTACAGTTTCCTTGTATCAGATTTTGATGCTCTTACTGATTGATGCTGCCTAACAAATACCTATGTACTTCACTCACATATGTATTTGACAGTTTTTAACGATGTCAATTGAAGTCAATGACATATAATTGAATGGCAACAAATATAAACACAAGACTTTGTCTTATATATACTGCCTAAGAATTCTAGGAAATTATACCCATGTAGGTAAGCATTCTATATTATCCATTTGATTATTGTATATTTTCTTTGGAAATGTTCTCCACTTGTATTAAGGGCACATAAAACATAAGTTCTTCTTTTCTTTCCATAGGCAACTAGGTAGTACAGTGGGGAAGAATTCTGTACTTGGAATCAGTAATCAGACCCGAGTTCAAATCAAGTCTCAGATACTTACTAGAATGTGACCCTGACCAGTCACCTAATATCTATCTGTAAAATAGAAATAATAGTCACACTCCCTTCCTTATGAGGATAAAATGAAATAATATATAAATAAAGTAATTTGCAAATCTCATAATACTCTATAAATGTTAGCTATTTTGTCATAATTGCACAAAAATAGTGGTTTCAACAAAGGAAAAAAGGTAAAGGAGGCAAGGAATGTGTCAAGGGCAAGAGAAACTGACAAAATTTGCACCCTTCTTTCTCAAGTTTTACTTCAAATGATTTTGCAAGGTCATTTTGTTAATTTACTATTTTTAGTTCTTTAAAACTCTCTCTATACTTGACCAGTAATGCTAGCCTTTTGGTTCCCCTCTTGCTCCTCTCAACACTCCTTCTCCGGCATCTTGTAATTAATATGTATTCTTTCTTTAGGTTTGTGTGTATATAACTTCCTTTCCACAACTGAATTGCAGACTCTTATGAGAAAGCACTGTCTTTGAATTCCTTTGCAGTCCACCAGGCATGGTGTTAGAAACATTATTAGGTTCTAAATAAATGTTTGTATTGAATTAAATTGTTGTTACATTGATTTTCACTAGAATAAAGAGTTTTATAGCAAAGCTATAGCATTCTGACAAAATATTTCTGTGGAAACTACATGTCTATTTGCATTACAAAGTGCAATAAAATCCTACATAGATGAAATTGGTTTCAGTAAAAAGAGATTTTCAAGGAAGGTCACAGCTATGAGGAAATGGAAAGTTTCATTACAAAATATGATCAATTCCTAAGGGTACAATGGAAGATTATTCATGAAAGAGTTGCAAGAAATGATATCTAAAGATTTAATACACTCCATGGTCTATAACTACAATCTATTTAGTGATTGATTTAAGGTTAAGCTTGTGTTTCATGCAAATTATTAGTTGAGAGAGTATTCAAGAGCCAGATACAGATTGAATTAAAGAACTTGATAAAAGTCAAAGTATCACATTTTGAAAATGGTGAAGCCAGGTCTAGAATTCAGAACTTCTTACCTCTAGTCTACTACTCCCTCAATTAAATCATGTCACCTGTCACCTAAATGCTACCTAAATTTTAGCTATTAATTCCTTTGGATTAGTAAGCCTCCTCTGCCAAGAGAGGAAGAAAATGGGACTAATTGAGTGTCTAGTTAATAGTCATTCATACTAGAAAATAGAGTAGTTTAATTACATTTACTCTCCTCAATTCATTTTAACTAGAAATTGATAAGCCTTAATTGTGCCAAACACCAGGTTGAGGATACAAGGGATACAAAAAGAAAATAAATTCAATTATTCAATTTATGTAGCTAGGACTTGTATGGTACTTTTAGGTCTGTAAAGTGCTTTACATATTTTTCATTCTAACATTTATGAATCAGATGCTTCTATTATCCATATTTTATGAACACATGAATGACGCTCAGAGATTCAGTGATCTGTCCAGGGTTCCATAGATAGTAAATGTCTAAGGCAGGATTTGAACTCAGTTATTCTTAGTTACTCTAGGAATTCCTAAAGAAGGAGAGAGAGAGAGAGAGAGAGAGAGAGAGAGAGAGAGAGAGAGAGAGACAGAGAGACAGAGAGACAGAGAGACAGAGAGAGACAGAGAGACAGAGAGACAGAGACAGAGAGACAGAGAGACAAAGAGACAAAGAGAGACAGAGACAGAGACAGAGGGAGAAGAAGGAGAAGGAAAGATGGAGAGCACTAAGTGTTCTCAAGAGTGCTAACTGGAGCAGTCAGGCAGTTCTAACAGTGTCTAAGTCCTGCTTAAGCCCTCTTTTTTTTAAATCACTTTTTATATAAATTATTATCTGCTTGATTTTGAATCCAGGTAACAACATGCCCTCCTCAGGATATATACTTGAAATCTCATCATGTTGATTGACTCAGTTTTCAGTTGTCTCAGTTTTAATATCCTTCAGTTTATAGACAGTTTCAAAACCTTCTCAACTCCCTCAGTCATTTCTCCTCTCTGACTGGAGGACTGTAGGCAAAAGCACTAAACCATAGGTCTTACTTTAGTTAGAGGGCTGGGGTTTGAACTTTTTAGTTCAAACTTTCCATGAGAAGTTCTGCTTGGTTTCAACTCCATGAAACTTCATACCTCCTGATGTGTCCCTCTGCTTTTTGAGTTCCTTTTGTGTGCTATCTCTCCCTCATTAGACTGAAAGCTTCCTGAGTGCAGTCTTTATTCTTCTTATTTTTATTTCTAGCACCTAGTATAGTATCTGACACATAGAAGGTTTTTAAATATATATTTATTTAATTAAATTGAATTAGTATAGATTGGAAATGGAATTTTCAAGGGAGTAAATGTGGATGAGAAATTTTAGCAATTGGTACTGCATGCATGAAAGCAAGTTATTGAAAAACATTTCATTAAATATTTGTTTCAGTATGTCAATACTATATCATCATCACTAACATTCACTTTGTTCTCTGAGATTTTCAAGAATCTTGACAGTTATAACATTTGCCTTTACAACAATTTTTCAAAAACAAGATGTTATCATTTCTGGTTTACAGATGAGAAAACGGAGGCTAAGAGAAGTCATCTACATCACAATTTGACTAAAGATCAACCTTGGATCTGATTTTAAGATTAAAATTTCATATCAAAATTCTCATTCAATTCTCTCTTTTCATAGATAAGGTCTCAATAACTGAGGTTTAGAGGAGTTAGGCATTTTATTCAAAATCACAGATCAGATAAGTGGGAGGGCTAGAATTCAAGCTTTAAGTTTAATGTTTGAGAAGATGAATGTTATGAGGAGGAGTGGAGGATGATGGTTATGGCAGCATTGCTGGTGCTAGTGCTGGTACTGGTGGTAGTAGTAGAATTTAGAAAATTGTCTCTTTGGTGGGGGGAGGAGACTCAATTCACATTTTAACATCTCTGTCTGAAAATCTGACATTTACTTTCCTACCATTAAGTAATAGGATTAAGATTTAGATTAAGATGATAAACTAGACCTTTAATTTTTTTTTTATATTGACCTATCCTAAAGACAAATATCATAGATTTCAAACTAAAAATGATCTCAGAAGCCAGTTTAATTGACCTCCTTCACCATACAAATAAGGAATCTGATAATCAAAAAAGTTAAGTGATTTGTTCAAGTTCACACAAATAACAGAGGAGTCATATGAATGCTAGTGACAGAAGCAAAATTTTAGGTCATGCTCTCTAATTCCAAATTTAGCACTTTCCACTTTTACATGAGATGCCTGATAATTTTTCCAAAGTCTCTTAGGAAAGATTTCAGGTGGAAGCACAAATTAATAGTAAAACAAAGTTAAATATGGACAAAAGTTTTAAAGAGTTAAACCTGAGCAGGAAGAATAAACTTTTTTTCTGATAAAAAGTATTCTGGAATCCCTTTATTTCCATAGATAGTAGAATATAATGACCCCCCCCAAAGTAAAACTACTACATGTATATGTATATGTACATATGGCAATGGTAGTTGACATTTTGAAAATTTGACGATCTTTTTTACATAAATTAATCGATTCAAACAACAATCTGGAAAAATCATTGCTACAAGTATATTTTATGCCTATTGCACATGAGGAAGTTGAGGCTGATAAAATTAGGTGATTTGTCAGTCAGCCAGTGAGCAGTGCTAAAGGTAGAATTTTATCAGTTATTTTCTGATTTCTAGTCACCATTTCTAGCTTTGATGCTTTGTTCTCTCTAGAAGATCATTTTTTATATGATTAGAAATTCTAAACTATTAAGGGATGAATCATTCTTACTAGGATTGAAATACCTGATTTCAGAAAATTGAGGAATTCCAAGGTAGATGCTTAGAATATTGTGCCACCTTGACAGTTTACAGTATTAAATTTAAACCTGGGAAAAGGAAATAGTAATTCCTTTTTTAAAAGTTGCAGATATAGCTGAGGTTTAAATAGCTTCCCCTAATACACACACAATGTGTTCTAGCATCAGTCACTCATGCACCAAACCACCTACATTGATTTTGAATAACAAATTAAAAATATCATCAATTACCTATTTTACAGGATGTGACACTGTGTGTGGCAAAGCTATAAAGGAGTTCTACAAATCTATAAGGATAAAAAGTACAATGTGATATTCACAAGTAAAGTGATGAGATCAATGAGGAATTTATAATGAATGAACTTAAATTTTTTTTAGTTTTGCTCAATTAAAAAGAAGATATGAAATACAGAGACTATGATAAGGAGGGCATGTTATTACAAAATTCTAATAAACCTAAGTCTCATGTTTTGTTATGTTTTGTAAATAAATATATGAATCACAGGAAGAAGGTAAACATGCACTCTAAGTTTGAAGAGATTAACCAACTTATCAAATTATAGCTTTTTTTCCTAAATTATTACCAGTGTCTTCAGTCTTCTCCATTTAGTCTAAAATCTTTTACCAATGAAAAGTGAATGAAATAGGAGTAGGGTCTGGAAAAGAGCAAGGTTTTTTCTTCTAAGAGTTAACTGGAGCATATTACATTGTGATAAGCTAGAAGAAATATCATCTAGGCAATATTTCCATGCCTAACTGGTTTGATCATTTTGACTTCATTAAAAGGTAAAATCAATTCAATGGAGCTAAATTTCAGTTTGAACCAGTTTTTAAGTTAATTGGCTAGTTGACTCACTCAAAGCTCTTGAATCAGGGATTCACAAAAAGCTAGTCATAGTCACTCTAAAGTTTTCAGGTTATAAGTCAATTAGAGTTCAGTAAATTGATCATTTGCTAGTAAAAAAAATTAAAGTAAATGAAGTAAAAGGTATAAGAAATCAATTAAAAGTATTGTTATATTAGGAACACAAATGAGTTAAGGAGGTATCTTACAGCTCATGGAACAGTGGCAAGGGTATTGTGTTTAAATTCCCAAATCTAAAACTTCCTATCTGAATAGCCTTGGGTAATGCAGTTACCTCTCTGTCTGCTTCCATTTATTTACCTGCATAATAAAGATCTTTGAGCTCCTCCTAGTCATAGATCTGTAGCCCTAAGATTTTTTGAAACCCTTCAAATAAAGGAACTGAGATTTCAAGAGATTAATTAACTTATTCAATATTACCCTGATAAAAAGTGGTATGACAAAATAAAACGCTATGATGTTAAATTCATCACTCTTTACCTCATACTTATTACATGCAGAACACCATGCTTGAACCAGGAGTAAGATAAGAAATTTAAGTAAGACATAGTCTCATATCTCAAGGACTTTACAATCTAACAGTGAGATGAGACTATAATAATTACAAAACACAATAGTTTTACATGGTTACTGCATTAAGAAGTTAAAAACAAAATGCTATGTAAAGTCCATTTACTTGTAACCTAATGACACTGTAGATAGAGCAACAGTCCTAGAGTCAGAATAACCTAAACTCAAAATCAACCTGAGACACTTAGCATCTGTGTGATCCTAGGCAAATTACTTAACTCTGCCTTAGTTTCATCATCTGTAAAAATAAACTGGAGAGCCATTCTCCAAATGAAAAATGGTCAAAGGATATGCAAAGGCAATTTAGAGATGAGGAAATCAAAGTGATCTGTAGTCATATGAAAAATTGCTCGAAATCACTACTTATTAGAGAAATGCAAATTAAAGCATCTCTGAGGTACCACTTCACATCTCTCAGACTGGCCAATGTGACCAGTAAGGACAGCGATCAATATTGAAAGGGATGTGGAAAATCTGGGATACTAATGCATTGTTTGTGGAGCTGTGAACTCATCCAGCCTTTCTGGAGAGCAATTTGGAATTATCCTCAAAGGGTAATAAAAATGTACATAACCTTTGATCCAGCAATACCACTACTGGTTCATATACTTTGAAGAGACCACGAAAAAGGATAAAAATATCACGTGTATAAAAATGTTCATAGCAGCCCTGTTTGTGGTTACAAAGAATTGGAAATTGAGTGAATGTCCATCAATTAGGGAATGGCTGAACAAATTGTGGTATATGTATGCTATGGAACACTATTATTCTATTAGAAATCAAGAGGGATGGGAATTCAGGGAAGCCTGGAAGGATTTGCATGAACTGATGCTGAGGAAGATGAGTAGAACCATTAAGAACATTGTACACCCTAACAGCAACATGGGAATGATGATCAAACTTAATGGACTTTCTCATTCCATCAGTGCAACAGTCAGGCACAATTTGGGTGTATCTGCTATGGAGAATACCATCTGTATCCAGAGAAAGAATTGTGGAGCTTAAACAAAGACCAAAAACTATTACCTTTGGTTTAAAAAAAAAGTTATTTTATTATGTAATTTTGCTGTCTCTTATACTTTATTTTTTCCCTTAAGGATATGATTTCTCTCTCATCACATTCAACTTAGATCAATGTATACCAATGTAAAGATCAACGAACTGCCTTTTGTAGGGGGTTGGGGGAGGAAAGCAAGATTGGGGGGGGGAATTGTAAAATTCAAAATAAATTAATTAATTAAAAATTTTTTAGCTAAAAATTTAAAAACGAACTGTAGAAGAAAATTGCAAATCACTCTAATATCTTTGACAAGAAAAATCCCAAAATCATGGTCACAAAAAGTAAGACATACTAAAACAACAGAGTAACAACAAGAAGAGTGATATGAAATTTTAGGACTATATATTGACCATATTATCTCAAAATCAACATGGTCAAATTCAAACTCTCTCAAACACATTGGAAAACAGAAGTGCAGTAGCACAAACATATATACAGACACACACACACACACACACACAAAACACTATCCATCCCAAATTTCTTGCCTTTGACAATAATACCATCATTTTTAAGTCTCTTAGAAGTTTTGACTACTCTAGATCCTTCACTCTATTTTTGCCTGACTATTGAGATATTCCATGGTGCCATCTTGCCTTTCCAACCTAAACTCCAAATATTCCCCAGTCTAAACTCTTCTATACTAGGAAGTCTCCTCTTTTGTTGTATTCTCTCCATATACCATGCCATATACTTCTTCAGTGACTTTGCTCATAGTCCTTTACCAGTCAGAAATGCCCTTCTTGTTAACTCAGTCTTTCTGGAAATATTTATTAAGTGCCTATATGTACCAGATAGTTAAGTGCTGGCAATATTAAAAAAGTGGGAAAACAAATAAACAAAAACCAATCCCTGTTCTCAAGGAGCTTACAATCTAATAGATTCAAATCATACCCATTCCTCTAAGTACAATTCAAATCTCATTTTCCATTCTACATAGTCTCTGACAGTTTTAACATTCAGGCACTTCTTTCTACTTGAGATCCCATAGTAGTTTCAATCTACTTTATGTCAACCTGTACAATATTTGTGATTCTTAATGGTTTCTACTTTATCACTCTTCTTTTCCTAATGATACTATAAATTTCTTAATAAGATCATACTTTATAATTCTATTGTGCTACAAATGAGGGGTTTCTATAGCCACTTCAAGTATAGTCAGAAAAGGTCCAGAATGCAATCACAGAGTGATAATGAGGTATGAAAATTAAGTATCTGCTCCCTGAAATCTTTAAGATTCACAAACATCTTTCTGATTATGTTAAGAAGGGAATAACTGGATAAACAAATAAATTATCCATACATGTCTTCTATGATTTCAAATAGCTAAGATTTGGATGAATTGGAGAATTGTTGAAACTGTTAGTTGAGACCCTTGAGAAAAGGTACAAGAGAAGATACAAGATTGATTCCATGACATCCACACATATTTTGAAGTGGAAATACTTTCCTGGCTAGGAGACAATATATTCAAGTAGAATTGAGAAATTAAGAAAAGAGAAAGGACTTCTATGCTCTGAAGTAACAAAATCTGTGATTTGTCTTTGCTGCATTGGTGTCTTATAATGCTCATAATTATTATTATTATGTTCTAAATTTTAAATCCACTCATTCAAAGAATACTGCATGTATTTGTGAGAGAATATACCTACAGAGAGCAGTGGGAAAGTTTTGTAACTATTCTTCTTGCTATGGGATTTAAATAAAAGGTTTTAATAAAAGGAATTGAGCCTATTAAATGATTGTTAATGGGGTGTGTAATGATAGAGGCTTATGAGCAAAAATAATAAACCCCACAAGTTTACTATTAAAACCTATCTCTGAGAGATAATCCAGAAAAAGTGCTATATCCTGAAAACTCTTCCATTAGGAGCTGTATTCTTCAAGTTTTTCTTCAGGACTCAGTAAATTTTAAAGGTCACTTCTTAAAGAGATGTTAACTATGGTTGTTAACAAGAAATATGGAATTCTACTCTACCCATCTTAGTTAGACCCACAGCCTGAGAGTTGTAATAAAAAATTGGTGAATATATTATGGGGTCCTGAGATTAAAACAAAAATCTCAGGGTAATTAAACACATAGCATTCCTATCATATGCATACAACTCATCCCCACAATAAGCCTGAGTTACCAAGATACTGTCATTAAGCCTAACTAACTGTAAAACTATACTTCTCCATCTGTATGACTCTTATGAATACCTTCTCATAAATTCTCCAAAGAGTAGTGCACTGGAGATTTTTTGCATTATTTAGAGAATAGTCTTTACTGACTTGGAATCAGAAGATTTGGATTCAAATTCTACCTCAGATACTTATTAGTTGTGCTACTTTCCTACCCTCATGACAAAAAAGGTAAATTCTTGGAAGCAAGGATTATCATTCTTGTTTTTATATCCTATGTGTCTACCATAGTTATCTGGTATGTAATCTGATATATAAAACTCACTAAGTGCTTGGTTATTGATAGATTGATTTTGTAACTTTCCTCTTTTATAAAATGAGAATGACAATATTTACATGACGTACCTTATAGGGTTGCTATGAGAAAGTGCTTTGTGAGGTTTTTATAATGAAAAGTTTGATATAAAAACTACAGTGGGGTAGCTAAGTGGTACATCGGATAGAAAGTCAGCTTTGGAGTCAGGAGGACCTGAGTTTAAATCTGGCCTCAGATACTTATTAATTGTGTAACCTGGGAAAGTCATTTAATCCTGTTTTCTCAGTTCCTTATCTGTTTAAAAAAATGAACTGGAGAAGGAATTAGAAAACCATTGCACTATCTTTGCCAAGAAACATCCTAAACAGGGTTACAAAGAGTCTGAAATGACTCAACAACAATGGTAGCAATTAACAATAAGTACTTATTGCTTGATAATCCATAACTATATTGAATGAAATCAGGTCTATCATATTTTCTTCATCTCTCCAACACTATATAGAATTACAAATACAAACCTTCTACCACTGTGAAGGAAATCGAATGCTTATGGTATTCCGTGTAAGTAAAGAAGTGGGCTGGAATATGTGACAATGCCTATGATTTATAAAATGAAAGATAATTAAAAACATAGACGGGGGCAGCTAGGTGGCATACTGGATAAAGTACTGGCCCTGGAGTCAGGAGTACCTGGGTTCAAATCCGGTCTCAGACACTTAATAATTACCTAGCTGTGTGGCCTTGGGCAAGCCACTTAACCACTTATTGCCTTGCAAAAAAAAAAACAAACCTAAAAAAAGAGCATGTCAAGCATCATCATCATCATCACCATTATCATAAACAGGATCTGTATAGTGCTTTAAAGTTTTCCAAGTTCTTCACAAAATATGATCTCATTTTTGTCTTCATAAGAATGCTGAGAGATAAATACTATTATTATAGTATTGTAGCTATGGTAATATAAGGTAGAATCAAGCAGAAGTCTGAGCATGTCACCTTCCTGTTCAATTAACATCAGTGACTCCCTAAAACCTCCAGAATCAGAGATAAACGTCTTTAGCACTTAAATTCCTTTGCAATTTGAACTTTTCTAATTTTTCTAGTGTTCTTATACTTAACTTATACTCTACAGTTAATTTACATTTAAGATATTTCATCTTCCATAGCTATTAACCAGACCTAATATCTGCCACTTTGAATCTTGGTTTCTTTAAGACTCGGATTAATCATCATATGAATTCTTTCCTGATTCTCTTCTTCCCCAAAGTTACTAGTGCTCTATTTACCAAAGCTACCTGAGTTTCATTTAATATGTATTCTGTATATTACTTATAAATTTTCTCCCCCTAACAAAATGGAAATTTCTCGAGTGGAAGATAAATTTCATTTTGTTTTAGTATCCATAATACTTAGACTAGTACTTGGTATAAAGCAGATACTTCATAAGTTCTTTTTGATTGATTAATTAGTTGATTAAAGAAGTACATGCTGGGTGCTTACAATGAACACCATTGTGATACCCCTTAAGGAAAGGAATTGTCTAAATCATTCAAAGTTTTACTAGTCAAAATGGTAAAAGACAGATTGTATGAAAAAGCCCTGGTGATTTTGGTAATGAACTAATGAACCTGTTTGCAGGAAACTTTTTATCATCCAAACTACAGCATCAATTTATTTTATTTGTCATCCTATTACCCAACTGTGGGAAACTATACAAGTTCAACAAAACTTGTAGCAAAGGGTGGTTGGGGGGGGGAATGATAGCACAAAATTATGCCTTTATTTTAGGTCAAATTAAAAAGATAGGTAAAGCAAGGAATTTGAAAGTACAACTTAAACAGAGATTTTTGGATTCTTAAGAGCTAAACTTCCATTTTCTCTACCAACAGTTCAAAATTACTACCATTATTGGGAGATAGGGAAATTGCAATATAACACTTGAATGTGTTTATTACTGTGTCTTTGGAATAAAATTCCTTTGTAAAACAATCATTTACTTCCATATACTGATAAATACAAATTCCCATACTTTTTCAGTTTGTGACTGATGCAACTTTCTAGGTTTGTTGACCCCTCCAGGAAAAAAAAAAGCTTTCAAAAACTTGTTTTTACCATCTCTTTTATATATATATATATGTATATATATATATACATATATAAATATATATATATATATATGATTTTAGATTTAGATTTGCAAGGAACTTTGAAGACAATCTAATGCAACTTCCTCATTTTCAGATAAAGAAACTACAGCCCAGAGAAACAAAGTTATTACTAAAATGTGCACAGATACTAAAGATAAATGACAGAGCCAGAATTTGTCCCTGTGTTCTATGTTTCAAATTTATTGTTCTTTCTTTTGTTTCAAGTCATAAGAGAAGTGCCTGAAAAGGACCCCATAGAAGGAAAAAAAAAGTCAATTTTCCCACTTCCCCACCCCACCAACAATCTATAAATTCTCTGGTAATATTATTCTTATATGCTATAATCATTCAGGAACTACTCAGCAACACTGTAGGGTTTGTGGCAACTTTCTAAAATCACACAGCAAAACAACTATATAAAATGCTTCGGGCTTTTGCAAAAAAGGGAGGGTTCCAGTTTATATGTCTACCACCACACTTAATAACACTCAGGTGGACAATTAAGTGTGTAATTAAGAATAATGTAACTTCTTCAATACAAAGGATAAAAAAAATTGTTTATGACCACTGGACATGCTTAGGTCTGACAGCTTGGTTTGCTTCTCTGTATGAGGAAACAGAGTAAATAGGAGGGGGAAAAAATCAGGACATGGCTATTTCTGGACAAGTATTCAAAATAAGAAGAGACAGGCAAAGATATTTGATAAAAAGAAAGTCATCAGGAGTGTGAATGGAACTGACCCCAAGGCAAAACCAGTTTTTCTACCTTCTTTTTTTCCTCCTTCACTACATATTTTTCATTTGGTTCCCTTTCCTCCCAACTCAGCCCTGAATCCCCAACCTCAAGGAAGTCCTTATGTTGTTTATAATATAATATGGGCTTTTAATACAGAACTAGTGTCCAGAGTTCCCATTTCAAATCCTTTGTTCATTAAGACAAGTCTATTCAGAGCAAAGGTTGTTTTCTTTATTAGGGGACCTATGAAGAATCAGGAGGCCTAGAGAAAACTACCTTGGACAACAGAAGTGAATGGATTTATTCTTATCGGGTTCTGGAAAAGTGCCTGTAGTGGCAGGAATGATCTTGGTGAGGCATAATAGTATTCTAAAGCAAAAAGTTGGAATTTGGGGGTCTTCCCCAGTCAAACACGATTTTTTCACTTTACCATGTGAACCCAGTCATAACAAGTTGGGAGCATCATCTGAAACATCCCAAATTTATAGTTTTATATTCATCTTCTAGCACTGTTCATTCCTTTCTCCTGAAATAAAATGTATCATAACAAATATTCCATTGATTTTGCTGCTCTGAATTAGGATGCTTTTTAATCCTCAATCTTCATACACAGCAAAGAAAGGAATAGTCAAAATAGTGAAACTTGATCAACTATATAATATATTATGTCAGTAACTGCTATGGACAACAAGTTCTGAAAAGGTTAAATCAATGCATTGCTTGCTGTCCTTACCCTACTCATTACACTGAACAATTGTAGTTTTGAGGTGGAGAGAAGAGTAACTATTATAAAAAGTAATAAATAAATCAATAGAAGGAGGTTAATAATAAATAGATTGATAGAAAAGTAAATAACCTTTATTATAATGCTTTAAGGTTTACAAAGATGTTACATATGATTTCATTGGATTTTAACAATGACCTTGTAAAGTAAGTACTCATTATTTTTTCCCCATTTTTAGATAAGGTCATTGAAACCAAGAAAGATTAATATCTGAATAAGGATTTGAACTCTGGTCTTTTGCAATAAAGTTTAGTATTCTATTCACTATGCCACCTAACTGCCTAGGAAGGTTATAGCCATGGCTAGTCCCATGTACAACCTGGTTAATTATCTACTCACATGACTTGATTAAAGGAATACTATGGAATGTCACCTGTAAAAAAGGATGAGTCCCATCTATTTTCCATTCTACAAGGATTTATTAAGCATCTGCTATATGTCAGAAATTGTGCTAGATCATGGAGATTCAAAGACAAAAAAATGAAAGCTCTTCTGCCCTCAAAGTACATACATTTTAACCTGCAGACCACATATAAAACAAATATACATAAATGCAAATACACACATATATATATATTACAGATGATTGTTGATTTGGATGGTGTTTGAGTTGAACTTTAAATGAAAATAAGAATTTGTAGAGATAAAAAGAAAGTGTATTCTCAATACTGGGAGCAGCCAGTACAAAAGTTATATTGTAAAGAGTGCTATAACTATAACAATGAAGATATGAATTGGTTCCACTATAGGCAATGAATAGTTGAATATCTTTTGTGAAGCTATTCACTTTCTCTGAAACTATTTTTTTCATTTGTATAATGTCAATTATAATAGCAACAACTTCACAAAAGTGTTTTTGAAATACAAGAGAAAATCTGGCAAAGTTTTCTGTAAGTTCTATGTAAGTGGGAACTATTTGTATCATTACCTTACCTTCTTATCTGATTATTAAACTGTGATCATTAGAATCATTCCTTTGCTTAGAAAACCAGCAAGGGTGGTTTAGCTACTGAGAACCATAGTTACAATACACATATGGTACCTAGAAGGATGGAGGGAATTCCTCTAACTTTTACCCCTTAAGATAACTTTTTTTTTTTAGGTTTTTGCAAGGCAAACGGGATTAAGTGGCTTGCCCAAGGCCACACAACCTAGGTAATTATTATGTGTCTGAGACCAGATTTGAACCCAGGTACTCCTGACTCCAAGGCCAGTGCTTTATCCACTACGCCACCTAGCCGCCCCCAAGATAACTTTTTAGATAAGTCATTTATCCCATTAGGAGGTAGTAAAAGCCTGAAACTGAAGAAATGACTTAGAATATAGGAAAATATGAATTATAAAGAGGGTACAGAAGTGACTAAAGGAAATGGAAACATGCTTAAGGCAGCTTCAGGAAGGACACTGGACTGGAGAGGAGAAAATGTTATATTAGATTACATTTATTAAGATGATGAGGCATTCAGAGAGGCTATCTGTAGGAGGAAAGAGGATGCTATGAAAGAGTTCATAAGAAGAGGTCAAACAAAAATGGAGAATCTATGTTCTTGCTAATAGGGTCAGTAGTGATAGAGGGGGAGTACTTTTCAATGAAGATAACAGGTCAAAATGAGGTAATTTATCAAACTTCACAATATTGTCTTATTGTAGAATGTCTACAGAGAGAAAAAACTGGGATTATATAATATTGCTTACTATTATTATTATTATTATTATTTTTACTGTCCATTGGGCCAGGTTATTTCTTAAAATATAGAAACATAATTAACTAATTAAGAACAAAGAAACATATGGAAGTGACAAAAATGAATATGGTGGATGAAATACAAGAATAGCTATCTTTGGAAATGAGAAAAATGATTCTAAAATTGGCATCAAAGTTTAAAAGATATTTATTTTTCCAAGTATGTATCATCATTAAACTATTTTATTAGAGTTCAGAGTTTTATATATATATATATATATGTACATATATATATATATATATATTCTGCATTTGCAATGAAGTTCTTATAACAAATCACAAAAAAACAGGAAGCATGGGAATTTCTTTTTTCTCTATCTCTATTTTAAATGTGACCTTTCTAAATAAATATTTCACTATTTTTGTAGCAATTAATCTTTGTTTTCATTATGCACAAATAATTAATTATACTTTATAGCAAAAGCAATATGTATACACTATGTTTTAAATATTTTTTTCTTATTTCATCAATTGTCATGACCAACAAGTACATCAACAAATAATCAACCTGCTTTCCCAAAGTCAGAATTTATATTCTAATGAGGAAAATAAAACCTATAAGGAAAGGAAAAGCTTAGAGTTGATGTTCAAGTCATGAATGTCAGCAGAGAGAGTAAGAAGCAGAGATAAAAGAGGTCATAAAAGGTGAATACCCTTTTTGTGGTAACCATATGGGAGACCTTGGACCAGATTTCCAAAGCAGAGACAGAAGGTTTGAAGCCTGTATCCTTGGAGTGAATACTTAAATGGATAGAATTATATACATTTTGGAGAGTTTTTAGAACATTTGAGAAAAAGCTTTCACTGATGCTATTGAATTGGCTACAACTTTCATAATAATAGTGCTTTTTAAATATTATCCTATTTTTTTATCCTCAAAACAACTCTGCATGTGAGATAAGTGACACATTTTACAGAGGAGGAAACTAAAGCAAATAAAAGTTAAATGACTTCCTCAAGGTCACAATATCCTTGAGAGACAAGTGTTATACCCATTTTACAGATGAGGCAACTGAAGCAAACTTTCCAAGGTTCACATGGTCAGTGACTGCTAAGGCAGATTTGAATATAGTCTTCCTAACTTGAGACTGGGTACTCTATCTACTATACCTGTTAAAAGCCTAAGGAGTACAAAATAGTAGTCCTCTAAGGACCCATGGTGCCATACATGTGGAAAACTTTTAGAGTTTTCTGAAATTAAAATAATGGAAAAAAATTTAACTTTAATTTGCCTATATACTAATTTACATTTTTTTAAGATAATGGGGTAACTTAGAATGGCTACCTGGGGAAGAAGAGGGGATATAGCAATAAAAATTTCATAAGAAGAGGTCAAGCAAAAATGAGAATCTGTGACCTTCCTATTAGGGTCAGTACTGATAGGCAGTGGGGTTGATCATTTCCAGGAAGGAAATTGTTTGTCATATTCAGAGAAAATAAGTTTTTGCAACCCCAGATTTGCCTACACATTGGGCAATATCCCAAATTCCCCAAAGAGGTATAGGATATTTATAAAAGAGACTTTTATATCACTTTTCATATAAAAGTAATTTATCTGCACAACTATGCTGAAATAAGAGAAGTAAACATAGCAAAATGAAGGTCTAGATTTTACTTCTTATATGTATATAGACAGGTATATGCATATATTTATTTGCATGTAAATATACATATAAATATATATAGATATACATGTATAGAATGTGTGAGTATATAAAGTTTCTATTCTCCCATTGTCTTAACTATTTTCCATTCAGTACTATTTCAGATCAAATAGTAATAAAATAACAATTGCCTAGGCCTCCTTCCATAAAGGCAAAAATTTAGGATTCTATCTTTTGGCATTTGAGTATCATCCACATACAAAGCAATCTGGGGAACACACCAATTAAGGACATTTCATTGCAAATCAATGGTCAGGGATAAGCAGTAAGTGTATGTCTATTGAGCTATATGATTGTACTATAATTGAATATTGCACACACTACAAGTTACTCCTGGGTAAAATTATCTGGGGGGGAGGAATTGAAGTTTATTGGTAAGATGATTAGTTATATTTGTCAAATAAACAAGTGTTAATATATAATCCTATAGTCTAAATCTGCTTCTGCATATTCAAGACATTTCCCTAAAATAGAGAAATCAGCACTCTTCTCTATACCATAGAGACACAAGAATTGAACCAAAGATAGGTATCAATGATATTAGATAAATATGTATGCTGAGAATTGAGATAATACATTGATTGGGTCAAAAAAACTTCTTTTGTTCAAGAGTCTATAGTTTATTAGTACTTTGGGGTTCTAGTGCCTTTAAAAATCTTTTCAAAGTTCTTTTTTTTCTTCTCCAGTTCATCCATGCCCATACTATAGTACAACTGACACAATTTATCATTATTTCATAGTAATTTTCCTTAAATCACACCACTAATTGTAGATATTTTATGTTGAGGTGAGAGGTAGAACTATAATAATTAGAGTACTGGATTCAGAAACTATCTGGCTTCAGATTTTGCCTGTATTACTAGTTACATCATTCTAGCAAGTTATAACCTCTTGGTCTCTCAAATAGCTCTCTTCATTAAAACAGGCTTTCCATTTTCTTTTGGGAAGGACTTTTCCACACTAGAAGTTCCTCACACTGAAGAAATTAGAGCTTCTTTCACATTAGAACCAAATGCAATAAGGAAGTAAAAACTTGCAAGGCAATGTGATATAGTGGAAAGAATGCTGAATTTAGAATCAGGAAAGTGGAGTTTGAAGTCCAGCTTTGATAGGTAGCCCTTATGTGAAATTGTCCAAATAGATTATCTTCTTTGAGTTTAGGGTTCACTCTGTCAAATGAAGGGATTGGACTATACATTCTTTAATCTATAGGTAGTTAAGAATGACAATTGAACAATCTTTTCCTTGAATAGTCAGAAAGACAAAAAAAAGCAAATAATAAATAGCAGAATCAACAAATATGTGGATTCATGTTCTTAACTATTTATTCTACTTAATGATTGATTTAAATTAATTTAGAGACCTATAGCTTGCCCATAAAAGGAAATAATCTCCTATTTATAAATAAAATCAAAAGAAGAAATCTAGTCAGTTAAAAAATCCCTTAGTAACATGAATTTAAAGCTATTGAAAATCATTTTTATCCAGTTATTTTTGACAATCTAATGTTAGATTTAGCTATCAAATCAATGAGCTTACAAGAGTTGTAATGCCTTACAGGAGGGAATTCCCACCCTGGGAGGTACTTACTTTGGTGACATTCCAGGGTCTTCAAATATTTAATTATTTTTGAAAAAAATATAATTGCTAGTTAGCAGCTAAAGAAACTGGGGTGGGGCAGTAATTTCCCCAAGCTTTCTGGGTCTCAATTTATTGCTAAACATGAAAAAGATAATCTCTTTTGTGACTCTAGTTGTCTCCTAACTTTAATGGAGGTAAGGAGCTCTTATACCTCTCTCTATCTTCTGAGGATATTTAAAATGTATGTGATTAACCTGAGTTGATATAATGGTAATGAAGTGTCACTGCATTCTTTCTTTTTGTAGGAATTCTGATATGAGGATTAGAATTTAATAATAAAAATGCTGACACCACCTTATCCATAACTGCATAAACGGTGGCACCATAATTATACTTTATAACTCAAGCACCACTAGATAACTTGCTACTTTTTAATCATAATATTCAGTTTGTTCTTGGATTTTTCAATTGCCATGAATTATAAAGTAACCTGTTTTATAAAAACAAGAGATTTTCCAAGCAATAGCGATCATAGGTGTTGTAAGATAAAGTGTAACCCAAACACTGATAACAGGCTAAAATATTTTGGAATGAAAATGTTAAATGGAACCTCAAAGTTTTGTTATTCTTAGAGATGTATAATCTTTTTTAGTTATTTTAGAATTCACAATAAATTTTAGCTAGCCATTAGAATCATGAGATTAGATTAAACAACACAAGATCCTTTAAAATATTTTATTAAGATTTAGAGATACTGTTGCTACTTAACCAAAATCTCTTGCTTTTGATGGGTGGGGAAAATAAAAAGAATTGTCAGTAGCTTCTATTTTTAAGGGTAGTGCTGTAGATTTTCTTCAAAAGTCTTTTCTTATCTAACTTAGAAAATGGAAGTAGAACATAGGAAAATTTTTATATATAAAAAGTAGTTCACAGCTTAATATTAAAAAGGTTCCCCATAAAAGGAGTCTTTTATTTAGTGCTTCCACCTCCTACAGCATATTAAAATGTCATAACCAGTTGAGGTTTGATCATTTCTTTCTAAAAGAAACAGTAGCCTATGAAGTATCATTAAGATCATTGAAACCCTCTTTCCCAAATGTAAGTATATAGTCTTGCAGCAAAATGACTGCAAATCCATGTGTATGTTTCCTGTTTTGACTGGTTCCCACACTACCTCCTCCCCTCCCCAAATTATTTATTTTCATACACAATTGAGTTTACAAAACCTTCTCTAGAGCAATTGACTGTTTATGACATGTGTGTGACTTAAGTCACAGGAACAGTCCTTTAAGTAAGTCTTCAGATAATAAAGTAAGGGATATGAGAAAAAGACCATGCCATAGAAATTTCTGCATATAATCAGAGATGAACTGAAGCCTATGAGCTGCCATAGTGTTATTCTGACCCCTGAAGGATGGAACCAGGAGTTAACTTCACATCCAATTTCCTAGTTGCTCAATAGACAATATGAATGTCAAGCTTTAAACTACATTAGTAAAATATATTAGCCTCTGAATATGTCTGGAAGGAAAAAAAATCTCCATCATTATTTTAACTTAAATTCTAAATTAAACCACAAAACTATCTGATGTTAAAAACAAACCTTCTCTAAGTTAATAGTATGTATCCAAAATATTGCATTGAACAGTATAGGACTGAAGAGGATGTCAAGAAAAGATACAGAGGATGAGGGATGAAGGAAGGGGAGATTCCTCTCACCTCTCCCTAATAGAAAAATTTAGGCCTTCTTTGTAAATTGCAATCATGAGAAAAGGACACAGGTAGGTGGTTGATAAGGTAACTCCATTGAGAGGTTAAGATTTCATCCAGGTTGCATTTTCAGAAAATATAGCCATTAAGATACAGAAAAAACAGATCTCTTAAAAAGTGTAATGTCCAGGGAAGGTGATTCAGTAGTTCTGTTGTTATTGTTTTTGAGAAATTCACAAACTCCACATAAAAAACAGAGTAAACAATGTTTTATTATGCAGCATTTCCTTCTAAAAGTCACAGGCTGCTGCAACATGTCTTTTGAGTTCTTAAATAATTAAAACTTGAAGAGGTATAGCTCTTTTTCCCATGAATTTGGGTGAATGAGGAATTTACATACTTTTCAAATTTAGCAAATAGATCAGGCTATTATCTTTGAAGATTTTGTTTTCCTTCTCTCTACAGAGCAAAACAGGTTAGAAAAATATAGTTATGGTTGAAAAAAAAAGAATGGAAGGAAGATTGAAGAAAGACAGAAAAAGGGGGGGAAGGAAGAAAGGAGGCCCTAAAAACATTTCTTTCTTGATCATGAAGGAAGCAATAACAATTTTTAAAAGCTGCAACTACCAGGCTGAACCCACCATCAAGCCCTACCTTCCAAAAACTGCTAGGAGGGTCACAAAGAAATGATTCTTTTCACAGTTTTCATTTCAATTTGAGTTATGCCTCTGCTGAGTGATCGTCGTATATTTAAATCACAGAGTAGAGAACCTTGACCTTGGTGGGGAGTACCCAGTCCCAATAAGGCAATGGGACATGCGGGACAACATTGCAGAGTGCTTTCTGACTGTCCACGGGTGTGGCTGAAATGGCCACAGTGCAGCCCCGGAGCTTTTGTGATCTGCTGTCCCAGAGAACTCACTGTGAGAAAACTCACGTTAAATTGGCCAGGGAACAGATCAGGGTTTACCGGAACCCTGAAGCTAATCTCTGAGCCCTTCTTCCTCTCCAGTTGTCACAAGCATTCAAAAGTTAAACCGGTGATTGATACACTAAGAGATCATCTCCTCTCACTATCGCCGACTGAAGACCGCTGATGTAATGAAGTTACATAATAACCGATTATGCACGACTACCATCCATCAGGGATCTGCATCTCTTCTCCCCTCCTTTAATGATGAACCAGCCAGGTGAAAGGGAGGATGCCTTTTCTCTTCTCTACATGCACACATATAGACGTATACTGTATATATCACTTTAGCATTGCAGTACAGTGCACCGAGCAACGTCATCAGCATTGATTCCCCTCCCCATCCCCCCCCCCCCATCCAGTTTCCCAAACTGAATATGCTTAACCGTTCTCAGGGCTCCGGTCCCTTTAACTTTTTACAGTAAGGGTAAAATAGATGAAGCAGACAAGGGGCACTTCAGCCTGAACATTAACAGAAGTCTTTAATTGCCTGCATTTCCCAGGCTGGCTGCATACGAATAAGAGGCTGGAGATAAGGTCTCCACTTCCAAACCTTTAACTCCCCTGCACGTGGGTCTAGGCTTCAGTTTTTTAGGGTATTGGATAAATAAGGGATTATTGGGATGATGATTCTGGGCATCTCGGAAGGCGGGTGACTTTTAATATTATGTTCCACTATTATTATTCTGTGGCAGAGCCACCATTTTCCAGTTGACAATATTCGTAATATTTTTTCCTGAATGATAATCGAGTAGATTAAAGGAAAAAAGTATAGAGAGGCGCTTAATAATCCTCAATAGCCACAACCTAGAAAACAATTAAAAGCAATTATCACCTTAAAGTTTAAGAACTTGAATAGACTGTTTCACCGGTTCCATTGCAGCTATGAAATGCAGCAGAATGCCACAGAGAGTTGAAAACATATTTGTTTTAGTGAATGAAGAGTAGCCCATTTCATTTTTAAATAGGTTTCATCACTAAGTGCTCCTTTCACTTGTGTTTCCTATTCAGAACATAGGAGCTACAAATATTGCATGCAGACAAAGAGTGTATACCGGGAATAAATTCAAGCCACTCTTCCATATCAAGATAAATGAAAAAATGTGATGCTTTGATTCATCACGAAATGCATTTTAAAAGGGGGTGGGGGGTAGGGGCAACTGCAGTTATTTCATTCACTGCCAATAATGGCTAGATCACACATATCAATGTAATGCGGCAATCAAGAAAGTACCCATTTCAATTACAAACCAGCAAGTTTCGTAACTCCACTATTGGGTTTGCATAGATAAAATGACCTTACCCACAGTCTTCCAAAATATTCCGATCTTGGTATCAGTCAATAAGGTAATTGCTGGTCATCACAATGCGTATTCAGAGAATCCACGTTTTACTCCCGTGTGTGATTTTTTTTTGCTAGCAATTAATAATGCGAACAAGATACCCA
The DNA here is from genome assembly GCF_037893015.1 of Macrotis lagotis. Classification (NCBI taxonomy): domain Eukaryota; kingdom Metazoa; phylum Chordata; class Mammalia; order Peramelemorphia; family Peramelidae; genus Macrotis; species Macrotis lagotis. Next base: position 530,653,400 of record NC_133658.1, read on the forward strand.
TTCACAAGTGCCAAGTTCACCATAAAAGCCGATAATTCCATATAGATCTTCCCCCACAAGACAGTCTTCTGTTAGTTCTCAAAGTGCCCGTTTGTTCAGTGAAGATACGATCCAGGTGTGAAGCAGTACTAAAAGACTAGGGGAAAGAGGAGAAACAGACAGACCAGGAGGGACACAGAAAGGAGAGGAGAGAAGAGGAAAAGGAAAAAAAAAAGAAAAAAGAGAAGCTAAGGAAAAGAAAAGGAATTGATAACCGAACAAGTCAGTGAGCTCCGAGGCAAGAGGAGTCCTGGTTGCAAATCTTCTCAGCGCATGGAGCCTTTCAAAGCTTCCTAGTGCCCATGTAAAATTTCCAGATCCAAGATGCAGCCATAAGAAAGAAAGAATCCTATGTATATTTCACAAGTATCCTGCAATAACAGATCCGATGGGGTTTTCCTTGTACTGTACTGCTATGTGGAAGCACACAACCCCTGCTGTTTGGAAGGATGTCTCCTGGGTCCTAGCTAGCACTCTATCCGACAGCCCCCAAAAAATGATTTGGGGGGGGAAGCAGTTATGCATTTGTCCTGAATGATGTTAATCTTTAGTGAAAATGACAAAGGAACAACAAATAACAAGAGGTCTTGATTAATAGATACAATCCACTCAAAATATCCCAAGAAAGAAGGAGCGAGAGGGAGAGAAAGAAACTGCAATGCATAAATGATTCCAGTGTTTCTACAAGATCGGTTCATTTGATTGAATGCATTCTCTGGTTTGCTGCAAGTCATAAAGAAGATACTGTTACTGCCACCCCATGGATATTTTAGTACTAGCCAATCCACATATAACCACCACTTTCCGAGCTTTAGTTTAAGGGGGGGGGGGATGGAGAACTGAATGGGGGTGACAGGAGAATCTTTTGGAAAGGATCTTGGGAAATCTAAAATTATAGGAATCTGTCCTTCCAGGCAAATGCAGAGGATCACATTTCCATTCTACGTCACTCGTTCCCAGTACTTTGGATCGGTTCAATTGTGAATTGTGCCCCCCCGCCCCTTGCTCGTTATAGGAGGGGAAGGGGAACCTTCAGCAATCTTGACTGACACACTCATAAGTAACCTCTTGATAATCGCGTTTTCCTTTGGTAGGGGCTTAAATTGTCGCTGGCGAACAGTAAGCAAAAAATGAGGCCATTGTCACTATGTCTTTAAGACCGGTATCCAACCAGGGGGCTACTTTCCAGCCTCCAGCTCAGAGTGATAATAGTTTCTAAAGATAATTATTTCAGAGAATAAAGCTTTGTGTTAAGTATGTAAACTAAAAGTGCTTGGCCTTTAGGCCATTAACTCTTTGTAATATTCCTTTGGGGATTTTAGCGGTGTTATGACTTTTATGCCCCAACTTGGGAAATCGAGAATTGGGAGAAAGAGGGTAAGGTGAAAAAGTAGAGTAGTGGGAAGCAGATGTCCACAGTCTGATTAAAAGGAGCTTCCATTTCCCATTTTAAGGGTTTCCTAGTCTTTTGATATAGGAAAAGATACTTTGGTGTGAGGTTTGTGAAAAAACAAAGGTAGGGAGATCCTGGCAGTATGGGGAGGGTAGTTGAAAGTATAACAGATTTGTAAGGAGCTATCCAGCCATACTTTCTCATCCTTTAGATTTTGAAGTAGAAAAACATTGGCATGAGATAATGAGAAATGAAAGTTTTTGTTTGAAATTAACTGTAACTGAGCAATATAAGTAAACCGGGGCAGCTGAGAGGTAAGGGAGCAGACTTTTCAAAATGTTTCCTTACCCAAAACATACATACACACAAGCATACACTTTGTATGCAAAAACCTTATGCTATTCCTCATTTATTAAAAATTTTTCATGTCTTCCAAATTTGGGCACTATATTAAGTACCAAAAAAAAAGCCATTGTCCCCAAGTTTACATGTTAATCCTGAAGGAAAACAAAGGCAGAAAGACAATGAAAATAATTTTAAAGCCAGTGGAAAAACATGATTAAATTAAACAAACTAAGTAATATACCTAAGGCTAGATGGGAAAGTTATTGAGACAGTTGCATTCAAAATGAAGTTATTCAAAGAAAACTTTCACAGTAAGAAAATCCAAACTTTTTAAACTCCTACACAAAAATTTCCCAGTTCATTTCCACTCTATTTTCCCACCTATCCTTATATTACAACATCACATAAACTCCATGAAACTCTTAGAAATTGGACTTATTTTGCCCTTTTTAACCTACACACTTGCCCTTTTTTGTCTACTATGCCCAGAAAGCATTACCTTCACTCTTTTTTTTAAACTGTCAAAACTCTCTCTAATGCTTTAAGGTCTGGTTCATACCAATCTCTTTCTGAAATAGGCCCTATACATCTCTGCCTGATGAAATTCTACCCATACTTCAAAGCCAAGCTCCAGAATCACAGAATTTGAGAGCTGCAAGAAACTTCAGTGGCCATTACTCCAACCCATAAAGAGAAATAACCCCCAGTATGATGAACCCAATATGTTGTCATTCAACTTTTGCATGTGGAAGAAACCTACTGTCTCTTCAGGGAAGTCATTGTAATTTTGGAAAACTTAATTTTTTAATAAGTCTAGTGTCACTTTCTCTGGGAAATGTTCTCTGCTGTTTTTGTTGTAGTGTTTGTGTAGGTTTTACTTCTCTTAATTAGACTGCAAATTCTTTGATGGTGGGGATTAAGCTATACCATACTCATTTTTCTATTATCGTCCTATTATCAGGTAATAGATATTTATTGATGAATTTCACTGAAGTCAAGTCTTGCTGTTAGGAGTGAGATTTTAGTGGTATCTTAAAGGAAAGAGAAAACATTTTCTTGTCCACACATTTCAAATTTAAAGGATGTCTATTCCAGAGTTTACAGGGATTAATTATTTCATTTTCCCATCCTGCTATTTATTTCCCTTGGTCAGATACTGATCAGAAGAACCAGAAGAAATTGTTCTTTGTTTTCTAGGTTCTACACTCCTGGTCAAAACTAGGGGAACAAGGGGAAATGTATTGTCTTCAGTAGTCAAATATATTCTGTGAAATGAAGCTTAATTTGTCTTATTTCTTCTGCTTGGTCCCCTTTCCATTCACATCCTTTCTCAGACTTGAAGCTCACCCAAATCAAATTATAGGGTTAGGATAAGTACTGAACCAGTAATTTCATAGATATTGAGAAAACACAGGTGAGGAAACTATCAATGTAGGTCAGCACCCTCTGTATAAGAATGGATACAAAAAAAGAATAAAAATTGAATATACAAAAAATATGGTGTGGTGGAATCAGGATACTAGGATTCTAGCCCAAACTCTATTATTATCTATGTCATTTTAGACAAATTATTTGTTCTCTTTTTTTCTCATTTGCAAATTGATCTTAGGATAGGTAGTCTTTCATATTTTCTTTATTTTAAAGAGTCTGAACACAAAGTCTCTCTTAGTTTAAGTATAAATGGCAAGTCAGTTTGTTACTCTTTATACAGATAATTGGAAATGATTGTTACCTTGTCACTGACTGCAAGAAACTGCTTGGATACTTTGGTATGTGTTAAAGACACAGGTTAAAAAAAGATGCCCACTTTCACTATGATTAGAGGAAGACTTATTCTCCTCCTTTAATTTCAGGAAGGGAAATGTTTGTTTGAAACAGAGGTGAAGCATTGTCTATTCCTGGATTTTAGAGAGCAAACTGTGGGACTTGCTGTTGCCATGGGATCCTCTTTGTGCGAAGTGTCTTGAACTGTGTGGGAACATTTTTCTCTTGCTTCCCTTCAGTTCTCTTTCTAACTCTTCTGAAGATATGTGTCAGAACAAAATGTAGCTGCATTATTGCCAATTAAGACTAACAGCAGCTGCAAGGTGCATCTAATTAGGAATTTTAATTACTTCATGGAATTCTCATTTGCAGATGTTTAACAATGTGTTATGATATTTAACTCTGAATAACACTGGACACTGCTTCCTCCACTCCCACCCCCAATATTATTGGGTAATGAGTATGAGAAAAGTCATTTTACATGTATTAGAATATATTTTGGTATGATGTATCTAATAAACAAATGACAATTACAGGGAATTGTCTCATTAAAAATATATATATATATATATAAATATTAGCTAACAATACATTTTTATTTTTAAAAAGGAGATTTATATATCTTTATATTTATATAGATTTATATATCCTAAGATACAATCATAATTCACTACCATAGCAGATTTCTGTAAAACAGTGTAACTTATTTTATACTTTAGAATAAATGTGCTGAACTACAATTAGCCTTTATGATTCTTTCTAGGAAATAAAAGGTTAATAAATTATGTGTTGTAGTATGGGAATTGTAGGCATGATTGCAAAGCATTGTGGGGATTGTGGTAAAACTAGCTGCAGATCAATCGTACACTTATACCTTTCCTATTTTGAAGTAATTGATATTTTATTTTCTGGTAGTATTTTGAAGATACATATTTTCAATATGTTTTTCTTTAAGAATTAATTTTAATGAAGCCTAGTAAATGTTCTGAGAAAATGAAGTTGAAAAGTTAAGCCTTAGAAATAGAATCAATGTTGCTATGAAACTTACAGCGAAATCTACCATTTAAGTAGCTCAGTGTGTCATTTCTATTTTCTTTCTGGGGACAGAGATAATAATAATAATATAGGGTGAGAAGCGATAATTCCTAATTATGATGATGATGATGATGATGATAATTATGATGATGATAGTAGCCAGACATAGAAGGCACCAAGGTCATCTACTGCATCCCAGACCAACAGGACTTAGATGACTCTGGAGGAGAGTGAGGCTGAAAACTTTATGAAACTATGCCTCAGTTAAATTCAATTAGCTTCCAAGTCAACATACATCATCGATTATTTTACCCCAATATTGTGTTATCACTGATTTCTCTTTAAAAATGAAGGACAAACAACAACTATTAGCACAGTTTTTGGTGAGTATATAGAAGATGAGATAATATCTCATTATGATGAAATTCAGAAAAAAATCATAAAATTGTATCTACCTGTGCAAAGTTCAAAGAATGTTACATATAAAAGAATAATGGCAGTGAAGTGATATATTCAGACTGTTTCCACTTGAATTGCATCAAAAAAAGAGAAGAAAGTAAGCAATAAAAATAATGAGTTTCTAATTGAGATCATGTAAAAGGTCATCTCCACAAGAAATTTTGAAAAATTAGTTTTTCACAGCCTGAATTCATTGATTAGTGCAAAATTATGAAGGGAAATGTGGGGAAACTGTGCAACATAGAGCTTCAGGCCACAAAATTTAGCACCTTTTGAAAATCTGGGGAAAAAAAAAATCAGTTGAGAAAATTATTTGCCAGGAACTTGCCATCCTTCACAAAATAGCAGTTAATGGTTCTTCATACTACAAATAAAAACCTCAAAATATTCATGAGAATTCAACAAATAAACTGTTCAGGAAATGAGTTCCCATAGCCAGTGGAACTGTGGCTCATAATTGCTCAGATACAACAATGATCCATAATAAAGAAACTAACAAATATATAAATAAGAACAGTGTTGCTAATAGAAGGCATTTTGTCAATCCTAATCTTCTATGAAACAACTTACAAATTGGAGAAATTTAAAGCACATAGGAATCAGATGAGGTAGAATTGATTCCTATCTCTGGAACTTCCAAGGTAGTTTTAATGAGTATACTGAAGGTATAAGCTCATTGATATTCTCATTATTTACAAAAAGGATTCATTTTATCTACTTGTGCAGTAGTCTGAAAAAATTAAACAAAAGGAATAACATCAGGATAGCAACTTTTCCAGTAATTATCTTTATTTGAATTCTATTAAATAAGAGTGGGATGTGATAATATAAACTCTAATAATAAGGAGGTGCAGCAGAGGATAATGTGTAAATTTTTGGCCTCAGAATGAAGACCAGGATTTATTTTATTGTTTTTTTTTTTGTTTTGTTTTTTTAGGTTTTTGCAAGGCAAATGGGGTTAAGTGGTTTGCCCAAGGCCACACAGCTAGGTAACTATTAAGTGTCTGAGACCAGATTTGAACCCAGGTACTCCTGACTCCAAGGCCAGTGCTTTATCCACTATGCCACCTAGCCGCCCCAGGATTTATTTTAAATATCAGGGTGTGTAACTTGATTAAAGCCTCTTAGTGTCTGTCAGTTGTTTTTTTTTTTTTGTTTTTTTTTCCTTAGATTTTTCAAGGTAATGGGGTTAAGTGGCTTGCCCAAGGCCACACGGCTAGGTAACTATTAAGTGTCTGAGGTCGGATTTGAATTCAGGTACTTTTGACTCCAAGGCTGGTGCTCTATCCACTGCACCACCTAGCCACCCCGTCTGTCAGTTTTCTACAAAATTAAAGTTACAGAGCATCTGGAAACATGCACTGACTAGAAAGAGTTACTCACTAACTCTTTAGAAGCTTCTAATAGTAATGAAGTCATAGTTCTAGTCTTCATCATCATCACTATCACTACTGCCACCACCAAAATCATCATTCAGTGCAAAAGCAAAAAAAAATTTTATTTCCATTACAACACTTTCATTCAGTTACAAAAAACCCAAACATTTTATGTATCTGAACAATAATCCACCAGACATATATTAATATCATATTATAAAAATATTGCTACAATGCCTAGAATCCTTTTCATTTCAAGAGAAAAGATGAGAATGAAAGGCTGGTGAAGTTGTAGCAATATTGTAGTAGTGATAGTAGTAGTAGTAGTAGATGAACTATTTAATATTTTTGGAGAAAGGATGGAATAAAATAAGCTAATAATAATTTAGATTTTTTTGAGAAAGGACTGGCAACAAAGAAAGAAATGATTCTTCACCCTTATTGACTCCTTTAGTATCTTTAGGTATTTGCCATCATTGAGGAGATCATAACATTTCAGAACATGGGATTCTTAATTTTAAAAATTTTTTTGCAATTGCATGTAACAACAATTTTTAGCATTTATTTATTTTTTAATTTTTGAACTCTAAATTCCTTCCTTCCCTATCCTTCTTCCTCATTGAAAAAGTAAGCAATTTGATATAGGTTATATATGTGTGCAGTCATGTAAAGTGTATTTCCATATTGTTGTTTGTCCTTTTTTTTTAAAAGGACCTCACATCTCAAGATAATTTTTTATCTCAGTAGTTAGATTTAAATGAGGCAGAGTTGTGGTACAAAATTGTGAACCTCACTCTTTCCTTCTGTTACTGAAGTCTAGTAATAAGACAAATGACTGGTGATAGCACATGATGTAGTGCATGAACCTGGTCTCCTTGATATCTTATCAAGTTTTAAGTGCTCTCTAAATATGTTTCAGTCACCTTCATGACCACTGGAACAAATTTCTCTCAACCACCCTTTCCAGCAGAGGTCTCTTTCTTTCAGAGTCATTGATGTCTATTGAAAAGTCAAACGTCAGGGTGACTGGTGATAACACAGGACATAGTGTGTGAACCTGGGCTCCTTGATGTCTTATCAAATTCTAAATGCTTTATAACACCTGCTTCAACCACCATTGGAATAAATTATTCTCATCCACCCATTCCAGCAGGGAAGTCTTCATATGTGTAGGGTAGACATTCCCTAATTCTCGGACAGTATTGTGGTTTATGGCTCCCCTTAATCTGGTGTAGCCCATCTGACCTGTAAGTTTACAAGGTGTGGCCACTGCTCATGTCATGCTTCTTGAGGTCACATTTGAAAGTTGAGTGCCAGGTGAACATCAAACATGGTTGAGTATGACTGTAAAGGATTCAACACATTCCTGCAACAGAGGTGATAGCTCTCCTTGAATACTCATTTTTCTATATCAGTAATTTTGTGAAAGAAATTTCTAAGGATAACTAAGTCATTCATTCACAATTGATAATTGTAAAATGTTATTTACAGTGTACAATATTTTCCTCATTTCATTTTGCTACAATTCATTGAAATCTTTCTAGTTTTTTCTGAAAGTATTTTGATAGTCATTGCTTATAGTTCCAATAGTATTCCATCAAAATTATATGCCACAACTTGTTCAGCCATTCTCCAATTGCTGGGCATCTCCTCAATTTCCAGTTCTTTGCCACTGCAAAAGAAGGAGAAAAGAAAAAATGATGCTATAAATAATTTTAATCATATGAGTTCTTTCCCTTTTGTAAAAAAAAAACAAACCTATTTGGGATACAAGCTTAGTAGTAGCATTAGGTCAAAGGGTGTGCACAGTTTTATAGCCCTTTGAGAATAGTTCCAAATTGTTCTCCAGAATGGTAGGACCAGTTCACATATCCATAAAGAGTGTAACACCCCCAAGTGTCCCACATTCCTTTTTTGTTTTCTATAATTTTAGCCAATCTGATGAGGTGGTATATCAGACTTGTTTCAATTTATATTTCTCTAATCGATAGTAATTGAAAACATATTTTCATATCACTATATATGTGCATATATGCATAGATAGATAGATATAGCTTTGATTTCTTCCTCTGTAAGAGGTTCCTATCCTTTGACTATTTATGAGTTGGGGAATGACTTTTCTTCTGATAAATTTGATTTAATTTTCTGTATATTTGAAAAAACAAGGCCTTTATCAGAGAAATTTGCTATAATTTTTTCTCTCCGATCATCCTCCCCCACATTTATCTCTCATTTCATACTATCTGTCCTCAAGTCTTTTACTTAAGAACAGGGCCTCCCTCAATTTATTCTTTCTTCAATCACTTTCCTTCAATAAAGGTTGAATTACAAAAAAAATCATTTTAGGATAAGATAGATTTCCATACCTAAATGAGTATGCTTGTTATTTCTTTTTTGAATCAATTCTATCTAATAAGTGGAAGTTTCATGATTTGCTCATTACCTTTAATTTCCCACTCCACTGTTAAAGGTTCTTCTGTATTTGTGAGATAATTTATCCCATTCCACCTCTCCCTTTCTTTTCCAAGATCATCACTTTCTCACTTTCTCTCTTTTGTTGTTTTTGAGATATCAAACCATAACTGCCAATGCATATCCATGCCCTCTGACCATGTGTTTTCTTCTGTCTTAATAATGATATAGTTTTTATGAGTTTACAAGTATCATCTTACAATGTAGAAATGTCAATTATTTAAGTTTATTGCATTTCTTATGATTTCTCTTTCCTATTTATTTTTATGCTTCTTTTGAGTCTTGTATTTAAAATTTAGTTTTTTATTAAATATCTAATTTTCTGCTGAAGATTATACTCAGTTTTTCTGTATAGGTAGGTGATTCTTTTTTAAATGTATTTTTAAATTTATTTAAGGCAATGGGGTTAAGTGACTTGGCCAAGGTCACACAGCTAGGTAATTATTAAGTGTCTGAGGCCAGATTTGAACTCAGGTAATCCTGACTCCAGGGCCAGTGTTTATCCACTGTGCCACCTAGCTAAGTGATTCTTGACTATAGTCATAACTCCTTTGCTTTCTATAATATCATATTCTAAGACCTCCAAACCTTTAAGGTAGAAGCTGCTAAATCTTATGCTCTCTTGATTACCACAAAAATATTTGAATTATTTCTTTCTGGCTGCTTACAATATTTTCTCTTTGGTTTTTGTGGTGATTGAAATAATTTTAAAGTGATAGTTTCTGAATAATTTAATCATTTTATTAATAAGGACAATACATTTTAAATAATAGGATGGTCATTTAGTCATCTCTCTTAGACCAAAGACCTCTCCCAGCAGTGGGCTTATAATTTATATGTCTTTCAAAGTGTAGATATTCTCAATCAACTCTAATTGGTTAACACAATGGGAGATGAACTATATTAAAATAAATGTCTTGGGGTAAATGAGTTGATCATGGAAATCCTGATCAAGGAGACATTAGTTTCCATATCTTCTGCCTTGAAGAAAAGGGAGAATCAACATTTTCCCAAATCTGTCTGAGCAAATACCATGAGCAGGAATATACCCATTAACCCAAATTTGGAATTTCTTTTTCTGTCTGATTAGATTTCCCACACTGATTGGTTTCCAGAGGAGAAAGTAGAAAAGGGAAAAAATATGATCCTAATACCATAATGAGTTTTTAAGTACAAGAAAGTAATGTTCATTTGTCACACCTGTGAGTTCTGAATTTGGCATAATATTCCTAGGAATTTTCATTTTGGGATCCCTTTATGGAGGTGATAGGGAATTATTTTAATTTCTATTTTGCCTTTTGTTTCTTCAGGTCAGTTTTCTTGATATTTTTTTGAAACATGGTTTTCCAATACTTCTTAAATTTGCTCAATCTATTTTCTAGATCAGTTGTTTTTCCAATTGGTATTTCACATTTTCTTCTAGTTTAATTTTTTAAATAAATTTTGAACTTCTGTTCAATTCACCTTTTTTTCTTTGCAAATTAGCTTGAAACTGTTTTTGACATCATTGTCTTCTTCTGAGTTTGTATCTTGACCTTCCCTGTCAAGGGGACATTTTTTTATTAAAGTATTTTTGTTATTGTTGCTGCTACTGTTGTTTGTATAGCTTATATCTTGACTTTTAATTTTATGTTTAAAGTGGGCTCTGATCCCAGGACTGAGAAGATTCTGTCCCAAGCTTCAGGTTTTTGTGTGTGTGTGTGTGTGTGTGTGTGTGTGTGTGTGTGTGTGTGTGTTTGTGCTGTTTTCAGTCCTGGATCTGGGTGGGAGTCTGTAAGTTTTCAGTGTTTCTAAGATATATGATCTAAGGAGATGTGTGGTGACTGCTCTCCTAGCCTATACTCTGCTCTGTGAGTGATCATAAGAACTCTTTTCTTCCTGGAACTGTAACCAGGATCCCTGCTCTCCTATGGCCACGGGGATCTAGAGGGTTATTGCTCCTTCTCATCCTGGGACTACAACTTGGAACCATAGGGGCAATATCACAGAATCCTGCACCCAACAGAAGCAAAGAGTCCCTTGTAATTTCTTTCTGAGAACTTCTTACCTCTTAATATCTGTGGGTTGAGAGCTCTGGAAGTCAAGAATTTAATTGGTCCATTCACCCCGAGATCTGCTGCTGGCTTGTGGAGGTGTAGTTTGTGCTTACTGTGTTCCACTCTTACTCCAGTGAAACAGACCTTTCCTGCAGATAGATCTTCTAAGTTATCTTGAACTAGAAAATTATTCCTTCACACACACACACACACACACACACACACACACACACACACACACACAGACATACATCCTGTCCTTTTGTTGGTTCTGCCTCTCTAGAATTTATTATGAGGTGTTATTTTGAAGTTTTTGGAGGGGAATTGGAAAGACTTATGTGAGTTCCTGTTATTTTGCTATCTTCAAGTATTTTTCTTTAGAGAACAGCAGAATTGTCTAGTTAGTATTTTGCATCCTTATAATAGAAAAATATCATAGATATTCATGTATCTTCTATTATTAATGTTATAACTGGAATTTTTATAGATCTGACAACTGTGTAAAATTAAACCAATCATGTGAGTTCCTAAATTGCTAAACATTTTTTAGCAATTAATTTTTTTCCCTCTAAGAGGCCTATGTAAAGGAAAAGTACTTAAATGAAAATTTTCAATTTAATTTTTGGAGAAGACATTATCACATGACCACTAAGATGGAAGAAGTTCATTGTAGTTGCTTTTTGTTTCTCCTGCTTGTTATGACTTCTCAAAACTCTTTCAAATAAAACATATGCAAGGCATAAAGCAAGTAGAGTATTGTCCAAAGGTTGACTTCAAAAATATAAACAAAAATAGCACAAAAAGCTAAACCCATATGCAGTTCTTTAGTACTTCTCACCACTAGCCCCACTAATCTATTATGGGTATAAAACTGAATTTATGGGTTTTTTGCTCTGGAATCTACTCAACAGTTTCATTGTTTAGAGTTGAAATCTTTGCCATAAACCTTACTCTTCCTCTCACCATCTTGTGGCAACCAGAAATAGAAGTCAACTGTATCCACCTCCCATTGTGGGAAAGAGTTGGAGGTAGAGAAAAATGGAAGTTCTCTCTTTGTGATGGAAGGAGGTTGCATTTGTTCAGCCAGTGAAATAAAAAACATAACCTAGATGTTTATATAGATGCCATTGGGGTGGAGAGGGTTATCTGCAACGGGCCTGAAGGGAAAGGAACTAGCATCCAGGAAGGTTTAATTCTGTTCCTTCAGAAGTCACTTTGGACAGGGATCAAGGTTTGTGGAATGTAAATTCTCAGAACAGAGACTTTTTAAAAATTGCAATCCCAAAGGGATCCATAATGAAAGTAGATAGCAAGAAAAAATGAGTAATAAGATAATAAAAGGAAACAAAGATGGAAATGACCAAAATTGTCAAAAGGAAGTAAATTCAATAAATCATCTGAGAAGGGAAGATTATCTTCTAATAGCTGAATGAGTCTCAATATCTCTGAATAAACATTGTAAGAAGGAAGGAGAACACATCAATACCCAATAAAACAGAGGACTTTGTGAATTGCCAAATATACATAGAACCACATCAAGATGTTCCTGAATGGTTCAAGAGAGAAATAGGAATTATTAAAAAAAAGAATTTATGTCCCATAGAGCAGAAATAATTGGCAGAAAAGAAAAAAAAGTCTTTACAAAGAACAGAGAGAACAACTGACTGAGAATATAAATACAAAAATGTGAAGGATAATCTAGAAGAAGAGATACAAACCCCCCCAAAAAATATTAAAATAATATGGCATCTCTAGTATAAAGCATTGATCTTAAAGACTAGCCATATGTGGGCAATGTAATAATTATATTTTCCCAGAGAGCAAAGCAAGTTATAAAATCTCAAAAACATAATGCAAGAAATAACATAAGAAAATTTCTGAAAAAAAAGGAGTGAAAATTGAAAAAGAAAATCACAGATTACTTCCAGGCTATTTAGTACAGGGGGAAAGGGAGAGGAAATAGTACTAATAATATGAACCAAAAAATCTTAGTTTTTCAAATTCCAAGATAGACAATGGTGAAATTTAACAATTTCAATGATGAACAATAAACTTGAAAAGCAACTAGGAAAAAGACCTGCCAATATAAAAGAAATGAAATTTGAATAGCACTATTAAGATTATGTGCTTTATCCACCAGAAATTCCAAAAAGGAATAGAATAAATATACTCCAAAAAGCAAAAGGGCTCAAGATGTAACCCAGAGTGATACATTCTGTAAAGCTGAGCATAATCCTCAATTTATGAAGATGGTTATTCCAAAAAAGAGAGACATTTATAGAATTCCTACCAAAAAAAGAGCTGGAAGATGGAGCACTAAATTCCTCCCAAAGCTTTTCTTTATAGACTATAGGGACCCAGAGTCTCCAGCTCATTTTTCTCTTTTCATCTGCAATTCTGCAGAATCTGAATTCCATAAAACAAGATACTCTAGTCCTTAGTGTCCTTATTCTCCCTTCTGATTTTTTTTTTTTTTTAGGTTATTGTCCCCAGTTAGAATGTAAGCTCCCTTGAGGGCAGGGATCATCTGACTTTTTCTTATTTGTATCTCAATCACTTAGCATAGTGCCTGGTATGTAGTAAGCACTTACTAAATGTTAATTGAATTTAATTGAAATAGATTTGTTTTTGAAACACTTAGACAATAGAAACATGGAAGTGATAAATTAGCTTAATATTTTGCTTTTTAATATTTTATTGTAACCTCTATTGATTTTTTTCTGTCAAGTGACAGGTTTACTTTTCAGATTCCCTAATGAAATAACTCCTTTTTCATAGTACCCAAAAATAGTTCAGGAGATACAGGCTTGCTGGGTAGCTAGGTAGTACAGTGAATAGAGTACTATCCTTAGAGTCAGGAAGACTTGGGTTCAAATATGACCTCAGATACTTATAGCTTTGTGATACTGGGTAAGTCATTTACCAGGTTTGCCTCAGTTCCTCTTCTGTAAAATGGACTGGAGAAGGAAATGGAAAACCATTCCAGTGTGCTTGCCAAGAAAACCCCAAATGGTGTCATGGAAAATTGGACATGACAGAAATAACTCAAAAATAAAAACAGCAACAAATGATTGCCAATTATATTCTTATTGCTCCTTTCTCAAATTTTCTTCTCAGGTGAATCCCATCTAAAAATAACTGTACTAAAGCAGAATGTCAAAGCAAATATAAATGATTCAAATTCAGGACTGGGGGGGAGAGGAGAAAAAAAAGGATTGGGGGCCAAGATGGTGGAGTACAATCGAACTCTCACAAAAATAAACCCGAACAGATCCATAAATTGCTTCAGATTGAATCTGTATGGGAAAATCCAGAAAAAGTTACAGTGAGACTAATTTTTTCCAGGTTATTTATTCCTAGGAACACAGATATATTTGTGGATTCTAGGGATGGATCCAAACAGGAGTATGGTAGATGTGGAGAATTTCAACACCCAAAGAGAACTTATGTAACAAGACAAGAGGTCTCAGATCCATACAGGTAGCATACCCATATTGGGCATCAAGTTGGGAATAAGTGCTAAATAGCATCTTTGTTACTCTCTTCTCAGTTTCATTTCACATATTCAGTAATAAGTAAGATGAAGACCAGCACACAGGGATAGCTTTCCTGGGTGGGATGGTACTGAAAATAAAGTGTTCTAAGAAGGGAGGAAATTCATAAGTAGAAAGTAACAGTATACATGAAAACTTCATAATAGAGTTGGATCTCATTTCTAGCAAATAGCCAAAACTGAAGTTTGCAAGAAATAATAATCAAGGGAAGAATCATAGACCCCACAAGATCAGTACAATTCCTCACTGTGAACCAACAGAATTTTCCAGATGGCTCATAGAGTCTGATTCTAGCAGCCTTCTTCTGTTTTTCAGAATGACATCCAGATCAGAAACTTGCAGATATCATAAGAAGTCCCGAATCAGACCACTTTATAAGCATTGAAAACTTGGAAGTCCCCAGACATTCTCTGAGATCCTGGAATAATATAACTCTCAATACCCTAAGAAAGCAATAATAAAATCAGTCCACATATCCTCTCCAGAAGTCAGGAGGAATCTAGCCTTAGTATCAAGTATGGAATCAGGAAATTGACTAGATAAATAAGGAATAAAATTAAAACAAGAAATCCACATTATTATGATGATCAGGATGCTCAAGATACAAATCTATTAGAAGAGAATGATTCTAAAACATCTATAAACAAAGTGTCATTCATACTCTATGGGTACAAACACATCTAGAATTCCCAGAAAGAGGTTTGGTTTTTTTTAGTTTGTTTTTTTTTTTCCGCAAGGCAAATGGGGTTAAGTGGTTTGCCCAAGGCCACACAGCTGGGTAATTATTAAGTGTCTGAGGCTGGATTTGAACTCAGGTACTCCTGACTCCAGGGCCAGTGCTCTATCCACTGTGCCACCTAGTCACCCCCAGAAAGAGTTTTTAAGAAGAGTTAAATGTGGTTTTATAAATGAGTTGTGAATATTTAAAGAGAAAATTTATAAATGAAAAAGCTATGAAAGAAAGAATGGGAAAGGAAATTAATAGCTTGGCACAAAAAGTACAAAACCTTACACAATCAACAAGCTCCTTGAAAATCAAACTGAACCAAACAGAAGCCAATGAATATATGAGGTAACAAGAAACATTAAAGGCAACACAGAAGTCAATATAAAAATTATAGAAGAGAATATAAGATACCTCTGAAAAAAAAAAGACAACTGATTTGGAAAATAGATCCTTTTTTAAAAATACTGTACTACTTAAAGTTAGAACAAGAAATCTTAAAAGAACATTATGTAGTCAGTCCTCTTAGGACAGAAGACAAAGAAGTGGAAAGGTTACATTGGTTACATCCTGAAAAGGAAAAGAAGAAAATTGGAAGGAACGATAGAGTCAACATTTAGCGCTTCTATTTCAAAGGAATAAATACTTCAATAAGTCGGAAAGAAAAGAAATCAAGTACTGAGAAGTCACAGTCAGGATCACACATGACTTAGCAGCCACCACTATAAAAGAGGGGAGAACTTGAAATAAAATATTCTAAAAAAGCAAAAGATAAAGGTTTATAACAAAGAATAAATTACCCCAAAAACTAAGTAAAATAATACAGAGAGGAAAATATATCTTTAATGATATAGAGGACTTCCAGGCAATTCTGATGAAAAGATCAGAACTGTGTAGAAACCTTACAGTTCAAATCCAAAAGTGGAGAGGGAAAAAACCCCCAAAAGCAAACATGGATGAACAATGATAAATAACAAATAAAACTGCTTATATTCTAATACAGGAAAATGATCATATGTCTCCATTGAATGATTATAGTTATAGATACTTTGGAGTCATTCCCTGGAGTTTATATACATAAGGTTGCTTGTTATGATTTTTTTTTATTTTAAGGCAATGAGGTTAAGTGACTTGGCCAAGGTCATACAGCTAGGCAATTATTAATGTCTGAGATCAGATTTGAACTCAGGTCCTCCTGACTCCAGAGCTAGTGCTCTATCTACTGTGCCACCTAACTGCCCCTGTTCTGATGATCTTAAGGAAAGAATGAAAACAGGGAAACGAATACATTGAAGCAGATGGGTAGGGCATATATAATCTCATCTATTCAGCCTGTATAAGTATACATATCTATAAACAAGTAGGAAGAGGTAGAGGAACAGTTGATATTTCAACCTCACTCGCATCTGAAATCATCGAAGGAAGGAAGAATATAGATAATTGGGTATAGAAATATATTTCATTCAACAAGAGAGTAGGACAGAAAGGGGAGAAAGGAGGAGGGGGAATTAAGTGGAAATTAGAGTAAGGAAAGATAAACTCTAGGCAATAAAATTACATAAAACTCTTTGAGGTGACAAAGAATGGGTATCTTATGGGTGCCTATAAATTGAAAAAAATGGTTGCTTATACTAAAATAAGGTCAAGATGGGTACAGGATTTACACAAAAAGAGCAATATCATAGATAAATTAACAGTCCAAAAATTATCTGTCTTATTCTATGGAAAAGGGGTAAATTTATGACCAAACAAGAATTAGAGTACAATGCAAAATGAATGATTTTGACTATATTAAATTAAAATTGTTTTGCACTAATAAAATCAATGCTGACAAAATTAGAAGAAAAGCAAAAAACTGGGAAACAATATTTACAACCAGGAGTTCTGATAATGGTCTCATTTCTAATATATATATATATATATATATATATATATATATATATATATGGAGAGAGAGAGAGAGAGAGAGAGAGAGAGAGAGAGAGAGAGAGAGAGAGAGAGAATTGGATTAAATTTATAAGATCACAAGTCATTCCCCAATTGATAAATGGTCAAAGGATACAAACAGATTTCAAATGAAGAAATTAAAACTATATGTAATCATATGAAAAAATTCTCCAAATCACTATTGATTAGAAAAATGCAAATTAAAACAACAATGAGTTATCATCTCACACCTATTAGATTAATCAAGATGAGAAAAAGGAAGATGATTAATGTTGGAGAGATTGTGGGAGGATTGGGACATTGATGCATTGCTGGTGGAGTTGTGAATGGATCCAATCTTTCTGGAGCGCAATATGGAACTATGACCAAAGAGCAATAAAAGTGTTCATACCCTTTGACACAGTAATTCCATTCTAGGTCTATATCTTGAAGAAATTATTTAAAAATGGGATAAGTCCTACACGTTCCAAAATATTCATAAAAGCTCTTTTTGTAGTGGCAAAAAATTAGAAATTGAGGGAATGCCCATCAATTGGGGAATGGCTAAACAAGTTATGGTACATGAATACTATGGAATATTATTGTTCCATAAGAAACCATAAAGGGTTAGATTCTAGCAAAGCATGGAATAATTTCTGGGATCTGATGCTGAGCAAAGGGAGTAGAATCAAGACAACAATGTACACATCAACAACAGCACTGTGAGATAAACAACCTTGATGGAAGCAGCAACTCTCAGCAGTCCAGAGAGCTTGGTTATATTTGACTGGTTATGGACTATATTATGACCAACCAGAGGAAGAAAAACAAAACAAAACATAACTCACAGGAAAAAAAAAACCCTTCTGAGACTGATGAACATTATAAAATTTTCCCTTATGTGTCTCTTTTCCTCAATCCTAATTCCTCATGCTCAAAATTACTAATTTTTAAACATGTTTTTCAAAATATACATGTAAACTGCTAACCTGACTGCTTCCTGCTGAGGGGAGGGGAGGTGGGAGGGGAGGATGGAAGGAAATTTTGCAACTTGGAAATAGGCGTGTACATATGGATGAAAATAAATTAATTAATTAAAAATGGGTGAACAGGTTATTACATATAAGTGTGAAGGAATGCTATTGTGCCCAAAGAAATTATGAAGAAGCCTTCAGAGAAACCTGGGTAGAATTCTATAAACCAATGCAGAATGAAGTGAACAAAAAGGGGTGGAAATTAACATTTATTTAGCACCCACTATATGCCATGAGCTATGCTAAGAGCTTTTTAACAAATATTATTTCACTTGATTCTCATAACAATTCTACAAAGCAGGCTTGGAGCATTTTGTCATTGAACCAAACAATGGGCAAAATGCCCAGGGTCATGAAAGTAGTAAATGTTTATGACTAGATCAGAACTGAGGTCTTACTGATTTCAGGTCCAAAACTCCAACTGCTATATGACCACCAGTCTCTGCAATGAAGAGAACAGAAACAAAACAATTTATACAGTGAAAACATGGTAAAGATAAACAACTTTGAAAAAATTAGAAAATCTTATCATAATGAGCAGTCACAATTCCAGAGGACTAATGATGAAACATGCTACCTACCTTTCTAAGGGAAGACAGATGACTTTTTTCTTTATGGACATAATCAATGTGAAATTTGCTTTAACTATTCATGTTTGTAATGTTTTGGGGTTTTTTTGTGTCCTCAGTTACATTAGGTAATTGGGATAGAACTAAAGAAATATGAATTTTTGCTGATTTAAATAAATATTATTAAAAAAAAACAAAATTAAGGACCTGGCTTTTACAACTGTTTTACATAAGAAATATGCAGTCCAATTAAGGTGCTGGGGAATCTAAAGATAAAAAAGCATAATTTTCTAGGGTAAAACAGTGTTTACAGATGAATAAATATAAAATATGTACAAACCAAATAAAAGTCATTTTATGTATGTGTGGAGCAAAGCAATAACAACTGGGGCAATCAGAAAATGTGCCCTGATATTATGAGTTTGAAAGGCATAAGCACCATGGAACATTGGAAAGAATCCTGGAACTAGAGTCAAAAGACATAAGTTCAAATCACACATTTGACATTTTCACCTCTGTGACAGTGAGTAAGTCATTTAATTGTTCTGAGCTGTATTTTCCTTATCTGGAAAAAAAAGGACAGGGCTGTAAGTTGACTCGAGGTCCTCTATAGCTCCTTTTAGCTCCTGATCTAAAATCCTAAAAATGTTAAGAGCCTGGGGTCAGGAGGGAGAGCATTTCAGGCTTGAAGAACAGTCTGTGCTAAGACACTGAGGGGACATCTGTGCTGCTATGTACAGAGGATCACCAAGTAGGTCAATATAGCTGGATATATCATTCTGAATATATAGATCTGAGCCAGAGTGCGAAAGGTTTTAAGTAACAGAGGACTGAGTTTTATCCTAGGGTTAACAAGGACACTATACATATCTTCCTATGTGGTTCAGGAACAGCAAAGGAAACCCTGGGCAGTTTAGCAAAATTATGACATAAAGTTCAAGAATAATAATGAATGATATGAAAAAGCAAATAGCAACAGGAAGGAAAAATGCTTCGCCTGCTTTTCTTTCAAATTTCCAAGTTTTGAATCATAAAAATATACAAATATATATCTTCTTGAATGCAGTTTACATTATTGTTCTTACTGTGAATATTTCTTTTGTGGTCATAAAAATAAAAGCAATGCCCAAAATGAAACACTATGTACATAAGCGATGCAAATGCATCCCCCGTGGAAAGACGGCTGGCTGCTGGTGGGAGGGTATATTTATACAGTGCCTTTCATTTGGAAGAATCCCAAAATGATTTGCAAACCGTATATAGAGGAATTGCTCACCATGGAAATTCACCCACTTCCAGGGTAGAATGCAGCAGTCATTCTATGCTGACAACCAATTTAAATAAAAACACATTGGAATATTTCAGGTAGATAAAACACACACGGGGGGGGGGAGAGAGAGAGAGAGAGAGAGAGAGAGAGAGAGAGAGAGAGAGAGAGAGAGAGAGAGAGAGAGAGAGAGAAATTGGAATCTGACCAGAAAACTGGAGTAAAAATTGCCGTTACCAGAAGAAATGCTTGAATAGTGGAAAGAGCACTGAACTTGAAGTCAGAGAGCATGGGTTCCCATTTGAACTCTACCACTGACTATCTATAACTTGGAGTGATTTGTTTAACTAATTTTTATGAGTCTCAGTTTCCTCATCTATAGAAAGAGAGAAATAATGACTTGTTCAAGATTGTTGTAAAGATTATATAAGGCAATATGTAAATAAGTTTTGAGATTATAATGTAAATATAAATTTAATATTGTGTTATTATTATTTCCATTCTCTCTCATCACAAAAATTTAAGTAACATATTGCAACCAGTTTAGTCAACCTTATGAATATTGCAGAAGTAGAAGGAATAGGAAAGGTATAATTCCAAGGGAATTCTATTGTGAACACCTTGGAGTTATGTGAAGGATTGAGTTTACTTACAAAGTATAAAACAATGAAAGACAGTTAAAGTACAACAGTGTACATTCCCTTGGACATTGATGTGGAGGAGCAAATTTCCTGTTATGACTCTCCTTTAGACTTCAAATGGACCAGCTTCAGATATTGTGGACTATTTTCCTTTTAAAATTCTAAGGACAGATCCTAAATTTAGTAATTGAGGAGTAGGTGGCAGTAGGACAGGATTCAGAAGTTCCTGGTTTATGAAATCTGAAGAAAAGAAGAAAATTTATTCATTTAGTAGAAACCTCTTTTCCCCTGCAAGGGTGTGAGAAATTGGTTGATTTTTTTTTTCAGGGTAAATGAGCAAGCTAAGTTCATGTTTAGGACTAAAAGAAAAACAGTTGCAATTTTAGTTTCTCCCACTTCAGCTTTATTCTTAAAATAGTTAAAGAAATAATAACAATAGCAACAATATCTTGTGTTTATGTAGTCCTTTATGGTTTAGGAAGCATTTGTCTTAAAAATTTGCAAGTGGCAAGGACTGAAAGTATGATTATAAGATAATGAAATGGACAACTGAAATTAAAGAATACAAGTAATTCTACCCTGAGGTTATCAGTAGCTGCTCAGTTTTGGAATGCCAAACTCCCTGTGGAAAAGTTTTTGGAATTTCATTCCATTCAATTCAGCAAATAGTTAAATAGCTACTTCATAGGGTAAAGTCTTAAAATGCGACTTCACTTGCCCACTTTTTTTGATTATCCACTAGGATTCTTTCTTGAGTTTTCTCCCTTTTTTGCTCCCCTATTTCTTTCTACCCTACTTCCCTTGGTGATTTCATTTGCTTCCTTCCTTTATGCTGTAAACTGGTCATGACTCAGACCAGTCTGACAGATTAGATTTGAGATTAGAATAAATTGTGTTACTAACAGATCATTTTACAACTAACAAAAGGTTTACCTAGTCATTTTATGGACCCACCCTATACTGAATGTACTATTTCCATTTAATAATAAAGGGCCCTACTTAGTTTGTTAGAGAAATCATCTGGTATGACCCATTTAATAATAGTAAATCTGGACAAAGAGAGGCATGATGTAATCCAGTATAACAAATAAGGGTCCAGGGAGCAGAACCAAGAGAACAATATACACATTAACAGCATTGTGAGATGATCAGCTTTGATAGAAGCAGATCCTATCTGCAGTTCAGAGAGCTACAAAAACCATAGTAGACAAGCTATGGACAAGGAAAAAATAAAAAAAGAAATAAAGTTAAAATAGTATGCTTCAATTTGCATTCATAACAGTTTTTTCCTCTGGATGCGGATAGCATTTTCCATCATGAGTCTTTTTTAATTGTCTTGTATCACTGTTTTACTAGTTGATCATCATACAATGTTGTTATTACTGTATACAATGTTCTCTTGCACTTTACATCAGTTCATAAAAGCTTTTCCAGGTTTTTCTGAAATCTTCCTATTCACCATTTTGTATAAAACAATAATATTCCATTTTCTCTGAATAACAAAAAATTGTTCAGTTAATCTTCAATTGATGGACATCGCCAGAGCTTCCAATTTTTAACTACCACAGAAAGAATATAAGTATTTGGGGTACTTTCCCTTTGGGTATTTTCCCTTTTTTTTTGACCTCTGGGCTACAGAACAAACAGTGATATTGCTGGATTAGAGGGTATGTACAGTTTGATTGTCCTTCAGACATAGTTCCAAATTGTTCTTCAAACTAATTGGATCAATTCATAACCACCCACCGACTATGCAACAATGCAACAATCTCAATTTTTCCACATCTTCTTCAACATTTATTATTTTTCTTTTCTGTCATATAAGCCAATCTGACAGGTATAAGACAGTATCTCAGAGTTGTTTTAATTTGTTTCTCTATTCAATAGTAATTTAGAGTATATTTATATGACTATAGATAGCTTTAATTTCTTTGTCTGAAATTGCCTGTTCATATCCTTTGACCATTTCTCTATTAGGAAATAACTTGCATTCTTGTAAATTTGAATCAGTTCTCTGTATATTTCAGAAATGAGGTCTTTATCAGAAACAGCATATAAAATTGTTTCCTAGTTTTCCTCTTTCCTCCTAATCTTAGTTCATTGGTTGCAAATTTTTTTCAATTTAAAAAATCAAAATTATCCATTTTATACCTCATGTTGCTCTCTATCTCTTCTTTGCTCATAAATTCTTCCCTTCTCCATAAGTCTGAACATTCCTTGTTTTCCTAATTTGCTTATGGTTTCATTCTTTATAACTAAACCTTGTACCCCTTTTGAATTTCTCTTGATATATGTTATATTATGTTTTCACCTTTGGTATCCATTTGATCTACCTAACTCTCACTTGTGACTACAAGAAGCTGTAGTGTATGTAGTGGCCATACTCTGCTGTATCATTTCAGCAGATCAGTCAAACCACGTTGAGGGTAGCCAAGAGGTCTGAAATCCACCACTGAGTTAAGGGAGTGTCTTTCTCAATCATTTGAAGACTTCCCCTCCTGGAATGGGAAAATGAGATCAATTGTTTCTCACAGCCATGAAGGCAGTTGAAGCAGGCACTGTGGAGCACTTAGGTCATTCTGTGCATCTTGAACTATCACCAGTTCTCTTGATTCTGTCTTGTCACTAGACTGAGATAACTCTGGAAGAGTGAGGCCTACACCTTTCTGCAGTTTTGCCTCAGTTCAATTCAATTTACACAGGAATCAAAAGACATTACCTATAGCATTTAATCATTTTTTGGTTTTGTTTTGCTTTTTAAATTTATTTATTTATTCTTATCACATGCATATTTCTAAGTTACAAAATTTCCCTCCACCCTCCCTTCCCACCCCCTCCCCTCAGCAAGGAACAGTCAGTTTACCATTTTACATAAATATTTTGATAAAAAATGTTTACAATTAGTGATTTTCCACATGAGGAATTAGAATTAAGGGAGAGAGATACATAAGAGATATTTTAATAAAGTGTTCATCAGATTCAGAACAGTTGTTTGTCTGTTATTTTTTTATGTGTTTGGCATTGTTTTTCTTCCTCTGGATGCAGATAATATAGTCCATAACTAGCCAAATATAGTTGTCCTAGCTCTCTGGACAGCCAAGAGGAGCTGCTTCCATCAAGGTTGTTCATCTCATAATGTTGTTGTTGAAGTGTAAATTGTTCTCTTGGTTCCATTACTTTCCCTCAGTATCAGATCTTGTAAACTACTCCATGCTTCTCTAGAGTCTGACCTTTTATGATTTATTATAGAACAAGAGTATTCCATAGTATTTGTGTATCATAACTTATTTAGCCATTCCCCAACTGATGGGCATCCCCTCAATTTCCAAATTTTGCCACTACAAAAAGAGCTGCCTGCTATGAATATTTTGGAACATGTAAGACTTTTCCCATGTTTTATAATTTCTTCCATATAAAGGCCTAGAATTGGAATTGCTGGTCAAAGGGTATGAACAGTTTTATTGCTCTTTGGGCATAGTTCCATATTTCTCTCCAGAAATGTTGGATCCATTCACAATTCCAATAGCAATTCATCAATATCCTAATCCTCCTACAACCTCTCCAACATTGATCATCTTCCCTTTTTCTCATCTTAGCTAATCTAACAGGTGTGAGATGATAACTCATTGTTGTTTTAATTTGCATTTTTCTAATCAACAGTGATTTGGAGCATTTCTAGTTTGGTGTTTAATTGGGGATGTTTAATTTGTTCTTTTTCTAGCTTTTTAGTTATATATCCAATTCATTGATCTCCTCTTGCTCTCTTTTATTCATATAGGCATTTAGAGATATAAAGTTTCTCCTCAAAAGTGCCTTAGTTGCAACCCATAAATTTTGGTATGATGTCTCATTATTATCATTTTCTTGGATATAATTAATGATTATATCTATTATGTGCTTTATGATCCACCCATTAGGTAAGATAAAGTTATTTTCCCAATTAGTTCTTGGTTTATCTTTCCCTGAACCTTTATTACATGAAATTTTTATTTCATCATGGTCTGAGAAGTATATATTCATTATTTTTGCCTTTCTGCATTTGATTATGAGGTTTTTGATCCCTAGTACATTGTCAGTTTTGGTGAAGGTGCCATGTACTGCCAAGAAAAATGTATATTCTTTTCTATCCCCATTAAGTTTTCTCCAAGATCCATCATATCTAAGTTTTCTAAGATTTCATTCACTTTTTTAACTTGTTGTCAGATTTATCTAGTTCTGATGAAAGGAGATTGCACTCCCATTATTAAAGTTTTGCTGTCTATATTTTCTTTTAATTCCTTCAGTTTTTCCTCTAGGAATTTGGCTGCTATACCACTAGGTGCACACATGTTTTGTTTTGATATAGTTTCATGACCAAGAGTGCCTTTTAAGAAGATGTAATTTCCTTCGTTATCCTTTTAATTTTTTTTTTTAATATAAGGGTTAAGTGACTTGCCCAAGGCCACAAGCTAGGCAATTATTATGTGTCCAAGGCCAGATTTGTACTCAGGTCCTCCTGACTCCAAGGCTGGTACTCTATTTACTGTGCCATCTAGCTGCACCCTTATCCCTTTTATTGAGATTGATTTTTGCTTTTACTTTATCTGAGATTAGGATTGCTACCCCAGAGTTTTTTTTTTTACTTCAACTGAGGCATAACATATTTTGCTCCAACCTTTTACCTTTGCCCTGTGGGTATCTCTCTGCTTCAAAAGTGTTTCTTATAAACAGCATATTGTAGGATTCTGGTTGTTAATCCAATCTGCTATCCACTTCTGTTTTATGGGGAAATTCATCACATTTACAGTTAAGATGACTAATTCTGTATTTCCCTCCATGCTATCTTTCTCCACTTATATTTTTCTCTTTACTTTTCTCTTATTCTTCCTCACCAAAATTTTACTCCCTTTCCCCTTTGACTTTTCTTTTAAAAATTTAACTTTCAGTTTATTTTCACTTATACCTTCCCTTCCCTTTTATCAGTCCCTTCTTCCCTTATCTTTCTCTTTCTCAGTCCCCTCGCTTCCCTATAGGTTAAGTTAGATTTTTAAACCCAAATGGGGACACTGGGCTAAATCTATTGAATAGAAATTACTCAGCATTCACATTCTCCCTTCTTTCTAAAATGATAATGTGCCTCTTCCTTTGGTGTTATTTATTGCTCTAATATTATCAACCAGATATCATCAATCACAGTTTGATCACTTGATTGCTTGATAAGCTCCTGTTGGTATCAAGATATTATACACAGTTTACTTGATTGCTTGATGAGCAGCATTGATTCAAATTGCATCAAATTATAATTATAATCATTTTTTTACCTTCCCCCTTTCCAAGCATCTATGAAGTCTTCCTCAGGAGCCAAAGAAGGTTCCAAAGTCATATCTTTTCTTGAATTATTTGTGCCCCTCCCTCCAGGCCTATTTTCTTTCACACTTTTCCTCCCCCCTCCCCACCCAGAGTACTTACCACTTTATTGAGTGAAGCAAAGCCTATTCTCTCTCCCTCCTTACAACACACCCCCACCCACCCAGAGTACTTAATCCCTTGTTAAGTGAAGCACTGGTTAAGTCAAAACCTGATCTGATTAATGGTAAGAATCTTAAAGCTCTCTAAATCCTGGGAGGCTCTGGAGGTCTCACCTGAGAACCTTATTGTAAATTACTGAGACACTGACTCGGTCTTCACAGTTTATGATGCCCTCTGTAGTCAAGGTGCTTAGAGCCCTAAGATTAAAGTGAGTGAAAGGATAATGATACACTTAAGTTTAAAGTTATCACTCCTGCTTTCCTTCCAGACATTTTGTTTCAAACATAGTGATGTCATCTTGTACCCCTTCACTTGAGACATAAGACCCAATTATGCCCATATCCTTTCAGGTTCATTCTCTTCAATTAATTATACGCTTTAATTATTCTAAAAGAAGTAAAGTTCTAAAGAATTAAAAGTGTTATGTCTTCCCTTTTAGGGTTATATACAATTTGATAGTCTTGACCAATATTTGTTCCCCCCCCCTTTTCATTTGCCTTTTTTTTAATGCAATTCCTAAGTTGTATATTTGTCCAATTGAATTCTCTGTTCAGTTCTGGGTTTTGTGTTTGAAAATTCTGGAAGACCTCTATTTCATTGAACATCCATCTTTTTTCCTCTGACAGTATATGCTGAATTTTGCAGGGTAATACATTCTGGGTTGTAAATCCCATGTCCTTGGCTTTCTAAAATATTCCATAAATATTCCTGAAAATTCCAGGTCTTCTGATCTTTCAATGCTGAGGCTGATAGGAACTGTCTGAGTCTGATTCTGTTTCCTTTATATTTGAATTGCTCTCTCTCTCTCTCTCTCTCTCTCCCTGTGCTGCTTGCAATATTATCTCCTTTATTTGAGAGTTCTGGAATTTGGCTATTACAGCCCTTGCAATTTTTATCTTGATGTCTCTTTCTGGAGGGGTTCTATGGATTCTTTCAATGATTATATTATTATCCTGTTCTAGTAGATTTGGACAGTTTTCCCTTACAATTTCCTGTATGATGTTTTCCAAGTTCTTTTCTTGATCCAGCCTTTCTAGTAGTCCGATGATTCATAGATTGTCTCTTTCGGATCTATTTTCTATATCATTTGTTTTCCTTAAAAGGTACTTTACATTTTCTTCAGTTTTTTCAGCTTTTTTATTTTTCTTTTTTGATGGAATCTTGTAATCTTGTAGATCCATTGGTTTCTTTGTGTTCAATTCCAATTTTTAGGGTTTCATTTTCTTCAATTAGCTTCTGTGTTTCCTTATCCAGTTGGTTATTTTTACTTTTAATGGAGTTGATTTCTTTAGTCAATTTTCTTGCATGACTTTCTTTTTGTCCATTTTTCTTCTTCCTCTCTTCTTTGGTTTTTAATTTTTTTAAGCTCTTCGATGAACTTTTGTATTTGAGTCCAATTTATAGACTGTTTTGATGCTTCCTCTGTGAGTGATTTTTCACTGCTTTCTTCTTCAGATATGGCATTGCTGTCATCTTTGTAAGGAAGTTTTCTATAGTGAGTGCTCTTTTAGTTTTTTTTTGTTCATCTTTGCTGTTTTAGCTCTGCTCCTGGGGTACAGGGAGTATAGATCCAAGCTAGATAGAAATGACAGGACTTGAACACAGATTGAATATGGAGGATTAGAGAGGGAGTACAATCTAGGATACCATGACCACTACCATTATTATCTTAATTGCTGTAATATTGTTCATACATAAGTATATTCCACTTTATATATCTTAAATTTTCTAGTCTGTTTTATATGACCTATCTAGATTTGAATTTCCCTCGATGATTGTTCCATTTTTTTTAAGGATGAAATTCTCATCAAGGCTAGTAAAGAAACTATTAGTCGTTCTTTGGACAAAGAGATACCTGAAGACTTCATTTTCATTATGCAATGACTCTATGGTCATGTTTGTGACTTATTTTCCAAATTCCTCATCTCTTTCCTTATTCTGTCTATTTGTTCTATAGTATTCTCTGATGATAAAAGTGCTTCTCTTTCTTCACTCCTTTGATCATCACCAAAATGTTCTCCACTTGGCTTTCCCACTCTGCTTCTTGACATTACTATGCCTTGCAATACAATATTTCCAGGACCCTCTTCCTCCTCCTTTACCTATCCTGTTGTGTTTGAATACTGTGTATCTCTCAAGGATCACATTTTATACACGAGTTTTATCCCATTTATTTTTATAACTAAGAGATTAACCCTTCCCCTTATTACTGAAGATCAAGTTCATGTTGTATAATCTATTATTCTTCTCTCTTTGTGTACGTATGTTTGAGATAATGGTATTTAACATTGGTTCATTTCTTTAATTCCATCTCATATGAACTTCCAGGTGTTTAAAATACTTTTTCCTTACTGTAAGAAGTCTTTATGTAACATAGACACATTAACTTTAATACTCTCTTCCATACTTTTAAATTTAAAGCCCTTTTAATCATGTTTATAAGGCAAATATATTTCCATCAGCATATGATAAGTATACCTTATAGAGAGCCAGGATCTATGGTTATGATATTTAATTTGTGATCCAGATATTCAGTTCTAATTCTGATACCACCTTCTCACCCATTTATAAACTTCATAAATCAATTATCTTTTCCCTTTAGCATCATATACTTTCTTTTTTAAAAAATATTTTATTTGAGTTTTACAATTTTTCTCCCAATCTTACTTACCCCCCCCCCCCATGGAAAGCAATCTGTCAGTGTTATACATTGATCCAAACTGAGTGTGATAGCATCATATACTTTCAATGAATAGTGTGATGAAAGCATAATTGACACTACTATGATTTTCATTCTCTTGCATAATACTTCATAAACTTTAGCAATGTTGCCTGAATTCAAATCCTTCCTTAGAATATGTGATCTTGGGCAAACCACTTATCATTTCTAAGCATCAGTTTCATTTTCTATAAAATTGAAATGGTATTACCAACTACCTCAATGGATTTTTGTGAAATCAAATGAAATGACATATGTAAAGTGCTTTGTAAATCTTAATCATGCACACACCTTGTTGTGTACACATATGTGTGTATATATACACACATACACACAAATACATTGCCATTATTTTCTTCTGTCAGTATTTTCAGATTTTCTGTACGTACATGAATCATCAGAAGTAGATAGCTGTCATCTTTTTGGCAAATCCTGGCAAGTTTGAAATTATGTCTTAGATATTTGTCCCAAATAAGTAACAAAAAACTTATTTTCTTATTTTCCTGAGAAGGAAGTCATAAACGACTAATCAGGTTCTTCCTTGTCTCCTACACACACTGAACAATCTTTTGCCTGATAGTTTTGGGAACTTCATTTTTCATTCCTCAGATAACTGTGCTTCCTTTTCAAAGTATCCAGTTCCCTGTTCTTTAGGAAGAAGTTCGAATATGTATGTGTGGGGGCAGGTAGGTGGCACAGTGAATTGAGAGGACTAGCCCTGGAGTCAAGTACGATCTGAGTTCAAATCCAGCCACAGAAAATTTGCATTGCAACCCCCCCAAAAATATGTGTGTGCATATGTATATGTATATATCTATATTTATCTGTCTATCTATATATCTATAGTTAGATAAACTAGAGACTGAGATAGATACAGATATAGATAATATATACAAAATTATTTACTTTCTTCTTTTTTCTCTTAAAATTGACATTTCCCACCCCAATTTATCTATTAAAATTCAAGTTCACTGTAAGGATTATTCTGTTCCTTTTATTTTTATCTTAGTGCTTGGTATATAATAGACATTTAATTAATGCTTATTTATTCATTTGTTTTTTCCACATTAAAGCCTAATTTCCTTTAAAAATGCTTCAGTAATGAGTCTCTTCTAATGGTAACATAAAATATAAAACTCAAATGGAAATGGAAGGTGGGAGGGGTACTGTCATACATAAAGATCCCTATTAGTCACAAATTGACCTAGCAAATCACATATTAGCATTATTTATGCTCTATCAAATGTTTATTTATTTTGTTAAATATTTTCTAATTGCATATCAATTTGATTTTTGTTGCATTCTGTGACCATGCATTAATACTTAATACCTAGAGTGAAGATGCATAACTGGTAGTATGAAGAGACATTTAATCTCCTATATCATATATTCCAGGAGGCAAACAAAACAGCATTCAGAATACTGATAGTAGGCATCTAGATGTATCTAAATAAAAACACCATATTCTCAATGAAAGTCATTCCAAATATTTCTAAGTACCATATATTTATTGTAATTCTGAGGCATTTCTTAAATTATGTGTATTTATATTTTACTTCCTTAGCACCTCAGCTTTTTATCACATCTTGGAAACTTATCAATCACACCGAATGTCTGTTTCCTTCTATCAGCAATTTGTTTCACCAATTTATACATTTTGTCAATTTATTTCCTTCTTTCTCAATTATTTTGACATTTGAAGATTTATATATTTACTTTGCCATTTTGCTTTACTTATCTGGTATGCTATTTACTTTTTCCTGCTTACCTTGCTTTGCCAACTATGTTCTTTTTCTTCAACCTGAATACTTCTCTGAAGGGAAGTCTTTATTCACTTAAAATTACTAGTGTCAAATAATGGATATGTTACTGGAGAAACCGAAACATATAAATCTTCATATTGTCACTGTAAATGAAACCAGAAGACAAACAAAGGTCGCATTGTAATGTAAGTATAGCTCACATATGATCCTCATACAGGTGAATAAAGAAGTTAGTAGAATTGATTTTATTATGTTTCCAAGGGCAACAAGAAATAGTTTCATAGTACATATAGCCCAGAAGACCATCTTGAAAATAATTTTAACTTATATGCCTCTGATATAAAATATATGATTAGAAAAATTCTAAAATAAGCAAATATGTCTTTTAAAATTCTATCATCTAAAAATATATATTTATTTATGTGTCTGTGTGTAATATAAAGGAAGGTATGACCATCTGAATCACTTCTTCCTCTCTTTTGGTTATTAAAATTTATTTATTAGCATACTGCCTGGAGTAGGGACATAATAAATGTCTGTTTCCTTCTTTCATTCATTTACCAATTAATTCCATTCTAAATTTCCCACATTATTACCGAAAACTTCCTTTCATTCTCACTATGATACAAGAACAGTACAAGAACAGTAGTAATAACAACAAAAACAAATATTTATAAAACACTTCTTTGCTTCACATAGAACTTTACAAATCAACCCAAACCAACAATCTTAGTTTATTATACATGCTATTATATCTCTCTCTTTCATGCATTGGCACTAATCACCTCTAGCTCTTGGAATCCATAACTTCTATCAAGGTTTGACTCAAGCATTACTATGTACATCAAGCCTTTCCTAATATTCCAGTTCTTAGTGTGTTCCTCCCAATATCTATGTGTATATATATATATATATATATATATATATATATATGTACATGATGTCTATGCATCCTCTACTATAAGCCTATTAAGGTCTTTTTTTTTCACTTTTTTATTTGTATCGCCAATGCCTTTTACATGGTAATTGCTAAATACATGCTTATTGACTGATATCTTGATTTCTAGTCCCATCACTTAGCATAATATCTGATACATGATTTTGCTATTTGTTTTAACATAGTCATTGAATTATCCCTATATTATATTTTACTTGGTGATAAAGAAAAATGCATATCCACAAAGAAATAAATTAAATACAGTTGAAATGTTTTTTTAATTTATAAATTTTTTTCCAACTACATGCTATGGTAATTTTTACCAATCATTTTTTGCAAAGTTTTGAGTTTTATAATTTTTCTCCCTCCCTTTCTTCCCTCCACATCTCCTTCTGACAGAAAGCAATCTGATATAAACTCTATATTTATAGCCATGCTAAATACAGATTAATATTGAACATGTAAGAGAAGAATCAGATCCAAGTGGAAGAAAGAAAACATTAGAGAGAAAAACAGATATAATACATAAGATAACTTTTAAAAATTGAAGATAATAAGTTTTGATCTTCATTTAACCTCTGTTCCTTCTCTGGATATAGAAGGTATTTTCCATCACAAGTCTTTTAAAATTGTTTTTGATTATTATACTTCTGAAATGAACAAGTCCATTAAAGTTGACCATCACCCCATGGTGTTGTTAATGTGTATAATTTTTATCTGGTTTTGCTCATTTCACTCAGCATCAATTCATACAAGTCTTTCCAGGCTTTTCTGAAATCTCATGCCTCATGATTTCTTATGGAACAATAGTTCCATATACATATACCACAATTTGTTTAGCCATCCCCCAATCAATGAGCATCCCCTCAATTTCCAATACTTTGCCATGACAAAAAGAGCTGCGATGAATATTTTTGTACTTGTGGGATTTTTACCCTTTTTCATGATCTCTTCAGGATACTGACCCAGTAGTGGTATTGGTGATATTGGTGAATCAAAGGGTATGCACATTTTATCACCCTTTGGGTATAGTTCCAAATTGCTCACTAGAAAGATTGGATCAGTTGACAGCAGTTGAAATATTTTAGCAAATCATTCAATAAACTCTCACACTATCCTTGAGGAAGAGATGGAAAGATATGAGCTACATGATAGTTTGGTCATGTTTATTTAGAACTTACTGAATGGATGCATTCATTTTAGGTTGATTATCAATTTGGCATAATTGTCTCAGGAAGTTTCTGAGTGATTTCTTCTTGGTAAGAGCCTGTTTCACATTTTAATCAATTACTTGTATAAAGATATAGATGACATTTTGTTAAATTTTAGATAGGCCAATCTAAGATAGGTATGTTAGATAACAGAATCAATATCTAAAAATTGCTGATTGGTCAGAAAGTTGAGCTAAATCTAATAAGGATAAATTAAATATTGATAAATGTAGAGTCTTATACTAGAATTAAAAAAAATCAACTTTGACAATATGATAAGAAAGGCATGACCAGGTACAATTCACATAAAAAGGACCTAAGATTTGTCATGTCAAATATGTTTAACCCAATTATGATTTCACAGTATGAAATAATAGACAAAACCCTAGAGAAATCTTAGGCTATATTAAGAAAAATCTTCCTATCCTCTACCCTATTCAGATCACAATTAGAGTATTATGTTCTGATCTGGGGTCCACATTGGCAGAACATTAGTATCAGAATGTCTAAAGAGGATGAGCAGGATGGTGAAGGACACAGAGACATTGCTATGTAAGAACTGACTTAAATAACTAGGGGAGCAATTAGTCTAGAAAAGAAAGGGTGTGTTGAATGGCAAGAAGGGACAAATAGGTGGTGCAGTAGAGCACCAGCCCTGGCATCAGGAGAACCTGAATTAAAACCTAACCTTAGACACTCAAGACTTACTAGTTGTGTGACCTTGGGCAAGTCATTTAACCCTAATTGCCTTGCAAAAGAGGTCATCTCCATCTCCAGTTGTCCTAATTCATATTAGCCCATTGGACCCAGATGATTCCAGAGGAAAAAAGTGATGCTGGTATCTTAGCACAGCACCTCCTCAATATACAAGTTTTTTGCTTGTCATGGCATCACCTCCCTGATGAACTGGTCTTCTTTGAGAACCAAGAATAAATAAAAACAACAACATGGTGAGAATAATATATTTTTCCCTTTTGTTTCATCTCAGAAGATAAAACTAGAAGTGATAGGTCAATAGATAGAAAGATTTAGATCTGACATATAGAATAGCTTCCTACCAATTTGAGTTATGCCAAAATAAAATGGGTTGCCTCGGGAAATAGCAGGTTCACTTTTACTAAAGGTCCTCAAGCAGAAGCTGTATGTTTACTTGTCAAGAAGTTTCATTTTGGGTTAAATGTCCTCTGAGATCCTTTTGAACTCTTTGAGTCTGTGAAATATAAAATAGTATTGATTGGAGCAAAGGAGAAAGGCAGAGAAAATGTTTTAGGGAAAAATATGAAGAGGGGATACACTTTTAACTGGAAGGATGAGAAAAGGTTAAGAATTCATAGAGAAGGTGATTCAAGTTGAGCTTTGACAAAAGATTCTGAAAGGCAGAGATGAGGCAATCTTAGCAAGACTTTTCCTATTTTATATATGAGTAGAGGTTAAGTAGTTGCCTATAGCTATATAACTATGAAATATAGAATGCAAAATTTAATCCAAGGTATCTTATTTTTCTTAACATAAATTTATTTTTCCAACTTTATGCAAAGATAGATTTCAACATTTTTTTGTAAGATTTTGAATTCCACATTTTTCTTTCTTCCCATCTTCCCTCCCCCTCCCCTTGACATCAAATAATCTGAAATAGGTGATACATGTATAATGTTGTTAGACATATTTCCATATTATTCATGTTGTAGAAGAAAAATTATAACAAAAAAGGGAAAAAATATGAAGGAAAAGCATAAGCATAAAACAAATTTTTTAAATGGATAATGATATACATGCATTCAGACTCCATAGCTCTTTATTAGAACATGGATGGTATTTTCCATCTGAAGTCCTTTAGAATTGTGTTAGATCATTGTACTGTTGAGGAGAGCTAAGTCTATCATAGATGATCATCACAAAATGTTGCTGTTAATGTGTATAATGTTCTTCTGGTTTTGATGAATACACACAGCTTCAGGACATGTAAGTCATTCCAGGAAGTCCACCCATTTATGATTTCTCAAAGAACAATAATATTACATCAAATTCATTTACCATAGTTTGTTCAGTCATGCCCCAAATGTTGTGCATTCTCCTCAATTTCTAATTCATTGCCATTACAAAGAGCTTCTATAAATGACTTTGTAATTGTGAATTTTCCCCTCTTTTTCATGATCTTTTCGGGATAAAGACCAAATAGGGGTATTGCTGGATCAAAGGGTAAATACAGTTTTATTGACCTTTGGGAGTAGTTCTAAAAACTCTCCAGAATGGTTCACAATTCACCAAAAATGCATGAGTATCCCAGTTTTCCCATATCCCCTTCAATACTGATCATTTTCCATTTTGTCATATTAGCCAATCTCATAGATATAAGGTAGCATCTCAGAGTTTTTTTTAAATTTTCCTTTCTCTAATCAATAATTATTAAAAGCATTTTTATATGACTATAGAAAGCTTTATATTCTTCATCTGAAAACTTCCTCTTCATATCCTTTGATCATTTCTAATTGGGAATAACTTGTATTCTTATAAATGTGGTTCAGTTCTCTATATATTTTAGAAAAGAGTCCTTTATCAGAAATACTAACTATAAAAAATGTTTGCCAACTTTCTTCATTCTTTTTTATATTGGTTATTTGTGCAAAAACATTTTAATTTAAAGTAATCAAAATTACCCATTTTGCATTTTATAATATTCTCTATCACTTGTTTGGTCATAAACTCCTTTCCTCTCCTTAAATCTGACAGATAAACTATTACATGTTCTCCTAATTGACTTATGGTATCATAGTTTATCTCTAAATCTTGTACCCATTTTAACCTTATCTTGCTGTATAGGGTGTGAGATATTCATCTGTGCCTAGTTCTTACCACAGTATTATCTAGTTTTCCCATTAGTTTGTGTCACATGGTGAGTTCTTGTCTCAGAAGCTGATAGCAGATTACTATAATCATTTACTACTGTTTCTCTTGAATCTGATTCTACTTGAATTCTACTTATCCACTACCAAGCAGTATTGATAACTGCTGTTTTATAACATTAGTTTAGATCTGGTATGGCTAGGCCATACTTTCTTTGCATTTTTTCATTAATTTATTTGATATTCTTGTACTTTTGTTCCTCCAGATAAATTTTGTTACTATTTTTCCTAGCTCTATAAAATATTTTTTGAAGTTTTATTGTATGGCACTAAGTATTTTAATTTATATTATTATATTTTATTTTAATTTTAATTATATTACCTCAGCCTACCCATGAGCAATTGACATTTGTCCAATTATTTAAATCTGCTTTTAACTCTGTGAAAAGTTTTTGGTAATTGTTTTCATATAGTTTCTGAGTTTGTCTTGGCAAGTAGATTCTAAAATGCTTTATGTTGTTTACAGTTTGTTTAAATGGAATTTCTCTATCTCTTGCTGCTGTACTTTGTTGATAATATAAAGAAATACTGGTGATCTATATGAATTATTTTATGTACTGCAACTTTGCAGAAGTTGCTTAATGTTTCAAATACTGTTTTAGCTGATTTTCTAGGATTCCCTAAGTATGCTATCACATTGTCTGGAAAGAATGAGAGCTATGTTTCCTCTTTGCCTTGTTTAATTCTTTCAATTTATTTTTCTTCTCTTATTGCTAATACAATAATAGTGGTAATAATGGGCATCCTTTTTCATTTCTGATCTTAGTGGGAATGCTTCCAGAACACCTTTGTCATCTATTTTTAAAAATAGTTTATATAGAACTGGAATAAATTGTTCTTTAAAAGTCAGGTAGAAATCACTCATAAATGCATCTTGCCCTGGAGATTTCCTAGGGAATTCATTGATGTCTTGCTCAATTTCTTTTTTTCAGAAATGGACATTTAAGTATTTTTTCTTCTGTTAATTTGAGTAATTTAAATATTTGTAAATATCCTTACATTTCACTTAGATTGTTAGATTTATTAGCATAAAGTTGGGTAAAATAGCTTTGAATTATTACTTGAATTCCTCCTTATTGGTGGTGAATTATCTCTTTTCATTTTTGATACTGGTAATTTGATTTTCTTCCTTCTTTCTTTAAAAATCAAATCAATGAAAGATTTATCTATTTTATTGAGTTTTCTTACTTTCAATTTTATTAAATCTCTCCTTGGATTTTCACAATTTCTAATTTGGTATTTAATTACAAATTTTTAATTTTTTTCTAGTTTTTTAGTTGCTTTTTCACTTCATCAATCTCTTCTTTCACTTTTATATTCATGTAAGACTTTAAAGATTATAAAATTTCCCCTAGTAACTGTTTTGATTGTATCCCACAAGTTGGGATATATTTTCTTATTATTTTCAAAGATGAAATTATTGATTATTTCTATGATTTATTATTTGATCTATTCATTCTTTAAAATTAGGTTATTTAGCTTGCAATTAACTTTTAGTTTATCTTTTCCATGAACCTTTATTATTTGTGATTTTTATTGCATTATGGTCTGGAAAAGATGAATTTAATATTTCTGCCTTTTTTGGCTACAATATTTCTTAGGATTTTTATTTTAAGATCTCTTTCAGGAGGTGGATTCTTTCAGTGACTATTTTACCCTCTGGTTCTATGGTGTTAGGGCAGTTTTCCCTTAGGCTTTCTTGAAAGATGCTGTCCTGGCTCTTTTTTTTTTTTTTTTTTGGTTCATGACTCTCAGATAGTCTAATAATTCTTAAATTATCCCTTGGATCTCTTGTCAAGATCAATTGCTTTTCGAATGAAAAATTTTATATTTTCCTTCTATTTTTTCATTGCTTTTGATTTTGTTTGATTGATTCTCATAGAACCCTTAGCTTTCACTTGTCCAATTCTGTTTTTCAAGGAAATTATTTTCTTCAGTTAGCTTTAGCATCTCCATTTCCATTTGGCCAATTCTATTTTTGAATTCTATTTTCATTTTGCTCAATTCCATGTTTTTAAAAAGTTGCTTTCTTTTTTCCATTTACCCAACTGTATTTTTTTTAGTTGTTTTTTTTCAAGGCAAGTGGGTGTAAGTGGCTTGCCCAAGGCCACACAGCTAATTAATTATTAAGGTCTGAGGCCGGATTTGAACTGAGGTACTCCTGACTCCAGGGCCAGTGCTCTATCCACTGTACCGCCCCCCCCCCCCAACTGTATTTTTAAAGGAGTTATTTTCTTCAGTCACTTTTTGTGCTTCCTTTTGCAAGGTACTGAATTTATCTTGCATTCCTTTTTCCATTTTTACTTAATTTTTAAAAGTCTTTCTGAGGTCTTCCAAAAGATCTTGGAAACCAATTCATATTTCCCTTTGGGACATCACATGTAATACTTTTTCTGCCATCCTCCTCTGAGAAGGTGTTGTAACCTTCCTTATTTCCACAGTAACTTTTTTTTAACTTTACTTTCCCATTTTGAGCTCTATTTTTGTGTCACAGGGGCAATGTTCCAAGTTTCTTGTTTTGGAGGATGGGCCTGCTCAAAGATTTTCTATCCTGTCCTATTGCATCAACTGCACAAGCTGGATCTGGGGCACCTGTCTTGGAATCCTGCCAGCTAGCCTGCTATTCCATTAGCTTACTGATCCTGGACCCAGGGGCCTCAGTTACAGATTTCTGCTGTGGCTGAAAGCCTCAGACTGAGTCCTCCATGCTCTGCCTGCACTGGTCTCCACTCCCTGCTTTGGGACATCTTCCCTCTCCACCCTAGCAAGACAGATATTTTCTTAAATCCTTTCCAGATAGCTTGAGTTGGAAAATGTTCCACTTTGTTTAATATTGTTTCTGAGTGACTTCCCAGAGAGTTTAGGGAGGTTCCTGGCTTCTCTCTGCCATCTTGGCTCTGTCCCTGGTTTATTCTAACCTTAAACAGGTTATCTCCTCCAAATATAACAAGTTCTAAATTTGGAGGATTAAGTTGTTTTTTTTTTTCCTTTTAGGGACCAACCTTTGAAGGTCATTCAAGCTAATAGATAAGATTGCCTAAATCCTTGGGGAACATACTCCTCAATCTTGCATAGGACCCACATCCAACTAGAAGATCTCATTTTTTTAAACAATATAATCTAGGTGAATTCCAGCCCCAAAGCACTAAGCCTCTCAATTGAAGTTTAGGATAACCCAGTGTATGTAGCAAAAAAGTTAACCAGAGTGGTCTGGGTAGAGAGGGAGTGCTTGTCCAGATTACTAGAAGTGACTGAGTCTCATGAGCAAGTCATGTATTCATCAGGAGGAACTAAAGACCACTTCTTCATTTGAAAGTTCACTCCCTCATTAATTGTTCATCAATCAGGGTTGATTTCCACCTGTCAGGGCCCCTCCCCCTTTTCCAGGGGTATTTAAGTATCCAGTGATATCCATAGCTTTGACTTTGCTTACAGAGAAAATGACTGACAGTTTTAATTATCAGCTAGTCTAATTAATAAATTGATTATTAACTACTCAGAAATTTAGTTTCTTAGAATTTTCATTTGTCTCATACCTATATGATCTTACATGTGCCTCATTTTCCTCATCTAGATTGCCTCCTTTTGGTTAGCTACCGTCAGATAAACAGTTAAATTTCCTAGATTATATTTACATATTAGCTCAAAAAAGGCAATTTCACATTTAATTTGATAAACTAAATTGGTCCATCTGCTATTAATTACTTGGTGGGCATTCATAATTCAAATATACATATATATATTGCACTACATGTGTATATATATATATGTGTATATATATTGCATTACATGTTTGCCAATTGAAAAAGAAAAATCTTTTATTGAAAGAAATAATTTTAAAAAATAATTCTCAAATCCTCTTATCGTTTAAAAATTTCTAATTTTTAAAAAAATTCAAAATATATTTAAAATATTGTTACTTCAAATCAGTTTTCATATAATTATTTGAGATTCACTTCAACATATTTAGTTGGTTAAAAAAAGGAAAAAAGAGTTCCTGGGAATTGATTATATCATTTCATAATATAAAAAACCTCAGAAAATAACAAATGTCTGTTTTTCTCTGAAACAAAGCTACTTCAATGTAATTTAACATAAAGTAACATCTGGATAATTAAATGTTCATCTCCTTAACATTTATAACATCATCAAAACAAACTGGTGTCTTCTGTTCTTTCATTTTGTGGAAAATCAATTTCCAAAAGTTCTCTTTGTGTTACCCTTGGAAAAAGTAGCTTATTC
This sequence comes from Macrotis lagotis, assembly GCF_037893015.1. Classification (NCBI taxonomy): domain Eukaryota; kingdom Metazoa; phylum Chordata; class Mammalia; order Peramelemorphia; family Peramelidae; genus Macrotis; species Macrotis lagotis. Next base: position 530,693,317 of record NC_133658.1, read on the forward strand.
ACATTTACTATCTGTATGGAATTGAGATAGCTATTGGAAAAGGTAGGATAAATATGATCAGGACTTATCTAAAATAGTTTGCAATCTAATCTAGATTAACTATGCTAATGTGTAATGTAAAATGTGGTAATAAAGGGAGCCCTCTCCACCAAGCTCTGGCTAGAATATACTCCATAAAAATATGTGTAGATTAAGTTGAGATCCCTTGGTCTTTACTGATAACATATTCTAGCTGGGTCTCTTACCATGGAGTACTAATCCTACATTCAAGACATTTTCAACAAGATGAATTTGGGCATCTTGATGAATATCGTTCACAACTAATGGGACTATGTCCAAGAACATTGACCGCTAAGTGGTATGATGTACCCTTTCCATGAACTTGAAATAACAACATCTTCTCATTCCCTTTCTTTTGAATGTGTCTCTTGAACTTCTCATAAAGAAATGTGTCTTCTCCTGTCCACCATGGTAGCATTTGAGGCTGCTCAGACATTACAGCACAAACAAGAGCATTTCTTTGTTGTTGTTCAGACATTTTTCAATAATATCTGACTCTTTCTGACCCTATTTGAGGTTTTCTTGGAAAAATACTGGAATGGTTTCCCATTTCCTTCTCCAGTTTATTTTAACATGGAGTGAACTGAGACAAACGGGGCTAAGTGACTTTTCCAGGTCACACAGACAGTAAATACCTAAGACTAAATTTGAATTCAGGAAGATGAGACTAATTAATCAGGCCAAACACTATCCTCAGCTATGCTTATCTAAGTAAACTGGGTTTCAAATGGCTAGTTGATTCTTCTGCTTTGAGTTTATCCCCTCAGCACTGGTGACTGAATAGTGATTTAGAGGGATAAACTTTTTTCTTTTGGTCCCAGACTGAGCAGTCACCCTTTGGGGTCCTTCACTTGCTGACACTCTGTATACTCATCCACACCCCCACCCCACTCCTACCCCACTCCCTTTTTCTGCCACCACTTTAAGCAGGCGGGTTCCACTCAAGACAAAGAATCTTACCATATGTCTGCTTCTCCAGAACCTCGTGATGACCTTCCTGCTGAGATTAAGGATTACATCCAAATAAGAATTTGACAGAAAAACTTCAGGAAAACCCGCACTATTGCAATACCAAGGAATCACTGATGTTTAAGATAAAAAAGAAACTAGTGAAGGCATTCAAGGAGAAATTTGTCTGCAGTGGTATTGAAACTAAGCATCCAGAAAATGGAGAAGCCATTTAGCTAAGTAGTGACTTGCACAAAAACATAAGCCAGTTCCTCCTACACATTGGACTGGCTAAGGATGTCCAGCAGAAGGTTCATGGGTTTTAAGTCCTTGTGGCTTACTGAGGCTTAAGTGGGGTTTTCTTTACAATCAGTACAAAAATTCCCTTATGTCCCTTGTCAGAAGTTTCAAACCTCACGACTAGTATAATGTAACTATTTGGGGTTCATGTTTAACATGGACTAGTATAACTCTTTCATGTACCTGAAAAGAGACATGGGGAAAACAAAAACAAAAGCAAACAAAAATCCTTTCTTTTTCTTTTAAATTAAACAAGATTGTTTCCTTATAGAAAGAGAACAGAAAAAGACATTTTTTGAAAATATATTTAATTCAACTTGTCTATATTTTTTTAGCTTTCTCCTGTTTTTTCCCTAGAAATTATTTTAAAAAGCATTGTCTTTTCTTTCCTTTCCTTTCCTTTTTTCCTTTCCTGTCCTTCCTTTCCTTTTTTTCTTCTCATTTCCTTCCCTCTCCTCTCCTCTGCTTTCCTTTCTTTTGCTTTTTCCTTTCCCCCTTTCCTTTCCTATTCCCTTTTCCTTTTCCTTTCCCTTTTCTCTTCCCTTCCCTTCCCTTCCCTTCCCTTCCCTTCCCTTCCCTTTTTTTCCTAATGAATATCCAAACTATCCCCAGCCATCCTGAATTATAGGTATATATTGTGAGTAGAGGAGCATCTCTTAGATGCATTGATACTTTTCAGGTTTGACTTTAAAATGCCAGTTTCTTTCCTCTTTCTTGGTCACTTTTTTAAAATAAGTATTACCTTTTTAAATAAGTATAAAAATACTTTTTTTAATAAATATTATCTCATTTGATCTTCCTTGGCCTCTTTCTCATAGCATGGTAAAGAATCATTTAGCAAAAAGCAATTTTTGTGACCCAATGGCACTGAAATCTTAGGAACTGATTGGCATAAAGAAAGGACAAAGTCATAATGAATATTATAAGTAGATGATTCAGGACAAAAGTAGGAAGGGGAGGAGGAATAAAATCAGAGGAGCATGGAGGGGTCTGAAATGAAGCCCATGTGACAAGAATTTTGATGAAGTCAGTGACAAGATGAAGGATTTCCATCTATTCTTCTCTCTCCTTTTCACTGGGAGAAAATCTGTCCTGTTGACACACACTTGCTCTCTTTTTACAACACAATGCTGGAACAAACTGTATTCATGTTTGATGATTGTAGCATGGCTACTGTGACAGATTCTGTCCTGGGAGAAAGGATAAGCAGCTGCCTCAGTCTCTTATCGAGATGCTCTCCATGATTAAAAAAAAATTCAAATTTAAGTACTGTATGATGTGAATTCCTCTCTGAGTGAAAGCACATGCTTTGCAATATTCATGCACACTTCTTATATTCTTCCATGGGCCTATCTTATTCTTTACAGGTATTTGCTTCTTGGCTAAAGCATTTTTTAAAAAAAGAATCACATAGTTCTACAGGTGTCTTGTTATCAAGTGAGACAATTGAAATCTATTTCACTTTATTTAAATATTTAACAGCCACAGTTGCTCCATTGAAAGATTATATGCACAAGTTTCCTAAGTAAATTCAAAAAAAAAGGTAATGATGTTAGCATTAATTGAATAGAACTTAAATATAAGTATAATGATCAGTCAGCTCTGGAGAAGCGGTAAGAAAATTAAAGTTCCTCTTTTCATTGGAGAGGTGGAAGAATATGCTCATGAAAACATTGAGTATGCTATCAGATGGGATTACTATGCCATCTGGATTTGTTGAATAGTTTTTCTTTGGTACAATGGAAGGATTATAAGGATTTAGAAGGTGGGAGAGTTTGTAGGAAGACTACAATGTAAGAATAAAATGAATTAATGCAATTTTAAAAATTATCAAAGAAATGGCAGTTAATGATAAGGAAGACAAAAGGAAACAAGTGCTTAAAAATGCCTGAGCATTAGGGACATAAAGTTTTAGACCTGGTTCATCTCTAGATGACCTTAGATATGTCAATATACCTCTTCAGGGCATAGTTCTTCCTTTGTTAAAAATAGAGGGATTGGTTTTAAATTATTTAAGATTATCAGCTTCTTATTAAACTATGATTCTACTACTCCATAATTTATTAAGCCTTGTATGGAAAGGGAGGCAAGGGAATAAGGATTATATATTCTACTTCAGCTACTGTACAAAGCACTTTTTTATAGTATTATCTCATCTGATCATCATAACAACCCTACAATATATGAACTATTATTGTCTCCATCTTACGGTTGAAACAACATAAACAGAAGTTTAGTGATTTGCCTGACATCCCACATTTAGTAAATGTCTGAAGTTAGATTTGAACTAAGCCCTAGCATCTATTCATTGCTCTACCTGATGCCTCCTGAATTCTGTACAGGAGAATAAGAAGTATAAACCATGATCTTTGAGCACAGTTGTAGGCAAAATAAAGATATGTGAAGTGAAAGAAGATAAAATACAAATAGTAAAGTGTATAAAATAGTTAAAAGTGCTTTAGGACCTCATGTGAGAAAGAAATCAGGGAACACTTGATTATTGATAATGGCTATGAGCTGGTTCCAAGGTATAGATAGGATATGAGAGAAAAGAGAGGTTGGGAAAGAAGTGGGTAGAATCACATACAGGGAAAGTGGCATAACATAGTAGAAAGGGACTTAAGTTCCAGAGAGTAAGTAGGTAAAACACTTAGAGGTAAACATGTTATAATGGAACGAGTATAGAATTAAGGTGCCACTTAACTACTTAACTAGCAGTGTGACAGAAGAATATCTGCAACTTTATCATCAGTTCCCTTATCTGGAAAATGCAGGGGTTGAACTAAATAACCTCTCAGATCTCTAGAACTCAAGAGTTAATAAACATTTATCGTCTACTATGTGTTAGAAATAATGTTAATAATGGAGATGGACATATAAAAATGTATATTTTGAAAGAAAGGAAAGAAAGTTAAAAAGTCAAGGTTGGAGAATGGAAATATTCCATGTGGGGGAACGGGAGAGAAAGCAAAAATGTTCAAAATAAGTACAGCCAGGTTAATGAGAAGATAAGTGAGATCATATATACTGTCCCTTCTGATCAAATGCACCAAGCACCAACTTCTGGTTCCACCCTCTAATGAGAGAGACAGAGGGTACTGATGATGCATGAGGATCAAGACTTCTTGTATCTTGCCATATGATAGTTCAAGAAGCTGTATATGGAAAATTAAAAAAAGATACAAAATCAAGGATAAGAAAATATTAGTTATAAAAAGAAAAGTCAGTCAGCAATCATTTCTTAAGCACATACTATGTGCCCAGAGTTTGAGTTATGGTTTGGAGAAACAAAGAACATTTTTAAAAGCCTCTCTTTAAAAAAGGATTCACAGTCTAATGGGGAAACTGTACAGAATAACTTGGAGATAATCAACAAAGGCAAGAAAAGACATGAGGGAATCAGGAAAGACTTTTGTAGGATGATGGATTTTAACCAAGCCTTGAAAGAAGTCAGGGAATCCAAGATGCAAAGATGATAAGGTAGGAAATTTTAGGTATAAGGCACAGCAAATTTAAAAAAAATACTTTTAGTTGGGAGATGTAGTACCTTGTTCTGTAGAGAACAGAAAGGTCAGTGTCACTGAATCATAAAGTAAACGAGAATGTGCAAAGTGTATTAACACTCGACAGTTTAGAAAAGGGCAGGTGATGAAGGGCTTTGAATGTGAAACAGAAGATTGTACATTTGATCCTGGAGGTAACAGTGAACAAACTACAATTCTTTGAATAGTAAGGTGATGTGGTCAGACTTTTTTTTTCTTTTTAGGAAAATTAATTTTACAGCTGAGTAGAAAACTTTCTGGAATGAAGAAATATCTGAAGAAGGGAGATCAATCAATTGGCTATTTTAATAGCCAAGGGTTGAAGTGAGGAGGGTTTATATCACTGTGCATGCTATATCAGAGACAAAAGAAGGGATTATGAATGAAAAGTTTCAGATGACAGCACTAGTATAGTAACACTAGTTATATATGGAGAATCAGAGTGAGAAGTTGAGAATGACACTGAGGTTGAGAATTTGATTTACTGGAAAGATGATAGAACTCTAAAATAATAGGGCTGTTAGGAAAAGAGTATGATTTGAGTTTAAAGATAATGGTTCTATTTTGGACATTGGATTTAAGCTGTCTATAATATGTTCAGTTCAATATGTTTTCAATATTTGGTAAGAGATTGTAGACAGTAGATCAGGATAGACAGATATAAGAATCATTAGCTTAGAGATGACAATAGAGTCCACAAGAGCTGATGAAACAGGATAAGAGGAGAATAGAAGAGGTTCCAGAAGAGAGACCTTTTGGCACAATCAATATTTGTTTATGTGAACTAGATTAAAATTCAATAGTAGAGACTGAGAAATTGTCCAGAAGTTAGTAAAAGAACCAGATACAGTTAGTTAATGCACTTACTCCAATAAATAAGAAATTATGAAGGATAAGAGAGTGATTAACAATATCAGAGGATGCAGAGATCTCAAGATAAAGGAAAACTGAAAAATGGACATTAAATCTGAAAACTGAGTTCACATATAACTTTGAAGAAAGACAATCCAGTTACATGAAGAGAAAAATGTCAGACTATATAGAGTTGAGGAAATTAAGAGTAAAGAAGGTATCTGGAAATATTGATTATAGAAAGCCTTCTTAAAGAGTTTATTTACAAAAGCTAAGAACCATGTTACCCCTATGCTCAATAAATTACAGTGAGTCACTACCACTCTAAAGATCGAATTCAAAAATCCTCTGCTTTAATTCAAAGGCTTTCATAACCTAACTGCCCACCATTTACTCTTTTATCCAATGATTCTATTCTTGCTCTTCCATGAACAAAACACTATCTAAGCTCTTTGTTTATCCACTATACCTGTAATACTCTCAATCTTCACCTTGACATCCTGGCTTCCCTAGTTTCCTTCATCTAAAATCTCATCTTCTATAAGAAGTCTTTTCATTCTAGTGTCTTCCTTCTGTTATTTCCCCCTGTATATCTTATATAGCTATTTAGAACCTTAAAACATAAAGCTAGAATAACACAACAACAACAACAATGAAAAATACATTAGACATAAAGTTTTATTCTCTGGCATCTATCCACTATCAGTGGATGATCTCAAAATGACCTCCCCAAGCTGAAGGAGATTAGAAAATTTATTTGGGAACAAGGGGAGGGGAAACAATATGTATAGCAAGAGCAGACAAAATCTTAAACTTGCCTGGAGATCATTCTAATATTTGATTTCAGAGAAACATCCTTCTACAATGCTATTTTCCTTGAGAGGTAAGATTTTTTAAGTTTCAGTACCAGGAGTGTAGTGTGAATACTTGTTTTTGAAGCCTTAAAAAGGATCAAATTCTTTCTTGGTTTAAGGAGGGTAGGAAAAGATTTGCCTTTCGCAATTTAAAGTAATTAAAGAGGACAGGACAAGTCTTCCTTTAAAGGTCTAAGGATGCAAATCTTTTCTGAATTAAAGACAAGGCAAGTCTTCTTTCAAAGTCTAAGTAGGACACAATCTCAATAGCCTTTGACCAAAAATAGCTATTTCTTGGTCTGTTAATTTATCTATGGTGCCACTCTTTATGTCTAAATCCTGTACCCATTTTGATCTTATTTTGGTAAAGGGTGTGAGATGTGGATCTGTGCCTAGTTTTTGACATACCATTTTCCAGTTCTCCTAATAATTTTTGTCAAATAGTGAGTTCTTATCACAGAAGCTAATGTCTTTGGGTTTATCAAAGAATAAATTACTGAGGTCATTTACTACTATTTCTTTTTCTTGAGATAATTATATGAATTCTGTTGATTTTCTATTGAAATGTACAATTATATTGTTTTTTTTTAATATTGAATCATCCTGTCTATCTGTATAAATCCTACCTGATCATGATGTATTATGCTAGCAATAACTTGCTATAATCTCATTACTAACTTTCATTTAAGATTTTTGCCTCAATGTTAATTAAGGAGATTCAGCTATAATTTTCTTTGTTTTGGTTCTTCCTGGCTTAGGTATCAACACCACATTTGGTGTAATAAAATGAATTTGGTAGAATGCCTTCACCTATTTTTATAATAGTTTATGTAGAATAGTAATTAATTATTCCTAAATGTTTCATAAAATTCACCTGTAAATCCATCTGGACCTGAAGACTTTTTCTTAGGGAGTTTATTGATGGTTTCTTAATTTTTTTTCTGAAATGGGGTTAAGTAATTTATTTTCTCATCTGTTAATCTGGGTAGTTTGCATTTTTGCAAATATTCATCCATTTCATTCAAGTTATCAAATTTAACAGCTTTTGGAGTTTTTATCCTGCGGTCTCTTTCTGGAGGGGTTCTATGTATTCTTTCAATGACCATATGGTCTTCTTGTTCTAGCAGATTTTGACAGTTTTCCTTGATAATTTCTTGTAAGATGTTTTCCAGGTTATTTTTTTTTTTGAGCTAGGCTTTCTAGTAGTCGGATGATTCATAAATTATTTCTTCTGGATCTATTTTTCAGGTTGTTTCTTTTCATATATTTTCTTCAGTTTTTACAGACTTTTTATTTTGTTTAATGGAATCTTGAAGTCTTGTAGATTCATTGGTTTCTATTTGTTCAATTCAAATTTTTAGGATTTTATTTCCTTCAATTAAGTTTTGTGTTTTTTTTTCCAATTGGTTATTTTTACTTTTAACAGAGTTGATTTCTTTGGTCAATTTTTCATAATTTTCCTGCATGACTCTTATTTCTTTTCTTCCATTTTTCTTCTTTCTCTCTTTTTTGGTTTTTAGACTCTTTTTTAAGTTCTTCTATGAGCTTTTGGATTCGAGTCAAATTCATAGACTCTTTTCAGACTTCCCATGAGTAATTTTGCATTGATTTCTTCTTGAGGCATAGCATTTTTATTGTCTTTATCTGAAAAGTAGTTTTCTATTTTAGCTTTTCTTTGCTCATATTTGTTGTTTTAGCTCTGTTCTTGGGGTATGGGGAGTATAGATCCAAGCTTTTTATGCTGGAGCTAGGGTCTGATCACTTCTTTGTCATTGGCCAAGATGTTACCTATGCAGTCTGGACTTTGCCTTTGCAGAGGTTTATTTCCTCCTCTATGTTCAGGTTCTATCTATGCAGTGATTTGTTCCCAACTCAGTCTTGTCTTTTGCCCCAGTATTCCCAGGGTTCAGACTTTGTTTGGAGTTGGGATCCTCCCTGATGGCTATTATCTAGCTACCGGGACCTATGCTGTTGTCAAGCTTTTGGGACCTGGACTGCAATATGACTTAAAGCATTCTCCTGGTTTTCCCCCACTCCAGTCTTGCTTGACTTTACTTTCTCCTTTCCCTCAAAGAGACAGACCTTTACTGAAGATCCTCCATGATGTCAACCCTTGAAAACTTCTTTGTATCTTCTCTTTTTCTTGATGGGATCTGTAGCTTTAATGTCCATGCAGAAGTTTCACTTATCTTTGGTAGTGAAAAATTTGGGGATCATGCTAGTTCCTTGTCACCATCTTGCCTCCACTGCAGAAGTCCTTTTGACTAGAAATAGGCATAAAAACTTTTAGTTAATTATTATATTTTGACAATGTATAATTTTTTCATATAGTTGTTTGCAAGTTATCTCCCCTTCTCAAAGACAGGAAATACCCTTTTCTTGTCTTCGTTTCCTCAACTTTAGTACAATACCTAATACATAGAAAAAGCTTAAGAATTGCTGAATGACGGAAGGGCGAAGAGATATGGGATTTTAGCCACTAGGGATTTACAGATCAAAGAGGGATTTTTTGAGAATTAGAGAGACATGGACAAGCTTGTAAATAGTAGAGAAATAGCCAGTAGACAATGAAAGATTGAAGGTAAAGGAGAGAGTTGGGATGACTGATGAAGCTAGAGAACACAGAATGAAATGTGATCACTTATGCATGTAGTGGGAATTGCCTTGGTAGGAAAATCCATCTCATTACACAAGATAGGAATGAAGGTGAAAGTCATGGTATAAGGCATCTTAATAGTCTGAGATAGACTGAGACTAAGAGAGTTGTGTTAGTTGTGGTAAATGGTATGGTGAGTTAATTATGAAGACATTAAAAAATAATAGCTTGCCATAATGGAAGTTCAGTTGAGATTGTGTAACATGAATTTGTAGTGAATCCAGTCAACATTGCTTTATTATTTTCTCCAATTTCATTTATCAGTGTATAAATAGAACTGAAAATAGTAGAACAAGATTTTCAATAGAATAAGGATAACAGTGGCAACGATGTAGAGTTGAACTTGTTCACCAGAGTTAAGAAAGGAAGAGAGGTTATTGTAGTCAGGGATGATGACCTGAGCAATTGAGGTACTGATGACCATAGTGATAAAGAGCAGGGTTAAAGTTTTCAAGGCATAAGAAATTGCAGAATGAAAACAGATTGAGTTCAAATAGGAGAATTTGAAAGCTCATGAGCATGGAGGTGTAGTGTTTGTAGATGATGGTAAGATTAAAAAAATAAGAAAGTTGAAGAACTGGAAGGTTAGGGTGCTTGGAGGGAACATAAATGTATATATTGAAGTCTCTTAGCAAAAAGGGAGAAGGTGTGGCAGAAAGACTGAGTTAGCCATTTAACTCACTGATGAAAGTAGTTGAGTGTCTTGGATGCTGGTAGATAACAGTGACTAGAATTTTATTTGGGTGAGGATATGGATTGAATGAAACTCAAAGAAGTAGAGGGTACTGAGTTTTTATAGATAAGAGAGAGATAGTCTAGAATTGGCGATTGAGTATTACAACTTTCCCAACTTGAACAGAAAATCTGAGATGAATGAATGAAAAGTAAAACCAGTCCTAAAATTGCTGGCCAAAAATGTTATATCCTTAGGAAGGACCTCAGTCTCAATGTGAGCAAAAGATAGAAAGAGTGGGTAAGAAAACAATTAAGATGAAAGTAAGTTAGTTTGATACCTATGGAAGAGGCATTACACAGAGAACAATGGAACTTTGCTGGGAGGTGGGGGGAATGGAGATAGGAAATTGAAGGAGATAGAAACAAGGGGCAGTAGTGGCTGAAGAATGGAGTTAGAATGATGACAAACTGGATTTCAGAATCACAGGGATGGAAAATGATTGACCAGCTAGAAGTTTGTTATCTTTGAGGAATAAATTCATAAATATTATCAACATCCATTGCAGTTTAATCTCATTGTACAGTCTTCCCAGGTAACTAGGAAGCTTAAGTAAAGGAAAAAGTGGGAAGCATTTATAGAATTGTCTATCTCTCTTTCCTAAAGTCAGAAAAAACCTAGGTGATGAGACTGGCACATTATAGAGATGAAATAGCTCTCATCCATTGCAGGCAATAAGGGATCTGGTAAGGAGATTAGAAAGTGATGGAATATAATATATACCTATATAACACATGCAACATGCACAAATTTTAATAGCAATTTTAAATTTTTAACTTTTATGTAATGTATATGTATGCAATTATTTTTATTTATGTTAAATATATTTTAAAATATTATAGACCAATTAATATTAAATAGCTATTCTATTTAATCTACTGAACTATTGGGGATATTGGAGATAAAGACATTTTCCTCATTTATAAGCTTCTACTTAGTAATTTTGTAGGTCTTGGAACTTTGTCAGAATCTTCTCCATGTAACTCAAACTCTCATTAATATTACTTTTACTTGTCAGATGGACTGGTTTACAAGGGCTGGGGCTAAGACTAGGACTGGGATTCTATTGATAATAGGAAGTTCTGGAAAGAGAAATTTCAATCTCCAAATACAGATTAGTGTCTTCTCTCTAAGATATAGTGTTAGAACTTTGACTAAAGCACTCATGTCAGGCATATGCTACCAACTGACTTGTGAGAGCCTATTGGTGAATTTTCAGCATGAGCATTTATTTCCACATCCAAAATCCAATTCACATAAATCAAAACTCAATTTATTGTTTTACAATTCTTGAGCTCAGAAGCAGTGTAGTAGAAGAGTTAGGAATTAAATCACCAGACTAGAGGTCTATCAACTGTATAATATTAACATGTGAACTCACCCAATCTTTCTGGAGAGCAATTTGGAATTGTACCCAAAGGGCAATTGAAATATGCATACCATTTGATACAGCAATATCACCACTAGATCTATCCCAAAAAGATAAAAAAGGGATAAAAATCCCACATATACAAAAAAAAATTATAGCAGTTCTTGTCATAGTGGCAAAAAATTGGAAATTGAGGGGATACTCATCATTTGGGGAATGGCTGAACAAATTGTGGTATTTGAATGTGATGTAGTACTATTGTTCTATAAGAAATAATGAGGGACAGGACTTCAGAAAAGCCTAGGAAGACCTGAAATGAACTGATGCTAAGTGAAGTAAGAAGAACCAGTAGAACACTGTTCACATTAACAGCAACATTGTGGAGTGTTGAATATGAAGGACTTGCTCAACTCAGCAGAATAATTATCAAAGACAATCCTTTTTTTAAAATTTAAGCATTTTGCTTATTTTTCCTGGACTTCATGCAACAGTAGTTTTTACCAATCATTTTTACAAGGTTTTGAATTTACATTTTTCTTCTTCCCTCCTTTCCCTCCCCCCCTCCCTGAGACAGATAGCAATCTAATATAGGCCATACATTTATAACCATGCTAAACACAGATCCATATTGATCACACTATGAAAGAAGAATTAAATTCAAATAGAAAAGAAAAATATTAGAGAGAGAAAAAAGGACATATTACATAAGACAGTTTTTAAAAATTGAAGATAGCAAGCTTTGGTCTTTATTTAAACTCCACAGTTGTTTCTCTGGATATGGATGTATTTTCGATCGCAAGGCCTTTAGAATACAATTCTAAGTGATTTAAAATTCCATCCACATTCAGAAAAGGAACTATGCAGTCTGAATGCAGACCAAAGTTAACAATTTTCATTTTTCAAAATTTGTTTTATGCATTTTAGGTTTGTTTTTCCTCTCATTATTTTTGTATCTTTTTGATTTGATTGTTCTTTCAAAACATAATTACTATAGATATATGTTTAACATTTATATATGCGTTCATGTGTGTGTGTATGTGTGTGTGTGTGTGCGTGTGCATGTGTGTGTGTGTGTGTGTGTGTGTGTGTTTAGCTATATTAGATTATTTCCATCAGAGGGAGGGGGAAGAGAAGGAGGGAGAAAAATGTGAAACTTGAAACTTACAAAAAAAGTTTATTGAAGGATGGAGCCAAGATGACTGTGTGAAGGCAGGAATTCCCAGAAACTCATTCCCCAAAAAACTCAAATTATGACTCTAGCCAAAATTTAGAGGGGCAGAACCCACAGGAAAACTGAATATAGAATTTCCCAGTCTGAGACAACTTAGAAGTTCCACAGGAAAGGTTTTGTTTCACAAGACCAGGGGTTGGAAAAACCGCAGCCCCAATGCAGAACAGCCCATGGATCACCTAGAACAGCTTGAAGCGGTGGTAAAAGAACTCTGTCACCATAGAGTAAGTGCGGAGGGAGCAGTGGCCTCAGAGCAGCCCTGCAGTGAGAGCCTTCAGTGGCAATCAGGAAAGCCAGCCTACACCTCTAGAATGCAGCCCACAAGTTGGGGAGGGGGAGTTAGGTTGCAGAGATCTCTCTGGCTCCCTGGGGCATGATTCTGCTGTTCACCCACACTCAGATCCAGGTTGCAATTTGGGCTTCCATTCTATCATAGCTCATCAGGGACTTTCCTCACAGCTCCAGGGCAGAGAGAAGAGCCTGTGGTCATCCACATATCAAAGCATGGACAAGAGAGCAGTCAGAGTCTCTCTCATAAGACCTTGGAGGAGTTAGGGTACCAGTGGGGTGTCCCCAACCCGCTCCCCCCCCCCAAAGCCTTGGAAATGTGGTAAATCAGAGAAAATGAACAAAAAAAAGAAAAAGAAGAATCTGACTATGGGAAATTACTTTGGTCCCATGGAAGATTCAGAAGATGTCAAAATTGAAGTTTCTGTATACAAAACCTCCAAAAGGGATAGAAAATAGGCTCAGGCTATGGATGAGCTCAAAAGAAGACTTTGAAAAGCAATTTAGGGAGGTAGAGGAACAATTGGGAGGAGAAATGAGAGTAATGAAGATAAATCATGAAAACCAAATCAATAGCTTGGTGAAAGAAATACAAAAAAAAATTGAAGAAAATAATATATTAAAAACAAGTTTAGGCAAAATGGAAAAAACAACACAAAAGGTAAATGAGGAGAAGAACGTCTTAAAAAGCAGAACTGGCCAGGTGGAAAAGGAATAAAAAATATCTTTGAAGAAAATAATTCCTTCAAAGGAAGAATGGAACTAAAGGAAGCTGATAACTTCATGAGAAATCAGGAAGAAATAAAACTATTCCACCCCCCCCCCAAATGAGAAGAAAATGTGAAATATCTCATTGGAAAAAAAACCAACTTTGAAAACATATCCACAGGAGATATTTTAAATATTATTGGGCTACCTGCAAGTCACAATGAGGAAAAGAGCCTAGATTTCATTTTTCAAGAAATAATATGGTAAAATTTCCCTGAGATCCTAGAAGCAGATGGGAAAATAGAAATAGAAGGAATTCACCAATCACCTCCTGAAAGAGATCCCCCAAAACTTCCAGGAATATTAGAGCCAAATTCCAAAGCTCCCAAGTCAAACAGAAAATACTAAAAGCTTCCAGAAACAAACACTTCAAGTACCATGGCTCTGTAGTCAGGACTACACAGGATCTGACAACATCTACATTGAGGACTCATAGGGCTTGGAATATGATATTCCAGAAGTCAAAAGATCTTAGTTTATGACCAAGTTTCAACTACCCAGCAAAACTGAACATCCTCTTTAAGGGAAAAAGATGCACTTTCAATGAAACAGGGGAATTTCAAATTTTCCTATTGAAACAACCAGAGCTGAACAGAAAGTTTGATCTCCAAGTACAGGACTCAGGTGAACCATAGAAGGGGCAGATGAGAAGGACTAAGTAGGAGGAGCTTAATGATGTTGAACTGTTTGTGTTCCTGCATAGGAAGAAGATGCTGATAACTCATATGAACTTTCACATTTATAAGAGCAATTAAAAGTATCATATATAGACAAGGCACAGAAAGGAGCTAAATATAATGATATAATGTAGTAAAAAAGATGGAGTCAATGGATGATAAAGGAAAGTACTGTTAAGAAGAGAAAGGAGAAGAAGAAGGGACTAGGATATTTTACATAAGAGTCAAGAAAAAGCTTTTTCAAAGGAGTGGAATGAGGGAGGGTGAGGGGAAATGAATGAGCCTTCATTCTCATCAGAAATGGCTCAGAGGGGGCAGCTAGGTGGTGCAGTATCTAGCAAGATACAGCAGGAAGAGCTAGAAAGAGAAATCCCATTCAAAGTAACCTCAGACAATATAAAATACCTGGAAGTCTATTTGCCAAGACAGACTCAGAAACTTTTTGAAAACAACTATAAAACACTTCTTACACAAATTAAACCTGATTTAAATAACTGGGCAAATATCAACTGCTGATGGATAGGTAGAGCTAATATAATAAAAATGACAGTCCTACCAAAACTAAACTACCTGTTCAGTGCCCTACAAATCAAAATTCCAAAAAATTACTTTAATGAGTTAGAAAAAATTATAAGTAAATTCATATGGAGAAATAAAAAGTCAAGAATTTCCAGAAACGTAATGAAAAAAAGTGAAAAAGAAGGGGGCTTAGCCTTACCTGATCTAAAATTATATTATAAAGTATCAGTCATCAAAACTATTTGGTATTGACTAAGAAATAGAGTGGTGGACCAGTGGAACAGACTAAGTGCAAAAGCAGGAGACAATTATAGTAATCTGCTGTTTGATAAACCCAAAGAGTCCAGCTATTGGGATAAAAACTCTTTCTTCAATAAAAATTGCTGGGAAAATTGGAAATTAGCTTGGAAGAAACTTAGATTAAACCAATACCTCACACCCTATACCAAGATATGATCAAAATGGATACATACTTAGACATAAAAAATTATTATAAGTGAACTAGAAGATCAAGGAGTAGTTTACCTGTCAGATCTATGAAAAGGGAAGCAGTTTATGACTAAGAAAGAGATGGAGAGTATCACTAAAAACAAACTAGATGATTTTGATTATATTAAATTAAAAACCTTTTGCACAGACAAAAACTACTGTAACCAAGATCAAAAGAAATGTAGCAAATTGGGGTTCATCTTCAACCTCGATGGACTTGCTGATTCCATCAGTGCAACAATCAGGGACAATTTTGGGCTGTCTGCAGTGGAGCATACCATCTGTATCCAGATAAAGAGCTGTAGAGTTTGAACAAAGTTCAAGGACTATTCCCTTTAATTTAGAAAAAAAACAGATATCTTATTGTCTGATCTTGCTATCTCTTAGACTTTTTGTCTCTTCCTTAAGAATATGATTTCTCTCTCATCACACTCAATTTGGATCAATGTACAACATGGAAACAAAGTAAAGACTGACAGATTGCTTTCTGTGGGGGGTGGGGGGAGGGAAGTAAGATTGAAGGGAAAATTTTAAAACTCAAATAATATCTTTAATAAAGAAAAAGAAGAATCATTAAGATGGATTATAAAAAAGAAATAATTATAATATTTATCACTGGGAAAATGATCCCTTTGATTATTTCAGGAGAATACTTTGAAGGAACAATCAAAAAAGTTTAATATTTTTAGGTGTTTAATTGACTTTTGTTCTATTACATGAAAGAATGTTAGATTAAAATATTATTTTATTATATTGTGACTTTTTCTTTATTCTAAATTTTTATGAGTTACTTCATGCTGTCTTTTGTTAAAGAAATTTCTTAGAAATTTCTGTGTCAATTTGGACATTTTTCTCTAAGTTAAAAATGCTGAGATTTCAAATAATGTTAAATTATAAAAAAAAAGCAAATGTTTCTGGAAGACTTGTACCTAAAATGCAGTTTAGTTGTTCATTTTGTTTCTTCAACAAGGTGCTGTGCTTGTTAAGTGTACTTGGAAAAGCTACAGATTTCCTCACTCATTATTCTCAACCTCTATAACCTTTCTCAGGTAGCCATCTTAACCAAAGGATGTGAAGTTCTCATTAGCTTTCTCAATTTCAGATCCTACTGAAATGGTCAGACAGGGAGACCTACTTATACCTGGTTTTGCCGTTCTCTCAAGGTTCCTTTCCTTGCTTTCAATACTAAAATTCATCTGAGTTTCTTGAATGCTCAGAAGATTTGGATGATATAGGAGTAATCAACCTTATTCCTTCTAAAAAGGAAGATAACTATTTCTTATCATCTGTCCTGCCTTTACACCCTAGAGAATTTTTAACACTCTCATTATACTTAGTGCTGTAATTTTGATTTTCTCATATATTTTCTCTGACAATTCAATTTGTATACACAGCATGCATATATATATGCATGCTGTGTATACAAACTGAATTTATATATAACATATATATTATATATATACATAAATATGCATGTATATATATATATATAATACAATGCTTGACCATTTATGAATGCTTTTCATGTCTTGAATCAGTCAACTCAATTAATTAAATTCAATTCAACAAGAATTTTTGAATATTAACAAACCAATCCATGAAATTTAGAAAGGACTATGAAGGTTTTCCTCTAAAGGAGATTGTAGAAGAAGGTTCTTAGTTATTATCTGATTGATTCCCTTAAAAATTTCTTAGAATTTTGGAGACTTACTTTGTTAACTGTCTTTGACTATCTCCCTAAAGTTTCATAATTCATTTGTCATCTTTTTATTCAGAAAATGATTTAGAATTAAGTTACAGTCATATCCCATGTATTCCAAGAATTTTGTTTTTTTCTAACTATCAAAGTTGCTGAGTCACATTTTGATAAGGAAACAATTTTATTTACCCCCCCATATGCTCTTCTAGTCTTATGAAATTAACAATTGTAGTACTGATTAAGGAAGGTGGAAAATTTGTTGTATTCACTAACCATTCCCTCCACCCCATCAGTTTAGTGCAGAATCTCTCCTTAAAACTAGATAGAAAAAAACTGCTTTATCATGGCCCTCTACGACTTTACTGTTTCCTTGTAGGAAGCTATGAGAATATGTTACTATATAAGCAAACAAGAACATGGAATAGTTAATATCTTTGTTCTTAGTAAAGTCACTTGTATGCAGGGACAATGGACAGAATTCACATATACATATGTATGTATGTATATATATATGTATATATATATATACATATACATATACATATATATATATATATATATATATATATATATATATATATATATATATATATATTAAGGTTAGAACCTTTAGTCCTCAGAGAGAAAGCTGTATTGGCAAAGAAATAACTCCCTACTGCTAATTTAGCAGGTCACTCTTCTTACAAGGTTTGTCCTAGGTAAATTAATGAAGTAGTTAAAATTTATTTTAGGAAATCCATTCTCACTTTTAGGGTTTTGTTTCATCTGTGGTGCTTTCTTCTCTTTTCTTTTTCCAACCCCAGGTATACTTCAGATATCCCAAGCAGTAGGGTCATCTCCAATCTTCCATATCTGCCAATCAAAACTTACTTTTAGGATGACAGTAATCATTTAGACCTTCCTGTGAATTCCGTTTTATGAAAATTGCCACAGGCAAATACAGTGTTATTTTCATTTTAAAACTTATCTTAAATTGTGAAATGGAATGTTTTTACTCTGTTAAAGGAATTCCAGATATTGGAATTTGTATAGTGACCTTCACATAGAAAATGCTCAAAAACCTATGTCAATAATTTAACTCAATAAACATTTATTAAATGCCTATTATGTACCAGAAACAGTGCTAAGTGCTAGTAATACAAATAAGAAAAAGATAGACCTCTATTTCAAGGACTTCGCAGTCTAGTGAAGGAAGAAAACATAAAACAAATCAAGAAAGGGGTGGGAGAATGGAAGAGGGCACTACTGGCTACCACACAGGGGTATTCTATAGAAGCAAAGTGGGAAGCCCAAATCCCTGCCTCTATATAAAGAAAAGAGGAGGAATTTAGTTCTCTTCTCTCCAGAGGGAAGAGAAGGTTGAGCAAATTAGGAAAGTATTTACTATTCAAGACTAGGTTAAACAAGATGATGATAATGATGGTTAATATGTTGAGTCTAGCTCTAGTCTATAAAAGGAGGGCACTAAAAGTCAACTTCTAAGGACTGGCCAACTTCAATTCCTGTAATCAATTAGAATGATTTAATACCTTTATATATATATATATATATATATATATATATATATACACATACCATAGGACATGTACTCTTGACCTTAAAGGGCAAATGTTCATGTTCTATCTACAATTCTACAAGTTGCTTTTATTCATTTCCCCTCAACTAGAGTAAAATCAAATACTTTAAGATGGGACAAGAAATATAATAGAAATTAACACCCTACCAGCATAGTCACCCAGAAAATGCATTTTAAAAAAAATCTTTTAAATTGATGTATAAAAATTAAACCAAAAAGCTACTTTGCCTAATTTCAATGAAATATTGATTTTTAATGCAATGCCATTTAAATAGATAAAAACAATTACAAAATTGTCAAAGTACATGGTACTGTACTTGTTTTGATGACATAAAAGGATAAAAAAATGTTTCAAATTTCAGGAAGGGGGAAGGTATAAGCATTTCAGTACTTATTACGTGTCAGGAATTGTGGTCTTTACAAATATAATCTCATTTGATCACACCAACCCAGAGAGTTAGTTGCTGTTTTATTCCCATTTTATAATTGGTGAAACTTAAAGTAAGTAGAAGTTAAATGACTTGCCCAGGGCTATATACCTAGTAAGTGACAGAGGCAGGATTTGAACTTGTCTTCATGACTCCAGGCCCAACATCTAACTAGCACACCACCTATCTTCTTAATAAGGGAATCACCACCACCATCATCATCTTCGTATCATCATGAATAATAAACTAACATTTTATTTTACATTAATATCTATAAATCATTTTTACAAATAACAATTTTCATTTTCATAAAAATCCTAAAAGGTAGATAATATTATTTTACCCATTTTATAGATTTAGAAACTGAATGGGATAGAAGTTAAATGACTTGACCAGGTATATATAGTTACTAAGTTTCTGAGACCACATTTGGTCTCAGGTCTTCCTGTCTTCCAGTTTGGCACTCTATCCACTACCCCAAATATAGTACCCTAAATATTCAATTACCAATAATAGAATTTACTAATATAATTAATATAATATAATGTACTATAATTAATATATAATATACTAAACATGTGTGCACATACATATATCTCCCACTTAAACCACATTAAAGACTCAAGAAAAATCCTATTTCACTTTTATGCTTCTTAAAATAAAACACAAAGAAACAGTAATAAAAGCAGAAAAGTCCTTCAAAGAATTTCAGCAAGTATAATTTTTTTCTCTATGTTACACTTTCAAAACATATCTTTCATCCAGACTAACTCATTCTGTAAAAAGTTGTAAGAATAGAGGAGAGGCAGCTTGGTGGCACAGTAGATAGAGCACCGGCCCTGGAGTCAGGTGGACCTGAGTTCAAATCTGGACTCAGACACTTAATGATTACCTAGCTGGGTGGCCTTGGGCAAGTCATTTAACCCCATTGCCAAGGCAAAAAAATCTAGGGACAAAAAGGTGAGAAAAGGTTGGGAAAAAAGAAATAGAAAAGAACTGTAGAGACAAGAAAGTTTTGTTTTTTCCTTTTCCTTTTTTTTTTTTTTTGCTTTTTTGTAATGATTGAGACTATATATTCAATTCCAGATCCTTGATATCTAGTGATTTATAGCTTTGTTCTAGAGTAAAGTCAAGATAACAGAATAATGTCAGGGACTCATCTGAATTCTTCCAAATTTCCCTTCCATCAACTTTAAAATAACATGTCAAGTCTAGTTATGAAGTGTCAGAGTCAAAAAAACATCAGGATGAAACAATTGAACAGTTTGAGACAATTTAGGAGTTTAACAGGAAAGATCTGTCCAACCCAGGTGGTGGTAGACTGAAAGCACAAATCTTGGAAGCAACAACAGCAGCAGCTTCAAAAACCTCTCACCTTAAACACAGTAACAGGATCTGAAAACTTCTCAAAGAGACCAATTTCTCTAGTGAATATAGATGAAAACAGTTTAAATGAAATAGTAGTATGGAGATTGCTGCAAAAAACCACAAAGATCAATGCTATAATTGCATGTGATTTATATAGAATATGGGACTGGTTCAATATTAAGAAAACTCTAATCATAATTAACAATATAAACATCAAAACAACAAAAATTATATGATTATTTCAATAGATACATAAAAAGCATTTGAGAACATTTATTTCTATTAAGACAATAGAAAATATAGGAATAAATGGAGGTTTTCTTAAAAGATATGCGTTATCTATCTAAAACTATTAGCAAGCATCATCTGCGATGGAAATAAATTATAAACCTCTCAATAAGATCAGGAGTAAAACAAAGGTGTCCAGCATCACCACTATCATTTAATATTATATCAGAAATGCTTTGTTGTTGTTCTTTTGATCAATTAATGTCACCACAGATGAAATGAGAGAAAAAGGAGAGAAGAAAATTTATAACTCAAAATTTGAAACATTAAAAATGTTTTTACATGTAATTGGAAAAATTAAAATGCTAAAATAACCAATTTGTGACCCAAATCATTGCATGCCAGCTTTTCTATCCTTCATTATCTCCCAAAGTCTGTCTATGTTCATATTTCTTGCTTCCTATATATCCACCATATCCTCTTTCATCTCTTTTGTCTTTAATCTTTTCCACCATCAAGGTCTTTTTCAATGAGTATTGACTTCTCATTTATAGCCAAAGCATTTAAGCTTAAGTTTCTATGAGTAGTCTGAGTTAATTCTTTACTGTCAATTCTTTACTGTACTCCAGAAGTGTTTTTTTCCCACAACCACAATTGAAAAGTGTCAATTCTGTAGGACTAAGCTTTCTGTAATATCCAGCTCTAATAGCTATATATATTACTACTGGAAAAAAACTATCTTTAAGTATATGGATATTTATCAGAAAGGTTACAAATTTAGTTTGCTATCCAGATTTGCCATGGTTTTCCTTCCAAAGAGTATAATTTCATGGTCTATAGTGATCATTGAGCTCTAGACTATAAAATCTGACACTGTTTCCATTTCTTTTCCCTTTATTTTCCAGGATGTGATGGGATTAGTTCTCATGACTTTCATCTTTGCAAAGATGTTTCAATGCAACTTTTATATGCCCCTATTTGACCATTGTCAAGGGACTTTTAAATTGTTCAATTTTTATCCCATCAAAGTCATATCATCTGAACAACTAGGAAGCAAAGTGGATAGAGTACTGGTCCTGGAGTGAGGAGGACCTGAGTTCAATTCTGACCTCAGACACTTAATAATTAATTGAGCGTGTGACCTTGAGCAAGTCACTTAACCCCATTTCCTTGTAAATTAAATTTTTTAAAAAATTAGTGTCATTTGCACATATGAGATATTGATATTTCTCCCAGAAACCATAATTCTGAATTACATTCCTCCAGCCTGGCATGATAGAGTCTACATATAAATTAAATAAATAAGGTGATCATATTCAGCCTTATTCTAGTCTTTCCCTAATATTAAACCAATAAGTTATTCCATATTTAGTTTTAATGCTGCTTCTTGACCCACATGTAGACTCATTAACTAAAAAAAACTAGGTAAACTAGCAAACAGTTTGCATAACCACATAATAGACCACTATCTTACACCATATAATAGTTCCTTTTTCTGGCAATATTTGAATATTGAACAAGTTGTGGTATATTATTGTAATGGAATACTCTTGTGGTCAGAAAATACTGGAAAGACTTACATAAACTGATGCAAAGTGAAGAGAGCAGAACCAGGAGAAAACTCTGCACAATTTTGTGTATTGACTAACTATTCTTAACTATTCTCAGTAATACAAAAATCCAAAACATTTCCACAGGATATGATGAAAAATGTTATCTACATACAGAGAAAAAACTGATAGAATCTGCAAGCAGATTGAGGCATATCATTTTTTACTTTTTTCAGTTTTGGAGGTCTGTATTTTTTCACAAAATGACTAATATGGAAATATGTTTTGCATGTTTGACCATGTTTTACTTTTATCAAATTGCTTACCATCGGGGGGGGGGGGGAGAACTGAGAAAAAAAGGAGAGAAGAAAATTTATAGCTCAAAAAATGTTTTTACATGTGATTGGAAAAATTAAAATGCTAAAAGCAAAAAGAAACAAATAAAAATGTATAAATAAAATCATTTCAGAAAAATTTGACAAGAATTATATGAACTCATGCAAAGTGAAGTAAATAGAACTAGGACAACATTGCACTCAATAACACCAACATTGCACAATGATAAACTCTAAAAGACATACCTATTCTGAGCAATACAATGAACCAAGATAATTCTGAAGAATTATGATGAAAAATCCTTTCTACTTCCAGAGAAAGAAGAGATTCAATCTAGTTTCTTAATTTTTCTTACTTTTTTTCTGTGTTTTCTTTTTCACCATGCCTAACATGAAAGTATATTCTGTGGGATTTAACATGTAGAATTTAAATCCAATTACCTTTCTTTTCAAGAGGGTGAGGGGAGATGGAGAGAATTTGGGACTCAAAATATTTTTAATTTATTTTTATTAAAGATATTATATAAGTTTTTCATTTTTCCCCCAATCTTGCTTCCCCCCCACACAGAAAGTACTCTGTCAGTCTTTACTTTGTTTCCATGTTGTACCTTGATCCAAATTGGGTGTGATGAGAGAGAAATCATATCCTTAAAGAAAAGTCTAAGAGGTAACAAGATCAGACAATAAGCTATCTGTTTTTTTTTCTAAATTAAAGGGAATAGTCCTTGCACTTTGTTCAAGCTCCACAGCTCCTTATCTGGATACAGATGCACTCTCCTTTGCAGACAGCCCAAAATTGTTCCCGATTGTTGCACTGATGGAATGATCAAGTCCTTCAAGGTTGAACATCACCCCCATGTTGCTGTTAGGGTGTACAGTGTTTTTCTGGTTCTTCTCATCTTACTCAGCATCAGTTCATGCAAATCCCTCCAGGTTTCCCTGAAATCCCGTCCCTCCTGGTTTCTCATAGAGCAATAGTGTTCCATGACATACATATACCACAGTTTGCCAAGCCATTCCCCAATTGAAGGACATTTACTGGATTTCTAATTCTTTGCCACCACAAACAGGACTGCTATAAATATTTTTGTACAAGTAATGTTTTTACCCTTTTTCCTCATCTCTTCAGGGTACAGACCCAAGAGTGGTATTGCTGGGTCAAAGGGTATGCACATTTTTGTTGCCCTTTGGGCATAGTTCCAAATAGATCTCCAGAAGGGTTGGATGAGTTCACAGTTCCACCAACAGTGTAATAGTGTCCCAGATTTCCCACATCCCTTCCAACAATGATCATTATCCTTCCTGGTCATACTAGCCAATCTGAGAGGTGTGAGGTGGTACCTCAGAGAAGCTTTAATTTGCATTTCTCTAATAATTAATGATTTAGAACATTTTTTCATATGGCTATGGATTGCTTTGATCTCCTCATCTGTAAATTGCCTTTGCATATCCTTTGACCATTTGTCAATTGGGGAATGGCTTTTTGTTTTAAAAATATGTCTCAGTTCTCTGTATATTTTAGAAATGAGTCCTCTGTCATAATCATTAGTTGTAAAGATTGTTTCCCAATTTACTACATTTCTTTTGATCTTGGTTACATTGGTTTTATCTGTGCAAAAGATTTTTAATTTAATGTAATCAAAATCATCTAATTGGTTTTTGGTGATATTCTCCAACTCTTCCTTAGTCATAAACTGTTCCCCTTTCCATAGATCTGACAGGTGGACTAGTCCTTGATCTTCTAATTTGCTTACAGTATTGTTTTTTTTTTTTTATGTCTATGTCCTGTAACCATTTGGATCTTATCTTGGTAAAGGGTGTGAGGTGTTGGTCTAATCTAAGTTTCTTCCATACCAGCTTCCAATTTTTCCAGCAATTTCTATCAAAGAGGGAGTTTTTACCCCAATGGCCAGACTCTTTGGGTTTATCAAACAGTAGATTACTATAATCATCTCCTGCTTTTACACCTAGTCTATTCCACTGGTCCACCACTCTATTTCTTAGGCAATACCAAACAGTTTTCATGACTGATGCTTTATAATATAATTTTAGATCAGGTAGGGCTAAGCCACCTCCTTTTGCACTTTTTTTTCATTAAGCTCCTGGCAATTCTTGACATTTTATTTCTCCATATGAATTTACTTACAATTGTTTCTAACTCGTTAAAGTAATTTTTTGCAATTTTGATTGGTATGGCACTAAACAGTTTAGTTTTGGTAGAAGTGTCATTTTTATTATATTAGCTCTACCTATCCATGAGCAGTTGATATTTACCCAGTTATTTAATTCTAATTTAATTTGTGTGAGAAGTGTTTTATAATTGTTTTCAAAAAGATTCTGAGTTTGTCTTGGCAAATAGACTCCCAAATATTTTATATTGTCTGAGGTTACTTTGAATGGGATTTCTCTTTCTAGCTCTTGCTGCTGTTTCTTGTTAGACATATATAGAAAAGTTGAGGATTTATGAGGGTTAATTTTTTAACCTGCAACTTTGCTAAAATTGCTAATTGTTTCCAGTAGTTTTTTAGATGATTTCTTGGGATTTTCTAGGTAGAGCATCATGTCATCTGCAAAGAGTGAGAGTTTTGTCTCTTCCTTCCCAATTCTAATTCCTTTAATTTCTTTTTCTTCTCTAATTGATGATGCGAACATTTCTAATACAATATTGAATAGTAGTGGTGATAATGGGCATCCTTGTTTCACCCCTGATCTTATTGGGAATGCCTCTAGCCTCTCCCCTTTGAGTATAATGCTTCTTGATGGTTTCAGATAGAGACTGCTAATTATTTTAAGGAACAGTCCATTTATTCCTACACTCTCTAGTGTTTTTAATAGGAATGGATGCTGTATTTTGTCAAAAGCTTTTTCAGCATCTATTGTTATGATCATATGATTTCTGATAGGTTTGTTGTTGATATAATTAAGTATACTAACAGTTTTCCTAACATTGAACCAAACCTGCATTCCTGGAATAAATCCTACTTGATCATAATGTATTATCCTAGGGATAACTTGCTGTAATCATTTTGCTAAGATTTTAAATAAAATTTTTGCATCTATATTCATCAGGGAGATAGGTCTATAATTTTCTTTCTCTGTTTTAACTCTTCCTGGTTTAGGTAACAGTACCATATTGGTTTCATAGAAATAGGCAGAGTTCCATCTTTTCCTATTTTTCCAAAGAGTTTATATAGGATCGGAACCAATTGTTCCTTCAATGTTTGGTAGAATTCACTTGTGAATCCATCAGGCCATGGAGATTTTTTCTTAGGGAGTTCAATGATGGCTTGTTGAATTTCTTTTTCTGAGATAGGGTTGTTTAGGTATTTAATCTCTTCTTCATTTAACCCGGGCCACTTATATTTTGGTAAATATTCACCCATTTCATTTAGATTGTCATATTTATTGGCAAAGAGTTGAGCAAAATAATTTCGAATTATTACTTTAATTTCCTCCTCATTGGTGGTGAGTTCACCTTTTTCATTTATGATACTAGCTATTTGGCTTTCTTCTTCCTTTTTTTCAATCAAATCGACCAGAGGTTTATCAATTTTATTGGTGTTTTTGTAATACCAACTTTTGGTTTTATTTATTAATTCAACAGTTTTTTTGCTTTCAATTTAATTAATTTCTCCTTTAATTTTTAGAATTTCTAATTTGCTACTTAATTGGGTATTTTTGATTTGTTCTTTCTCTAATTTTTTTGGTTGCATGTTTAGTTCATTGATTTCCTCTTTCTCCAATTTATTCATATAAGCATTTAGAGCTATAATATATCCCCTGAGAGTTGCTTTGAATGAATCCCATAGGTTTTTGTATGTTGTTTCATTATCTAGGATAAACTGGTTAATTCTTTCTATAATTTGTTTTTTGGTCCACTCATTTTTTAAGATGAGGTTATTCAGTTTCCAGTTTGCTCTGGTTCTATATCTCCTTGGCCCAGTATTGCATATGACTTTTATTGCATTGTGATCTGAGAAAGATGTATTCACTATTTCTGCCTTTCTGCAGTTGATCATTAGGCTTTTATGTCCTAGTATGTGGTCAATTTTTGTATAAGTTCAATGTACTACAGAGAAAAAGGTATATTCCTTTCTATCCCCATTCAGTTTCCTCCATAAATCTACTGTATGTAATTTTTCTAACAATCTATTTCCTCCCTAATTTCTTTCTTGTTTGTTTTATGATTTGATTTATCTAGATCTGATAGAGGGAGGTTGAGGTCTCCCACTAGTAGAGTTTTGCTATCTATGTCTTCCTGTAATTCTTTCAGCTTCTCCTCTAAGAATTTGGATGCTGGGTGCATATATATTCAATATTAAAATGACTTTATTGTCTATGGTACCTTTTAGGAGGATATAGTTTCCTTCCTTATCTCTTTTAATGCTATCTATTTTTTGCTGCTGCTTTGTCTGAGATAAGGATTGCTACCCCTGCTTTTTTTACCTCAGCTGAATGAAGCAAAATATATTTTGCTCCAACCTTTTACCTTTACTCTATATGTATCTCTCTGCTTCAAATGAGTTTCTTGTAAGCAGCATATTGTAGGATTCTGGTTTTTAATCCACTCTGCTATTTGCTTGCATTTTAAGGGAGAGTTCATCCCATTCACATTTAAGGTTATGATTACTAATTCTTTATTGCCCTCCATGCTATCTTCCCTCTGTTTGTATTTTTCCCGCTTTTCCCCCTTTTATCCATATTCCCCAGTCTTTTGTTTCTGAAAACCACCCCTTCCAGTGCGTTTGCCCTCCTATATCACACCCTCCCCTTTCTTTCCCCTTTCCCTTTTTCCCTTTTCCCATCCCTTCCTTTCATTATTTTCCCTTATTTTCCCCACTCCCCTTTCCTTTCTCTTTCCCCCCTCCCCTTTTCCCCTTTTAATACTTGAAAGGTTAGATGTTTTATAAGTTAACTGAGTATGTGTAGGTTGATTTTTAGCCAAGTCTGATGAGAAGAAGATTCAGGTGTTTCTCCTCTACTCCCTTCCTCCCCACTATTACCATAGGGTTTTTGTACCTCTTAGTGTAATGTGATTTACCCCCATTCAATCCCCTCCCTCCTCCTGTTTTCTTTCCTACCCCCTTTTTAGGGCGGTAGTGTTTTTTTTAGATCATTCTAAGTCATAGAAAATTCTGAGTGTCTGACCCTTCTAGTTCTGTATATTCTATCGAATAGAGTCTAAATTCCTGAGAGTTATTAGAGTCTTTTTCCCAAATGGTGTTAAAGCCAGTTACATCCCATTAGATAGTAGTCTCATGGATAGGTCATGAATTTCCATCATTTCTGGCAAGGTGTATTCTCTCCGTTAGAGTTACATTTATTGTATTTTTTTCTTTTACTGTCCCCCCTTTTTTTTACCTTTTCATGTGTCTCTTGAACCTCCTGTTTGATGTCCAAATTTTCTGTTTAGCTCTGGTCTTTTCATCAGAAATTTTTGGAATTCTTCAATTTCGTTAAATGTCCATCTTTTTCCCTGGAAGAGTAGGCTCAGCTTTGCAGGAAAGTAGATTCTTGGCTGCATTCCATGCTCCCGTGCTCTTCGAAATATCTTGTTCCAGGCCCTTCGATCCCTTAATGTTGATGCAGCCAGGTCCTGCATGATCCTTACTGTGGTTCCTTGATATTTAAATTGTTTCTTTCTGGCTGCTTGCAGGATTTTCTCTTTTATCTGATAGTTCTGCAGTTTGGCCACAACATTCCTTGGTGCTTTCATTTTAGGATCTTTTTCTGGTGGGGATTCATGTACTCTTTCAATAACTACTTTGCCCTCCGATTCCATGATATCATGGCAGTTTTCCATCACTAGATCCTGTAATATTAAGTCCAGGCTTTTTTTTCTCTTCAATGTTTTCAGGAAGTCCTATAATTTTCAGGTTGCCCCTCCTCGATCTATTCTCAAGGTCAGTGGTTTTGTTGATGAGGTATTTTACATTTGCTTCTATTTTTTCTATTTTTTGATTTTGCTTAACTGACTCTTGCTGTCTCCTGGAGCCATTAGTTTCTGTAGATTCCATTCTTTTTTGGGGGGAGGAGTTTTCTTCATTAACCTTTTGCAACTCCTTTTCCAATTGGTCAATTCTACATTTGAGAGAGCTTTCCATTTGACCAATTGAGGTTTTGAAAGAATTAATTTCTTTTTGCATTTGCTCATTTGAAGATCTGAGAGAATTGTTCTCATTTTGTAATTGTCCAATTGATGATCTGAGATATTTATTCTCCTTTTGTGTTTGTCCAGTTCTACTTTCTAAGGTTTTGTTTTCTTGTTGCAAGGTATTAATAGTCTCTCCCAAATTTTTAAGCTCCTTCCTTATTTCTTCGAGGAAGTCTTTCTGTGCTGGAGACCAGATTGTATTCTCCTCAGAGGTTCCAGGTCTCTCTGAGTTGGGGTCTTTCCCTTCCAGGCATTTTTCTATGGATCCACCTCTCTGCTGACCCTTCTTCATTATGCTAAAACTTTGAGTTGGGGAGGGGCTGGTTCACCTGGGCTTGGGATCGCTAAAGACTTTACTGAGTGCAGTTTCTCTGGCTGGTCGGTAGGAGGTGCTGGTTGCCCTCTCTGGAGTGTCTGTGACCTGGGTTGAGGCCTTCTCCCTTTGCCTGAAGGGAGGAGTTAGAACTATTGAATTCTTTTGCCTTCAATCAATGGTGGGCTTTACCCTGGCTTGAGGTCATTCCTCAGCTGGACTGGTTTTTGGCTCACACACCTGGGCCTGAGGCAGAAGTAGTTTGCAATTTTTTGTTTTGGAGGAGGTGTCAGTGCAATGGAGGCATGGACTCAGAGTTTCTCAGACCTGAGGAGCCCAGGGATGGTGTCCACAGCTCTCCTGCACCAGTCCTCTCCCCGCAGTCCCTTCCCCAAGCTCCAGGGGGACAGGACCAACACCAGCGCCTCTGCTTCCCTGTGAACCAAGCCCCTTTCATCCAGCCCCACAGCTGATCCAGCAGGTCCCGCTCTCCGGCCCTCAGACTCCTGGTTCCAATTCAGCTGTTACTCTGGCTGATCTGGGTCTGATACTCACCACCTGAATTCTACCAAAGGTGCACTGGGAGACAAATCCTGAGGTAGATGTTCTTTCTCCTGGCTTTTTTCTCTGGGTTCTGTGAGTCGGACTTCCTCTAAGAGGTTTGTTTCATGTGATAGATGGGGAAGAGATCAGGAGACTCTAGAACTGTGCCTGTCTTCTCTCTGCCATCTTGGCCGAAAGTCTGGGACTCAAAATTTTTAAAAAAGCATATGTTTAAAATGCTTTCATGTAATCAAAAAAATAAATAAATAAAAGCATAACAAAAATAAATTTGTTTATAATTCTCTCTGCAAATAGCAAGCTGGTTGAAATATGGAAATAAAATTGTGTACATGTTTATGTGAAGAATCATAACAAGTGAATGGACTCACTTAAGCATTTGACTTATAGAAAGCTGAACAAAATAAATTTTATATTTGTACTTCCAAATATCCACATAGGTTTCTTTATGTGTTAAATTCTTAAAAGAAAATTATACATGTCAAAAAACAGATGAATATTTGATATCTCCCTCATTTTATATCATCTTCTCAACATATTAAAACAGAGAGTTGTTTTGTGATTGTATGTATATATACTTGTGTTTTCCTTGCAAAGAACCATTTCTGAAGATTTTGAGATTGGAGATACTAGCAACTTGAAATTCATTTAGACTTGCATAAGAGTCATAAATATATCTTCTTTAATTAATATACATTGCATCCTACTAACATTTT
Organism: Macrotis lagotis; assembly: GCF_037893015.1. Lineage (NCBI taxonomy): Eukaryota > Metazoa > Chordata > Mammalia > Peramelemorphia > Peramelidae > Macrotis > Macrotis lagotis. The sequence goes on from NC_133658.1 coordinate 530,723,531, forward strand.
TATTCTTTATTCAAATGTTTAAAAATGTAGTAATATGTTTTTTGAAAACGGTATTATATCAAATCCAATCCAATTCAGACAAAAAAAAAACAGTAGCAAGGACTCAGAGGTATCCTTCCTAGATCTAAATGAATACCATGGGAATTTGAGATCAGTTTTTGGTCACATGTGACTTATTGTTGGGGGAGTTTGCACTGAAAAATGATGATATGTCTCCTAATTGGCTGCTGACTCCAGAAATGTTTAGGAGAATCAAACTAATTTTTGTCTCTTCCTTTCTGGTGTGTGAGGACTGTTTGAACAACTGTGATTTTCTCCCATTTAGTCTCTGTGTGCCTATGAGCCCATGTTACAAAACAAAGTTCCTTTGTTCTTTTGGTAGACTTTGATTCTTACATTTTTCTCCCCTGAATGTAGGCATATGGGTACCTTGAGATGAATTTGTCCAGGTTTGGAACTGACCTTGTAGAATTTAAAAGTCTGAAAACATTGGGTCCCATTGGAGAGGAACTAGTCTGTAGAAGGGAAAGATTTTGGTTTAAAGCAACCAGTTGATCTCAAGAATACTAGTCTAAACCTGTTTTAGCAGAGTTATAAAGAGACTGCCAAATGAAAGTCAACTGTAAAATTCACAATTAGCAACACTGAAAATTGTTTTATGTCAAGTCAAGAAGCATTCATTAACACTTGCAGTGCTCCCTACATTCTGCTTAGCACTGGAAATATAAAGAAAGGCAAATCCATATTCTGTGTCTTCAAAGAACTCACATTTTAATGATAGAAACACTATGCAAACAACTGTGTATGTATAAAGTATTTATCTTGAATGGAAGGCAATCTCAGACAGAAATCATTAAATATGTGAGGATCAGTAGAGAAGTTCTGAAGAAATCAGGAGTCAAGTTGAATCTTGAAAGAAGTCAGTAAACAGAGCTAATGAGGGAGAATATTCTAAGTATGTAAGTGAAAAGGTACAAAGTTGGGAGTTCATGTTTGAGAAATATAGGTATAGTTGTAGAGAGTAAAGTATAAGAAGACTAGAAAGATAAAAAAGGGCAAAGATGTGAAAAATGTAATGAAACAGAAGATTTTACATTTGTTCCTGGAAATAATGGGATACACTAGAATTTATTGAATAGAAGAATAACTTGATAATTTTTTTCATTTTAGGAAAATCACTTTGGGAGCAGAGGAGAGGAAATGGGAGGGTGGTCAGAAGAGGGGAGGGAAAATGAGGGGAGATGGGGGGAGAAGAGAGGAGAGTAAGGGAGGGGAGAAGAGAGAAAGGGGGAAAAGAGGGGGGCAAGACAGGGAGGGGAGGCGAGGAGAGGTAAAAAATCAGGTTTGATGTGATAACTGAATGAGTGAAGAGAAAGACATAGAGATGGAAAAAAAAGACATAAACAAGTGAAATAAAGTGGCCTAGTTGTATCAGATTTCAAACTAGATGACAAAGCAGTACACATCAAAACAATCTGTTATTGGCTTAGAAATGAAGTGGTGAATCAATGGAATAGGTTATGTACAAAATACACAGTAGTAAATGACCACAGAAATCTAAGATAAATCCAAAGATGTAAACTTGGGAAGAAAGAATTTACTATTTGAAAAAAATTTCTGGGAAAACTGGAACTAGTTTGGAAAAAAAACAACAGATAGAGCAGAGACTCATCTTCCTGAGTCCAAATCTGTACTTAGATACTAACTGTGTGATTCTAGGTAAATTACTTAATCTTCTTTACCTCAATTTCTTCATCCATAATATGAGTTGGAGAAATAAATGGCAGAGTACTCCAAGAAACCCCCAAATGGAGTCACTGAAAGTCATACTGAATGAAAAGTGATTGAATAACTAGCATCTATAAATATCTCACACAGTATACCAAAATGAAATCAAAATCAGTACATGACTTCTACATAAAAGATGATAGCAAAAGAAAATTAGGGAAGTATAAAAAAAGTACCTGACCAGATCTATGAATGTGGGAAGAGTTTATGACCAATTAAGATATTGAGGGATTATAGGAAGTAAAATGATAATCTTGATTGAAAGAAATTTAAGGGGCCACTAGGTGGCACAATGGGTAGAGTACCAGTCCTGGAAGCAGGAGTACCTGAGTTCAAATCTGGTCGCAGACAATTATTAATTCCCTAGCTGGCTGGCCTTGGGCAAGCCAGTGGGGTTCCACTGCCTTACAAAATCCTAAAAAAAAAGACAAATTTAAAAACTTTTGCACAAACAATGCAGTGAAAATTAAATTTTGCACAGATGCAGTCAAAATTAAAAGAATTGCAGAATACTTGGGGGAAATTTTTACAGCAAGGTTTTTTTCCTGATAAAAGTCATTTCTCAAAAATATAGGGAACTGGATCAAATTTAAAAAAAGCCAAGAACTTTTTTTTGCATTGGATCTGCATGGGTAATTTTTCAGAAGAAATCAATGTTACCTACAGCTATATTTTTTTTAATGCCCTAACTCACTATTGAGTAGAGAAATACAAATGAAAATAACTCTGAGTACCACCACAAACTTCCGATTGCTCAATTTGACAGAACAAGAAAATGAGAAATGCCTTAGGGCATTTGGAAAAATATGTGCACTAATGTGTTTTTATTTATTTATTTATTTATTCACATTTTGTACAAATGATGCTTTTTTTATACGTTACTAAAATATTATTGTTTAAGTGAAAACATAATACCCTCTCCCCTCCCAAAAATATAGACCCACATGAGTGATAAAGTAAAGAAAGGGGAGAGAAAAAAATTAAAATTAAAATGAATAATAATAACAACAACAATAATAATAATGATAGTAGGTATGGCCAGGTGGCACAGTGGATGGAGCACCAGCCCTGGAGCCAGGAGCACCCGAGCCCAAATCTGGCTCCAGACACCCAACCATCACCCAGCTGTGTGACCCCATGCACGCCACCCCAACCCCATTGCCCTGCAAAAACCAAAAAAAATAGTAATAATAATAATAGTAGGGGTGGCATGGTGGCAGACAGAACACTGGCCCTTGAGCCAGGAGTGCCTGGGTCCAAATCCAGCTTCAGACACCCAACAATCACCCAGCTGTGAGGCCCCAGTCAGGCCACCTAGCCCCATTTGCCCTGTAACCCCCCCAAAAATAATAATAATAAAAATGTGCTTCATTCTGTGTTCCAACACCACCAGCTCTGTTGTGGGTGGATCACATTCTTTATGATAAGTCCATCACAAAAGTTACTACTATATTTTTCCACCGTTGCCATTGATGATCGCAACTCCCTCCATTTGTACTTCTTCACTTTCTCTCTCCTTTCACTTTTTCTCTGCTGTAGGGTAGCTGAGTGGCACAGCATAGAGATCCCCAGCCCTGGGGCCAAGAGGCTTCGAGCCCACATACCACCCCTTAGGCCCAGCATCCACCCTGCCCTATGGTCCCCAACAGGCCATCTAATCCCAGCCCTTTGCAAGAAGTAAAAAAGAAAATGTTTTATATCTGACCACTCTCCCCCCATTGTACATCCTCTCCTCCATAACTTACATCCCCCACTTCCCCCTGTCCCCTTCCTCTCCTTCTTACTCCAGATGTCTATACCCCACTGAGTATATAAGCTTTTTCCTTTCCTAGACACCTCTGATGAGAGCAAAGTATCCCTTATTCCCCCTTGTCTTCTCCCCTTCCATATCATTGCAATAGCTCATTGTAATAAAGAAAAATCTTATTATATGAAATATCTTGGCCTATTCCCCTTCTCCTTTTTCTTTCTCCCATTACATTTCCCTTTTATCTATTGACTCCATTTTTACACCACAATATATCTTCAAATTCAGTTTTCTCCTGTGCTTCCTCTATAAAAGCTCCTTCTACTTGCTCTATTAAATGAGAAGGTTCATATGAGTATTATCAGTATCATTTTTCTATACAGGAATACATGTAGTTCATCATCATTAAGTCCCTCATATTTTCCCCTTCTCCTCCATTCTCTATGCTTCACCTGAGTCCAGTATTTGAAGATCAAACCTTCTGTTCAGCTCTGGCCATTCCAACAGGAACATTTGAAATTCCCCTGGTTCATTGAAAGTCCATCCTTTTCCCTGGAAGATGATGTTCAGTTTTTCTGGGTAGTTGATTCTCAGTTGCATTCTAAGCTCTTTTGCCTTCTGGAATATTATATTCCAAGCCCTATGAGCTTTTAATGTAGTTGCTGCTAAGTCCTGTGCGATCCTGACTGCAGCTCCACGATATTTGAATTGTGTCCTTCTGGCTGCTTGTGATATTTTCTCTTTGACTTGGGAGTTCTGGAACTTGGCTATAATATTCCTGGGGATTGTTTTTTTTTTGGATCTCTTTCTCAGGGATTCACTCAATTTCTATTTTGCCCTCTGCTTCTAGGATATCAGGGCAATTTTCCTGTATTACTACTTCTTTGAAAATGATGTCAAGGTTCTTTTCCTGGTCATGACTTTCAGGTATTCCAATAATTTTTAAATTATCTTTCCTAAATCTGTTTTCCATATCTGTTGTTTTTTTTCAATGAGATGTTTCACATTTTCTTCTAATTTTTCATTCTTTTGGTTTTGCAGTATTGTGTCCTGATTTCTCATAAAATCAGCGACCTCCCTCAGTTCCATTCTTTGTCTGAAGTATTTGTTTTCCTCAGAGAGCTTTCTTATCTCTTTTTTTTATCTGGCCAATTTTGCTTTTTAAAGCATTCTTCTCCTCAATAACCTTTTGAACTATGCTGGTTTTCAGCATGTTATTTTATTCAGCATTTTTTTTTGGATCTCCTTGACTAAGCTGCTGACTTCATTTTCATGTTTTTCTTGCATCTCTCTCATTTCTTTTCCCAATTTTTCTTCTATCTCCCTCACTTGATTTTCAAAGTCTTTTTTGAGTTCTATCATATCCTTAGCCCAATTTCTGTATTTCTTGGAGTCTTTAGATGCAGGAGCTTGTACTTCCTCATCTTCAGATTGAGTGTTTTGATCCTTCTTGGGATCACAGGCAAAGTATTTCTCAATGGTTTTCCACCTTTTTTCTCTGTTTACTAATTTTTCCAGCCTGTGATGGTTTTGGGGTGCTTTCTGAGCTTTTGAGTATTAGTGGGACACCCCTACAAGGTTCTCCATGTGTGAGGCTCTGTCTTCCCTCCTGGTCTGTGATGACCATAAGCTCACCCCATTGCCACAGGGCTGAGGTGGGGGGCCCTGCTGTTCTATTGGGGGGGCCTAGACTGCGATCAGGATCTGAGTGTGGTCAGAACCCCAGAGTCCTGTTCCAGGGACAGAGGACAGAGCTCGGCAGTCTCTCTCCACTCTCCTCCCTATGGTCCCGCACTCATGCCCTGGGGGTTCCTGCTTGCCTACTCTGCCTACTTCTAGTTCCTGTATCTGTGTTGCCTTGGCCATGCTGCTTGCTATGTTCCCTGATGGATGGGCTTAACTTGCTCTCTCTGGCAGAGGTTCCCCCCATCCCCCCAAGTTGTGCTTGGTGCTCCCCAGGGTGTAGATCAGGAATCTGGCTTCATTGCTGTGAGATGTGCTCCCAGTTCCCTGGGGATGCCTCAGGGATGCTGAAGTTCCTTCGCTCTGGAGGGCCGCCCCTCCAATCCCATGGAGCAGAGCCTTTCTGCCCTTTTCCAGGTTACCTTGGGTTGGAGAACTGCCTCACTGGGTCCCTCTGTGGATTCTGTCTCTTGAAAATTTAGTTAGATTCCTTAGTTAATAAGTTTTGAGTGATATCACCTAAAAGAAGATCCTCTCCTGTCACTATCTTGACTCCGCCCCCCCACTATTGCATTGTTGATGGAGCTAAGAACTTATCTGAACTTTCTGGAGAATAATTTGGAACTATGGTCAAAGGACTATAAAACTCTTTGATCCATCAACACCACTACTAAGACTATATCCCAAAGAAAAATGAAAAAGATCCTTATATACAAAATATATTATACTTTTTTTTCTTTTTTTGGTAGCAAAGAATTGAAAAATTGAGAGGATATTCAACTCCATTGGCTGAACAAGTTGTGATATATGATTTTGATGGAAAATCTTGTACTATAAAAAATGATTGCAATGGTTACAGAAAAACCTAAGAGGACTGATATGAATTGATACAATATGAAGTGAGTACATTCAGAACATTTTTCACAGTGCCAATAATCTAACAGTGATCAACTGTGAAAGACTTAACAACTAAGACCAATATAATGATCATAGATAATTTTGAAGTACTTAAGATGAAAAATGCTGTCTCCAGAAAGAGAACTAATGAACTCTTAGTGTAACATATCAGAACTTAGAAGTATATTTTTTCACTTTTTTAAACAAGGTTAATATGGAAATAAGTTTCACATGATTTCATATACAAAATTGATATATTGCTTGCCTTCTCATGGGGCAGAGGAAGGGAGAGTATTTGGAACTCCATGTTTAAAAAATGTTAAAGTGAATAATATTTTCAAATAAAAAAATTGGTTTCAGACTAATAAAGGCACTGAGACAAGTCTGAAATATACATCAATGAATCAATGAAGAAATATTTTTCTAAGTGTCTGCTGTATGCCTACCTATACTGTGACTGGGTGCTGGGTGCTGGAGACATAAAGATTAGCATCTCTGCCCTCAAGGATCTTAACTTCTATTATTAGGGAAAATACATATGTTTGTATGTATTTGTGTATTTTATATCCATGTGTTTACACATATACATATATAATGGAATGAACACACCTATCCATTCTCTCCCCTACACAATTGCCTCTGGCTAGAGACTATCTTATGTAGTACACTTGGAGCTAGATGGCTTCTAGGAACATTTTTTCCCCCCTGGACCTTCCAATGGGGCCTCAATAAAAGAATTGACAGGTAGAATTCTTTATTTGGATTTCATATATAGCATATTTTCCCTCTCTTCCTCTCTCTTTCATGGTGTTTTTGCTGTGTGTTCAGTGTTACTACTGAAAAAAATTGTATTTTCTCTTTAAAGAATTGCTCCATTGCCATGATCATTAGGTGGGAGTAAAAGAGGAAAAAACAACTAATCTACATTTCTTCTTCTTTCTACTTTAAAAGAGGAGAAGGGTTATTAACATAACATTATATTTAATAAAAATTACAATAACAATAAACATAACCTAATCTCTATTATCTACTCCTTCATTTTCTCTCATATCTCTTTTTAGACTTTAATATACTACTTTTTTCTGATTTTTAAGATGTTAGATTCATAGATTTAGAACCGACAGGTCCAGTTTTGGAATAACCTAGGCCATCTTCCCATTTTACAGATGAAGAGAATAGGAATCTAAGACTTAAAATATCCATTCCCACAAAATATCTACTAGGTAAGAGACATGATCATTCTCATTATTTCAATTGGGGTTTGTCAAATATAATATTTTCAGTAGAATGAGCAGTTGTGAAACTTTACCATATGCCCTTCACTAAATATTCTCAGGTATTTCCATTTGACTGCTAACATACCCAAAGAACTTCTGGACTTGTCATAAAGAGCCTTTCTGCAGTTGATGATCTTCAATTGGACTTCTATCTCATTTTGAATTTGTGTCACCAGATCTTGATACAGTGCTTAGAACAATAGGTAGTTAATAAGTGCTTTACAATTTATTCATTAATTCACTTGTTCAATAATGAATTTTGGAGGAATTGAGAATTGGTCTAAACATTTTGGGAATCAATTTGGAATTTTCTAAAACAAAAATAACTAAAATGGCCTTATCATCTGACTCTAAGAGGGCTCAGTTAAGGAGGTCAAAGGTACTAAAAAAAGTCATATATAACTAAATATTTGCAGCTATACTTTTTTTATTATGGTAGCAAATGACTTGAAACAAAGATATTCTTATCAACTTGAGAATGACTTAAACATATGGTAGTATATGAATATCTTGGAATATAGTATCTGTTATGTATAAGAAACAATGACTGTGAAGTATACAGAGAATAAAAGAAGAGTCATGAAATTATGCAGAGTGAAATAGAAATAGGTAAACAATATACAAGATGAGTACAATAATGGAAATGTAAAGAACAAAACAACCAAACTGAATGTTGTATAATTATCATGTCTTGGCTTTGTTTTGGCAATAGAGAAAATAGATATACTTCCTTCTCTTCTCTACAGAAATGGGGATTATGAGCATGGAATTCTGTGTTAGAAGATACATGGTATAGTAGAAAGGGGGCTGGGTATAGAATAATAGCATCTGTATTCAATCTGACCTCAGACAATTAATACTTCTATGATCTGAAGCAACTTCTTTAACTTCATTGGTCCCTAAATTTCTGATCTACAAAAAAAGTGGATAATATTAGATGGCCAGTAGGTCTTCCAGTCCTTTACCTACCTTGCTTTGCTTTGTTCAATTGCTTTTCTCCCTTTCTTTTAAAATCCATGTTATAATGATTGGTTATCCTTCTTGATTTTTCTGCAGAATTTGACATTATTGATCACACTCTTCTCTTTTATATTCTTTTCTTTCTAAGATTTGTGATGTTTACTCATGCATCATTGTTTTCCTATCTGTCTGACTTCTCAGTCTCCTTTGTGGGATTTTTTTAGAAGTTTTGATGACAAACCTTTGGGTAACTGAAAGTGCTCTGTCCTCTAAACTTGTCCACTTCGTTCTCTAAAATATTTTATTTAGTAATCTCCTCAGCTCTCAAGGATTCAATGAAAATCTTCTCCCCTTCATTCCAGTATAGACTGATGATTCTCAAACCTATTTATCTATCTCTAGCTTCTCTGTTGATCTTTAGCCACACATCTCTGACAATTAGACACTCTTGAACTGGACATTCTCTATACATCTTAAACTCTATATTTTCAAACCTAAACTCATTTTCCTTTCAAATCTCCCTTCATTCTAACTTTGCTATTTCTAGTGAAGGTACCAACCCTTCTTCAGATGTCTGGTCTCACATTCTAAATGTCATATTCAACTCCTCATTCTTCCTCATCCTCCATCACCAATTCATTGCCAAACCCTGTTTGTTTTATCCTTGTATCATTTCTCAGATGTTCTCCCTTCTCTCCTCTGACACTTCCACTACCCTATACCCTGGTATAGGTTCTCATCATCACTTTCTGCCTGGATAATTACAATAATCTGATGCCCAGCTTCAACTTTACAAGTCTCTCTCTCTCTCTCTCTCTCTCTCTCTCTCTCTCTCTCTCTCTCTCTCTCTCTCTCTCTCTCTCTTCTTCTCCTCTTCCACAGCCTTTCTAACAGCTTCAGTATCAGAGATGAATTTACCTGTTTTCAAACCCCTTCTCCCCTTCATTCCAGTCTTCTTATCTAGCTGTGACTGGCCTCCTTGGAATTCCTAGAAAAAGACTTTCCATCTACCAAATTCATGAATTTTCCATGACTGTGCCCCATGATTGAATGTTCTATCTCCTCATTTCTACCTCTTGACTTTCTTGGCTTTCTTCATTTCCCAGTTAAAATCTCATCTTATACAGGAAAACTTTTTAGATCCCCTTATTTCTACTGCCTCCCTTCGATGATAATTTATGATTAATCCTTTATATAGCTTTTTGCACCTAGTTTACACATTTTAATATGGTCTACACCAACAGATTATGAACTCCTTGAAAGCAGGAACTCTTTTCATTTCTTTTATATCCTCAATAATTAGAAAAGTATCTTTCATAGAGGAGGAAATAAGAGTTATGAACTGATTGACTTACAAGGGTAAGGTAAGCAATCTGAGGAATGTGAAAGAAAGGTGTTTAGGGGAGGGAGAAAGAGAGATATTTAGAAAGTAAGGTAAATTAAAAGCAAAAGACATCAAAGCTAATATTTATCTATTCAAAAGGAGATAATTGAACCAACTACAGGCCAATATTGCTTTGTAGTTGTCAATAATTATGTTTTTCCTTTCTGTAGTTAAGAGAAATGCCATTAATGAATGTTCATATTGTATTCACTTCAATAAAAATCTTTCTTTTTTGGATATTTTGTGTTACATTTTTTTCCCTTTTAGTTCATTAGAGCCTGGTGGACCATATCTCATTTCTTTTGCATCTCAGGTTGTACAACAGGAAGACTTAGATTTTATCTGCTAATCTTAGAAATCTACTTAAATCTCTCTGTTCTGGCCAGAAACCTTGAAGGTCTTACTCTTGCAGACTGAGTTTTTGTTTTGTTTTTGAGTAGGCTAAATAGGCCATATTTTGTTTCATTTCTAACCTAGCATTAAATCACTGAAGGGGTGTTGCCTCAGACACACTGAGTCCTTAGCTTAAAATGACCAAGGTTCCATTCTAATTGGGGTCATCTCCACTTGTGCTGATCTATATCTTGCCACTGGTCTCAGATAACTCTGGAAGAGAGTCAGATTGATGACTTTGCATAGCCCTGCCTCACTTAAATCCAATTCACTTGTAAGTCAAGTAAGTCATTACCCTCCAGAAGTCATTAATTCTCTTCCAGAAAAAGGGACAAACTCCAACAACAATTCCACATCAGTAAATGGAGATCTTATCGACTATATTTCTTTTTCATCTGAAGCTTCTAGTTTCCAATGCTTAGGTATTATCTCCTGTGCCCCAATGCCTTCTAGCTCCTTTAAGGACTATCTTCCTCCATTAGAATGTTAAATTCTTCAAGGCACTGTCTTTTGGAGGAGAGGAATACTTGTTTTCCCAGATAGTAAGTGGCTAAAAATGTCCTCTCTCTCTCCCTCCCTATTTCTATCTTTGTCTCTATCTCTGTTTCTGTTTCTCTCTCTATCTCTTTTTCTCCCTGTTTCTGTTTCTTTCTGTCTCTCTGTATCTGTCTCTTTCTCCCTCCTCTGTCTCTGTCTCCTTGTTTTTCTTTCTCTTTCTCTCTTAATCTTAAAGAATTATATAATGGTAGCTAAAATTGTTTGAAACTCTTCCATCCTGGTCCCCATTACCTAAAGGCCAAGTATGTTACATTTCCACCCCACCCTCAGGGTTTTACAGTATGCTTAAGGAGAATTGTAAATGTTCATACTTTCTGCCATTGACTCCAGTCTCTACCAATGTTCCCTCAAGAATAGGGCATGGTCCCCTGCACTTCAATTCTATTTAACTACTAATAGATTAACTTTTACAGAGGAATTTTAAAGGAATAATTATATATATATATATATATAATATCTATATAAAACATATAATATATAAATATATATACATATATTTGTGTGTATATGTGTATGTTTCTATTCTTTCCTTCAACACATGTGAAACTTAATCTTCCTTTCCTCCTTAATACCACCCCATTCTCTAGAGAGTATAAGGGGATTAGGTTTATAGCATATTTTAGTTCTAAAGGAATATAACATTGTACTTCCAAGTCAAACCTCTCTCATTTCATCCCCTCACCCAGAGTTCTTATTGCAGACATTCTGGCTTCTAAGGGTTTCCTTTCCAGGTTGGTTGGTTGTACCTTCCTTCTTGGAGTCCTAGATCCAAGGTCACCATGACGTAAACTCTGGTCAAGTAGGGATTAGTACCTGCACTGAAAAGGACAAATGAAGCAAAAGAGAAATTAACACCTCTAGGTCCCTTTTTTGGAAATTAGGAGTAATAAACAGAATAGGGAAAGGACCCTCTCACTATTTCAATTTATAATTCCGGAGTTTCAGATGCATTGTAATCTTTACTCTCTGAATGTAATAGGAAAAAATTAGCCTTTCTGGCTACTTAGTTGATTAAAAGAGCTTACACCTATCCATGTGGTCCAGTACTGAGTACCTCGATATTGGGAGATCCGGGTCTGCTAAGATAAGGTTCCTTGGGAATGACAATATATTAGGTGATTTGAGAATACTTTAAAGGACTCATTACATATCATTACTATTATCCCATTATCCCTCTTCCACAGAGAAATGATTATCAATACAGTTTCCAATGGAAATATTCCATTTCCAAAAGAAGTAAAATTTCAAGGCTTCAAAGGCACATAAATGAATTCAGGTATTTAGCATTTTAAAAATTCTGTATCTTTGAGATTCCTAAATTATCCCAGCATCAGTCCAGAAGTGAATTTAGTCATGAATATAGTCTGTTTCCAAAGAGGAGAATTTAATAGGAGACTGTGCTAGCATCTAAGACTAAGAACATTTACTCTGAAATTAGGGAAGAGAAGCTGGTCATGCTTACTCCTGATCATTATTTTAACAGTTTATAGAACAGCTGAGAGGCATTAAGTTTGCCTTAGGGGCTCCACATAGGGATTAGACAAGACTGGAAACTGCTGCAGGCTATGCTGGGCCATTGCAGAGGAAGGACAGTTCAGGGAGAAAAAGTTGAGGGTTTTAGGGTTTTTTCTTGGTCAGCTCATCTAAAACTTCTTACTTGTTCAGTAGCAGCAGTGTTTGGTGTGAAGACAAGAGGAATTATGAGAAGGAACAGAATTGCTTATTTTTCATAACTATTTATTTCTTAAGTCTTCCAAAAAAATTCTATTATTTTATAAGTCAGAGATTAATTACTAAATAGTTATTTGTCTATATGTGAGTTTAAAGAGTATATTACTTAGGTCAGCCCCCTTACCCTCCAAATATCTATATCATGTTGGTATCTTACTGCCTCAAATTCTACCATTGCATATTTACTCTTTGAAGTTAAATCTTCCTAATAATTAACCTGGTCTAAAATAAGGAAAATAGATTTGATGAGAATGTTTGAGGCTATCTAGTCCAGTCTCCTAGTTTACTGGATCAGGTTTAGGGAGATTGAGTTTAATCACAGAAGTGGTAGAGGTAAAAATCAAAACCATATTCACTGACTCCATATTGAACTCTTTCCTGTCTCACAAGGAAGAAGTGTCCTTCCTCACTAAATACATCTTCCCTTGAAACACAGCTCAGAAGTTACCTCTTTGAAAAATTTTCTGCCCTCCCTCACTCTACTTGCTAATCTACACAGATTATAAATTAATCAACTATTGAGTCTGGAAATGTTTCATTGCTTTTGTGGACCCACCAACCATCTCTTTTTGATTAAGTCTTTCAAAATGAAAAGATACATCCTCTAACATTTAAAGGATCTGTGATGCTGGGCAAGATACTTAAGATCTCTCTGCCCCCAGAAAAGTAATAAAAATAAAAGCTGTAACAAAGTATATAATCTATATAATTTCGAATATTCCATGCTGTTCTCCATGTCTGAAGCTCTGTTCACTCTTTCATCTCCTATCTTCTCTGACTTCTTTCAGGATTTAGCTTGAGACACATTTCAGTGATTCTGAATCTCTGTAAGTCACCATCTAAAAACCTATTACCTATCATTTACCATGTGATTTCTTATTCTCCTTCCTCCTCAATGTCTTTACCAAATGCTTCCAACTCCTTCCACTGTGGCCTTTGGAATGCCATTTCCATAGTCCACAAATTTGCCTTCATCTTAAATCTTTTCCTCTTCCACTTCTATCTTGTGATAATTAGAAGACCTAGTACACTTCTGATGATATAACCTCTTTGACAACCTTTTCTAGTATTGGTTGTACTTTCACTAATTCCCCTGGGCTTACTGATCAATGCAGGTCAGTTAATACACTCTTTGCCACTTCCACTTCCATCTTTTCCCCCTAACTCCATCAATCATCAAATTTTCTTTCTTGTGGTTCACGCAATCCACATCTTGCACCTGTTCAAAATCCTGGTAACTATTGTTTACATACTTCCCAGACATCCATCCCCCTTCCTTCCTTAAGGACTTCAGTACCTTGCTCAGAATCTTTCTCTTTTCCCCAAACCCTGCCCTCATACCACAATGAGACTTCAGCATACATACTGACATTTCATCCCTAATTAATTAATAAAATTAAAATTTTAATTCTTCATCCTACTCATCATGACCTTCTTCTCAAACCCATCTCAGTCACACAAGGATATTTATATTCTTGATCTTACCAGCACTCCCAAATATTCTACCTCTGTAATCAAAAAACTCTGAAATCCCCTTCTCAAGTCTCTTTTGTTATATTCTTATCCAGTTCACACAAATTCAATGAGTAACTCATTGGGCTTTGTTCTGTGATCTCTTCTGCTTGGTGATCTCATCAGCTCCTATGGATTTAATTATCATCACTATACTTTCTCTCTGCACCAATTCTGCATCTCCAATTGCCTTTCATCAATTTCAAATTGTATTCCTTTAAATATCTTAAATTCATCAGATCTAAATTTGAAGTCATTTTCTTGCCTAGTAAGTCCTCCTCTTCTCCTGACTCCTCTATTGTTGTAGGTAATTTCATCTTTCCAGTATTGTCTTCAATCCCTTTCCCTATTTTTCCCTTCCCCCAATCATATACAATCTTTTGTGAAGGCTTGTTAATTTTTATTCTTGTATCACCTTTTCAATACTACCCCCCCTTTCTGATATTGGCACCATTCTAGTGCAGGATCTTATCACCTCACTCTTGAACTATTGCCAGTTAGTGTTGGCTGATGGGTCTCTTTCTCTTCTAGTCCATTTTTCATTATATTGCCAAATTGACTTTCCTAATGCACAAGTCCAGTCATGTCATTCTTTTTACTCAATAAATTTCAATGATTTTGTATTACTTCGTAATACATCAAATGCAATTGACTTTTTAATTATATTATTTTGTATTTTTTTATTTTTTAATATTTCTCATTTTTCATAGTAATATTTTATTTTTCCCCAGTTACATGTAAAAGCAATTAACTTTTTTTAGGTTTTTTTGCAAGGCAAATGGGGTTAAGTGGCTTGCCCAAGGCCACACAGCTAGGTAATTATTAAGTGTCTGAGAGTGGATTTGAACCCATATACTCCTGACTCCAAGGCCGGTGCTTTATCTACTATGCCACCTAGCTGCCCCGAGCAATTAACTTTTTAAAATCAATTTTTGTTCAAAATTCTTTCCCACACTTCTTGTTCTCATCATTGAGAAAACAAACAATTCAACAATGGCTATATATAGGCCTTTATGCAAAACATATTTTTATGTTAATCAAGATGTGAAAGAAAATACAAACAAAATACCCTAAGTAAAATAAAGGTGCTTTTTCAATACAGACACACACAGACACACACACACACACACAAATACATAGATAGAGATAGAGATAGAGATAGATAGATATACATCACTATTTTATCACTTCTTTCTTTGGAGATGGATAATATTTTTCATCATAAATTCTTAGAATTTGGATCGTCCTATTGCTGGAAATGGCTAAGTCATTTACAGTTGATTGTTGAGCAATGTTTCTGTTACTGTGTACAGTGTTTTTCTGGTTCTTCTCCTTTCATTTGTAATCAGTTCATGTAAGTTTTTCCAATTTTTTCTGAAAGGATCTTGCTATCATTTCTTATAGTACGGTAGTACTCCATCACAATTATCTATCATCATTGTTCATCTTTTCCCCAGTTGATAGGAGTCCCCTCAATTTCCATTTTTTTGTTAAAACACACAAAAAATAAACATTTTATACATATAGATCCTTTTCCATTTTTTTAATTCTTAAGGATACAGACTTAGTATTGAATGGTTTATTGTCTTTTGAGCATAATCACATATTGCTCTATAGTATGGTTCTCTAATTGATTTTCAAAATTCATAGCCTATTCAACCTCCTCCCACCATTCTAATCTTCTTATACTTCATATTTCAAATTCTTTTGATCCAGTGACACTAGTTTTCTTGAGGTTTCTAGAATAAGACTGTCTACCTCTCCACTCCAGGCTTTTTTTATCTCTGTCCCACATAACTGGAATACTCTCTCTCCATCCTAAATAAATCCCATTTTCCAATCCTTTTCAATTCTAGTACTTTCCCCTCTGCTAATTAACAATTTTGTGTACAACTCATTTGTACATACTTATTTGCTCTTTTTGTTTCTCGTAAGATTGTGAGTGTTTCTAAAACTATTGTTGTTGCTGTTGTGGTTGCTATTGTTGCTGTTCAGTTTTATCAGACTCTTCCATGATCTCATTTTGAGTTTTCTTGGCAAAGACACCAGAATAGTTTGCCATTTCCTTCTCCAATTCATTTTACAGAAAAGGAAATTGAGACAAACAAGGTTAAGTGACTTACCCAGGGTCATACAGTAGGATTATCACGATTTTTTAGGAAGCTTGTAAGCCCTACACCCAAAATAAGTCCCAGTTAAGATTGTCAGCCAGATGCATGCATTTAGTAAGACTGATGCAACACACATAATGGACATATTGAATTATAAAATAATAATATTAATATATAATTAAATATAAATAATATCAATATTAATACTTAAAATAAGAGGTAATATAAATTATAATCAAGTATTTGGCATCTTTGGATGAGAAGTAAATGCCTTTGTAAACAAACAGATAAACTTACTGCTTAATGACAAATCAGAGCACAGACACTAACAGGAATAACCTAAGAACTTGATAGCTTCTGGATGGAAAGAAAACTCCACCCCTAATTATCACCAAGGACAGGAAAGATAAAATTAAAAGATAAGATTAATTCAACTATTAATTT
Source organism: Macrotis lagotis (assembly GCF_037893015.1). NCBI lineage: Eukaryota > Metazoa > Chordata > Mammalia > Peramelemorphia > Peramelidae > Macrotis > Macrotis lagotis. The sequence goes on from NC_133658.1 coordinate 530,740,016, forward strand.
TCTTGAACATGAAAAAGCCTAGTGCACAGCAGTTATAAGGAGGTAGGTTGATTCAATTCTGCCACTAGTTTTTTGAAGTGAGCAAAGAGGGCTGCTAGTTTGGGATTCAACCAATACTCATCATGCTGAACTTTTTTGCAGAAAGAAGAATGGATCAAATAATGATTCCCACTGAAATGACTGCCTATCTCAAGAATTTTGATATTGCCATAAACAAGCCATTCTAGGACCCTTTGTGCATAGAAATTAATGACATTGAAAATAGAATGGACAGAAATTCTTAAGCTTAGCCTACAAGAGGCAGTGATTTGGGTGAGGAATTCATGGCATAAAATCATTGATATCTATGCTGCCAATGCACTAGAAGCAGGCTACATGGACAGCAATCACTCATTTAAGGAGAACTCTATAGCTGGACATGAGAGAATGGGACTAAAAGCCCTACAGGAATAGGACCAGAATTCAGGGTTTGAATAATTATGTTGATGTTCCAAAAGAAGATGACATGATTGTATTTGAATAAATGTAGATTTTTGTACATGAATAAATGAATACATGTAGGTTGTTGTACATGAAAAAAAAACTAAGACATTCCCTGAAAATAAGCTCTAATATGTCTTTTGGAGCAAAAATTAACATAAGACTCAGTTGCTTGAGTTCAGATTTGAACTCAAAACTTCCGGAATCTAAGGCAAGTGTTCTACCTACTTAACCACCTAGGGGCCCTCTTCTAGGGCAGGAACTATTAACTGCAGTACCTAACTCAGTGTCTGGGATATAATTAGTTCTTAATATGTGTTTATTGACTGTCTTGAGGATATCTTCTTATTGTTTTCTCTTCTATTGTTATCCCCAATTTGCCCTATATTTTTCTTCCTTGCTTATAGTTATCTTCATATTGTCTGCCCTATTACAAGGTAAATTCTGTCAGAGTGATAATTGCCTTTTGTATTTCTCTTTATCCCCATCATTTAGTACAGTGACTGACAAGTAGCAAAATTTTAATGAAAGCTAATTGACTGACTGAATAAGTGTGAGGGAATTCATTCTCTGGGAAGTCTACATTCAATAAAATCTTTTACCCGGCAAAAATAAAGCAAAAAAAATTTAAATAGCAATATGTAAACTGTCATCAGATTAGTTGGCACAGTGGATAGAGTGCTGGGCTTGGAGTCAGGAATATCATATTTGTGAGCTCAGATCTGATCTCAGACTCTTAATAGTTGTGTGACCCTGGACAAGTCACTTAATCTTGTTTGTCTCAGTATCTCAATTATAAATGATCTGGAAAGGGAAATGGCAAATCATTCCATTATATTTTACAGGAAAACCTCAAATGGGATCATAGAGAGTAATAGAACTGAAAAACAACTTAAGTTATTATCAATCACTAATGAAATACTTCTTCACTTTAAAGCATCTGTGATCCCATCAATATGGTCCATTCCCACTAACAAAACAGAATTTCTCCCTTGGTATAGCCTAACCTTAATTAGTTTACTCAAACACTTTCAGTTAATGCAAAAGAAACTTTGAGGATAGGAAGTTAAAGGGACCCACCAGTGGAAAGCTAAGCTAAATATAGGAGGAAGACATCAAAGCAAACTAAAAAAAAGCAAGAAGCTATGTTCAGTTCTCAATTTTATCTAAGGTCACCTTTCTAAAAGCACAAGTAGCTGGAAGATGGATGGGATAGAGGACTGGACTTGGAGTCAGGAAGATCTGAGTTCAAATCTAGCCTTAGACACATATTATGTGACCCTGGGCAAGTCAAATTTCCTATCTGTAAAATGAGTTGAAGAAGAAAATTGCAATCCTCTCTAGTATCTTTGCCAAGAAAATCTCAAATGGGGTTATAAATAATCTGATAGGTCTGAACATCAAAAACTAAAAGTATGAATTCTTATCTTTGGGCCCTCAATTTTCTTCAAAATTGAATTGTGGGTATCAAAATATTTTGGACATACTCTGTTTTCCAGAGCTCAGATCCAGCAAGCAGTCTGTGCCCTGAGATTGGCATAAAGAAGTTCTCTGGTAAAGTGTAGTGCTTAGACCAAGCATTAAAATAGCAAGTGCTTGCTTAAGGATTTAACTTCCCCTATTTCCCAGGATCATCTACCACATGCTCATAATTCCCATTTCTTGTACCTGTTCCCATCCCAATGTTCTGGTCTTATGCCCCACAGAATAGTCACAATTCCCAAGACTTGAAACAGCGACTCCCACAGGACCCAAGGACACTTCTATTATCCCAAGTACTGTCAAACATGAGAACTGTCTCTGTTGTGGGCCAACCTTTTTCATGTATATAAGTAAGTAACCCCAGTCATCACCAGTGGGGAGAAGGAGAGGGGTCTGCCTGAAGGCATCATTTTCCTCATTCTGAAATTAATTAAATTTCTCTTTATGTCCTTACTCCCTTGCCTCTAGTCTACTTGATTTTGGCTTCAACCACCCAAAGATTAGAGGCTGGTTCCAGTTTGGTGACACAGGATTTAGGAAAAAACTGATAGAATTTGGCACCAGAAAAAAGGTAAATAAAAACAACTCCCTTCCTTAAAACCTAAGAATATTCTTTAAATTTATTCTATTATCCCCACAAAATAGAATAAAGTGAACAAATATCTTAAAGTTTTTCATTTCTTCTGCGAATCATGGATTTTCTATATGGAGATCTGAGTGATCTCAGATGCCATCCATTCTAGTCATCTCATTTTATAACAGGAATTAGAGAACTAAGGAGACTGAATATATTTCCCAGGGCATACAAGTAACTAGTATATACTAAGAAGGATTTGAGTCTACAGTTCTTGAGTCATAGATCTTTCTAAAGAAAATTCTTTTTGAACCTAATTTTTACTAGGCATCATGGAGAAATGGAATAAGCACAACACATGGATCAAGGAGATAGCAAATTTTGAATCCTTCTTTTAGCTAGATAACCACCTGTAAATCATTTAATCTCTTTGACCTTCAAGTACCTAAGCTATAAAGAAACTAAACTGTTTCCCACTTTAAGGGTCAATGAGAAAAATTTTGCGTATTGTCTTCTAAATTGTAAAGTGGCTATAGAAACATTAATTATTATCACTACATTGAGATAATAAGTTGCCAAACAAATTTCCAGTTTGCCTTTTATGGAGGTACCCTACTTCCCCTGTATTCCCTGTTTCTTTAGATATTATTTTCCAGATTATTTCAGAAAAATAAAGGTTACCATCTTTGATTTAACCTATCAAGAAAGAGATTCAAAAGTCTTGGAAAGAAATTCCAATGTTTGTACAATTCTTGATTATGCTTCACCTAGTTGTATACCTCTCTCCATCTGGAGACTTCCATCAGTACTTTTGTTGATTATTGTCAGGAAACAATCTACAATTGTCACTCCTCCTTTTCCCAAGTTTTCTGCATGCATGCTTAATTCTGCTTAGAAACAATTAAAAAGACCCTTTCTTCAGCACTTAGCAATAAGTGGAAACAAAGAGAGAACACCTGTATGTGCTCAGAAATTTCTAATGAGAGATTGAACCATGCCAAGCATACAGTACATTCGCATAAGGACTGGGCTTTCTTTGACCAATGCTTCATTATATTTATATTAACTAACTGTTGCGCCTAGGCTCATTAAAGTGTACTACTGAGTGGTTAGGGAATGCTTTAAAAATTACATGCTTAGCTTGCTATAATTATAAAATAAGTGGAAGTAACAGTAAATATGTTCAATGCTTCTATTATAATACAGTGATGATGACCCCATGTCATTTGGCTTCATTATTTTGGCATATGATTTTAATTTTGTTGTTCTTAACTCTCCTTTCTCCCTTGATCCTTCCTTCTCCCTTCCTCTTCTCAAAATTGTTGCAAAGTTATGACAATTTAACTTCTATTAAATATTTCTCATTGGGATAGACTTCCAGCCAAAATGGTGAAGAGAAGACAGGCACAGTTCTAAAATCTCCTGATCTTTCCCCATCTATCATATGAAACAAACCTCTTAAAAGAAATCCGACCTACAAAACCCAGAAAGAAAAGTCAGGAGAAAAACATCTACCTCAGGATTTGTCTCCCCCAGCATCACTGGACAAATTCACGTGGGTGAGTCTGGGCTCAGAGGGAGGATCAGCCCAATCAACCAGATCAGCAGCTGAATTGGAGCCAGGAGTCTAAGGGCCTGAGAGCCAGACCTGCTGGATCAGCAGTGGGGCTAGAAGGCAGGGGCTTGAGTCAACTAGGGAGTAGAGGCACTGGCGTTGGTGCTGTCCCCTGGGAGCTTGCGGACAGGGCTGGGGGGAGAGTTCCAGTGCAGGAGAGCTGCAGACACCATCCCTGGGCTCCTCTGGTCTGAGGAACTCAGAACCCATGCCTCCGTTGCTGCTGATGTCTCTTCCCCTAACAAACATTTGCAAGCTAATTCTGCCTCAGGCCCAAGTGTGTGAACAGAAGAACCAGCCCAGCTGATGAATGACCTCAGGCCAGGGTAAAGAGCACCATTGATTGAAGGCAAAAGAATTCAATAGCTCCAACTCCTGCCTTCAAGCAAAGGGAGAAGGCCTCAATCAAGGTCACAGACACTACAGAGGAAGCAACCAACACCTCCTACCTGTCACTAACTCAGTGAGAAAAGCCTCTCGTGATCCCAAGGCCCTGTGAACCAGCCCCTCCCCAACTCAAGCTCTTAGCAAAATGAAGAAGGGTCAGTGGAAAGGTGGATCCATAGAAAAATTCTTGGAAGGGAAAGACCCTAACTCAGAAAGACCTAGAATCTCTGAGGAGAATACAATCTGGTCTTCAGGACAGAAAGAGTTCCTTGAAGAAATAAGGAAGAAGCTTAAAAATCAACTGGAAAATTTGGGAGAGACAATTAATACCTTGCAACAAGAAAAAAAAAATCCTTGGAAAGTCCAATCAGACAAATACAAAAGGCAAATAACTCTCTCAGATCCTTAATTGGACAAATAAAAAATGAGAATAAATCTCTCAGATCATCAATTGGACAGTTACAAAATGAGAATAAATCTCTCACATCATCAATTGGACAAATACAAAATGAGAATAATTCTCTCAGATCCTGAATTGGGCAAATGCAAAAAGGAAATAATTCTTTCAAAACCTCAATTGGTCAAATGGAAAGCTCTTTCAAAAGTAGAATTGGGCAATTGGAAAAGGAGTTGCAAAAGGTTAGTGAAGAAAACTCCTCCCTAAAAAACAAGAATGGAGTCTGCAGAAACGAATGGCTCCAGGAGACAGCAAGAGTCAGTTAAACAAAATAGAAAAATAGAAAAAAAATAGAAGAAAATGTAAAATACCTCATCAACAAAACCACTGACCTCAAGAATAGATCGAGGAGGGGCAACATGAAAATTATAGGACTTCCTGAAAACATTGAAGAGGAAAAAAAAAGTCTGGACTTAATATTACAGGATCTAGTGATGGAAAACTGCCCTGATTATCATGGAATTGGAGGGCAAAGTAGTTATTGAAAGAATACATCTATCCCCTCCAGAAAAAGATACTAAAATGAAAACACCAAGGAATGTTGTAGCCAAATTCCAGAACTATCAGATAAAAGAGAAAATCCTGCAAGCAGCCAGAAAGAAACAATTTAAATACCAAGGAGCCACAGTAAGGATCACACAGGACCTGGTTGCCTCAACATTAAGAGATCAAAGGGCCTGGAACAAGATGTTTTGAAGAGCAAGGGAGCTTGGAATGCAGCCAAGAATCTACTTTCCCATAAAGCTGAGCTTTCTCTTCCAGGGAAAAAGATGTACAATTAATGAAATGGAAGAATTCCAAAAATTCCTGATGAAAAGACCAGAGCTAAATAGAAAACTTGGACATCAAACAGGAGGTTCAAGAGACACATGAAAAGGTAAAACAAAGGGGGGGGGGCGGTAAAAGGGAAAAAACTGCTATACAGTAAGTTGAAACTGGCTATAACCCAGTATGGTGAAAAAGATTCTCATAAATCTTGAGAATTGTAACTCTAACAGAGAGAATATACCTAGCCAGAAATGATGGACATTCATGATGTATCCATGAGACTGATATCTAAAAGAATGTAACTGGCTTTAACCACACTTGGAAGAGAGAATCTAATAACTCTCAAGAATTTTAACTCTATTAGATAGAATATACTGAACTAGAAGTGACAGACACTCAGAATTTTTCTATGACTCAGATAGAATGATCTAAAAAACACTACCTCCTTAAAAAAGGGGACAGGAAAGAGACAGGAAGAGGGAGGGAATTGAATGGGGTAAATCTCATTACATTAAGAGGTACAAAAAACCTGATGGTAATAGAGGGGAAGAAAGGAGCAGATGAGAAACACCTGAATCTTCTTCTCATCAGACTTGGCTTAAAGTCAAACTACACATACTCAGTTAACTTACAAAACATCTAACCTTTCAAGTATTAAAAGGGAAAAAGGGGAGGGGGGAATGGAGAAAAGAAAGGGGAGTGGGGGGAAAAGGGGGAAATAAAAAAGGAAGGAAAGGGAAAAAGGTAAAGGAGAAAGAAAGGGGAGGGGGTGATATAGGAGGGCAAACACACTGAAGGGGGTGGTATTCAGAAACAAAATACTGTGGAATATGGATAAAGGGGGAAAGGGGGAAAATACAAACAGAGGGAAGATAGCACAGAGGGCAATAAACAATTAGTAATCATAACTTTGAATGTGAATGGGATGTACTCTCCCTTAAAACATAAGCAAATAGCAGAATGGATTAAAAACCAGAATCCTACAATATGCTGCTTACAAGAAACTCATTTGAAGGAGAGTGATACATATAGAGTAAAGGTAAAAGGTTGGAGCAAAATATATTTTTCTTCAGCTGAAGTAAAGAAAAAGCAGGGGTAGCAATCCTTATCTCAGACAAAACAGCAGCAAAAATAGCATTAAAAGAGATAAGGAAGGAAACTTTATCCTCCTAAAAGGTACCATAGACAATAAGGTTATTTCACTACTGAATATATATGCACCCAGTGGGACAGCACCCACATTCTAAGAGCAGAAGCTGAAAGAACTACAGGAAGACATAGACACCCAAACTCTACTGTTGGGAGACATCAACCTCCCACTCTCAGATCTAGATAAATTGAATCATAAAATAAACAAGAAAGAAGTTAAGGAGGTAAATAAATTGTTAGAAAAATTAGATATGGTAGACTTATAGAGCTAACTGAATGGGGATAGAAAGGATTATATCTTTTTCTCTGCAATACATAGAACTTATACAAAAATTAACCATGTACTAGGACATAAAAACCTAATGATCAACTGCAGAAAGGCAGAAATAGTGAATACATCTTTCTCAGATCACAATGCAATAAAAGTCATATGCAATATTGGGCCAAGGAGATATAGACCCAGAACAAACTGGAAAATGAATAATCTCTTTAAAACAATGAGTGAACCAAAAAAACAAAATAGAAAGAATTAACTATTTTATCCCAGATAATGATAATAATGAAACAACATACCAAAAACTATGGAACTGATTCAAAGCGACTCTCAGGTGATATATTATAGCTCTAAATGTTTACATGAATAAATTAGAGAAAGAGGAAATCAATGAACTAAAGATGCAACTAAAAAAATTAGAGAAAGAACAAATCAAAAATTCCCAATTAAATATCAAATTAGAAATTCTAAAAGTTAAATGAGAAATTAATAAGAGCAAAAGCAAAAAAAAACTATTGAATTAATAAATAAAACCAAAAGTTGGTATTATGAAAAAAACAATAAAATTGATAAAAAAGAAAAGAAGAAAGAAGAAAACCAAATTGCTAGTATCATAAATGAAAAAAGTTGAACTCACCACTAATGAAGAGAAAATTAAAGTAATAATTTGAAATTATTTTTCCAAACTTTATGCCAATAAATTTGGTGATCTAAGTGAAATGGATGAATATTTGCAAAAATATGTTGCCAAGGTTGAATGAAGAAGGGATTAAATACCTAAATAAACCTATCTCAGAAAAAGAAATTCAGCAAACCATCATTGAACTCCCTAAGAAAAAAATCTCCAGGACCTGATGGATTCACAAGCAAATTCTACCAAACATTTAAGGAACAATTGGTTCCAATTCTACATAAACTCTGGAAAAATAGGGAAAGATGGAACTCCGCCTAACTCTTTCTATGAAACCAATATAGTTCTTTTACCTAAACCAGGAAGAGTTAAAACAGAGAAAGAAAATTATAGACCTATTTTCCTGATGAATATAGATGCAAAAATCTTAAATAAAATCTTAGCAAAACAATTACAACAAGTAATCACTAGTATAATACATTATGATCAAGTAGGACTTATTCCAGGAATGCAGGGTTGGTTCAATATTAGGAAAACTGATAGTATACTCGATTATATCAACAAAAAAACCTATCAGAAATCATATGATCATATCAATAGATGCTGAAAAAGCTTTTGACAAAAATACAGCATCCATGTAGGAATAAACAGACTGTTCCTTAAAATAATTAGCAGTATCTATCTGAAACCATCAACAAGCATTATATTCAATGGGGAGAGGCTAGAGGCATTTCCAATAAGATCAGGGGTGAAACAAGGGTGCCCATTATCACCACTACTATTCAATATTGTATTAGAAATGTTAGCATAAGCAATTAGAGAAAAAAAAGAAATTGAAGCAATTAGAATTGGGAAGAAAGAGACAAAACTCTCACTCTTTGCAGATGACATGATAGTCTACCTAGAGAACCCCAAGAAATCATCCAAAAAAACTACTGGAAACAACAAGTAGCAATTTTAGAAAAGTTGCAGGTTATAAAATAAACCCTCATAAATCCTCAACTTTTCTATATATGTCTAGCAAGATACAGCAGGAAGAGCTAGAAAGAGTAATTCCATTCAAAGTAACCTCAGACAGTGTAAAATACTTGGGAGTCTATTTGCAAAGACAGACTCAGAATCTTTTTGAAAACAATTATAAAACACTTCTCACACAAATTAAACCAGTTTTAAATAACTGGGCAAATATCAACTGCTCATGGATAGGTAGAGCTAATATAATAAAAATGACAGTTCTTCCAAATCTAAACTATCTGTTTAGTGCCCTACCAATCAGAATTCCAAAAAATTACTTTAATGAGTTAGAAAAATTGTAAGTAAATTCATATGGAGAAATAAAAAGTCAAGAATTGCCTGGAACTTAATGAAAAATAGTGCAAAAGAAGGTGGCTTAGCCCTACCTGATCTAAAATTATATTATAAAGCATCAGTCATCAAAACTGTTTGGTATTGGCCAAGAAATAGAGTGGTGACCCAGTGGAATTGACTAGGTTTAAAAGCAGGCAGATGATTATAGTAATCTGCTGTTTGATAAACCCCAAGAGTCCAGCCATTGGGATAAAAACTCCCTCTTTGATAAAAACTGCTTGGATAATTGGAAGTTAGTATGGAAGAAAGGTAGATTAGTCCAACACCTAACACCCTTTACCAAGATAAGATCCAAATGGATACAGGACTTAGATATAAAAAAAATACCATAAGCAAGTTAGAAAATCAAGGCATAGTTTACCTGTCAGATCTATAGAAAGCAGAGCAGTTTATGACTAAGGAAGAGTTGGAGAATGTCACCAAAAATCAATTAGATGATTTCGATTACATTAAATTAAAAGGCTTTTGCACAGATAAAGCCACTGTAACCAAGATCAAAAGAAATGTAGTAAATTGGGAAACAATCTTTACAACTAACAATTCTGACAAAGGACTCATTTCTAACATATACAGAGAACTGAGTCATATTTTTAAAACAAAAAGCCATTCCCCCATTTACAAATGGTCAAAGGATATGCAAAGGCAATTTACAGATGAGGAGATCAAAGCAATCCATAGTCATATGAAAAAATGCTCTAAGTCAATAATTATTAGAGAAATGCAAATTAAAGCTTCTCTGAGGTACCACCTCACACCTCTCAGATTGTCCAATAAGACCAGAAAGGATAATGATCGTTGTTGGAAGGGTTGTGGGAAATCTGGGACACTATTACACTGCTGGTGGAGCTGTGAACTCATCCAACCCTTCTAGAGAACTATTTGCAACTATGCTCAAAGGGCAACAAAAATGTGCATACCCTTTGACCCAGAAATATCACTACTGAGTCTATATCCTGAAGAGATGATGAAAAAGGGTAAAAACATCACTTGTACAAAAATATTTATAGCAGCCTTGTTTGTGGTGGCAAAGAATTGGAAATCAAATAAATGTCTTTCACTTGGGAAAAGGCTTAGCACACTGTTGCATATGTATGTATTTTATGGAACACTATTGTTCTATTAGAAACCAGTAGGGATGGAATTTCAGGGAAGCCTGGAGGGATTTGCATGAACTGATGCTGAGTGAGATGAGCAGAACCAGAAAAACACTGTGCACCCTAACAGCAACATGGGAGTGATGTTCAACCTTGAAGGATCAGTGCAACAATCCGGTAGAATTTGGGGCTGTCTGCAAAGGAGAGTGCTATCTGTATCCAGATAAGTAGATGTGGAGTTTGAACAAGTTCCCTTTAATTTAGGGAAAAAACTGATACCTTATTGTCTGATCTTGTTACCTCTGAGACTTCTTGTCTCTTCTTTAAGAATATGATTTCTCTCTCATCACACCCATTTTGGATCAAGGTACAACATGGAAACAAAATAAAGACTGACAGATTACTTTCCGTGGGGGGGGGAGTAAGATTGTGGGGAAAATTGTAAAACTCAAATAATATCTTTAATAAAAATAAAAATAAAAATAAACAAATATCTCTCATTGGTTCACTTCTTTCTAATCATCTAGTCATTACTCTAGTTCAACACTTCTTGCCTGGACAATTATTTAGGCTATTACTTAAATTCCTGTTTCTAAACATTTTCATCTCCTCAAGCCATTATCTACACCAAAATAATATTTTAACAAAAATAATGTTTCTAATCATGTACAGAATCACATAATTTTATCAATCCTGATTCTTACTTAAAGAGAATTATCTCTCCTAAAAACAAAGGTCATTCAACTTTTCCTTAAAGACTACTTGTTAGTAAAAACCATTACCTCCAAAATCAGCTATTATTAAGAAGTTTTTTTAATATGAAATCCAAATTTGCTTCTCATTGACAGACACATTCTTTACAACCTCTCAGACATACCCTATGGTTTCACATAGAACATGTCATTCATCTTGCACTTGACAATATTTCAGATCAATTCCATCTCAATCTTCTTTACTCCAGGTTCAATACTCCCAGTTCCTTCAACTTATTCTCATAGGATTTTGTCTTGAGTTTCTTCATCATCCTGGTTGGCTACCTTTGCATTTTCTCTAGATAATTAATATTCTTCCTATAAATGTGGGGCCCAGGACTAAATGGTAGACAAGAGAAAAGTACAGTAAGATTATTGACTTCCGAGTCCAGGATACTAATCCTCTCTTAATGTAATCTAATCTCATCTACAACTGAGAGCTAGCTCCATAATTTAGTGAATTTGGAATCAGGAAGATAGGGAAATAAACATGACTCATATATTTATTAGCAATGTGGTCCTGACCAAATCACTTAACCTGTCTGAGTCTCAATTTCCTTATCTGTAAAATGTCAGAAGTGAACTCAGTGGCCCAGAAAATAACCTTTAGTTCTAAGTTGATGATCTTTTTTTTAGAAAGATCTTATTTATTTTGAGTTTTATAATTTTTCCCCTAATCATGCTTCCCTCCCCCCCCACTCCTCACAAAAGGCATTCTGTAAGTCTTTACATTGTTTCCATGGTATAACTTGATCTAAGTTGAATGTGATCAGAGAGAAATCAAATCCTTAAGGGGAAAAAATAAAGTATAAGAGATAGCAACACTACATAATAAGGTAATATTTAAAAAAATAAAACTAAAGGTAATAGTGTTTGGTCTTTGTTCAAACTCCACAATTCTTTCTCTGGATACACATGGTATTCTCCATTGTGGATATCTCAAAATTGTGCCTGATTTTTGCATTGATGGAATGAACAATTCCATTAAGGTTGATTATCACCTCCATGTTGCTGTTAGGGTGTACAATATTTTTCTGGTTCTACTCATTTCACTCAGCATCAGTTCATGCAAGTCCGTCCAGGTTCCCTAAATTCCCAATCCTCTTGGATTCTAATAGAACAATAGTGTTCCATGATATACATATAACATAGTTTATTAAGCCATTCCCCAATTGAAGGACATTTGCTTAACTTCCAATTCTTTGTCACCACAAACAGGAATGCTATGAATATTTTTGTATAAGTGATGTTTTTACCTGTTTCCATAATCTCTTCAGGGTATATACCCAGTAGTAGTATTGCTGGATCAAAATGTATGCATATTTTTGTTGCCCTTTGGACATAATTCCAAGGATGGATGAGTTCACTGTTCCACCAACAATATAATAGTATTCCACATTTCCCACATCCCTTCCAACTTTGATCATTGTCCTTTCTGATCATAATGGCCAGGCTGAGAGGTGTGAGTTGGTAGCTCAGAGATGCTTTAATTTGCATTTCTCTAATAAGTAATAATTTAGATCAGTTTTTCATATGATTATGGATTGCTTTGATTTTCCTCATCTGTAAATTGCCTTTGTATATCCTTTGACCATTTGTGAATTGGGGAATGTCTTGATTTTTTGAAAATTTGACTCAGTTATCTGTATATTTTAGAAATGAGTCCTTTGTCAGAAATACTACTTGTAAAAATTGTTTCCCAATTTACTACATTTCTTTTGATCTTGGTTGCAGTGGTTTTTATCTATGCAAAAGCTTTTTAATTTAATGTAATAAAATTATCTAAATTGATTTTAATGATGTTCTCCATCTCTCCCTTCATCGTAAACTGCTTCCTTTGCCATAGATCTGACAAGTAAACTACTCCTTGATCTTCTACTTTGTTTATAATGCTGTTTGTCATGTCTAAATTCTGTATCCATTTTGATCTTATCTTGGTATGCGGTGTGAGGTGTTGGTCTAATCTAAGTTTCTTCCATACTAACTTCCAATCTTCCTAACAGTTTTTTTTTATCAAAGAGAATTTTGATCCCAATAGCTGGACTCTTTGGATTTATCAAACAGCAGATTACTATAATCATTTCCTGCCTTTGTACCTAGTCTGTTCCCCTGATCCAACACTCTATTTCTTAGCCAATATCAGAAAGTTTTGATGACTGATGCTTTATAATATAATTTTAGATCTGATAAGTCCAAGCCACCTTCTTTTGTACTTTTTTTTTCACTGAATCCCTAGAAATTCTTGACTTTTTATTTTACCAGATGGATTTACTTACAATTTTTTTCTAACTCATTAAAGTAATTTTTTTTGGAATTTTGATTGGTAGAACACTAAACAAGTAGTTTAGTTTTGGTAGAATTGTCATTTTTCTTATATTAGCTCAACCTATCCATGAGCAATTGATGTTTGCCCAGTTATTTAAATTCGATTTTATTTGCGTGAGAAGTATTTTATGATTGTTTTCAAAAAGCAAGGAGACTCCCAGGTATATTGTATTGTCTGTGGTTACTTTGAATAGGATTTCTCTTTCTAGCTGTTGCTGATGTATCTTGCTGGTTATATATATTATATATATATATATATATATATATATATATATATATATATATATATATAAATGTTGAGAATTTATGAAGTATTATTTTATATCCTGCAACTTTACTAAAGTTGTTAATTATTTCTAGCAGGTTTTAGATGATGTTTTGGGATTCTCTAGGTATACCATCATGTCATCTGCAAAGAGTGAGAGTTTTGTCTCTTCCTTCCCAATTCTAATTCCTTCAATTTCTTTTTCTTCTCTTATTGTTGAAGCTAACATTTCTTTTAAATCTTTTTTTTAGTTTTTTGCAAGGCAATGGGGTTAAGTGGCTTGCCCAAGGCTACACAGCTAGGAAATTATTAAGTGTCCGAGGCTAGATTTGAACTCAGGTACTCCTGACTCCAGGGCTGGTGCTGTATTCTCTTTGCCACCTAGCCGCCCCCTGAAGCTAACATCTGTAATATGATATTGAATACTAGTGGTGATAATAGGCATGCTTGTTTCATCCCTGATCTTATTGGGAATGCCTCTAGCCTATCCCCATTGAATATAAGACTTATTGATGCTTTACGATACATAATGCTTATTATTCTAAGGAATAATCCATTTATTCCTATACTCGCTAGTATTTTTAGTAGAAATAGGTTCTGGATTTTGTGAAAAGTTGTTTCAGCATCTTGATATTATCATATGATTTCTTATAGGTTTGTTATTGACATAATTAATTATACTAACAGTTTTCCTAATATTGAACCAACCCTGCATTCCTGGAATAAATCCTACTTGGTCATAATGTATTATCTTAGTGATAACTTGTAATATTTTTGCTAAGATTTTTAAAAGATATTTGCATCTATATTCATCAGGGAAATAGGTCTATAATTTTCTTTCTCTGTTTTAACTCTTCCCGGTTTAGGTAAAAGAACCATATTGGTTTCATAGAACAATTTAGGCAGAGGTCTATCTTTCCTTATTTTTCCAAAGAGTTTATATAGAATAGAAACCAATTGTTACATAAATATTTGATAGAATTCACTTAGGAATCAATCTGGCCCTGAAGTTTTTTTCTTAGGGAGTTCGATAATGGTTTGTTGAATTTCTTTTACTGAGATAGGGTTAATTAGGTATATAATCTTCTCTTCATTTAATCTGAGCAATTTATATATATATATTTTAGATTTTTTCAAGGCAATGGCGTTAAGTGGTTTGCCCAAGGCCACAGGGCTAGGTAATTACTAAGTGTCTGAGGTTGGATTTGAACCCAAGTACTCCTGACTCCAAGGCTGGTCCTCTGTCCACTGTGCCACCTAGCCGCCCCCCAATTTATATTTTTGTAAATATTCATCCATTTCACTTAGATTGTCAAATTTATTGGCATAGAGTTGGGCAAAATAATTCTGAATTATTACTTTCATTTCCTCATCATTGGTGGTGAGTTCTTTTTAATTTATGATACTAGCAATTTGATTTACTTTTTTCTTTTTTTAATCAAATTAACCAGAGGTTTATCAATATTTTTGTTTTGTTCATAAAACCAATTCTTTGGTTTTATTTATTAGTTCAATAGTTTCCTCGCATTTAATTATTAATTTCTCCATTAATTTTTAGTGTTTCTAATTGGGTATTTTTAATTTGTTCTTTCTCTAATTCTTTACTTGCATATTTAGTTCATTGATTTCCTCTTTCTCTAATTTATTCATGTAACCTTTTAAAGACATAATGTATCCTCTGACAGCTGCCTTGAGTGAATCCCATAGGTTTTAGTATGCTGTTTCATTATTGTCAATATCTAGAATTAATTCTTTCCATAATTTCTTGTTTGATTCACTCATTCTTTAAAAGAGGTTATTTTGTTTCCAATCAGCTTTGGTTCTATATCTCCCTGGTCCAATATTGCATATGATTTTTATTGCATTATAATGAGAAAGACATATTCACTATTTTTGTCTTTCTGCAATTAATCATTAGTTTTTTTTTATATCCTAGGACTTGGTCAATTTTAGTGTAAGTGCCATGTTCTGCAGAAAAAAGTCCCCATTCAATTTCCTCCATAGGCCTATCATATCTAGGCTTTCTAACAATCTATTTACCTCCTTAACTTCCTTCTTGTTTATTTTACGATTGGATTTATCTAAATCTGAGAGCAGGAGGTTGAAGTCTTCCACTAGTAGAATTTTGCTGTCTATGTCTTCCTGAGCTCTTTCAACTTCTCTTCTAAGAATATGAATGCTATAGCATTGAGTGCATACATATTTAGTATTGAAATTACTTTATTGTCTATGGTACCTTTTGGGAGGATATAGTTTCCTTCCTCATCTAACACTATTTTTGAAGCTGAGTTGTCTGAGATAAGGATTGCTACCCCTGATTTTCTCACTTCAGCTGAAGCAAAATATGTTTTGCTCCAATATGCTACCTTTGCTCTATATGTATCTCTGTTTCAAATGGGTTTCTTGCAAGCAGCATATTGTAGAATTCTGTTTTTTAATCCACTATGCTCTTCTCTTACGTTTTCCGGGAGAATTCATTCCATTCACATTCAAAATTATAATTACTAACTCTTTTTTGCCCTCCATTCTATCTTCCCACTGTTTGTATTTTTCCCCTTTTTTCATTTTATCCATATACCCCAGTATTTTTATTCTGAATATCACCACCTTCAGTGTTTGCATTCCTATATCAACCTCCCTTCCCTTTCTTTCCCATTTCCCCTTTTCTTCTTCTTCCTTCCCTTCCTTCTGTTAGTTCCCTTTTTTCTCCCTCTCCCCATTTCCCCCTTTCCCCCTTTTAATGCTTGAAAGATAAGTTTCTTAGCTTAACTGAGTGTGCGTAACTTGACTTTAAGCCAAGTCTGATGAGAGGAAGATTCAGGTGGTTTCTCACTTCCTCCTTTCTTCCCCTCTATCACAATAGGTCTTTTGTACCTCTTAATGTAATGAGATTTACTCCATTCAATCTCCTCCATCCTACTGTCTCCTCACTGTCCCCCTTTGTAAAGAGGTATTGTTTTTAAATCGCTCTGAGTCGTAGAAAATCATGAGTGTCCATCACTTCTGGTTAAGTATATTCTATCTAAAAGAGTTACAATTCTTGAGAGTTACCAGAGTCTTTCTCCCAGATAGGGATGTAGCCAGTTTTGTCTTATTGGATAGCAGTCTCACGGATAAATCATGAGTGTCCATCACTTTTGGCTATGTATATTCTTTATAGAGCTACAATTCTAAAGAGTTGTGAGAATCTTTCTCCCAGGCAGGGTTATAGCCAGTTTCATCTTATTGGATAGCAATTATTTTTCTTTATACTTTTCTTTCTTTCTTTCTTTCTTTCTTTCTTTCTTTCTTTCTTTCTTTCTTTCTTTCTTTCTTTCTTTCTTTCTTTCTTTCTTTCTTTCTTTCTTTTTTTCATCTTTTTGTGTGTCTTTTGAGCCTCCTGTTTGGTGTCTAAATTTTGTATTTAGCTCTGTTCATCAGGAAATGTTGGAAGGCTCCCATTTTGTTAAATGTCCATCTTTTCCATTGGAAGAAAAGACTCAGTGTTGCTGGACAGTAGATTCTTGGCTGCATTCCAAACTTCTGTGCTCTTCAGAATATTTCCTTCTAGGCTCTTCGATCCCTTGATGTTGGTAGAATCAGGTCCTGTGTAATCCTTTCTGTGACTCTGTGGTATTTAAATTTCTTTCTGACTGTTTACAGGATTTTCTCTTTTATCTGATAGTTCTGGAATTTGGCCACAACATTCCTTGGTGTATTCATTTTAGGTTCTCTTTCCAGAAGGTATCAATGTATTCTTTCAATACTATTTTGCCCTCTGGTTCCATGATATCTGGGCAGTTTAATATCACTAAATCCTGTAATATTAAATCCAGACTTTTTTCCTCTTTAATGTTTTCAGTAAGACCTATAATTCTCAGGTTAACCCTTCTCAATCTGTTCTTGAGGCCAGTGGTTTTCTGATGAGGTATTTTACATTTTCTTCAATTTTTTTGATCTTTTGGTTTTGTTTAATAGAATCTTGCTGTCTCATGAAGTCATTAGTTTTGACAGATTTCATTCTATTTTCTATTTCTATTTCTATTTCATTCCTTTTCCAATTGGTCAATTCTATTTTTAAGGAGTTTTCCATTTGCCCATGTAGTTTTTAAAAAAAAATTTTTAAGGTTTTTTTTTGCAAGTCAATGGGGTTAAGTGGCTTGCCCAAGGCCACACAGCTAGGTAATTATTAGGTGTCTGAGGCTGGATTTGAACTCAGGTACTCCTGACCCCAGGGCTGGTGCTCTATCCACTGCACCACCTAGCCACCCCCCAAGTGTAGTTTTGAGAGGATTATTTTCTTTTTGTAGTTGTCCAATTCTATTTTCCAAGGATTTGTTTTTCTTGTTGAGAGATGTTCATTTTCTCTTACAATGTGCTAATTTTCTCTTCAGTTTCTTTTCCCAATTTTTCCAATTGATTTTTATACCCCTTCCTGATTTCTTCCAGGAAGTCTCTCTGGGCTGGAGACCAATTCATATTCTCCTCAGAAATGCTAGATCTCTCTGTGTTAGAATCTATTTCTTCTCAGAATTTCTTCATAGGCACACCCTTTCTGATGGCCTTTCTTCATTTTCTTAGGATCTTGAGTTGTGTAGGTGCTGGCTCTCAGAGGTTTGCTTTTGAAAATCCTAGTGATTTCATTCATTTGATTTAATGATTCCAAGTGAGCCTGCCAGTAGGAGGTGCTGGTTGCTTTCTCTGGAGTATTTGAAACCCTTTCCCTAATCCTGTAGGGAGTAAGGAGGGAGGGAGGAGAGGAGGGGCAGTAGCATCTGAATTGTCCCTGAACAATGGACTGGGGGGGAGGAGTTAATTTCCCTTTCAGTTGAGTGAACTCTGTTGCCCACACCTGAACCTGAGGGGGTGGGGGTGGGCTGTTCTAGATGGTCATTTTACAGGGGTACTCAGCAACTTTCTGTTCTGTAACTCACCCTCCAGACTTCCTCTCCTCCTGGCCAAAGATTCTCTTGCTAAAGTTAGTCCTTGGACCACCACTCACCAAAGTCTGTGGCTAAGGTCAGTCCTCTGGCTTCACCCTGCTGCTATCCCTGCATTAACCCTCTGCTCTCCATTCCCGGTTCACCCATGGTCCTCTGAGACAGACCTTTTGGTAGGTGTTCTTCTCCTAGCTTCTTTTCCTGGGTTTTGCCAATCAAATTTCTGTTAAGAGGTTTCTTTCATGTTATTTTTGAAGAGAACCCGGAAAATTTAACACAATGCCTGTCTTCACTTTGCCATCTTGGCCGGAAGTCCCCTAAGTTGGTGATCTTTATTCTTCATTACTAGGTGGAATTTTTACTTTGTTACCCTTGTTAAAAGATAAATGTTCCTGTGTCCATGACTGTATGAATGCATTTCAGTAAGGAAGAATCTGTGTTTAGCATGTCACTGGAATAACAAATATTTTCTCAAGTTCAAGAATGAAACATAATCACTGACTTCTGGTGCCACTCTTTCCAATGAATTTTACTTGTGCTATTCAGAATTGAATTCTTCTTTTGAATGCTTACTCTAATCAGTTTTGTATCCTACCTACTCTCTGCATTTGTTTTATTCCATGAACTGTTTGACTTGATTATGGTATGCATTAAGGTTACCTTTTTGAATCATGGCTTGAATCATGTTATATTTTCTAGATTCCCTGACTCTCTGCACTTATATAATGGTATGAGCAATTTTCATAATTTTGAGGGCTGAGGACCTTAACAAGGCTTAGATAAATTGGATTCTAACCTCATTCAATTCTTCTTTTTAGGAAGAATATTAATTATCCATAGAACATTCAAAGGCAATCAATGAGGATGGTGAAGGACCTCAAGACTTTGCTATATGAGAATAAGGTGAAGGAACAGGAAGTATTGAGTCTGAAATTAAAAAGATTAGATAGGGACTGATCTGAAAAGCTATCAAGGGCAAAATGGATAAAACATGTTCTGTTTGAAACCATAGGGTATATTTGAGAAGCGGTAAAGGCCCTTTGTTACAATACAGTTCCTTCCTTTCTTTGTGTATCTCTCCCTAACTCTCCCTTTGTTCCCTCCCTCCCTCCTTCCTTCCTTCCTTCCTTTCCTCCTTTCTAGTATGTGGTAGAGATAGACTTTGTCTTGAACCCAGGTTGCCCTGACTCAGATATCTTATTTCTATCACCTATAGCAGTATACCTCTCTGAATTCCTTATGGGTACTATTTTTTTATTTTCATGTACCACGATTTGTTTGGCTATTCCAATTTGGTGAGCATTGACTTTATTTCCAGTTGTAATTTCCCCCTAACTCTAAAAATGCTGCTACAAATATTTTGGCCTATTTGAGACTTTCTGTCTCTAACCAAGCAGGACTTAGTGGAGAATTGGCAGGGGAGGGAAGGAAACAAGGGATGGGGGGGAGAGAAAGGTAAAAATAAATTTTGGATAAAGACATGTTGTCCTCTCTATCACTTCTGTTAAATTGGAATAAATATTCTGAATGCATTAGTGTGTACCCTAGGGAATAAAATACAATCCTGAAAACTGAAACAAATGTATTTCCTCAACTAGACCATAAGAGCAAAACAATTGTCTTCCTAGGGCTGTGGGTCACATTTGAGGTTTGTGAGTATATCACTGCTTGGGGCAAATAGCACCCATCTTTATTTTAACAAATTCATATTCACAAAATGTTCAATGTGAAATATATTCAATGTTAAATATATTTGTGAGAAATCCCAACCCTATCTGCATCAACACAGCAGATCTGCACAGATGGGGAGATGTGATTTGTGTTGAACTCTTTTTTTTTGTCATAAAATTGCTGAGTTCACTTACACCAAAAAAGATTCTCCCCCCCTAGGCAAGGTTATAGAAGCAGTTCTTTCTGGACTACCAAGAAAAAAGTGTTATAAAAAGCCAAATATTTAAAATATGGATGATCTAATTTTAATAAGGTACTTGAGAACATTTCTCCCTCTCACCCCTGTGGAATTGTCACAATCCCAATATACCAAAAAATGGACTTTTAGAGAACAAATAGAATGGGGCTTTGTATGGTCTTGCTTTTCTTGCCCCTGAAGGTGGTGGTCTGGATCTGTTGATTTCTTTTTGACTCATATCTAGTACCTTTTATGTAAACTACTATTTATTTTTTCCCCTTATGGTTAATCTGCTTTTTCTCTTGACTAATAATAGCTTCTGAGCTTTGCTATTCTGCTTAGCACTTAACTCTGGTGTCAGGCTAAGCCTTTTGCGGTTCTCAATATTCAATACTTTGCATCCTATCAAATTAGCTTTACTGGTTGCAGTTCACAGATTCCCCTAAAATAGTTTGTATTAGCAGCTTTCTCCTGTTCTCTCCAAAATTAAAGCCTCTCTCTTACTCATTGCCTCAACATTATTTTTTCTCCTTCAGAAGTAATCTTGTAACTTGTTATTATCATGTCTTACTAGCAATTGGGCTTAAATAGGATAGTATCTCACAGGATCTCAGATCTGGTGTTGGGGGGGGGTCTTTTCTTCCTTCCTTGGTTGATAAGTGAAAATGATAATAAAGAGTAGGGACTTATACTCTTTTCCGGCTGGCATGATCAGCAATTTGAATCCAATATTAGTATTTAATTTATGCTCTTTAAGTACCAGTAGTAGCAACAAGTTTGTTCCAACAAGGTTTTCTCTGACTTTCTTAACAACTACTGTACTCACAGTTTGGCATTTTTGGAGAATCATTTTAATACTTTTCTTGTTCTTAGTACAACAATACAATTTCAATTGAATAAGTGTTTTAAAAAATCCTGCTAAATGTCAAACACTGAAGCTTTAAGTCCTAGGAATACAGGGACAAAAAAAAAAGTCAAATAGTCCCTGGATTCAAAAAATTTGTATTCTGCACTCCTTCTCAGGTTCAATTCAATACAACAATTGTAGCCATTATCTACTATGTGATAGGCCCTTTGCTCAGCCCTGGGGATACAAGAAAAAAATAAGACCCTGCTCTCAAAAAACTTTTCTTTTACAAGGCTTATGTGTGTAGAGAGGATGTGTACAAAGATGAAAAAAAATGATACACAAATAAAAAATAAGTTCATAGTAATAGGAAACAGCAATAACAACTGAAGAGTCAGGAAAGGTGTCTTAGAGGAGATTCCAGCCTGGTTGAGGTTAGACAAAAGCTAGAGAGACAGAGAAGAGATAGAATTGAGGAAAAATAGCAAATAGTAATAGTGAATATTAAAGTGTCCAGAGATAGGAACTTGCATATGCTGAAGAAAATCAGAAAGTAGTTCAGTTTGACTAGAAATTAGATAGCATAAAGGGAGTAATGTGAAATTATATAGACTACACATACAATTACATAAGATAAGGTGTCAGCTATTCTATATCTTAGGGAAGTAAGGCCTCACCTAATTGTTAGGAGAATGAAAAAAAAATAATCAGTGAAAACACTTGTGTATCAATTTTTAATAAATTATTGAGAATAACAAATTAGAAGAAATTCCACCACTTTATTTTTGATGACTGGCAAAATTAATAAAGTCAAAATAAACATTTATTTCCTGACAAACCAAATATTTAAAATATGGATGATCTAACTTTAATAAGCTCCTTGAGAACATTTCTCTCTCCCACCCCTGTTGAATTGTCACAATTCCAATAATCAGGAAATGGACTTTAGAGAACAAATAGACTGGAGCTTGCTTGCTCTCTGTAAGTTCTTGCTTTCTTTGCCCCTGGAGGTGGTGGTCTGGATCTTTTGATTTCTTTCTGACACTTAATTAATACCTTTTATGTAAAAGTACCTTTTTTCCCTTTTTGGTTAATCTGCTTTTTCACTTGACTAATAATAGCTTCTGAGCTTTTCTAATTTTGATTGCATTAGCTTTGTTTGTGCTAAAACTTTTAAATTTCATATAATCAAAACCATTCTTTTTCTTTATCGTTGCTTATAATATCATATATAAATATATATATATATATATATATATATATATATATATATTGCACTTAATTTATTTCACTGATGAACCACTTTTTTATCCAGTACCAGATTGTTTTGATATTTCCTACTTTGTAGTCTAATTTGAGGTCTGGTAGCATTAAGTCACTAGACTCCATTTGTCTTTCATTTTCTAAAAATATCTTGGGAATTTCTATATGAATTTTGCTATTATTAATGGTTAAAATAATTCTTTTGTAGTTTGACTGGTATGACATTGAAAAAATAATTTAGGTAGTATTATGATTTTTATTACATTGGCTCAGCTTGTCCATGAGCAATTAGTATTTTTCTAAATGTTTAGATCTGCTTCTCTTTTTGTATAATTATATTCTATAGTTTTTGTGTTGTCTTGACAGGTAAACTGAAGTATTTTATATTGTCTGCTGTTATTTTAAATGCCTTTTTTCTGTCTCTTCATGTTGGATTTTGTTGAGAATGCATGGAAATATATTCTGGTTTCTCCTCAAATCCTATAAATCCTTTGTCTTTTGATAATACATGGAAATGTTTATATGGATTTATTTTACATCCTACAACTTCAGCAAAGTTGTTTATTGCTTTGATTAATTTTTAGTTGATTCTCATTTCTTCAATTTATTTTTCTCATCTTATTTCTAAACTTAAAATTTCCAGCATAATACTGAAAAATAATGGTGAAAATCAGCATCCATGCTTCACTCTAATTTAACCCCATTGCAAATAATGTTTGCTCTTCATTTTAGCCAGATATTTCTTACTATTTAAATAGACTACTATTTATTCCTTTGATTTCTAGTATTATTCTAGTCTGGTTTTAGCAATTGATGTATATTGTCAAAAGTTTTTGAAGAATCTACTGTTATAATCAGATGATTTTTTAAATTATATGATCAATTGTGCTTTTAGAGTTCCTAATATTGACTCCACCATGAAATCTTGTTTAAGTATCATCTGATCATAGCATATGATCTTTGTGATATATTGCTATGATTTCTTTGTTAATTTTTCTTTAAAATTTTGCATCAGTATCAATTATGAAATCATTCTATATCTGTTTTTGATCTTCCTAGTTTAGTATACTCACTTATGTCACAAAGTATTTGATAATCCTTCATTATCTATTTTTCAAAATAGCTTATATAATATTAGTCATTTGTAAAATCTTTTCCCCCTGTAGAGTTCATTTATGACTTGTACAATGCTATTCTATTTCCTTTTATTAATCTGAGTAATTTATAATTTTTACAAATATTCATCTATTTTATTTAGCTTGTCATTATTATTGGTTGAACAAATGGAGGAAATTAGCTTCTAATACTTTAATTTCATTTTTATTTTTAGTATAGTCATCATTTCAATTTTTGATACTAAAATAGTTTTCTTCTTTTTTATAATCATGCTGATTATAGATTATCTATTACATGCTTATTTCATAACAATGACTCTTAATTTTAATAGTTAAAATTTCATTTTGAATTTTATTAATCTTTCCTTTGATTTTCAGGAATTCTGATTTTATATTTAATTAGAACCTTTTAATTTGATCTTTCTGGGGTTTTTGTTGGTTTGTTAGTTGTATGCCCAATTCATTGAACTGCTCTTTCTTTTATTCATGTCCATGTTTAGGGATATAAAATTTCTCCTAAATATTGCTTTGTATGCATTCCACAGATTTACAAAACAAAAGATAATTTTTTAAAATAAGTTTTTTCTGACAATGATATATGGGTTAGAGATGAGAAACACTATATATTCAAAGAATGTTAAGTTGAAGATCACTCAAAATGTAACTGAGAGTTACATAAGGAGGGAAGGCAATCTGTGACACACTAGAAACGATTATGCAAAAAATACAGTATGATGGAAATCATCAAAGAAAAGTATAATCATAAAAAATGGTGAATAGTCATGAGAAAGAGAAATACACTACAAAAATCTTCAAGCATGTAAAAATATTTCAAGGAAAGTTTCCAGTACATTGGATAGTTTGTCTGTGGTGAAATTAAGGATTCCCAGATGAGCAAGCATGGATAATGATGCTTTCATTATTTTTAATATTAATCCAAATCAATAACATAAATCCACTGTCATACTGAAGTACTAGAGAAGTTATTTTTAAATTCATTCACTGTTGGGTATCTATATTTTGTTTTTACTCTTTGATTTTATTAAGGTCAAAGCTACTGAACTAATTTGATTTTGTTATCCTTTTGCACATTTTTTTTTTTTTTGTTGTTGAGACTGTGATAGCATAATTATAGGTAATTTCTTGTGAGGAACTTTCCTATATGGATACAAATTGTCCTGTAATTTATAATCTTAGAGTGTTATTTATTGAAACTGAGAAGTTGTGACTTTGCCATAGTCATATTCTAGTTTCTGATTTTGAAACAAGTTTTCTATTCATTAGACCATTTGAATGTGTCAGAAGTGAGAATCAATCCAGATCATCTTGACTCTGAGGCCAGTTCTATCTCCCCACCCTACTCCCAATATGTCCTTTCTTTCACTTTCTTAAATTGAAGTTTTTTAAAATAGCTGAGATGGAGAATCTTCAATTGGCATCATATACAAAAAAAGAAATTAATGAAATCCTTCTTTTATTTGTATCCATTAAAATGAAGCACCTCTTTTCTAATTAAGATATCTTTTCATGGACATAATTCATTACTGAAGGACATTTTATCTCTACATTAGACTAGTCATAGGCTTTCAGGTGTCAAGTATAGTGTAATAATATACACAAATGGGGGCAATCTAGGTGGCACAGTTGATAAAGCACCGGCCCTGGAATCAGGAGTACCTGGGTTCAAATCTGGTCTCAGACACTTAATAATTACATAGCTGTGTGGCCTTGGGCAAGCCACTTAACCCCATTTGCCTTGCAAATAAAATAACCTAAAAATATACATAAATATATTTAAGATTACTTGTTTCATTATTGTACATTATAATCAAAACAAATATATATGTGCTTAAGTACATACATATATATATATATATATATATATATATATATATATATATATATTAATTTTTGTGAGTCAATAAGGGTAAAGTGACCTGCCCAAGGTTACACAGATAGTCATTATTAAATGTCTGAGGTCCTATTAGTCCCTATATCCCTATATATATATTTTAATGTCTATGTATGTATGCACGTATGTATGTCTATTTATAACAAATTGTGATTTTATTGATTTAGGGAACTTTCCAAGGAAATAACTCCCTCTACCAATACAGATGAGTACTTTCTCTGCGAGAGAGAATCTTAGTTATCTAAGAGACTGATTTGCCCAGGGTCACACTTCAGTATGTCATCACTGGGATTTGAATATTAATCTTCTTGATTTTCAAACATATTCTCTATTTATTAGGCCACATTGTCTACTGTTTTATGATTTTAGAAATTGAATATACACTAAATTGAAAACTAATTATCCAAGAGACTTAACTCTACTTCTAATGATAGAATTTACTAGTTAGAGTTATGGAAGGGGAAGTATCACATACACATCTGCCATTGCTGTATATGAGTCACAGAGTTTTTTAACTGAATAATCTTTAGCAAATGTGTGAACGTTCCCACAAGTTACCTTCTTATTAATCATATGATGTTTTATAATTTAACATAATCTAGATGAGAGAATCCAAAATTTTCAGAAGTGGAGGTCTAATTAATTAGAGTTACAACCAAGGAGAATAGACTGCCACTCACATTTTATTTCCAAATTCAGTCATCTTAGACGTTATGTGTCTAGTTATTTTTAAATGTAAAACATGACCTTAGAAGTAATATTTTCTGGCATTGAAACTTTGTTCTCTGACTAGGGTTGATACAGACAAGGCAGAATTAGTACTAATGTAGGTTTGATATTAAACTGGAATAAATCCTGGAGAAATATTACAAAATGTCTTTCTAAGTTTCATGTCAGAATAAATCTGAGAAATCTGTGAAATGATGAATAGCCTAAGGCATTCTCTTTAAAGAGCTTCAGACAGCATTATACCAAATACTCTTGGGAGGCTTTACTGCCCAGATAACTATTGGGTGACAAATGTTGCAATGAAATAGAGAACCTCACTAAGATATTAAAGTCACAGTACTAAACCCAGAAAGACTTCAAAAAATGCTATTCTAATAGGTGATTGACTTACTTATTCTTTTCCAAACATTTTCTCCCCTGAACAAGTACTATTTCTCTCCCTCAGATTGTGACTTCACACTTCTCAACTATAAGACACTAGTGGCAATTCTTATATCATGTTCCAATTGAGATAATGCAATAGTATTCTGGGAAGTTGTCTCTACTCTGATTCTTTCCATTGGTCTATAAGTATTTTCATAAAATCTTAGAATAACAGAGCCTTAGAACTTAAAGGAACCTTAGGATCACTCAGGATCAACTCCTTCAATGTATAGAGGGAAACTGAGTTTAAATGATTTTTTTCCAATGAAGAAATCAAGGCTAGGACTTTTGACTACAAGGTTTCTTCCATCCTTATGATACAGAAAATATGGGCACAGATAAATATTGTAATTGGAAATAAATTTTTGTAATCTCTTCTGTACCATTAAAGTGTTTAAACCTTGTAATCTTATATATACATAATACATACATACATACATATATACATACATCACTTTAGATGAGGTAGGAGACTCTCTTGACAGCCACTTCCCTTCAGTAACCTCTCCAATACAAGATGTTCACCACTCCCCAAAATGCCCAAAAGTCACTCACCTTGCAAGGGCATTTAGAGAGTCTGGCACGTGGCTCACTCTCTTTTTTACCTCTCTCCCTTACTTTTACCCTTTGCTTTCTCTACATGAGTTAATGAGCAACTAGTCTGTTTAAACTATCATGCCCAAAACCCACGTGACCTTTAAAGAATTCTTAACTTCCTTTCACTTTTTCTATTTTGTGTTACAACAACCTTTAAATAAATCTGTGCTTTTCTTTTTACACGCACACTCCAGGGTCAGATAGTTTGTGAGTTTTTCACTGAAGAATTGAACCAATCACCTGTCAACACAATTTAATTCCTTCCTTTTTATTTTTTTCCTTTCTTTCTCTATCTCCCTCTTTCCATCCCTCCTTCTCCTTCCTTCCTTCCTTCCTTCTTCCTTCATTCCTTCCTTCCTTTTCTTCCTTTCCTTCCCTCCTTCCTTCCTTCCTTCCTTCCTTCCTTCCTTCCTTCCTTCCTTCCTTCCTTCCTTCCTTCTTTCTATTCCCTTCTGTTTTATATGTGTTAATTCTTTCCTTAAGCTGAAACATCAAATCATTGTCTTTGTAGAATAACCATTAGCACAATGCAAATAGGAAAAACAAAGAAAATCTTGAATTTGGAATCAGAAGACATAACTTCCAATCCTGATTATCCTATTTTCTGCTTTGTGACCCTGGATAAATCCTTTGTTCTCTTCTATACATCAGTATCATTATCAGCATATAGAAACGGAAGGTTTTTTTTTTTTTTTTTTAGGTTTTTGCAAGGCAAATGGGGTTAAGTGGCTTGCCCAAGTCCACACAGCTAGGTAATTATTAAGTGTCTGAGACGAGATTTGAACTCAGGTACTCCTGACTCCAAGGCTGGTGCTTTATCCACTATGCCACCTAGTCGCCCCTGAAACAGAAGATTTTTGCTAGCCAAAATAAAGCAAAAAAGCTATCATACCCAACTCAAAAATACCAAGCAAAATGGCTTCCAGGTAATGGGAAGGCTTTCTTTTATAATCCCCAAGTCTGGAAATAGATCAACAGTCTTTTGTTATAACTCTCTTTGAGTTGGGAGCTCCATATCCTCTTTGTTTAAAAGTACAAATGAATTTGGTCTATAATAAAGGGTAAGTTATGGAAGCAAGGTCATTATTCTCTACCCACCAAATCCAGGATTCCTATTTTTATTGAGAATATATTTCAACAGTAAAGCCAACATACACAACTAAAAAATGTCAGGAAGAATGGGTTCTATCTAAGAGAATGACTTCCCTTAATAATCCCTAAGTCTGAGTAGAGTTCAGTCTTTTATAATATTGATCAGTCTTTTATTTCTCTAGAGGTATAGTTTGACCAGAGGAAAACTTTTGTCTCATAACATGTAAAATAAGGGGCAACTAGATAACTTTTCAGGTTTCTTCCAGATCTTTATATCTCATGATCCTGTTTTCATAATTTTATTCTTGATTTTAGTTCTGATCTGAATCAGCAAAATAAAACACTGCCTACAAAAGGTAGTAAGACAGAAGCTCTTAAAGTCCTCTCAAATCACATCAGTCCCTGATTATAGTGTCTAAAAATCATAGGATTTTTAAAATTTGAAAAAAGATGATTCTATAACTGACCTGATTTAGAGGATATCTTATGTAATCTATGTGTTAGAAGAATGTCCAAATCAGTGGTTACATTGGTAATATTACATACCCAAAAGGAACTTTTATCCAAGTCATTGAAGAAATTTTCTTTCACCAATCTTGTTCTCTAAGTTACTTTTATTGTACAATGGGAAACTGAATGAAGGAAAGGGAAGGGAGTCTTATTACTGAAGATATTTGAATCAGACCCAGAGAAAGTGCTGGGTAATAATGCAACAAGAACTTTAAGGTGGATGAAACCTTAGATGGAAACTAAGTCAACCCTTTACGTTTAATGCAGGGGAATACTGAGACCCAGAAAGATGAATGATTTATTCAAGTTCACACAGTAAGTAGGAGAGTCAGGAAATTCCCTTTGGGATTATTTTCCAAATCCAGTTGGTTAAATAACAGTTTTAAATGATGTTTTGAATAAAATAAAATTAAAAAAATAAAAAATATTTTAATTAATGTGCTGAAATACAGAAAGTAGAATGCATATTGCTAGAAAGAAAATTAATAATGATCTAATAATATTGAAATATAGTTATGTATCTATATTTTAAAATTGAATGTATTCCTGAATAAGAACTCTTGTAGTTAACCATTTTGCCTTCTCTCAACTAAAACCATGTAGGATAAACTACGTTATTCAGGATTTCATTCACATTTCAAATTCAAGGGACTAATCGAAAACTATGCATTCATTCATAGAGCAAATGCTTATATCTCATTGACACCAAATATATGAGAAATAGAATCTTATGTCTGGCTCTGTTTCCATGGCTCCTGTTGACCTGTGGATATGACTGACACCAGAAACAGAATGAGTAAAGTTTTAAATGTCCTTTAAAGTGAAGGAATGAGTGCTAAAAAAAGAAAAGAAATTGGTTTAAAACTACCCAAATAACTTCTACAACATTGAGTCAAGGTACAGCTCTCCAAGTTAAGTATTTCTCAGGGTAGTAACTAGTAAAAGACCCCTTACCATAGAGGACTGGAATTTATCTTGACACAACTACTAGCAAGTCCTATTTATAGAATAACAGTGCTATAAATAGAGTTATGTCATTTGAGCTAAGTAGGCCAAAAGAATCATCATAATTTTCCAATGCCTATGTAGCTGTCTTGGAGAAATCGATGGGAAATTAATTCATGTATTCATTCAATAACACATATACACACAGATAAATATTAAGCCAAAGTTGTGCCCTGATACTTCACATTGATATGGAAATATCATTGATTCAAGACTTTATAAGTGTAGTGAAAATTCCCATAGGTTTGTTATCAATTTGGAAAGGATTTTAGCCTGAGTCAAACATCAAAGAGTCATTCAAGGATCACTTAACTTAGTATTAGCATTTGGGTACCTAGGTAGCAAAATGCATAGAGCTCTGACTTTGGAGTCAGGAGAATGGGAGTTTGAATTCAGCCTCAGACACTTGCCACTTACTAGCTCTGTGACCTTGGACAAGTCACTTAACCCTGATTAGCTCTTATCCAAGGCCATCTCCAGTTGTTCTAGTTCATATCTAGCCGTTGGATCCAGTTGGCTCTGGAGGAGAAAGTGAGGCTGGTGACTTAGCACAGCATCCCCTCAAATCCAATGTTTGTCATGGCATCACCTCCCTGATATCATGGTCTTTTTCAAGAATGAAGGACAAACACCTACCATCCAATCACCAACTTAGTATTTGGAAGTTTTACCATTGGCAAAGATTTTTTAAAAAAGGAGGAAGAGACAAATGGAACAGGGGAGAAAACCAAGACTTTATCCCAACACATTCAAATTTGTATGGCACTAACAAAGGCTACATTCCTTTGCTGATGAAGGATCAAAATAGAATTTATAGATACTAGAGAATTACTATATCATACCCTGCCAAATCATAACATATCATGCCTTGCCAAACCATTACATATCATAATCTGCCATACTATACCATACCATACCATACCATACCATACCATACCATACCATACCATACCATATCATACTTTACCATGCCATACCATGTTATATCATACATACACTGCCATGCCATATCATACCGTACAATATTCTACATGTCATGCCATTTCCTTCATACCATACCATGCCATACCAAATCACATCCTGTATTCCATGCCACATCATGCCATACCATTCCATATCATACCATTCTATATCACACCATACCATTCTATGCTACTATTTGTCAGTCATGGTGCTAAGCAATGAGGATGTGAAGAATGAAATAATCCCTAATTATAATAAATTTTCATTCTAAGGGGAGGGGAAATAAAAAATTATGTAAAATATATATCATATATATATATGAAATTAACATATACAGTAATACAAGTTAAATATAAGGTAATTTGGAAGAGAAGGCACTAATATTTGAGGTAATTAGGAAAAGATTCCCATAGAATATGCTGTCAAAGTTGTATTCTAGGAGTAGAGAGAGATGATGAGGTTTTGATAAGGAGAAGTTCATTTCAGGAATAGAGCACAGTCAATTTGGAACTGAGGGAGATATAATGTTTTTTAGTGAGAGCAGAAGGAAGATTAGTTTGGTAGTACTGAAAACTTTGGGAGAGGAAATAAGGTCCAATAAAACTGGAAAGTTAGGTTGTTGTCAGGTTGCATAGTAGAGGACTACAAGTTTTCTCTGATGATTTTCTTTATACAGTTTCTCCTAGCAAATCTTGGTGGTATATTTCAGCCCAACAGTACTGACTCCTCTTCTTTGTTCTTTGGGTAGTTGTCTGTTGGTAAAATTTTTAATATCTTCCCTTTTAAAAAAGCATGCACAATACACTTTTAATTTTAATCTAAACATTAACATTTCTCTTTTTCTCTAGTCTAGAAATCAATAAAGCAATAAGTCAATCCTTAATTTGAAGTATTTTCCAATTTCTGAACTGTAAATGTTCACCCTGAAAAATTAAACAATCAGTTCTCACAAGCAGGTTTAACTTGCTCCGAGACATTCCAATCTTTGGGTCACTCTTTAATTCATCAGGGATGCTGCCATTTCATGACTTGCTTTCATACAGTACAATTAGAAAATTTTTTTAATAGACATTTATTTGAGGTAGAAGTTAATGCAGAAGAAATGCATATTTTCCTATATTTAGCCCTGCTTAGTTTCCTCATCCTAGTCAATTCTTTTCCCAATTTGTTGTCCATTTTCTTTTTTTTTTTGCAAGGCAAATGGGGTTAAGTGGCTTGTCCAAGGCCACACAGCTAGATAATTATTAAGTGTCTGAGACCGGATTTGAACCCAGGTACTCCTGACTCCAGGGCCAGTGCTTTATCCACTATGCCACCTAGCTTCCCCTATTGTCCATTTTCAATGTTCATCCAGCTATATACATACTTCCAGGTGTGGTTGTATAGATCTAGAGTCTGGCAATTGGGGATTCTGAGGTGGGTGTCATTAGACCTCTGGAATTCTGAGCTATCGTTCACTATATCCTTTGGATGTTATCACTAAGCAAGGTCTGAATTTGATAAGTGGATTGGTGGGAAGCCCAACCAGACTATTTAGGAGAAGTGAACTTCCCCAGGTAGGAAACACAATCTATTGTTCTACTCCAATTCTTCTTCCAATCATGAGTAAGTAAGTATCAGGTTCATGAGAGGCTATTGAGCAAAATAATGATACCTAGTTCCAACTTCCTACCCAAAATCCAAACAAACAAAAAGTCGAAAATATGTACTGAGCAACTGACCATGTATCATTCAACCAATACCATATTATAATCTGTATAGCAGGCATTCTTCATTAATTTGTGGGTTTTTTTTCCTTTGTGTAGCTAAGCCAGATTGTTTTGAGTGATTGTGAGACTGCATGTTCCAGGATTTAATAAAAACATTTATGATATCATTTGAAATTAGGAACTTCTGGAGGATCTCTCCACCAGTAGGGAATCAAATCCTACTTTGACTTGAATTTTCTAATGAGTATGCTACATAACAATAGCTAAATCCTTTGGTTGACCTATACTCATTTGATATTAAAGATCACAGGGTTATTGAATAAAATTGTATCTTGGTTCAAAAAATTTTGTATGATTTTTACAAGTGCATGGAAAACATCATTTTGGAGGAGATGTTCCTCTTAACTAATTTTAATTTTTTTTTGATCACATACAGTTTTTGCAGAGAGAGAGAAAAGATAGAAACAAAATAGGCATTGATGAAGGCTCATCATATGATGGATGCAGTTTTATATTTGAAGTCAGGAAGTAATAAGTTCAAATCTCACCTTAAACAGTAGTCATATGACCACGGATCTTATGACTTTATGCTTTTATGCCTTAATTTACTATCTGTAAAATCCAGAGGTTGAAGTAGATGACCTTTAAGGACTCTTCTCTCAATTTATGATCCTAATATTCTTTACTTTTATTTCATCATTTAATTGCAAATTGAGCTTTCTTTGAGCAAGTAGGACACTGAAGTTCACTGTTCTGTTGGTAGCTAGGTCACCTCAGGCTGCTTTTCCAGAACTTCCAGAAACAAGCTGAGGAGATGAATGTCAGAATCTCTGCAGGAATTCTTAACCACTTTCATCCTGGGTAAAGGCCTAGGCAATTCTGTGAATAGACTAAACTTATTTTTAATAGTTCTATTCATTGTGTTGGGATATGAGGAACTTAAACTTCTCTGTTTAAAATATTTTATATTAAAATAGTTTTCATTTAAAAATAATTTTATAAAAGTTTTTTTCTCAGTTGAAAATCTAGGAGAAAACCTGCTTAACAACTTGGAGAGAAACAAAGGCATTGATCAAGAATTTATAATAACTCATTAAAATAAAGGATCTATAATTTCCTCAGTATAAATACTCTTTTCAACAATTCATCTATGCCTTTACATCCTGTTCATATCTTATAAATGCCCTACCATCAGTTCAGAACAGAGGATTCATTCAAGATGGTGGATGCTTTTCTTGAGTTCTCATTAATATTGTACGAATATCAGTGGAGAAGATAGCAATAATTAGCCTTCTCTTCTGCATTGGTATGTCTATTTTCTTTTTTTAAAATCAAACTGAACCCACAAAATTCTTTAGATATATTGTCATGATATAATAAATTTAAATCTCAAAGGGATCTTCAGGCTGGTAAGTTCAACCCCTCATTTTATAGATGCAGAAATTAACCTCAGAGAGGTTCTGACACTCCTAGAGTCACGGAAATAGCAAATATCTAAAGTGGATTTCAATCTTTCAGCATATTATCCACTATTCATATCTATATGTATATATAAGTATAAATGTATATAAACACACATACACATGTCTCTATACATAGATGTATGTGTGAAATATATTAATTCACACATACATGTATATATGTAAGTGTGAGTATATTTTATATATATATATATATATGTTAGTAGCTTTCCATTCTTTTTGAAAATTGTTCATATCTAATCAATGCAGTGACTATTCATGATTCCAGAGGACCCATGATGAAGCATATTTTTCTCAAAGGTGTTGGACTCAAGAATGAGACATACCAATCACACAGAACCTTTTTTTAAAATAAAGAAATAAATGATGGAAAGGGGAAAAAAAACTTACTTTTATATTAGGAAAGCAATTTATATTGATTATCAAGTGATATGGAATATCACCACTGTAGATGAATTCTTTGATGAATAAAAAGACTAGAAAAATATTTATTTTAATATGGACTACTGATATATGTATTTATAGGAACACAGCTTCCAGATGGAATTTGGAGTTGGAGAGAATATAATCTGTAGTGTAGGGAACCTGGACCTCTTTTGTCCACAAGGTAGAGAGATGCTTTACTTATGTGGGGACAGTGTAACCTTATAAAGAGACAGAAAATGATCTTTTATTCATTACAAACTAGAGAAATGTGAGTTCAAAGAATATTTCAGAGAAACACCAAAGAAAGGGAGAACTGCATTGATACATTCAGAGCTACAGGTATTATGGTATCTTAGTTAATTGTTATATTCATGGTTTAAGATAAAAGAGCATAAAACTAAGAAAATGAGAAATCATTTAAATATTTAGATTCTGTTGTATGATTTTAAAAGGAATTTCAATTTGATGGTGAAAATTGAAAGAATTGTGACCTTTTTACGCAAAAGATGAGTCACTGAGAGTCAAGTGACTTTCATCTAAAGCAATGAAGACATGGCAACAGCAGCAGAATAAGAGGAAGACAAATTAGAGCAGATGATTTAAAATTACAACACAAGGGCTGAAAAATTGTTGAGTTGAGATGAAGCAGTTAGATGATAAAAGTCTTCATTCTAATGATTTCTGCTTGTTCAGATAATTGGTCAAAGCTCAAGTGAAGACAAATGCTTTTCCACATCACCTAGAGGCAAGAAAATAAATTTTTCTTAAAACTTGCTCTTCTTGGGGTGGACAAGTGGCACAATGGATAGAGCACTGGCCCAGAGTCAAGAGGACTTGAGTTTGAATCCAGCACTCAATAATTACCTAGTTGTGTGGTTTTTGGGTAAGCCACTTAATCCCATTGTCTTGCAAAAACATAAAACAAAACAAAACAAACAAACAAAACCTTGCTCTTCTTGCTTCCACCTCTGGTTTGAGAGAGAAAACACAGAGTTTTGCATTAGTTTTGATATCTTGTTGAGTTGTCATATAGTGTCAACCTAAACCCTGAGTTACCATGAACTCCCTTGTTTTGTTTTTCTTTAGGTTATTCTTTTTTTTATTAAATATTTTATTTGAATTTTACAATTTTCCCTCAATCTTACTTCCCTCTCCCCCCCGTCATGGAAAGCAATCTGTCAGTCTTTACTTTGTTTCCAGGTTGTAGATTGATCTAAATTGAGTGTGATGAGAGAGAAATCATATCCTTAAGGAACAAGTATAAAGTATAAGAGATAACAAGATCAGACAATAAGATGTCTTTTTTTTTCTAAATTAAAGTGAATAGTCCTTGAACTTTGTTCAAACTCGGTGGCTTTTTATCTGGATACAGATGGTATTCTCCATTGCAGACAGCCCAAAATTGTCCCTGATTGTTGCACTGATAGAACGAGCAAGTCCTTCAAGGTTGAACATCACCCCCATGTTGCTGTTAGGGTGTACATTGTTTTTCCGGTTCTGGTCATCTCACTCAGCATCAGTCATGACCTCCCTTTTGATTGACATCTGGGAGAGAAAATATCTGATTTGACTGGATTATAACGCAGAGAAAGTCATTTTATTAATTTTTTTTAAACTTGAAGTTTGAATTTTTTGAAGTCTTTAACTTAAAGAGAATTGATTTTCACATTAGAGTGAATTCTTTTTAATGCCTTTTTATGGTTACTTACAAATTAAAAGGGTTTATAAAGGCTATTTTTAAATATGAGGAAAGAAATTTCCTGGTTGAAGAGTGCTGATCAAAGGAGCAGTTTTTGTTTTTTTTGTTTTATGGTTTTCTAAATGCAGAAAATATTGAAATTTGCATTCCAAAGTTGTGAGTTACTTTAAGCATGAGTTTCGCTCCTAAAGAGTTTCCCTGACAGGTTTTATAAGTGTATGCTTACTCCTCATCATAATTATTGATTATATTTGTAGAAGACTGTAATCTGACTTTATATGTTTATTGTAATCTTTATTATTTATGTACTTGCTAAAATTTATTACCATCCATAAGTTTACTTCTTTCACCATATTATTAATTAAAGGTCAAGTTTAATATATAAAAATGTCATTATTATGATTGGTGGCTTATATGAATATCACACATTATATGTTCTATTAACTTATGAGTGATATAGATAAAAAAAATCATTGGGTGGGAGTTTAAGAAGAAGTGACATAAATAGGGAATTATATATTTCCCCATAACAGGAAAAACATGAGAAATGTTGTATGAAACCATGTTGTAGTTATGTCTCTCTGATTGGATCTGCTAATGTAAGGACAGGTTAGAATCAGTTGAACCAAATTCAGAAAAAGATAGGGATGTCTTTAATTCCTAGATGAGACATGTAGGGCTCCCCATAGTGTTCTTGTTGTTATTGTTTTTAATATCCTAGTATTACTTCTAAACCTCACATATAGCACATATCTGCTGTTACATTGTAGGGGTATTTGACAAAGCATCAAGTGCCAAATTTATAACAATTCTCCTAAATATACATATTTGTTATGAGACATTCTCTTTCTTTCCTTTTTCTTCCTCTCCCTTTCCTTGCTTTTCCTGCCCTTGCTCTTTTCCCTCCTCTTTACTTCCTTTTTAGTGGGGTGGGGGGAAAAGAAGCAAGATAGGGAAAATAAATGATTTTTAGCTGATGCAAAATAAACTTTAAAAAATTTATGTTTTTAACCACATACCTATTTAGATCTATTAATTTCATTACCTAGATTCAGGCTTTCATTTCAGTGTCTGAGGATCTTTTGCATCTTGATTTTGCGAGTCATCTAGAAATCTGATTCAAACTTTCAACAACAATAAACTGAATAGAAGAGGGAAGAGTAAAGATTCAAGTCAATTCAATAAACATCTATTAAAAGACCACTGTGTGATAAGCCTTAAGATTTAAAGTCCATTCATATGTATCAAGTACTTCTACATTGCCCTTTGAATTATCTTCATTTCAGTGCTCTGGAGACTGACTCATAGCCCTACAATATCAGACCACCAGAAGTATATTGATCTCTAAAAGATGGTCCTTTGTTTCAGGAAGAAGCTTGCAATCATGAAAAGAACTCTTTTATCCTCCAAAATCTTATTTCATCTATTTTTTTAATAATCCTGTAAAGCAGCAGTAAAAGCTGTCCTCTGAACTTTTGCATATCATAGGTTGATTAATGGACATTCTTTTGTACTTGATTTTTTCTGATCTGGATTGCTAAGCCAATATTGAAAACATAGAGAACATAAGATCCAAATGTGTTTATTATTTATGGACTACAAAAATAATAATATTAAATTCAGAGAGCAGAATATGTCTCCTGAACTAATAACACTTTATAATTTATAAAGTACATTACAAATATGATTGCATCTGATCCTCTTAACAACCCTGGGAATTAGGTGCTATTAGTATCTCCATTTAATGGATAAATATACTGAGACAGACTTATGTTAAATGATTTTTCTATGGTCACATAGATACTCTAGTAGTGAGTGTCTGAGGTGGGATTTGATCTCAGATCTTTCTAACTCCAGGACTAGTATTCTATCCACTGTACCAGCCAGCCACCTGTCACCTCTTCTAACAAAATGTCTCCTATGTGAATTTCAAAATTAAACAAAATTCCATGAAAGGAATAAAGACAATTTTATTTGATAGTTCTCTGATAATTAATAAACAGTGAGGAAAGACATAATGCTCATTACATGTGATCATTACTCAGAAAGGACGTCCAACAGAAAATACAAGTGCAATAGAGATTTCCTATGGATATTGTAATTATATATGTGAATGAAGGTATTCAGGGACAGCTAACACCTCTGGTGTGAGGGCTTACTGAGTCCTTTTTTCCACCTTTGGGATCTATCTGTCATCCGGCTCTCACTTGGGCTTCCAAGAGGAAATAAAATCAGCAATAGCCACACCTCAATAAAACTCTCTTGGTAGATGGGCTAAACCAGGTTGAGGGCAATGATAGACCTCAAATTTTTTGGTGAGTTAGGGGGGATGTCTACTCCAAGAATGTGAATGGGTGGAATGAGAACAATTTGTTTCAATGACCATGAAGACGGTTAATGCAGGCAGGCCCAGTGGATTGCTATGCTCTTGTTCAGACATCAAAGATGTCAAGTTTCTCTACTGTATCCTGGGTCATTGCCAGTTGTCCTGACTTTTGTCTTCTTACTTGACTTTATTGACTTTGGAAGAAAGAGGAAGGCTGTTGACTTTGAGCAGCTCTGCCTCACTTAAATCTAAATGATACAAAAATCAAGATATTAGCCTAGGATGGCACTAAACTTCAAAAACAAAGGATGAACAACAACAATATGTGAATGACATTGTGCTCATTGTATTAAGCTTCAAAGCATTGTGACACATCCTAAATGAGAACCATTAATGATTCAGAAATAATCTAGATGGCACAGTGGATAGAATACTGACCCTGAAGTTAGGAGGACCTGAGTTCAAATTTGACCTTTTACACTTACTAGCTGTGTGACCTTGATAAAGCACTTAACCCTGATTTCCTCACATCCAGAATCATCTCCAATTGTCCTAATTCATACCTAGATGTCTCTAGAGGAGAAAGTGAGACTGGTGACTTACACGGCACCTCCTCATTCAAATTCAATTAATTGCTTGCCATGGCATCATCTCCCTGATGTCATGGTCTTCTTCAAAAATGAAGGACAAACATTAATCTTTGTCATTAATAACCCTCTCCTGAGCTCCTTGGTTAGAAGTAGGAGTTAACAGAAAAAAAAAGACAGGAATTTGTAAAAAATTTTCTTTTTTTTTTGTTTTTCTACAATATTTTCTAAATACCAGGGAAATTATAGTGAATCACATTTTTAGAAATTGTTCAATTCTCTTTTTATTGGGAATAATAATACAGATATAATAATATTGCTGGGAAAGGAGAGAAGAAAAATTGGGACAATCTATTTGTCTTCACCTTGGAATTTAGTTCAATTTTAATTATAATTAAATACTTGAACTTCTTTTGGTATGAAAAGCCTTACTATGAATCAATGATTAAGAAAAGCAGCTAATTTGGTACTATTTGACTTTGTACTTGCTTCTGACACTTCCAAACTAATGGTAATAAATTTATCCTGGTAGTTGGTCATAACTTCTCAAACCAGAAAGAGCCTTTAGGAAGATGCAGATATGCAGATATGCAGGACCCAGTGATATGACATGGGATACAATGATACAATAGAAGTTCTTGTATAAGGAAAAATTCAAGTATAGCTAAACGTGAGAACCCGAAGGAAGGAAGAAGAGACAATTTGGACCAGGAAAATCAAACCAAAACCACCTTAAACACCATCTCACCTCAAATAATGATCATAACAGTCCAGGAACCTGAAACCAAGAGCCATGAAAATAATATTGATTTTAGTCTAGTGCCCCAAGCCATCAACTTGGAAAGCAATTCCCATGGGGATATAGCCTGGGAACTGATGCTATAGGTGCTACAGTCAAAGGAAAGGCAGTTCTTGCCGCAAGAGTTCTTGATACTATTAAACAGTTCAACATTAGAAGCTGATATTTTATCAGTGGAAATGAAATGGAAAAAAGGATTACTATCTTAGTACCCTAAGAAACATGGGACCTTTCTACTTGAATTACAGTTGATACTTTCCTTTTGTGTTATCTTTCTCATTAGAATGTAGACTCCTTGAGAGAAATGTCTTCTTGTATCTTTATTCTCAGTGCTTAGCAGAGACATTTGTCCATATAAATGTTTGCTTCATTCATACATCTATCCAATAAACCTAGAATTTCTTTGCATTCTTAATAGATGCCATATCAAGCCTTTTGAAAAGATTTTATTACTAAATGTTTCCTAAATATTTTGTTAGTTTAGAAAAATAGGGAGTTTCTCTTCTTATTATGAACATTAATTATTGTACCTCCTACATTGACAAACATTAGATATTGAGCTGTGACAACTGGACTATTTTAGTGAGCCACTACTGTATCATGTTGAATTTGGAAATTGTTGCATTAAAGATTAAATATAATAGATATAATCTAATTTCCCTAGACACTACAGTAGTTTCTAAAGTAACTTTAGCAATAATATAGTCTTTTAATTTTATGTTCCTTTATTTTTTAACGTCTTTATGAGTAATCACAACTTCTTACAGAAGGAATTGCTAATGTATTCATAAATCCTAGGTGAAGAAAAAATGTTACCTTGGTGGTTCAAATTACAATTAACTGGACATTCCTAGTTCGGACTCAGTTAATACAAACACTTACATTTATAATCCATTTTTTCACAGGAGCACAAAAAATATGTTTGAGGTTTGATCCCCCTATTTACCTACCAC
The DNA here is from genome assembly GCF_037893015.1 of Macrotis lagotis. Taxonomy (NCBI): domain Eukaryota; kingdom Metazoa; phylum Chordata; class Mammalia; order Peramelemorphia; family Peramelidae; genus Macrotis; species Macrotis lagotis. Next base: position 530,780,901 of record NC_133658.1, read on the forward strand.
ATTTTGTTGATGCAAAAGAGTTCTTTCTCTGGAGTCAAAAGACTGAGTTAAAAACTCACTTCTCTTGTATACAGTTCTTTTGACTCATCAAGTCACAACCTTTTTGAGTCTCAATTTACTAAAATGTAAAATATTAGAGTAGATACTCTCTGAAGTTCTCTTTCTATTCTAGATCTTGATCCTGATATTAATACAATGCAATTAATACAATTAAATAATAAGATCTGACCTTTTTAATTAACCCTACTTTTAGAGATGTTATTCATACCTCACATATTGGAAACAAGATCAAATTCTGCCTCAGAAGCTTCCTAGATGTGTGACTTTGCTCAGTTTTCTCATTTTCAAAATGGAAATGATAATAGTATCTATGTTCTAAGGGTTGTAATCAGGATAAAATAAGTCAGTATTTGTAAAGTTTTTCTTCTATATAAATTTATTATCATTATCTTTATTATTATTATCATTTATTAACATTATTTTTATTATTATTATTTACAAATTTACATATTACATAGGATCATAGGATTTAGAAATGGAAAGAACCTCAGAGGTCACATGTTAAACTCCATTTTATAGATAAGCAAACTGAGGCCCAGAGAAGGGTCCACAATAACCTGAAAGCAAATACCAACACTACATATTTAATTTATTTCCACTTCTCTACACTTGCTGGTAAATGATGGCAAAGTAATGCTTCTAGGTAACTAGGTGGTACAATGGATAGAAATGTCTGAAATCAAGAAAATCTGAGTTCAAGTATAGTCTCAGAAACTTGCTAGTTTTAATCCTAAGCATGCCAATCAATAAATAAGTATTAAATATCTACTATGTGCTAAATATGGAAAATACTTAAACAAAAACTAAAACCAAAATGGTGAAGAAATTTACTCCCTGAGCTCTTCCATATTCACCTATAAACAGCTTTAAATTAATGCTTCAAAATGAAGTATACCATGGTAGAACCAACAAAAGAACAAGGTAAAATAATTTTGCAAGTAAGAAGGTTGGCAGAAAAGATTTTTCTCTCACTGGGATGATGATGGAGTGCTGTCCATCATATGCTTCTTCCCAACAAGTAGCAGCAGACCTTGGGGACTACTGAATCTATCTGCAGCCTCATCTTCTAGAGCTCTCAGACAACAAATGGGAAAGGGCTCAGCATTGGATGAGAAGGAGATTACAAGGGATCCCATGCTGGCAATGGGTGCAATTGCATTCCCCCTATGTAGTCATAGTCAAGAAAAAGCTCTAGCAATCTAGAACATGAGACCAGAGGAATGGACACCATGGCCATAGTTCACAAACCAGAGCTAAGACAAAGAGAGCAGTGAGTAGACTTCTTAGGTCATACCAACTCCAAGGAACTGAAAACTGACATACCCCTAAAACTAGCTCTGAAAATAAAAACACACAGACCTTGATTCTTGAGATATTGTACCCTCCACTTTAGGAGTTGAGTCCAATTTTAACATAAAGTTAAAAATCAAGAAATAGACTCCCCACCACCACTACAGCAAAAAACCTCTGATCATAGAAAGTTACTATGGTGACAAGGAAGAACAAAACACAACTTCAGGGTTTGGGGGGAGGGGGCAAAATAAAAATAACTCCACTCAAAATTTCAAAGAAAAATATTAATTGGTCTCAAGTCCAAAAGAATCCTTTGAAGATCTTAAAAAAGGTGTTTAAAATCAAGTAAGAGAGATAGGAGGAAAATAAATGAGAGTGCACAAGAAAGTCATGAAAAAAAGAGTAAACAGTTTGGTAAAGGTTGTACAAAAAATACTAAAGAAAATGACAATAAAATAAAAGAGAATAAACCAAATGGTAAAAGAAAAAATTATGTAAGAGTAGAATTCCTTAAAAAGCAGAACTGGTCAAATGGTAAAAGATGTTCAAAAAAGTAATGGAAGAAAAGTAGTTAAAGTAAGAATTGGCCAAATGAAAAAAATAATTCCTTAAAAATTAGAATTGGGCAAGTGAAAGTTAAATTCCATCAATCATCATCATCATCAACAAAAATTTTTAAATGAAAACATGAAATGAAAACAAGAAAATATGAAATATAATATTTAAAAAATTGACCTGTCAAATAAATTAAAGATAAATAATTTAGAAATTATTGGGCTACCTCAAAGTCATGATCAAAAACAACCCTAGTTATCATATCAAATTATCAAAGAAAAGTGCCTGATATTCTGGAATCAGATGGCATAATGAACATTTAAATATCCACTGGTCACCTCTTTAAAGAGATCCCAAACTGAAAAGTCCCAGGAAAATTATAGTCAAATCCAAAGTTACAAGGTAAAGGAGAAAATACAATAAGCAGATAGATAGTAAAAATTAAAATATCATGGAGCCACAAACAGAATAATACAAGATTTAGTAGCATCTACATTAAAGGAACAAAGGGTTTAGAATACAAAGGAGTTAAAACTGTAATCATGAATCTCCTACGCATAAAATTGAATATAATTGTCAAGAGGGATAATAGAAATTTAATGAAAAAGAGGATTTTAAGCATTTTTTAAACACAGCAGTGGGGTTAAGAGCCTTGCCCAAGGTCACACAGCTAAGTAATGATTATGTGTCTGAGACCAGATTTGAACTTATGTCCTCCTGATTCCATGGCTTGTGCTCTATTGATTTTAAGCATTTTTAATGAGCAGACCAGAGCTGAATAGAAAAACTGACTTTTAAATACAAAACATGAGAAAACTAAAAAGGGAAACAGAAAAGTGAAATCATAAGGGATTCAATAAAGTAAAATTTTTTGTATTGTTACATAGGAAGATGATACTTAGAGCTGTTAAGAATTTTCTCACTTTTTAGGACAGTTAACTGAAGTATACATAGATTGAGAGCAAGATACGTATCAACTATGATGGGATGTTATCTAAAAAATAAAATTAAGAGGTGAGAAAGAGGGAAGCTCTGGGAAAAGGGGAAAGAAACAAGTAATAGAGAATAAATAATCTCACAAAAAAGAAGCATGAAAGAGCTTTTACAGTGGAGGGGGAAATGGGGAGTGGTAGTGAACAATTTTTAAATTCTCATAAGAATACACTCCTAACATACACACACTCAGTAGGGTATAGAAATCTATTTTACCCTAAAGACAATTAGGAAGGGAAAAGGATAAGGGAAGGATAGGGAAGTCTGATTAGAAGGAAGGACAAATTTAGGGAGGTGGTGATCAAACTCAAAACTCTTTTGAGGAGTGACAGGATAAAAGAAGAGAGAAAGATAAACAAACAGGGAGAAAGGATGGACAGAAATACATAGTAATTTTATAACTGTGAAAAATATTATTAACAAATTTTTGATAAAGTTCTCATTTCTCAAGTATATATATATATACATACATACATATATATATATATATATATATATATATATATATATATATATATATATATACACACATGATCAAAGGATATGAAAAGGCAGTTTTCAGGGGAAGAAATCAGTTATATATAAATTATAGAAAAAAAATTTGATTCAGATTGACTAATATGACCGAAAAAGGAAACTGAAAAATGCTGAAGATGTGGGAAAATAAGAACACTGAGCCACTTTAGGTGGAATTGTGAACTGAATCTGGAAAGCAATTTGTAGCTATGCCCAAATGTCCACAAAATGGTACAAACTCTGACCAATAAATATCACACTAGGTTTGTATACCAAAGACATTCATTTTAAAAGGAAAAGGACATCAACACACAAAGTATTTATAGTAACGTTTTTGTGGCGGTAAAAAATTGGAAACTGAGGGAATTTTCATCAATTAGGGAATGACAACAAGCTTAACAAGTAGTAATTTATGATTGTGGTGTACTTTGATGTAAGAAATGATGAGCATGATACTTTAAAAAAAATCTTAGAAAGATTTACATGAACTGATACATGGTGAAGTGAATAGAACCAGGAAATTAGTAATAAAGTTGTATAATGATCAACTGTGACTGAATTATTCTTTTTTTAGTTTAGTTTTTTTACAAGGCAATGGGGTTAAGTGGCTTGCCCAAGGCCACACAGCTAACTAAGTGTCTGAGGCTGGATTCGAACTCAGTTTCTCCTGACTCCAGGGCAGGTGTTCTATCCACTGTGCCACCAAGTCACCCCGACTTAATTATTCTTAGCAATACAATGATCTAAGACAATTCTGAAGGACTGACTATGAAAAAACTCTATATGCCCCCAGGGAAAGAACTGATGGAGTCTGAAGGCAAATAAAGGATACATTTTTTAAATGTTCTTTCCTTTTCTTTTGTGACTTATATTTTCTTTTTATGATATGAATAATAAGGTTGCATGGCTGCACAAATATAACATATATGAAATTACTTGCTTTATCAACAAGGAGAGTGGGGAGGGAGGAAATTTATATAACAAAAATTTTAAAAACTGAATGTTAAAATTGTTTTTAGTGTAACTGGAAAAAATAAAATATTCAAAATCTTTTAAAAGAGGAAAAATTAATCTTTGCATTCAAGAAGCTTACAATTTAATTGGAGGAACCAACAGGTAAACAAATAAGTGCAAAACAAGTTATATACAGAATAAATGGTAAATAAAATTAATAGAGGGAAGGCACCAGAATTAAGATGGGTTAAGGAAGCCTTCCAGTAAGAGATGAAGTTTTAGTTGGAATTTTAAGAAAGGCAAGGAGGTAAGTAAGTAGAGTGAAGGGAGAACACTACAGGCAAAGACAGAGATACATTCAAAAAAATTGTTCCAAGCCACGAGATAGTATGTGTGTGTGTGCACATGTGCAAAAGCCAGGAGTCCAGCACTGCAGAATAAAATACTACAAGGAAGGATAAGAAGACTAGCAAAATAAGAAGGGGCTAGGTTATGAAGGGCTTCGAATGCCAAGATAAATATTTTAAATTGATCATGGAGGCCATTGGAATTTACTAGGAACTAGGGGTGAGTAACATGACTGAACTTGAACTTTGAGAAAATCACAAAGGTTGAAAGGATCGATTGAAATGGGGAAAGTCTTGACAGGCAAACATGCTTGTCATTATAATAGTCTAGCTGTGAGATTGATGAGGGCCTCCACTAGAAGTCACAGTGACATAGGAGAGATTTTGAGAGATCAAAAATGGTAAAAGTGAAATTGAAAGGTCTTAGCAGAAGATTGGAAATGAGGAAAGAAAGATAGTGAGGAGTCAAAGAGGACTTCTAGGTTGTGATTCTGAGGACTAGGAGGATGGTGCTGTCCTCCATAGTAAGAGGGAAAGGGTATTTTTAGTGGGAGAGCAAGAAAATATGAATTTTGTTGATTTGAGAATTATGTTGATTTGAATCATAAGCTTAGAAATGGTAATTAAATTAATAAGATTTTATAAGATCATCAAGTATAGACAAAGGCACAGGACTGAACCATAAGGAACACCTATGAGCTCCTAGAGAGTAGGATTTGGAAAAGAATCCAGGAAATGAGAGAGAAATCATGTTCAGATAGATGGAATGAAAACCAGCAGAAAGCATTGTCCCCAAAACTTACAGAGAATGTCCAAAAAGAAAGTGATCAGCAATACTAAAGACTATAGAGAAGTCAAGAAGAATGAGAATTGAGAAAAGAGGATTAAGATAATTAGTAACTTTGAAAAGAGCAATCATTAAATCTTTGCCTTCCTCAGTTCGCTCAAATGTAAAAATGGAAATAATTGTAGCAAAATTGTTGTGAGGATAAAAATGACATAATATTTGTAAACAGTGCCAGACTCATATTAAGCAATTACTGAATGCTTGTTTCCTTCCTCTTGCCTTCTTCAGTACGTCCTGCCTTAATGATCTCTCCTCGAGGAGATGTTTTTAAAAAATGAAATCTTCTGCCTTTAAGGAGTTTGAGAATTAGAACAAAGGCAAAATAAAATTAAAATGAATGTAACAGGTTTTATGCATATTGTTTGTCACAGTTGGATTTGGAATTAGAAGGGGAGAGAGATGTAGACCTATGATTTCCCTTTTTTTGGAGTGCTTCCTAGTTTGGAAACTTCCTACAATTAGAAAAATAAAAATTTAACTGTAATTTATAGCCCTAAGCAGGTTCAGAAGGTGACCTAAGTGACCTGTCCATGATTATAGTTCATATGTGTCATAGGTAGAACTAGAAAAGATGTTTTCTGACTTTCATACCAATCACATTCACTTACTATACCACATTATTAATAAATTATAAATGAAATGTGGACTTGGATCTTGAGGGAATGGGGATTTTCAAAGATGAGATCAATCAAAGAATAATCCCTGGATTAAATGAGAGAGGACTTTTTAAGTGGAATGACAAATGAATGGTAGAGAACACTGTTCCAGATTGGAGAATAAGCAGAAATATATGGTGACAAGCAAAAACATAAATCAGTAACCCAGCAAGCAATAGGTTGCAATAAGGTTAAAAAGGCTCCAATCTTTTCTACTTCCACATAAATTTCTAGTAAGAAGTAACTCTTTTTTAGGAAGGAAGGAAGATGGATATATGGGAAGAAAAAAACAAAACTTCAAATCCATAGGGATACATGTCAATTACTATTACTACAGCAAGACTCCAATGAAATAAAATAGTGACTCCCCTGAAGTGATCAGCCTATATATTTTAATTCATACTTTTTAAAGATATCTAGGACCAATCTATAGTACTTTCTTTTTTAGTTAAGAAGGATACCATTAAAATAAGACCTGTGAGATAAATAACAAATCAGAATTTTATATTGGTTAAGGTGTGCAAAGAATATTTATATTATTTCATTTGATCTTTGTAATGACTGCTTTTGTCAATTAGTTAAAATTATATCCATTTTATAATTGAGGAAATAAAACTAAGAGCTAAATAATTAGCACAGAAGAACAGAGCTATTAAATATCAGAGGGAATGTAGAAAGCACTCCAATTGACTTAATGTTCCACTATGTTGTCTCTTCCTTTGAAGTATCAATGAGCAGAAACTTTTTTCTAACCTTCCAGGTATGTCAGAAAACAGCTCCTTTGATCAGCTGAGAGAGTTGAAGGCCCATGGATGTAAGCCACACCATGTCTACTCTTTATACTCAAGTGGATCTTGATCATGAACCATACATACTTTCTCAAACTGTGTATCTTATTCATGTTTTTCCATAAACTTCCTGTAGAAGATTTTTCCTGTTCTCTGGAGGTCTTCCCCTAGGTCTTTAAATTTTAATTTGCATAATTATAGCATAATGGATTTATTCCAAGTAATTCAAATCTTGCTCCAATCCACTTTTTTTCCCAATCCTACATTTCCTGGATGATTTCTTTCACACCACTTTGGACCATGTCAACACTATCAAAATTGCAGCCCAACTAATTCCCATTGGTAGGGTTCTTGTCCCCTGATCTTTGGATCACCTGCAAATTTGATTCTTCACATATTGTGGTATCTTCAATGAAGTAGAAACATTGGAAGAAGGTATTTTTAAAATGGATTCTTGTTTTAAGAAACAGATTGAGGGACTTTCAAACACTGTTCATTTTTCCAAATTCAATCAGCTTACTCTCTTCCTTTATCTGAATCAAAATACTTTTACCACAGTTCACTGTTAGTAATCATTTGCCCTCTTTTTCTACAACTAATTTATATTCTTAACTAGTGAAGTCCTTGGTTTTCACGTCTCTGCACTTGGGAAGCTGATTAATTATTTGCTATGAAGGCATTTTCTAAACTTTTTTATCCCTCTTATAGTGGTTTCTTTTTATCAATTGAACCAATATAGGAAATGTTCATAATCAGTGTCAACATTATTTTTCCTTTATTCATTTTTCATCAATTTATTTTGAATAAGTCAGGTTAAATCTATTGTAATTACATGTGATATCTTTTTTCTCTCTCCTTTACTTTGTCTATTGATTTTGATCTTTGTTCCAACTAATTGATGGTCAAATTTCACACATAGGGCTAATTCAGAAATGACTTCTACTTCTATCATCAACCTTTTTTTGTTTCTTAAGATAAAGTCTATTTCATTTTATGCTATGTTGTTGTGTTCACCACATTTAGCACCTTCTGATTTGCTGCTGCATTCTCTGGACCACTGGACCTCCTGACTGTTATGTCCTTCATGACTCAACTACTCAGCTTTAACATTTCAATCTATATAAATATATACATATGAGTATGTGTGAATAGATATAAAAACATATAATTCATGTTGATATCTTTGCTTGTGCTTACCACAAATACTGTAAGATGAGATGACCAAATATCCCTTGAAATTACCTTTTATACTGCTTCTCTGTACATAATAAAACCAACTCCATCAGTCATTTTAAATGATTCTCTGTGAATATTTAAATAATCCTTCCCTGAATTAAAACGTTTCTCATAACTCTCTCCTTTTCACTTACACAACAACCACCCTAGTTCATGTCCATATCCTTTCTTTGCAATAACTTTCCAATTGACTTCTCTTTTTCAAGTCTCTTCCCTCTCTATTTTTTCCTACATAGATTTTCCAATGTAATATTTCTAGACCATGGGTCTAAACATGGCACTCTCTGGCTCAATAAAGTCTAATGGCAACTCTTGGATAAAGTACAGACTCCTTTGTTTGACATTTAAAACCTTCACAGCCTGACTACAATTTACTTTTCCAGTTTTATTATAGATGACACCTTTTCAAAACTCTAGTCTAGCTAAACTGACCTGATTATTGCTCCTCGCATTCCACTACTCCAATGCCTGTAACTTTTGTGTTCTCTTTTCCATTTCTGACAATTCCTTCATTTTTTTCAAAGCTCAACTAATAAAATTACACCAAAATGAGACTTTTATCCCTCAATGACCTGTGGCTCTTCTCTAACATAATCTTGTATTTATTTTGTAAATATTCATAAGTATATATATATATTATATATTATATATATAGCTTCATTTTCAAATCTAAACACTTCTGAGTGTAATTTTCATTTTTTTCTTCTTATAACTGAAGTCTAGTGCTTCATAGGTGTTTAATAAATGCTTATTGTTAATTGATTCAATTTTAGATATTTTTGCCTTGTAATTTACCATTGCCTTGTTGTGGGAAGAACCTTTTGAATGAAATCTAGGCCTTAAGGCCTCATCAAAACATATTATCTTCTGTAGAATGGGGAGCAATTTGGAAAAGGTTAGGAATATTGCCAAGCAAATGACAACTTTATGGATATATTTATTTATTTCATGACTTGGAGTAAAGGAATTTTCCAAGGGGAATTTTTTTGCCTTTGCAGTTGCATCAGGCATAGAGGAACTTTATTAGTATTATAAGATCATAGTTCAGAGATAGAAATGAGCTTTGAGACCAACTAGCTCAAATGACTCATTTAATAAGTGTAGAAATAGAAATGAAGAGTTTGAAAAAACTTACCCAAGGTCACACAGGTAGTGCCAAAACTAGAATTTAAAATCACATGCTCTGATTTTAAATCCAATTCTTTCCACAATATCATATTTTGTTCTCATCAATGGATTGAAGGCTACTTAGGGGAAGGTAATTAATGAATTGTCCAATGTCCCTTTTCTTGATCTTATGTTATTAAACACTTTTATCTATCCATAACAATAATATTAGTAGTTAATATTTGTATAGTACTTTACTGATATTATATCATTTGATCATCACAACAATCCAAGGAGATAGATGCTATTATTATCTTCATTTTACAGATGAAGAAATTAAGGCTGAGAAAGGTTAAGTGACTTACCCATGGTCACAAACTAAGAAGTATCTGAAGTTAGATTTAAACTTGGGGGTCTTTCTGACTCCAGGGTTAATACTGTAACCACTACCCACTTAGCTGCATGATTTCAAAGAAGATATACATAGTACGTTTATCAGAATTGTAGCTGACATGAAGCTTCAAAGAAATCATATGAGTTGACAAAGTCAGATTAAAAACATAAAACTATGAACATGTACGAACAAAGGGATGCTTTGGGTGAGATAAAATAGAATAAGCATAAATGCAAAATTTTAATGATTGGTATAAAGAAAATCAAGTGCAAAGATATAGGATTTGGTTGCCAGGTCTGGACCTTATATCCTGAAAAAGTTGGGAAGTTTAAATTAGGTCATAGTAGTAGTATGAAAAGATAATGTTAAACTAGATTGCTCTGAGATAGGCATAATTTCCAGGATATGGGAGATTATGGATTATCTATAATCTACCCTCTCAGAACATACCTCGGGTTCTATGTTCTTATCTTTGTACCAAATTTTAAAAAGGGTATAAGCAAGATATAAAGTGTTCATAAGAGTGCAATTAGAATAGTAATAAGATTAAAGAATATGCCACAAGAGTATAGAGTGAAGATAAATGGGAATGAGTAGCTTGAAGAAGTCAAGATTTGAAATGAATAAGGTAGTTGTTTTCAAGTTTTGAAGTCCTATTATAGCAAAGAAAGAGGTTAGTCTTATTCTATTTGGTCCCTGAGCATAAAATCAGTGGTTAGAGATTCAAAGATAGATTTAATCTTGTTAAACAAACAAAATAAATAAAAAGTCTTTTGAACAAATTATGCCTATCCAAAAGTGAAATTCATTGGCTCAAGAGGTGGTGAGTTTCTTTAAATGTAAGTCTTTAACAAAGATTGGGTGGTTTCTTATAGGAGATACTGTAGGGAACATTCTTGTTCAGGTATGGTTTGGAATAGATGCCATCTGCCCTAGTCATGGAAGGTTGGCCTACAATAAAAAAGTCATAGACTAATAGCTTTGCTTATAAGGCATAAGTAAAAATAGTTAATAAGTTTTATATACACATTTTATACCTGCATACATGAAGATGTACATATATAATGTTTAAATGTGTATGCACATGCAAACACACACATGCACAGGATAAATGTGAACATCTAGAAGTTGGCAAAGTGCTTTAGAGCTACCATTTCATTGAAACCTCAGACTAACAGGGATCAAAGCCAGTGAAATATTCTATTTCTGGTAGAAACATTTAATAATTTTTTGAGAAAAGATATTGTTGCCTTCTAGAGAATCATGTTTAAAGGATTAGAATATACTCTCCTTCAATTATCTTGAGTATTCCTAGTGTCTATATTTAATGAGTGTAATAGTAAAAATTGTCTTTATTTTTTAACCTATGAAGTGATGAGAATTACATTAGTACCTGCCTGAGTAGAAATTGATGAATAAAAATGTCTTTCTGTCTGTCCACTTTCTTGTAGTATGTATATATTAATTTTCTTCTAAAAACTGTATGTCATGTCACTTTAACAAATATATCAATAGAAATGAAGCTTTAACTACAATCAAACAGGACAAGGATTAGCATGTCAGCTCTGTAATGAACCTCTTCAAATAGTTTAATACCAATAATGTCATTCACTACTTCTCAAAAATCCTTCCACAGGAAAATCCTAAGTACTAGAAGCAAATAGTTTTTAATGGTAAAAAAAAAATATCTTACACATTCCTTGTTGTACTGAAGTGCTTGAAACAGTCAGACTAGGAAATGAAAACATAACTTTTTCCTCCACATTATTGTATTTAGTTCTACAAATCAATTCAATGAAATTTCCAAAGACTGGGACTCAAAATATTTCTTTGAGATTATGCCAATTTATAGTATATTATCATCTTTGCTGTCAGGGAAAAAACTGTCTATTGTAGTTAATATTTTCCCCTTGAATAACAGATTCTCACATTGAAAACTTAGTATTTTTTTGATGAGTCTTTTCAGTCATGGTCAACTTTTTGACTCTATGTGGGATTTTCTTGGAAGGAATTCTAGAAGAGTAGCCATTTTTTTCCCCAGTTTATTTTACAGATAAGAAACTGAGGCAAAAACGGTCACATAGCTAGTAAGTGTTTAAGGCCTGGTTTGTTCTTAGAAAGACGAGTCTTCCCAGCCATTGAGAATGCATGAATTATAATATAGATGATAATTGTTAACATTTAATTATAGTGTTCTTGAGGAACAATGAAACTGTTGGAAATATAAACTAAAGGTATCTCTTTCAGATGCTGAAAATATTCATAATTGATTTGATGTTTGCATAGAGATATGTATTATTTCTGTTTTGACAAATTATATTTCTATAAGACAAGTGTCAAAAATAAGCATGTGATTCATCAGAAAGATTAGCTCTATAGGGTTGGTTTATTATAATAACAAAATATAGTAAAATCCATTTTGAAATGATGCTGCTAATTAAGGAACAATGACAGCATAAATAATAAAAATAGCCAGATAATTAAATACAATTTATATATTAATTTTGGACTACATTAGGCTTAAATATACTTCTATAGCTGGTTAATAAACTTACTATTCTAGTCCTGTTTTGCATATTACAATTATTTAGCATTTCTTGAACCTATATCAATTGAATTGATTGCAAGTATTTTTGGTAGAAGGAAGAAGCTAACAAGGAATTAAATCACTGCAATGAATTATCCATATATAGATAACTGATTTTATTATGTATACAATTCCATGCTATATAATTTTAGTGATATATATTAGTTGCTTTTTTTTATTTTAAAAATACCAGAGGTGGCAGCTAGGTGGTGTAGTGGATAGAGCACTGGCCCTGGAGTCAGGAGGACCTAAATTCAAATCTGGCCTCAGACACTTAATAATTACCTAGCTGTGTGATCTTGGGCAAATCACTTAACCCCATTGCCATGCAAAAACTAAAATTACCATAAAAGCAGTGGTAACATTATTATTCTTATTTTCTTTTCAAACATTAGAAGTATCACCAGGAAAACATGCTGAAACTATCACTGCTAATAAGATAGTCAGTCAATTAACCTTTATTAATCCCCTATCATCCCTCAGAGTACCATGATTCCTAGCCTACTTTCAGATATATGAGGTTTAGAATTTCCTCCCACCCCATGGACTCCATGGACTAGACTTTTTAATTTTTGAGATCACTCTACTACTACTCCTGACTTTATAAACAATTATTAAATTGGATTGTACTAGGGCATTATAATGACCAACCATGTTAATCCATTCCTTTTAGTTCCCCCCCCAGACTTTTTAAAATACTTTCAACACCATTACTTCAGTAAAAATGATCTGCCTCTCAATTAATCAAATACATTTATTTAAACTCTTAAAGAGTACTCTCCTTGTTCACCATGATGATAGTCATATCTCCCTTACAATGAGAGAAATTACCAAACAACCAGGAAATTTTCTTTAATCTGGTTTAGAATTTAATGGTTTTAGGAACAGAGTAATAGAGTAGAAAACCAAGAAGAAACTATTAGATGATCTTAATTCTAGATTTTTTTCCTGTGCCTTAACCACTGTTTTACTATGACCTCTCTGGATCTCAGTTTGTTTTTTGTAATCAGTCCCATGAATGGGTTTCATAGTGTAGCTTCATTACAACTCTGACCTCATTTGATTCTATCAGCATTTGTGAAGCATAAACTTTCTCTACCACTCCTCCACCCTTAACCCCCATAAATAGATGTATAAATAGATGCAGTGGATAGAGTACTAGGACTAGAGTTCAAAAGAGTTATCATCTTGAGTTCAAATCTGTCCTCAGATATTTACTAGCTGTTATATCCCGGACAAGTAACTTAAACCAATTTGCCTGTTTCCTCATCTGTAAAATGAATTAGAGAAGGATTGACAAACCACTCCAGTATTTTTGCAAAGAAAACTTTGCATGTTATCTTGAGGAGTTGGACTTCCCTGAAATGACTGAACAACAAAACATATGCATGTACTCATGCATGCACAGATCCAGATATGTATATGTGTGTATATGTATGTATGTGTGCGTGTGTGTGTATGTAGCCCCATATGCTGCTTTTGGTGGTATTTGTCCTTCTTTTTGAAGAGGACCAATGACATCATGTGGTGATGTCTTGACTAGTGTGTGGATTGGTTTTTAGCAAGTCAGAGTGGCAGCAAATTTGTCAATCTAATTCCCTCTTCCAAAGTTATCAAAGACAGAGGCAAGGAAAAAAACAGGTTAATCAGTGATGGCCCAAGTTACAGTAAATGATCTTGGTGTCATTGATGTCTAAGTTCTAAGTGTTTTACAGCATCTGACCATTAGAGCAAATTGTTCTCATTTGCCCATTCTACAAGGGGAAGACCACATGCTTGAGTTAGACATTGTCCCAATTTCCCTAAATCTGGTTTAGACTATCAGTCAAGATTCTGTTTAAGACTGCTGCTCATGCTACAGCTTCTTAGAGCCACAAGTGACTACTGAAGTTGGAGGACAATCTCCAGTCATCCTGATTCATATCTGACCACTGGACCCAGATGGCTCTGGAGGAGAATGTGAGGTTGGTGACTTGGCACAGCAACCCCTCACTAAATCCAATTCATTTGCTTGTCTTGGCATCACCTCCCTGATGTAGTGGTCTTCTTAAAAAATGAAGGACAAAAAAAAAGGATTCTCTCTCTCTCTCTCTCTCTCTCTCTCTCTCTCTCTCTCTCTCTCTCTCTTCATATATATATATATATATATATATATGTATGTATATATGTACATATATATGCAAATTGTTTATCAAACCAGACATATGATTCCATTGCTGTTGAAACCCCTAACAATGAAATCTCTCCAAATGCAGATTGTCACCTTTGTTGTAAATTCTAATTTGACAGAATTTGTGTGTCTCCCTCTCTCTGTGTCCACATATGCCTCTGTGGGTATCCATTGATAAGAAATTATTAAAAACTCTGATACATGGATCATGGTTTGACTAAGCTATGTTATTACCCTGTCTTATATTTTTACAGTTTCATGTTCTGTGTGGTTCTTTTTCATGTATTTCAATAAATCTAGCAGAGGATCTATCTGATGAACATTTTAATGTATCAGAGGTGTTAATGCAGTATTTAAACCTCTTTTCTCTCATTCTCACTATATGCTCTGCCCACAATCCTTTTTAGTACATGGAGAAAGTTTGGTGTAGTAGTAGAAAGCAATGAATTTGGAGTTAGGGATCCTAGATTCAAATCCTGCCTCTGATAATATCTATATGATCTTTGATAACTCATTTAAGTATCTATATATTAGGAATTTGTGTTAGATGACACATTGAATTCCCTTTGAAGTCTATGACCAGGTCTACAATCTTCAGTCCACAGGGATCGTTCTTATGATATTTCTTACTCAGAAATAACACTAGCCATATGGAACAGTGAACTTACTATACTCACCATAGATCTTCCTTTCATTTTTTTTTAAACTATAGATTAGATTCACGTAAAATTCAAATAGGGTTATTGTACTTGAAGTTAGAAAGACCTCAGACATTGATTATAAGAATTTAGGCAGTGACTCAGACTTTTATAGTATTAGTTTCCTCATCTGAAAAGTAGGAATTGTTTTGGGTACAAATAAGATAATAGGGGAGAGGGAGGGTTCCGTAAATAGAGCGTTTTATCCGGTCAAAAAAATGAGATAATATATGTAAAATTCTTTGCAAATCTTAAATTATTATATAAATTTTAGACAGCTTAGAGGCAATAAGAAATTTTTATCCATACTGTTTTGTTATTGTGTGTGGCTAGACTAAGCTCCTTTTAGTATGGATTCATAGTAACATAAAGATGGGAAGAAAAATCTGAGGTCATCTAATTCACATCTTTCCCTTATTTTAAATATGGAGGTAGTTGAGAAGCAGCAGGTTGAGAGCCACTTGCCCAAAGTCATATAAAAAGGGAGTGGGGAAAGCAGGATATGAACTCATGTGCTCTGATTTCAAAGTCTCTTTCCAATTAACCACACAACAAAGGAGAACTTGTAGTATTTTGTTGTGGCTGGTTGAAATTATTTTTTAATAAAAGTTTTTAGAACACTTTGCCATCAATAGAGAATTCTGAGCTGTTACCACACAGCTTTAGTTGAAAGAGTGATGACACTGGTTGTAACTCTAGGATTCAAATAGTACTAATATTTACAAATCACATAGTCTTTCTAGAATGTTTTATTATGCAAAATATAAAAAATTAGGAATTTGGTGCAGAAAATAGCAGTAATATTCATAAAGGGTTTAAAGTCCCTTAGAGTTATCCCATTTTATCCACACAATAATCTTGAAGGTTAGATATTATTATTATCACTATTTTACTGTTGAGGAACCTGAGATTGAAAGATGTTATGTGATTTGGCCAGGATCTCACAGTTATGAAGCATAATACAGATTTAAACTCCAGTCTTACTGATTTCAGGTGCAGCAAACTATTCACTGAGTCTTCTAGCTGCCTTGTGATTGACTCTGAAGACACTTCTAGATCTGCAATTTATTTTATCATTTGTTAAATAGCAGTCTCAATGATCTTAAATTTATGAACTTCAGGCAGTCAGTAAATAGTATTTATTAATCTTGTCCACAGTTTTTTTCCTGCCTTTTTTTTAAAGGTTAGGGACATTGAATATCTATTAAAAATAGATTCTTTACTGAGTATGGGGAATACTATCACATATTTGTTCATCACTTAGAATAAAAATATAGGAATATCATAAAATTTGAGATTTTCTTTTTTTCCAAGTTCAGTTCTTAGAATATTCCCTTGACGTCCCAAGCTTTGCAGGCAATGTTTTGTGCATAGCTGACAGAAAAACAAAAAAACAATAATTTCATTTTCAATGTATCTTTCTTCCAGGTGGTTCAAAGCTCTCCCATGATTTTTGATGTTGTCCATCTTCACTGCTTTTTGGAGTGTTTTTTGCTTGTTTGCTTTGCTTCATTTTGTGGAGACAAAAAAAAAAAAACAGATACAGAGAGAATAATTGATGTGCCCAAGACAAGGAGTAAATTACTGCCTGAGGCAAAAGTAGAATCAATGTGTGACTCCCTTAGCTAAAAGTAACATTTATCTTGAAGGTGTCTAGATGCTACAGATGTTTGGTCATATATCTTTAGAATAGCTTAGAATTATAGAATGGTAGAATTTTAGATGTAGATGCAATAGTACCAATTGTTACCCAGATCTATCCAAGAAATAACTTCACAAGGATTTTTATTCAATTCCCTCCAGGTGGGTTTCATTATGCCTTCATCCCAGAGGGATACCCCAAAGAAATTCCTAAAAGAATGATTAGGCATGACTAGAGTATATATTGCTCCAATAGTGAGTTACAAGGTACCCTAATGCAATGGTTCTTAATCTAAGTACTAAGTTTTTAATTTTTTTTTCAAATTTAACAGAAAATGCATAGCATGTGAAGGTCCATGAACAAATATAGAAATATGAAAAATTCAAATAGCTCATTAGACTCATTAAATTTACCCAGAAAGTAGAACTCTGTAAAAGTGTTGAACAAATATTTCCTCTTCATCTTAGGTCTGCCCTGCCTGAGCACCTCATAGCAATGTTGAAGTCCAGGTCTCCTAGCTCTAGATGATACAAATTTAACCTTTAGCTTAAAATTTTAAAATTAAGACAATCTACATTTGGAAGCCAGTACCTCTCTTAAGAAACACATATCCTTGGGAACATTTTAAGGCACTATTAAACATGAAATAACATCCAGAGTAAGAAACAATCATTTTAAGGATCAATAGTTTTTCATTTGTGCCAAGAAAAGGAAATAATAAAGATAGAAGAAAGCATCCAGGCTTCAGAGGTTCACATTCAGTGAATTCACAGGAAATTCCCTCTCTGGCTTGTGTGAACAAGTGAAAGTAGCTTACTCTAATATTCCCTTGCTAGTTACCTTTTTCCAGTTCCTACATGAGGAAAGGAGGAGGAGGAGGAGTGAAAAATCTTCTTCAATTCCTTGATGATTTATGATCTGAAGACCAAGAGTGAGAAGGGATGGGAGAAGGAAAGAAGAAGGGGTAAGCTCTTCTAGACAACAGAAGGGGCAGCTCTTTCAATAAGACAGTTCTATTGACCCTCCATCAACAGTTAATTGGGATGTTAGGATCAGACATCTTTTTTAAAAATCATTTCACTTCCATAATATGAATGGTTTAGTAGTCAGATGATTTAAAATGATTATTTCTAAAATTCTCTGAGGAAAGAAAAAAGATAGGAGTTTCTGGACAAAGATATGCATAATATCTGCAACAATATAAATGAAAACAATCACAAATCTCTAATGCCCATTCAATAAAATTTGACCATGCAAGTTCAACTCCCTGAGAAATTCCTTCCATATGCTTCATAATCTTGGCATTATACAATGACAAGAGCATTAGATTTGGAATCTGTCTGGAGACAGATTAGATTTAAATCCTTTCTTGAATACTTAACAGCTTGTAGGACTCAGACTTCATTAGCACAATCAAGTTAGACTCTGACCTCTAAGGACTTTTCCAGCTTAAAAAATCTGTATTTCTATGATGCTTTGATGATATTTGAGAATAGTCTGATCTGGTAATTTGATTAGGGGGACACTCACCAAACTGATCAGGGACTTACTTGAAAGTTCCAACATATTAGAAAACACTTAGTTCACTCTTCATTTTGGAGTTCAGAAATTAGGTAGGGTTCAGAATATAATGCCTTGCCAATGATCAGACTTATAGTGGGAAAAAGGGGAATCTCAGGTTTGAGTAGTTAATTTCTGTCCTTTTTTTCACTCCTATGATAATATGTATTGTTTGGTGTTACTTGTGCCCTGGATTAGTGTCTAAGAGAGAGATTCATACAGCCCCTTGTAATAGGAGGAAATCTACATCCTGACATCATCTAACATAGAGTCAGGTTGAAATTCTTCAGGGTTGTAAATACTATTTTCCAGAGTTTGTTCTTTACTGATCATAGGTTATCATCTTTTTATAAGCTTTTAAACAATGTTTCTCAGCTTTGGGTTTGTTGTATGTGAGACTAGAAAAAAGTCATGGTTCTTATTTTCATTCTTTCTCTACCCTCCTTAGTTTGAAGGACAACTGTCTTAAGTTGCCTGGCAACCAGTGACCTGTGGCCTGTTTCCCACAGTATTTGAAGTATCTGTTAGTAGATTTTCTCCTTAATGATAATTTAATAATTGTGGATTTTACATAAAAGAAATTTGATTTCTGATATCAAGAACAAAGATGTTGGAATATTGATTCAATAGGAATAGTCATGATTCTTGGTTGGGAACTTTTCTCATTTTAACTTTAGTATAATTCCCATTCTTTGAAACTCTTCTTATTTAAGTCTTGGGACCTATGTCAATTAGATTCAAATCTAAAACCTCATCAGATCTGAGAGAAAAACCTAGAACTTCTTAAAAGTCATTTTGTTTTTATTATCTTTTTTATATTATATCCATTTCTGAAAGCTTTCCTTTTCTCTTCTCTAACAAACCAGTAAAACCTTGCACTAAAAGTTTTTAAAAAGGAAAAAATCAACTCAGCAAAACTAAGCAACATATCAACTATATCTGACAGGAGATGTAATATTCCATACACATAGTTCCCTATCTCTTTAATGAGGAGAAGAAGGTGTCACTTCTCAGTTCTTTTCTGGGTTGATCACTTTTCATTATAATTGATATTTTCAATTTCTTTTATGTTGTTACAGACATTATGCATATCTTTGTCCAGATTACTCCCATCTTTTTTTCTATCCTCAAGAGGATTTCAGAAATAAACATTTTAAATCATCTGACTACTAAACCATTCATATTATGGAAGTGAAATGATTGCATTGATTAATTTATGTCCTAAATGAACTGCTCACTACATACAGATACATAAGTTTTGATCATGAATACCATCCTAAGTCCTAAAATTCAGTCATATTAATTTGACATTTGTGCCAATGCTTCTCAGAGTGGGAATTTATTTTGTACTGTTAGTGTTTGTCCTTTGCTGGTCACAGGTCGAGTCAGTGATTTTTTTTCTTCTTTTTTAATCTTTTTCTTCCTTATTCTGACTTTGTCTCTGTTAGCTTGTCATTCTTTATGCTGGAGTACAGAAAGCTCAGGTGCCACCTCTTATGACAAGAACAGCACTATCTCATATGTATTCTAGTATCCTACTTCAAAGCAAACTTTCATTTCAACAGCCTCAGTAGAATAACACATTTGTCTTTTATTTGTCTGAGGCATGGAAGCCTTCTATACCAGCAGTTTTCCCAAAAAGAGAAAAAAAATCCAACATTAAAAACAACCACCTACACAACACTCTAAACACGGCTTCCTGACTTAAAGTATAAAAGATTCGCAATAGAGAAAATCACATAGAATGTCTATTTCTGTGTAGATACAAGGAATTAGAGAAGGAACCCAAAATAAGAAGTTGGAAAGAACTGTCACTGACTCAGTGTGTGACCTTTGGCAAATCACTTAACCTCTTCTCATTGCCTCTCAAATAAAATAGAAACTTTTTGGCCCTCATCTCCCAACCTCACTATCACTTTGCTCCTATCTATATTGCTTCTCTATCTTTCTCTGTTCTTTAACTCCCTCACTGCCCTTGTCTGCTCTCACTAAGCATATCTCCTCCTTTCTTTTCTTGTTATTTTCCTTCAGCAGAGTATTTTTTCATACTGTCTCATTATTACCCTAGAAAAAATCCAGTTTAGTGCCTCAGTTCTAGCATTTAATGACTACTTTCACAAATCGTTTTTTATAATTTTATTACAAGTCTAGTAACTCCTCTCAATGATTAGGTAATACTTTTTTCTGTGATTATTAATGATGCCCTTTTGGCAAAATTAATCAGACTTCTCTGTATTGTTACCACACATCCAAAAGCAACAAAATAAAAAAGGAAAAGAAGGAAGGAAAAATAAAGAAAAGAAAAACTTTCCATCTCACCAATAAGCTAGTACTTTTAAGTTACAAATAGGAAAATAAAGCAATAACCCTTTCTACATTTCACTTTCCAAACCTGTTTTAGAACATAAAGACAAAGTTAGGTATCTTTGTATAGAAATAGACTAAAAAGGTTTTGGAGTTGGCATGGACTGAGTAAAGGTAGAAGAAAACTTTGGAGCGGTAAGTAGAAATTGTGTACTAGCAACATATTATACTCATCAAAATGAAGGAAAAAAAACAATCAGTGGCCAATGACTCTAGACAACATATTACGTTCCCTCTCTAAAATGCAAACATACACACACACACACACACACACACACACACACACACACAAGCACATATGCATATAATATAAATACTCTATATCTACATTTATATTTATATTTTAATATATTTAATATATTTTAATATATATTTTAAGGGAAATGAAATAATTTTATTTTGAAATTTTTACAACTTTACCCCCTAATCTTGCTTCCCTCCCCCCACCCCCCATAGAAGGCAGTCTGTTAACCTTTACATTGTTTCCATGGTATACATTCATCTAAGTGGAAGGTGATAAGAGAGAAATCATATCCTTAAGGAAGAAAAATAAAGTATTGTGCCTGATTGTTGCACTGGTCATCACCCCCATGTTGCTGCTAGGGTGCACAATGTTCCTCTCAGCAGCAGTCCATGCAAATTTTTCCCAGCTTCCCTGAATTCCTGTATTCTAATAGTATAATTGTGTTCCATTACATACTTATACCAGATTTTGTTAAGCCATACCCCAACTGAAAGACATTTACTTAATTTCCAATTCTTTGCCACCACAAACAGAGCTGCTATAAATATTTTTGTACAAGGGATTTTTTATACATTACTAAAATATTCTTGTTTAAGAGTAATCATAATACTCCCTCCCCCCCAAAAAATTATGGAGCCTCATGAGAAATAATGTAAAGGAAAGAGAAAAAATGTGTTTCAGTCTGTGTTCTGATACCATCAGCTCTGTCTTGGGTAGATCACAATCCTTATAAGTCCATCATAAAAGTTACTTCCATATTTTTCCACTGTTGCTGTTGCTGATTGTAATTCTCTCTATCCATTCCTCCCCACTACCATATATTATATTTTCTATCTCCTTTCACTCTGTCCTTCTTCTAAAATTTGCTGTAGGGTAGCTGGGTGGCTCAGTGGACTGATCACCAGCCCAGGGCCAAGAGGCCGGGAGCCCATATACCATCCCTGAGACCAAGCAACCACCTGGCCCCATGGTCCAGGACAAGCCACCCAATCCCAGACCCTTGCAAGAAGTAAAAAAGAAAATGTGTTATATCTCATCTATCCTCTCCTTTATCACCCATATCCTCCCTTCCCTCATTTCCTCTTCACTCCTTTTTACTCTCGATGTCTGTACCCTCTTGAGTGTGTATGTTGTTTCCTCTCTGAGCCACCTCTGATGAGAGCAAAGGTTCCCTTATTCCTGCTCGCCTTCTCCTTTCCATATCATTGCAAAAATTCATTGTAAAAAAATCTTTTATACAAAATATCTTAGACTATTCCACCTCTCCTTTTTCTTACTCCTAGTGCATTTCCCTTTTAACCATTGACTCCATTTTTATAATATATTCTATCTTCAAATTCAGCTCTCTCCTGTGCTTCATCTACAAAAGCTCTTTCTACCTGCTCTATTAAATAAGAAATTTCATATGAGTATTATCAGTAGCATTTTTCTATGCAGGAATACATGCAGTTCAACATCATTAAATCCCTTATATTTTACACTTCTCTTCCACTCTCCATGCTTCACCTGAGTCCTGTATTTGAAGGTCAGACTTTCTGTTCAGATCTGGTCATTTCAACAGGAACATTTGAAATGCCCCTGGTTCACTGAAAGTCCATCTTTCCCCCTGGAAGAAGATGTTCAGCTTTGCTGGGTAGTTAATTCTCAGTTGCATCCCAAGCTCTTCTGCCTTCCAAAATATTATATTCCAAACCCTTAATGTGGATGCTATTAAGTCCTGGGTAATCCTGACTGCAGCTCCACAAATTTGAATTGTGTCCTTCTGGCTGCTTGCAATATTTTTTCTTTGACTTGAGAATTCTGGAACTTGGATATAATATTCCTGGTGGTTGTTTTTTTTTATCTCTTTCTGGGGGAGATCAGTGGATTCTCTCAATTTTTATTTTGCTCTCTTCTTCTAGGATATCAGGGCAATTTTCTGGTAGGATTTGTTTTAAAAATAAAGTCAAGACTCATTTCCTGATCATGACTTTCAGGTATCCCAATAATTTTGAAATTATGTTTTCTGAATCTGTTTTCCAGATGAGTTGTTTTTTAAATGAGATTTTTCACATTTTCTTCTAATTTTTCATTATTCTGGTGTTGAAGTATTTTATCTTGACTTCGCATAAAGTCAACAGCTTCTTTTAGCTCCATTGTACATCTGAAGGATTTGTTTTCCTCAGAGAACTTTCTTATCTCTTTTTCCATCTGGCCAATTCTGCTTTTTAAAGCATTCTTCTCCTCAATAACTTTTTGAACTGTTTTATCCATTTTACCTATGCTGGTTTTTAACATGTTTTTTTCTTCAGCCTTTTTTTGGATCTCCTTGACTAAGCTGCTGACTTCTTTTTCATGTTTTTCCTATATCTCACTCATTTCTTTTCCAAATTTTTCTTCTATCTCCCTTACTTGATTTTCAAAAATATTTTTTAAGCTCTACCATAGCCTGAGCCCAACTTCCATTTTTCTTGGAGTCTTTAGATAGACAAGCTTATACTTCCTCATCTTCAGATTGAGTATTTTGATCCTTCTTGGCATCATAGACAAAGAATATCTCAATGGTGTTCCTCTTTTTGATCTGCTTACTCATTTCTCCAACCTGTGCCTGGTTTTGGGGTGCTTTCTGAGCTTTTGAGTATTATTGGGATACCCACTTTGGGGGGGTTTTGTGACACCCCATTAGGACCTTTATTTCTCCAAGGTTTTATGTTCTCTTGCCTGTAATTTGATATGTAGATGACCACAGGCACTCCCTCTGCCCTGGAGCTGTGAAGAGGATCCCTGGTATCTTAGTATGGAAGGCCAAACTGCTACCTGGATCTGAGTGTGGGCAAACAGCAGAGTTCTGCCCCAGGAAAAGAAGAGAGATTTCTGCAGTCTCCCCTGACCCTCTTACCATCTGTGGGCTGTGCTCTAGAGGGGCATGCTGGTTTCCCCTGATTCTCGATGCAGTTTCTGCAGCTGGTGTTCCTTTCTCCACATTCTTTCTGGTGTAGCAGGATTCTCTCACAGCCCCTTCAAACTGTTGCCAGCAATCCCTGGGCTGGGCTGGGCTGGGCTGGGCTAAGCTGCCGTGGCTTTTATCCAAACCCTGGTTTCAGTGGAATACACCTTTCCCGTGGAACTTCTAAGCTATCTTGGACTGGGGAAAATATATCATGCAGTCTTTCTGTGGATTCTGCCCCTCTAAATTTTGGCTAGAGCCATAAATTGATGGCTTTTGGAGTTTCTGGGAAATGCTGCTCTCACATTGCCATCTTGACTCTATCCCCCAAAATTTAAATTTTTAAAAATGTATGTTGTATATATAAATACAGCATGTTGAAAATGCTGAAGAAACATTTTGAAAATTCATCATCAATTTTGCTAATCCAATATTGAAGATTGTAGGAGGTAGTATGGGATAATAGATAAGAGAATCAAGTAGTAAACAAAACATGAGTTTACATCACAAATTTGCATATGTAATAGCTGTTTGATCTTGGGCAAGTTGGTCAACTTCTCAGTGTCATAAGAAATTCTAAAACTACAAGTTGTAAACTAGTTGCTGACCTTCATGGTTAGTAGTAGTTTCTTTACTGAGGGATCTCTGAACCAACGAAATCCCAAGTGTGGACCCTCCCTCCCAAAATGTAGATGACAGCCCATCCTCATCCATGCTTGATTAAACTGTGCAACTCTTTCACCTCTTCCTTTAAGTTATTGGTGACTTCCCTCTCTTTCATCTGACATTGGGAGTTTACCATTGCTTTCTATCAAACTTCCATTATTATAGTGTGCAATATCATATTAACTTTTTCAAATGCCATATCGTATATTATCACTTTGTTATATACATGTGTAACATGTTATATCTGGATAAGGCATGGGTTTTATGTTTGTATATGTTACATGTTTACATATACATGTAATTGGTATCCTATATAGTATTTATAAAACAGAGCTACAGTTTTATAAACACACATGGATACATATGTACATACACACACTAATGGATAAGCTCTGCAGGTGATCCATCAAATCACCTATCTCAATCTGGAGTAGTTATTCTTTATCAATTAAGTTTTTCTTGTGTGGATAGTTAAACTGATTTTTTTTTTCAATTTTCATGGATCTCATATCTACCATATGGAAACTTGCTTCTGAAAAAGTCATTGGGGATAAAAATTGAGGAGTAAGGAAACTCATAATCAGTTTTTTGGTTTTTGTTTTTCTCTCTAAAGCAAATTCATTGGTGAAAAAAGTTGAGAAAGAAAAATGAGTGTCTGCTTCACTGCCAGTCATCTCTATGTGTCCTGGTTCTTCCAGGTCTTATTTTCAGACAAGAAAAATCCAATAGCTAGATTGTTATAGTTCTACGTCAGCACCATGGTCTTTGTTATTGCTGAATGACCCTGAGAATGGAGGAAATACACATCAGTCACCTTTATGCTTCTAAGATTAACATCACACAGTATGATGTGTCAGTTGAAAAAACTAATACAGTTTTGGACACTATTAGTAAAAAGCCTAGGGAGGTGATAGGCCAGCTGCACTTTGCCCTGGCTAGCTCACATCTCAGGGCCTGGGTTCTGAGATATTCTGCTTATGCTATTTTCCCCAAGGACAGAAGGGGAATGGATAGACAAAAATAGCTACAAGACTGATAAATCCAGGGAACACTAAAAGAATTTTACCATAAAGGAAATTTACCCAACTCAGGATGCCTGCTTATATAGCTTAGTCATGACTCTTTTATTCAAAGATGTTAAACATCTGCTTACCCTCTCTCTATTCATGTATTTAGAAAAGTCACTGGCTTCTGTGGTTTCTTCCTAAGAATAAATCAGACTCAGTCCCAATGTGCAGGAGCCAGTCAGGTCAGTTGCTGGTCCTGGTGGAGCTGACTAGTTTCTGATGTTGTGACATCTTCTACACTGGGACAAAGGGACTCAAATGTCAGTGCCACAGACTTGGATGCACACTTACTGAAACTATAGTTTAAACACCAATAGAATAAAACTGTGAGCATGAGTGTATCTCTCTTCCTCAAATACAATGAATGCCAAATTATAGAAAGGAGATTGGCAAGTTGAAGTCCCTACAGGATAGGCTACTATTACAGAGAAAGAATTTGAATGTATTCATTCCTTAGGAGGCATCCTGGCAATGCAGTGAACAGAGCAACAGACAAGAGGTCAAGAAAACCTGAGTTCACATTTGGTTTCAGAGATTTATTACCTGAATAAGTCTGGGTGAGACTTAACTTCTGCCTTCCTCAGTTTCCCCATCTGAAAAATGCTGATAACACCTACCTTCCAGAGTTATAATGAGCATGAAATGAGATAATATTTTTAAAGTGCTCTCAAACTTGAAGTGCTATACAAATTCTCACTATTATCTGTAAAAGATTTTTAATCTCTGTTCAATAGAATATAAGGTATTTGAGGACAGCAATTCTTTTTATTTTTAACCCCTTTGCCTGACCCATAGAGGAGCACTTAATAAATGTTTGTTTAGCTGAATTGGGGACCAAGGGATAATTGCTATATTCAAATATATGAATATTATATTTATATATACATATATATATATATATTTCTATGGAATTAATTTTATTCTTCTTGACTACAGAAAGCAAAAACCAGGACAACTGGTTGGAATTTACAGACAATAGCTCAATAAAACTTTACTTTTAAGGTTTTTCCCTTTCTTAAAACTTTCTAAGACTTAAAGTTATTTCAAAAAATCAGGTTGCCCTGGCAGATAGTGAATTTAACATTGCTGTAAATAAATCTTTAAGCAGAATTTGGATGGTTGTTCCTTGGAGAAGCATAGGGCTTAGAGCTATGAGAGCCTTGGAGATCACACAATACAACCCCCTTATTTTATAAATGAAATATATACTCAGAGATACCCAGAGATATCTAGAGAAGTTCAATGATATGCCCAAGATTACACTGAAAATAAACTATAGTAAGAGTTTAATCCCAGGTCATCCGTCTCCAAATTCAGTGATCTTTCATCCTCCATACATTGTCTTATATTTAGGAGAATATTCATGCTTTACTGAGGGTATGAATTAAATATATCTTGAGTATGTTTAAAGCTAAGATTATAGGATTAGCTAATAAATAATAATTCTACATTGACCCCAAAACACAGGTACATAAAATGCTCTGGAGCATCTATATTTAATGAGGATACTTAATGGTGGTGTCATGACAGAATATGAGGTTTAAGTTTGTAACTCTCTATAAATTTCTATTACAAACATTTTTTTTTCATTTAATCTCAATTAATAACATTCTCAGTTCTAATTGTCCCTCTTTTCAGCTCTTTCAAACAAAATATGCCCATTTCCTAATATGACTAGACTTGAGTTTAGTTCTCCCTTTCTTTTTTTTCCCTTCTTTTTGTTAACAGAAGCTAAAGCTATTTTTAGGTAACTGTACACTTTTTTCCCCTAGGTTCTACCATATCAGCTCTTATAAGAGTTTAAAATGTTTGAAAGGGAAGAGGGGAAAAAAGAATTGTTTTGATGTTCTTAGGGGATTTTCAGCAAAAAAAGTTAGCAATGATGGCATTTTGAACTATGTATTACCAACATATATGGATTCTTCACTAGTGACTTCATTTTTTAAGGAGGTCTGACAAAAAACGTTAACCAGAAAGAAATACATCAAGCTAATACTAATTGCTATATCCCTTGCACTTCAGGTCATGGTTATCTTCCCAAATCCCACAAATGAGTAGATAAATAGAACAGTTTAAAAACATAGCATCATAGAATGTTTAAGCTGAAAGAAAACATATAGATCATCTAGAACCAACCAATTATTTTTCAAATGAGTAACTCGAGCACAGAGGAAACCAGATTTCCCCAAGGTCACACAATGTATAACAGATTTGGAATTCAAGCATGGGATTTTTTTCCTACTCTATAATTTTTCCCATAAATTATATAGAAAGCTCCTTCTCAAAATCTGCTCATCTTATTGATGTCTGAATCTAAAAGTAGGGATAATATTACCTGAAATTCAGGTAAAGTGATGCTGTTCCTTGCAATTTTTATTGTCTCCACAAAAGTCTTATTTTGATGCCTTACTATATAGTATGGAGGTGAGCCTAGATTCTTTAAGTTTATGCCAGCTGAAATCAAGGAGAAGGAAATATATTCACTGGGAAAAGCACTTTATAAACATTGTTTCATTTGCAGACAAGGCTCTGACAGATTCCATCACGTTCAAATAGTGGGGGATGAACTTAGCTAAGGAAAAAAGGGTTTCAAACTAAAAGTCTGGCCTTCAAGTGACAAAACCTCTGACCAAAACAACAAACAGAAAAAAATACAATATGTATCGAAGTTATAGGCATTCATTTTGTTTCTAAAGCGATGTTTTAAGAGTAGTGGAAATGACTAGGCAAGGTGCTATGAATCAATTTTAGACCATCTATGAAAAGTAACCAACTATTGGTACTCTAAACAAACATATGTAGTGATCATCAAATTGTTAGGCAATCATAGAAACTCAATATTATTAATAATGATAACTTTTCTATAAATGAAACCAGAAGTTATATGGAAGCTTTGACCAAATAGAAAAAGAGAGCTCAGATTCTCAAAAAATACATTAAAGAAATTTGTAAGTGGATTCTATTGTACACTTTAAACTAATTAGAAACAATTTATGGAATCCTTTTTTCATTTTTAATTGCAATATAATAAACATAAGATACAAAGCAATAAAACAATTATCATAAAGATAACTTTATTGTATTCAGCAATACATATTAGAAGATGAGAAGAGAGATAAAGTCTACATTCAATTAAGTCACCAATACCAATTCTACATATAAATTAATATTGACTTTAATGTAAAGATTTCCAATATGGAGGATAGCAAAAATATATTGGTTTAATATCAAGAAAATATAGGGGGGCAGCTAGGTGATACACTAGATAGAGCACCAGTCCTGGGGCCTGAGATCATGTCTGGCCTCAGATACATATTACCTAGCTGAGTGACCTTGGGCAAGTCACTTTTGGGGAAAAAATTATATCTATATAGACCATGAACATTTAGACTATATTGAAGTCAAGCATCTTTTATTGTGTTGTTCAGTTGTTTCTTTCGTGTTCAATTCTTTGACACCATTTGGGATATTCTTGGCAAAGATACCAGGGAGATTTATCATTTCCTTCTATAACTCATTTTACAGATGAGAAAAACTAAAGTAAAGTAATTGGTTTGTCCAGGCTGACATAGTTAGAGAGTATCTGAGGCCAGATTTGAACCAGGAAAATTTGAATCTTCCTACCTTCAGGCCTGAAACTCCATCCACTGAATTACCCAGATGCCATAAAGAATAGAATTAGGGAGTTCTTTTTATGGTGGGAATGGAATATTTGAATACTTAAGTAATTACAGATTTGGTGGTTCCCCCAATGATACCTATTGTAATCCCTTCAGGTCTGCCTATCTTACGTGACTTTTGTCCAAGAAGAATCATGAGTTCATCATAGTAAGATAAACGTAACTCTACTTCTTCCTGGAATTGTGAGAATTTGAATAAAATTCCAGTCCTCTGATGCTCCTCCAGGTGAACAGTTTTGTCATTCTTTCATCAGAAAGTCAAGTTAAACTATTAAGATATTTACTAGCTATGTGACTGCTTGCCAGTCACTTAATCTCTCAGCTTCATTCCTTATCTGTAAAAGAGAGGTAATAGCACCTGCTTCTCAAAGTTATTATGAAGATTAAATGAGATAATAAATGGGAAGCACTTTACAATCCTATATAAAAGCTGTTTTGTTGTTGATTTCTCATTGTTAAATGTTGCACTCTGCACCTATCTTTGATGACTTTTTCTCCATTTCTTTGGAGATAACTTTATTTCCTGCTTCACTTCCATTCATTAACAATTGGAATAGAAAAATTGTTTTCATGTGAAGCTTGGGATCATTACAAGAGATCTTCATTTTCTCAAAGGCAATTTTTCCCATGTTCCTCTTCCTTTAAAAATTTGCACCCAAATTGTTGGCCATCTGTATATCTGTGCTAAGTCACCAGCCTCCCTGTCTCCTCCAGAACCATCTAAATCCAGTGGCCAGATATGAATCAGGATGACTGGAGATGGCCATTGATGACAGGCAATCAGGGTTAAGTGACTTGCTCAAAGTCACACATATATATTTGCTAGTGGGAAAATTGTTTCATCTGACTAAATAACATGATAATTTATGCTGATTATAATACGAATTTTCTTTGTCTTTTCTATGTGGATGGACAGGTCATAATCTTTTAAATCACACACTTCCCCAAAATGCCAGAGCTTAATGGAACTAGGCAATATCTTCCACAAAAAAAAGGATCTAGAGAACTTCACTGTTGATGGAGAAATCTTTTTTTTTAATTTTGATTTGGCACAGTATCTCCACCGTTACAGTGGAAAAAACTTTTGCTGATCACATCTTTCCCTGTTTTATGCTTCTCCTTATACCTCTCCTCCTGTCAAAGAAGAAATGAATACAACTGACTTCTTATGATGCCTTTCAAGGATTCTTGTATGAACCTGATTAGAAAACAGGATTTTAGAGGCAGCTAGGTGTCACAGTGGATAGAGCATTGGCCTTGGAGTCAGGAGTACCTGAGTTCAAATCTGGCCTTAGACACTTAATAATTACTTCGCTGTGTGACCTTGGGCAAGCCACTAAACCCCATTGCCTTGCAAAAATAAAACCAACAAAAAAAAGAAAACAGAATTTTGGTCTATCCAATCATTGTTACACAATCAGCAACCAATGGATATAAAAGGATCTCAAATTCTTTTCTTCTTTTAATCAATTACAAAATGGTTGAGATGTAGTCCATTGTTTAATGACTTTAGTGAATGACTAATTACTTCCTACTAATACCTCATTAATCAGTACTTCAATTTACACAGAGATGACTTGGATAAAGATTTTGCAAAGCTATATAAACAGGCATTTAGGATGGCATTTACTGATTTTTTTCTTTGTCTTTTTTTGGGGGGGAGCATTTTTGGATTGTTTTCCCCATGACTTTATTTTACAATTGTATTCCCCTACCATATATCTCCCTCATATATAATTATTTCAGTCCAATTGTTTTTCTTGTCATTTTCATATTTAATGACATTTTTATCTCTATTTTATAAACATTAGTTGAAAGAGAGGGGGGGGAGAGAGAGAGAGAGAGAGAGAGAGAGAGAGAGAGAGAGAGAGAGAAATTCCTTTTAGTAAGTTTAAATTTATCTCTCTTAAAACATCCACCCATTGCTCCTACTTCTGTCAAATGAGCCCTAGTGGATTCTTACATAAAGAAAATGGAAATGTTTAACACAAAGAATAGATTTATGTCCCATGTGATACTTAAAGAGTTGACACATGGAGAGAAATTAAATTTGTTCCATTAGGGCTCATAAGGCAGGAGAAGGATTAGTAATGATACTTAATCCTTTCCAATATCTCAGCCTTACACTTATTCATATAGAGCTAGGCATTGATGATCCCATTAAAATAGGTTTATGTATCCTACCCTCCCATTCCAAGTATTTTCCTGCCCAAATTTCGCCACACTCTATCTTCTTGTCAACATTCCCTTTTCTTTTTTCCTCTTGAAAAGACTCCTCCAATTGGGAGTCCACTCCAATTTGACCCTTGGGTCATCTATATCCTTCTCAACAATTTGTAGGCGAGGGTCCTTTTAGCAACCCAGAGATGTAGTAGGCATGGGAACTCAAGCCAATTTAGTGAGCCAAATCATTTTAACCAACAATTATCTTTCTGGTAAAAAGGTGGAACAATGAATTTTGTCTTCTATTGCTTTCACTTCCCCCAAAGGACCACTGGGCCTTTCTATCTGCCTTCCATCTCAGCCCTCCTAAATGTGTTGCTGCTCTCAATTTGAATGTGAGAACCCTTGAGATTTGGAACTGTTGCTTTTCTATTTGTATCTCCAGCACCTGGCAGAAAATAAAAGTTTAAATTTTAATTTTAAAATAACAAGCATGTATTTTTGCTATCTATTTTCCCCTTCCATTGAAGGAAAGGAAAAAAAGAGAGGAAAAATTACCTAGTAACAAATATACATGGCCAAATAAAACAAATTTCCACACTGGCTATGTAGAAAAACACAATCTTCATTCTCCATTTTGAATCCATCTCTTCTGTCAGGAAGTGGGTAGTTTGTTTTAATCATATGTTCTTTGATATTATGATTGATCATTGCATTAATAAATGCTTTTCATTTAACAAATTTGGAATGGACTGCTTTGAAAAATAATGCTTTCTTTCTCACTCGGACTCAGTATTTCTAAGTCACTTTTTTGGTGAATATATTGTTGTGGGGATTTTTTTCCTTTAGATATGTACTTGACTAGAAGTTTTCTGAAGTCAAATCTAACTTTGAAATTTTGTGAATTAGAAGTCAAGGGCACTATTGGTTTAGAATATAAACTCAGTCCTAACATTTTAAGTTAGAAACTGGTGTAAGATTATGAGTAGTGTTACTTCGTAAAACATTTGGAAGCAGTAAAGAGACATGCATTTCAATAAATTAGGTCATATTATAATTGCAATAGATTATATTCTCAGATACTTTAAGGATGAAACAGGAAAGAGGACAGCAAACAGAAAAAGGGGGAAGCTGCTATGATTATTAAAATAAATTAATTTCTTCTTCAATGTCAACAGAAATACAGCATTTTCACTGTGCTCATATTCTATATAAAAGGTAGATATAGTATCAAAAGAAACAAAGATTTGGACAAAGAGGGAGATTCATTGATCTTTTTTTGCTTTTTTGTAACAATGTTGTTACTTTTGTGTTAAATTAGTCATTACTAAGAATTGTACATATAAAAATCATTGTATGGCCTGAAAGAATCTGGATTTTAAACCATAAACTGTTACTTACTAGCTTTATGACCATTATGAAATCTTCTAGCTTTTCTGGACCTAAGTTTCGTACTCTGTAAAATGAGAAGCTTGGATAAATTATCCCTAATATTCTTTCCCACTTTGATTCTAAGTTCCTTTAATTCTATGAACTGATCCAGACCTGGATTAGGAGGCAACAGTCTTTCAATATTAAAAAAACTGTGAAATGTTTTAAATAAACTCAGACTTCCTTCAGAGAACATCAAAATAGGAAAATCTCAAATTTAACTGGCCTGCCTCAACTTCTCTTCTGACCCAGGCCCTCATTACCTCATGCTTGAACTATTGTAATAGCCTACTGGTGGGTTTTCATTTCTTTCCTCACTCCAATCCATTATCCATTCATCACTTAAGTGATTTTTTTCCTAAAGATTAGGTCCAGTCCTTACATCCCCTTCCTCAGTAAACTTGAGGGTCTTCCTGTTGCCTCTAGGAGTAAATATAAAATGCTTTTTTTGAGTCATTCAAAGTCCTTTATAACCTAATTCCCTCCTATCTTTTCAGTCTTACCCTTTACTTCACAGTGATCCAGTGACAATGATCTCCTGACCTTTTCATAAACAAGACACCTTATCTGTCAGCTCTGAGTAATTTTTTCTGACTGTCCCCCATGCCTGAAATGTTATTCCTCCTCTGCTTCACCTTCTGACTTCCCAAGTTTCACTTGAGTTGCACCTAAAATTCAAGGTATATATAAGAGGCAAAAAATTAGTATAATCATATTAAAGTGATAAATACAAGGAGTGACATTAAAAGAATCATCTAGGAAATGTATGCAAAAAAAGTGAGACATTCCTGTACTGTAGGTGAACCAAAGGCCACTTAATACACTGATATCCACATAATACTAAAACTCAAGAACAAAGTCTCAATATACGGGATAGACAAAATGAAATAAAAATATTGGGCTCTTATTTGAACCCAAATGCAGAGGAGTACCCAAAGTTTTGAAATCACAGATCTGTTGAATTCTTTGTTTGCTTCAGAGCTCAGCTTAAGAGTCATATCCTATTTAGTCATTCCTTCCTCCCCCCAGCTTTCTCTCTCTCTCTCTCTCTCTTTATCTCTCTCTCTGTCTGTCTCTCTCTCTCTCTCTTTCAATGATTTCTTTGAATATACTTATTTGTTATAAGGTGAGTGGAAGTCTTTTATTAGAGAATGAGTGAATTAATGGACAACCAATAGAGATTTTTTAATGAAAAAGTAAAGAACTCACAAATATTTAAAATGCATTACCTCATGCTTGGACTATTGTAATAACCTACTGGTGGGTTTTCCTAACTTAAATCTTTCCCCACTCCAATTCATCCTCCATTCAGCACTAAAGTGATTTTTCTAAAGATCACTTACAATCATACTATCTCAAAAAGCACAACATTTCAGCATACAACGAAAAAACAAATAAATAAATAAATGAAACAAACTAATTAATTAATTAATTAATTGAAGATTATATATGAGTATGCGACCTTTTACAATAGATATATCCCAACTCCCAAACTAGCTGATGATTGAGAAGGGACAGCTTTGTGCTACACTCTTAGAATATGATAGTGCAGAAAATTCAGAGACATTGCTGTGTAGCTTGATAAGAAATAAAATAAAATAAATGGAAGATAATCACAAACAGGACAATTTTGTTCCTTCCATGTTAAATTTAATGTGCTATTTTAGAAACAAAGTATAAGACATTGGATATCTATGTGTGAGTATGTAAGTATGTATATATATATATATATACATATATATATAATAGTACATGTATATGTGCATGTGCATAAACACAAGAGCATAAAGAAAAGCATTGATAGATCTCTTAATCTTGTTTACCTCTTGCCAAGGCAGACTGTGATTCCTACCTTGAAAAGAGATAGATCTATGATTTATGCATGTAAATTGATGTATGCAAATGCCATCATTGACTTCAAATTTGAATTTAGTCTACTCCATTCTCTTCTATGAAGGACACCAATCAAAAATATATCTATCTACCACCCTAAATATTGCTGACCTAGCGACATGATTTTTAGGTTGACTGGTCAAAGGATTCATTACTATGAATGTCGTCCCTTAAGGAAGGTTCCCCGAGCTTACATCCACTTGCAACTAAATGCTAATTACTCAAAATTCTATCACAAATAATTAATAGTGAGCAAATCAATTTATCTAAGCAAATGATAAATTTCTTTGATATAGTAAAGAATTCCCTTGATCTCATCCAAGGGAAAATTTTAGAAAAATTTTAGAAAAATAAGTTGGATATTAAGGATATATTGAGAACCTATATTTTCCCTATGCATTTGTCTTTCCAAGTTGATCTCTCTCTTCACTGGTATATAGTTGGTCACTGAAAAGGTTAGGAAATTTATTGTATCTAATAGAGTGGGAATGAGAAAGATCTCTTCTTTCCAAACCTCTGAAATCAACTTCCTTTCTCATTAAGCCACACAGCAATATCTCTCAGTTTTCTTCACTATCATATTCCAAGAGTGCAGTATAGTGCTGTCCCTCCTCAATGATCAGCTTGTTTGGGAGCTGAGATATATATATGTTGTAGAAGTTTAAGTGCTCATATACAATCTTTAATTTTTTCCATTTTATACAAAAATGTTGTGCTGGTTGAGAATAAAATTTATTTATAAATACAAATTTTAAAATTAAAAAATAGAAATATAACAACAGATGAGGAAGATTTTCCACCATGGAAATTCATGAAGATAGTCAATTAAGAAATAGAGACATTTCTAAGTACACCAGCAGAAGGAGTACATACACCAATCAATCAATCAATATTTCACTAATCATTTTCAAAGGACATAGTATGTCCTAGGACCTGTATGACAAAATATTAAAGAGTCCCTAGTGTCAGAGATCTCAGATTATCCTGGAGAATCTATGGAAACAGTCTCTGAACAAGAAATCTTATTTGACCTCAGACTCTCTTTAAGTTGTAGTCTAATTTTTTTCAGGCCCTTTGACAATTTTCCTTTGAAAATGTTGTTATATCAGATGCCATAATAATATAACAGAAAAGGGGATATCATTTTTTCCCTATTACTTGCAAAGCTATTGTTGAATAAAGGTGTAATTAAAACAACAAAGCCTACTTTAATATAAATAGCTATATTCCCAAACTAAATTCCTATGCACAGAAACACTGAGGTTATTTTTTTCAATTAAGAATCTATCTCTCAGGCAACAACATTTTTCTTTAATCTGAGAATACTTGGTTCACTCTCATTTTCTCCCCTTTTTTCCTTGAGTGTACATTTATAAAGAATGGCAGAATTGAAACTCTACTCTTGACTTTCTGAAATAGTTCTCTTCTTAGGGCAATGATCTTTCTCAATGTTCCCATTAGCTTCTTAGTATTTGTGTGTATTTGAGAGATCCCTTCCCTATGTGAGGCACTATCACATCTGAACTTGGTGATCAGAATTTTGAGACATGTGTCCTCAAATAGACTGGTGATGCTTTATAAACAGAAACTCTGAGAAGGTGTTTTTTCTGAGGTTTGGGTTTTTGGTTTTTGGGTTTTTTTTTTTTTTTACTGATTTACTATTCTCCAAAGATTATAGTGACTGACAGAACTGTTTCCTTGAAGTAGCTTTACTGGTGAACTTGGCAGTCTTATTTAATGCTAACTGAGTGAATTAAAGAATCACACTAAGAACTCATGGACTGGAGTGGAAGATATCTTTGAGGGCAGAGGCACTGTATTAATTTGTTGCTGACTGGAAGTGAGGATCAATCTTCGGAAAATGGAAGCATGGAAGAAATGATATGCATCCAGGAGAAAACCATCTGTCAGACCTTATATTAAGGAATCCATATTTAATCATACATTACAATTCTGCTGTCCAAATTCAATAATGTAATAGAGGTGAACTAATGTAGTCAATTTCTGGTAGGACCAATAAATTATCACATTGTATGGTTGGGAAAAAATTAATCATAGAAGTATAAAGATACTCCTGAGGGTAAATCTAGTGTAATGAATTAGAATACTGGACTTAAAGTCAGGAAAACATGAATTCAATCTTTCCAAAGACACTCATGAGATATGACCCTGGGGAAGTTCTTTAATCTCTCTACATTTCAGTTTCCACTATAAAATGAGAATGAAAGCAGAGCTTCCATCACAGGGTTGCTGTGAGAGTCAAATGAGGTAATGGATATTGTGTCTTGTAAATATGAAGGTATTTCATAATTGTGAGCTACTATTATTTCTGTTGTAGTTACATTTCCAGGAACAAAGAGGACCTGGAAATAATACTCTCTACCATGATGAAAGGAATTTAAGTGATCTCTAAAGTTCACTTGATATTTGATTGATTTTGTTCACTTGATAGCAATTCAAGGACATTTTTTTTGGTGAAGGTGGAACAAACAATATCTGTGGATTTGGCAATGTCTTAGCAGTTCATATCAATTACTGTGCCATTTTTTGTGAAATATTTCACTTTTTACTAAGGGGATTTAAAAATGGAAGTGACTTTAGAGATCATTTAGAGAGATAGGGAATATGTTACTATTCTCATTTGACAGATGAGCAATACAAAGACAAGAGAGATTAAGTGACTTACCAAAGGTCATGGGGCTAGTAAAGAACAAAGCCAGAACATGAACCCATGGCTAAGTATATGCACTATACCATGAACACTTTGAATTATTCATGTAAAGGCAATTTAAGTGCTCTTCAAATCATAGACTCTTTTCAAGGCAAAAAGTTTTAACAAACCATTTTTAATGCCTCAGCATGGGAAGGGGATCACATATTAGAGTCAGAAGGGACATCACAGTCCTCTAGTTCAACCCCTCTACACTCTATTTTAACAATGAGGAAATATTCAAATCCATGAGCATTAAATGATTACTTCATGATCGTATAGACAATAAACCTGTGTCAGAGCATCCTTTGAACTGAGATCTCTTGACTCTAGTACTAATGCTCTTTCCTCTGAGTAGTCTATGTAGTTGACATCAACCATAAAACAAAATAAAATTTATAAATACTCTTTAAAATTCACATGAGATAACTAATACAAAAATTAATGCCTAGTTTTTCAGATGAAGAAACCGAGACTGCGAGAAATTAATTAAGGTGGCTAAAATTACAAAGCAAATAAGTTTCAGATGTGGAACATGTATCTATGATTCCAGGCTCCAAATTTTAAGGAACAGTGTGTCGGATAGAATTATTAACATGGCCTAATAATGCTTTCTTAGTAGAATTGTGTGTGTGTGTATCTAATTAATGCATGAAAAGTACTTGAAAATGTAAAGTGTTATATAAATTTTGAGTGATTATTTTTATTATTAGCAATAATAATCTTAATCTGCATATCTTTTTTGAAGGAGTTTAGAAACAATCCTGGAGCAAGTCACTTTCCTGCTATTATTGTTTTATTTTTAATGGCATATAGAAAAATTAAATAAATAAAATTACTTATTTTAATAATTGAATTTTTTAATGACAGTTCACATTCTATAGGCTCATTTGCATCTAATTATCATTAATCTCATTTTTTTCATCACTAAAATCAAACTTAAAACTATGAACTAGAAAAATCATCAACAAACATATATCTGCCTTTAAAATTTCCAGGAAAAAAGGCAGATCTTATGTATAGTTTTGAATTTCTTTTATATATCTTTAAAAATGTATATTAAATTTAAGATGGTGGCACCAACATTTCAATGCATGACAATGCCTCTTTATGAATTTCTTTAGGCTTTCTTTTTCATGAATTTTCTAATAGTCAGCAAGTATTTATTAAGTACTTATTCTGTACCAGAATTTAGTAGAGATGCAAAGAAAAGAAAAACTATTTTTTAAATCTCTTATACCCTTCCTTCCTTTTCTTCCTTCCCTCCTTGTCCTTCTCCTTCTTGTCATCCTCCTTGTCCACCTTGTCTTTGTGTTCCCCCTCATCCTTTTTATCCTCTTAATCTTCTTGATCCTCCTCTTTCTCCTTTTTTTCCCCTTTGTCCTCCTTCTTCTTCCATGGTTTTCTTCTTATCAAAATAAATTAACACACTTATGACAAATAAGTGTCTTAGAGTGAAACCATTTTTTAAAAGCATTGATTTTGTCTGGAAATGTATCTATCATTCTACATCTAATGTCCATGAATTTATATGAAAAAAAATGAGGGATATGACTTATCAGTTTTCAGGATTTTATAGTGTTCATTGCAATGATAAGAATTCTTAAGTATTTCAGATTTGTTTCCTCTCACAATATTAAGTTAAATATATAAATAGTTGTCCTGGTTTGCTCCTTTCATTCTGTATCAGTTCATAAACATCTTAATATTTCACTGGATTTTATCCCTTTTTTCATTACTGATTTCACAATAGTATTCCTTTTATGTTATGATTCCAAATTGTTTTAGAAAATGATTAGATAATTTCATCAAGTGCATATTAATGTTCCTGGCTTCCAAAGTTCCTTAGCTTCTATAGTTCCCCCAACAAATATTATTTTCCATTTGCAGTCAACTTTGCCAAGCTTGTGAATTTCCAGTCAAAATATTTGATCTCTAGCAATGAAAATTATATTTTTATAATATATATATATATAAAATTTCTTCACATAACTATGAATTTCCCAGTTGATGACATTTTTCTTAATGCTTACTTCATTGCTTTCTTTTATGCAAATCTTTTCAATTTTATTTACTCAAAATTATTGATTCAGTTCTATTTTATGGGAATGGCGTTAACTGACTTGCCCAAGGTCACACAGCTAGGTAATTGTTAAGTGTCTGAGGCCAAATTTGAACTTAGATCCTCCTGACTCCAGGGACAGTGCGCTCTCCACTGTGTCACATAACTGCTCCATCCCTGTCTCTTTAAGAATTTTTTTCTGCCCATAGTTGTAAAAGGTATTTTTTCCCACTTTTCTATTTCATATAATTGCAGGAGTTTAATCTCCCTTTTCCCAGCTACATCTTCCCCTTCAGGATTTAAAGGGTAGCCTGAGGGGTTGAAATTATCTTTCTCTAATACTATTGACTTAAACCTCCATTCTATGTTATCTCCAACATTAACTCCCCATGATTACTATCTCATTTCCAACTAACCAATTAATATGTTAGCTTTTACAAAGGGACACATTTATCAGGTTTATACAAGGCCAGAAGTACAAATATTTTCTATCAATATCTAGATGGAACCCTCTGTTATCCCACTGATATACCTAAGGAGAGTAGGCTCAAATTTTTAAAAATTTGCATAGCAGTATTCCTCTTAAATTCATGTTTAACCTAAAGTATTTATATAAAATAGCTGATTTCTTCCATTTCTTACTTATGTTTCATAAGATTTTTAAAATCTCCTTTCCTCCCTCAAAATTAAGAAAAATAAAACCATACTTATTTTGTTTTCTTTAACTTGCCTCTCTAACCCTAATTGATTAGAATTTTGAAGAGATACTTAACCTTTCTTCTCCTGTTACAATTACATTAGAACTTCATTTATCTCTTTTGTATTATACAAAAACATTAATTTTCCAAAGTTTCTCTTGGTTGTTATAATTTCAGAATTTGTACTCATCAGTAATGTTTAAAAGACCAATTTATGTTTGTTTGTTTTTATTAAAACAAGTGAATGGAGCACCAGCCCTGGAGTCAGGAGGACCTGAATTCAAATCTGCCCTCAGACACTGAATAATTGCCTATCTGTGTGACTTTGGGCAAGTCACTTAACCCTAATGCCTTAAATAAAAAAGAATTATTTAAAAAAAGTCAATCACCACTTTGGTTATTAAGTTAAGTAGGGTAGGTTATTATGTATTTTGCCTATTAGAAATTGTTTTCTAACAACAATTTCCCTCATTTATGATGATGACTGACATGATTTTTGTTTTATTATGGCTTTCAGGAAATCTGATAGTTCTTGAATTATCTCACCTAAATCTATTTTCCAGATGTTTCATTTTGATAGTGGAGGAGAGGAACACTAGGTAGAGAGAGAGAGAGAGATAATAATTTTCTCCCCTTTTTCTGTAGTGAGACAAATGTTAAATTTTTTTTTCTGTATTGTTATGATAGTTTGCTTATGAGCAAACCCCTATAAGCAGGGAATATACCTAAGCAAATAGACACCC
The DNA here is from genome assembly GCF_037893015.1 of Macrotis lagotis. Taxonomy (NCBI): domain Eukaryota; kingdom Metazoa; phylum Chordata; class Mammalia; order Peramelemorphia; family Peramelidae; genus Macrotis; species Macrotis lagotis. Next base: position 530,821,951 of record NC_133658.1, read on the forward strand.
TGTTAAAAAATTAATCTTTTAAAACCTTCCCTGTTCTGTATATTGACTCTGTATTTGAATCTTATCTAAACTAGTATTTCCAAATCATCTCACCAGACTCACCTAGTTATTCATTTGTAAATTCCTGAAGCTATCTTGTGTTAACAAAGAATATAATTTCTGGTCAAGCTGAAGCCTTCAGCTATTAAATTCTTCATCTTAGTTTGAAAATACTCTGCAGCCTTTCAAGAATATGCAGGAATATAACCTTATGTCATACATTAAGCCACTCCTTAATCCCTCCCTGAGACTTCCCAGTTCTGCCCCTAACTCTTCCCAGTTCTTCCCATAACATCCCTAACCAACAATTTGGCTGATCCCTCAACCAAGAAATCTTTGAAAAAGTCCACCTTTTGCTCTTTATGCTTTTAGTTGCCTTTGTTTGGGTCCAGTTGCTATGGTGACTGTCATACTTCCTTTGTCTGGAATACTATTTTTTTTAAAAAAGGATTTTCTTACACTCCCTAGGAAAATTTAGCTGGCCAACTCTTTGTATAGTCTATTCACTTGAGACAACCTTTGTAATAAATTTTCTTTTTACTCTTACATTCCTATGTCAGGGAGCCTTGTGATTTCTTCATCTACAAATGAACCCTAGCAGTTCTTATTATCTTCATCCCTGCAGACAACTTCTGGACCCAGTTACAATTCAATAACATTTTTAATTGTCAGTTTTTGACTTTTTCTATTATTTCTTGCTATCTTATGAGTTCATTGTTTTCTGTTTGTTTCATTATATTTTTGTCTATTTGCATGAGTTTTCCCTAACTTTTCTAAAATGTTTATTCTTTTGGTTATGTTTTGCCTTTGTATCATTTGATTCCTAATTTCATTTTTTTGTCTCTTGTTTTATTTTTTATAGACCCTTTTTAATCCTTCCAATCAAGATTCCCCCCCCCCATGGCTTTACTTGTGGTTCTTGTGGAATTACTCTCATCTTTTGCATTTATCTCTTGAGTTTATCAATCCTTCATTCCCTCTCCCCTCCATTATGTTTAGTATTTTTTTTATTTGCTCAATATTTCATCCTTAATTCATTGGTTATATTTTGACTTAGATCTATTTTTTCCAGAAATCTTGAGTAAAAGGGTTGGATATTTTTTAATCCTTTTCCTTCTGTAATCTTGATGTCAACTAGAGGTCAGGGGATTCTGCAAATATTTAAGGTAACAACTAACAAAGTAAAGATCTGGACAGCAAAATGGACTAAAGTTCTCATAGAAATGCAGTGAGTTCTTTAAGAAAAATAGTAAAGCTAAGAGAAGAGGGAAAGGCATTGCAAGGCCATATTGCAACTGGGCAGGTAAGGGCAGGAGTATGGTAGAGAGATAGGGCAGAGCCTAACGTGTCTTGGGGAGGAGTAAGGGTGGACTGGGAAGGGGAATAAAACCTGAACATGACTGGTAAATACCTTGGTGAGGAGAGCATGGTAAGAGAAGGTTAAGGGAGGAGTTGGAGGGAAGGGTTGAGACTGTTCCTATTATCTCAGTGTATTTGGATTGTAGAAGCAGTTAAGGTGCTAGATAACCCTGGAAAGGAAGTCAGAAACCTATAGGATATAGCAGGCAAGAACGGATAATATTTCCCTTAATATTTCCCCCTCGTCATTTTGGGTGTTATTATCTTTTCTTATCTGGATATAGAACCTGGTATTGGGCTCTACTTTATGCTCAGGGATAGAAGCTCACACTAACTTCCCTTGTGTTCCTTCTTTCTTGACTTTGATGGCTTCCATGTCCATCTGAGCTTGACTCTGGTTTCCTTGGTGAATTTTCTAAACTCCTTTAGTCTTTTTATGTCTAGATTGGACAAAAGCACTTCTATTTCTCTTTTGAAGTCTTTTACCACTGATCTTTTTTTGAAATCTTTTTTCAGTTATTTATGAGTGCTTATGTTAGAGAACTGGATTTCTCTATAATCTTTAATGTCTCTACCTCAACCAGATGCCTGGTGGAATGTCTTAAATGGAACAAGTGATGTTCTATGTGAATATCAATTACACTTAGAATATTTGAGTTTGTTTTATATAGTGAATAAGCAGTGAGCATGGGAATGATTGAAAAACTCAGTGATATTTAATAAAGGCAGTATACATATTATTACACTTTTGAATAAGTTGTTTAATAATCACTGAATCAATATTAGACTGCTCTATGTTGCTTTGAGACTTTGAGCTTAGGGTCATGTTGAATAAATGTATTATAAAGCCATTGTCTCTAACAACCAATACCTGTTTCTATTTTTGTTATGATAGAATGCCAACGCATAATGAAAGCATTCATATCTTCAACTCATTTCAAATGATCCTAAGGTGTGCCCTTGTATGGTGATCAGTATCATCTGCATTGCAGCTTTTCTAGGCAATGGGATATTGATATTTGTGATTTGTTTTGTTTTATCTTTCCTTCTTGTGATATTAGAGCATGAAGCATGTACTGCTCTCTGCAGTTCTCTTTCTGTTATGGTATTTCTGAATTGGATTATCCTTTGGTACCACATCTCTTTTTTTAGGAGTAATTGAATTATGTTTTTCATGCTGCTCATCTAGAGCTCAATGTGCCATCATTTCAGAGTTCTTGCTAGGCTTTCATTGCTATCATAGTGGTCTCAGCATATAACATCTCTATTATACAATTCTCTTGCTGGCATTTCCTTACGTAGCCATTGTTCATTACCCTACTCCTACTATCATGGACAATGAGTTTAACTTTAAAAATGCTACTATTATTATTATTATCATCACCTTATGTTGGTGCTCCTTAGAGCTGAAGGGTACCATGAAATTAATCAAGTTAAAAACCTTCAATTAAAGATGAAGAAAGAGGCTCATAAATATTATGTGGCATCCAAATTCATAGTTAATTAGCAAGAGTCAATAACCTACGTCCCTTGATTCCCAGCTAATGAAATATAAATAGTCTTTAAGTTCCTTTTCTTCTGGAAGCATTGTGCTAAGCTATGAAAATAGTAGAGTTTATAATCAAGTTGGAGAGATAAGACACAAGGAAAGTATACTCCAATACAACAAAAACATAGCTAAACATATATTATGTGCAAATTGCAAAGATGTCAGAAAGATATGAGTATACCACATAAATTACTTGACCTCTCAAAGCTAGAGACAACTAAGACTTCAATTTGTGGAACATTTGCTCATTTACATTAGTACAAGGTGTTTTCTTTCAGGAAACTACAGTTATACTTAAAAATCACAGATTCAATTTTATAGAATGTAAAAAGGAAAATGTATTATACACTGAGGTTATTTTTTAAAGTCTCTGTGTACTTATATTTTATTGTAGAAATGAGGGAAGGCTTCAATATGTACATGGCTAATTACAACACAAGGGAATTGGAGGAGAAAGGAAGCAATGACTGATTTTAACATATTTTCAGCCTTACCTCTCCTATACTCAGCATATATTTACTCATACCATAAATCAGGTATTCAAATGAATTGATAGATTCAAGTACTTTGCAAATCTCAAAATGCCATTTAAAAATCAATTGTTGTTTTTGATGTTGCTATCCTACACAGTCTCTACACCTGCAGTCTGGTAATGACTTCATTTTCTTATCCTTCTTCCTTACTTTTACTTGGCTCAAACAATGTTTCTGGAGCAATACAGGGATTTGGTAGTAAATATTTAACAACCAGGTTCTCTACAAGAAAAGGTATGCACATATACTTATAAATTTCATCTGCATCACTAACACTTTACTGAACAGAAACACTCAACCAAAAAACCAAGGAAGAATTGATTTGAAGTGATTGCTTATTTCTGAGGTGTAAATGCTCCTAGTGAAATTTTAATAATTGCAAAACACTTACATTGGATCCAACTTATCTCTGCCTATAGATAACATTTGTCCTTCATTTTCAAAAGAAGACCATGATATCAGGCTGGTGATGCTGTGACAAGCATATGAATTGGATTTGAGTGAAGAGGTGCTATGTTAAGTCACCTGTTTCACTATCTCCTTCAAAGCCATCTGGGTCCAGCAGCCAAATATTAATTAGGATGAATGGAGATAGCCCTGGATGCAAGGCAGTCCAGGGTTAAGTGACTTGCCCAAGGTCATACAAGAAGTAACAGGTGATTGAGGTTGGATTCAAACTCCCACCCTCCTGACCCCAAGACCACTAGCTGCTCTTATCTCTGCCCACCTTACTTCCTCTACCCCATTTTTTTTCCCATTGAAATCTTTTCCTATCCCCTAAACCTGGCTCATATAGCACTTCTTCCATGAAACTCCCCAACAATGCAATATAGTACAAAGGAATTAAAGTATGTGAGTTTAAATCCTGCTTCTACCTTATTTCCTTTTATCTTAGTTTCTTCATCTGTAAAATTAGCACAGTTATATGGTCTCTGAGATTCCCTCTAACTTCAGATAAAATTTTTTCCTGGAATACTACCAACAGTTCATATTTATATAACTCAAAATATGCTTTACTATAAAAATGCCTTTTCCTATATAAAATTCATTTCCTTTATAAAATACTTTCCTCATAATAACCCTGTGTAGTAATCAGTAAGGTGCTATTTTCTTTATTTACAAGTGGAATAATTGAAGATAATTTTTCCATGTTTAGATTTAATGAATTTTGGAAACAGAATTTGAGTCCATTTTTCTGAAGGTGAACATGCTTTCCATTGTACAACCCATCCTCTTGATTTGGTTATTTCTAATATTCTTTTCATATAAACCTTGAATTACTGCAAATTATTGTGCTGAACAATTGTTTTTCTTGACTTCATTTTCTTAAGTACCATTTAAATTTCATGTATATTGTATTAAGACCTGAAATTCTAGAATCCAAATGTGGCATGTCCATTATCACTGATTATGAACAAAGATCATTAGAGAAATAGCAAATTGAGTACATTTAAAATTTATGAAAAATTTTATATTTAACATCAATACAACTAATTAAACTTATTTAGTAGCTATTTGCATTTAAATTAATGTCAATGCATAATGTATTTTAGTGACTTTTTACTTACCTCCTCTAAGGCTTCATCAAAATTCCTTTTTTCCATTTATTTCCATTCATTTTTCCTCTTCTATGAGAGCAGTTCCTGGTACTCTCCAATCCCTGGAGAAATATGAGACCACTGGGTAAAGGTACTAAGCTTTTCAGCTCCATAACTCCTACCTTTGCTGTCCTAATATTGCAGACCACTTTCACCTATCTACTTATAGTCATCTTTCCACCAACTCTTCCCCAGTCGTCCTGCTTTCCACTTCTGAAATATAATCAAATTAGAATATCTAGGTGGTTTAGTAGATAGAGAACTTAGACCTGAATCAAGAAGACATTCCCTCAAACTCCCCAGTACAAATCTAGTTCCAGAAACTTACTAGTTCTATAACCCTTGGTAAGGCACTTAACTTAAATTTCTTCATCTGTTCAATGGGAATAGTAAAAAGACTACCTCATTTGTAAGAACCAAATGAGGCAATAATTATAAAGTGCAAGTACACAGAGCCTGGATCATATTATTTAATATAAGTGTAAACTATTATTAATGTTATTATTATTAAAGCAGTTAGGGAAATACCTGGCATATAGAAAGCACTATATAACGATTACATTATTATTGTCAATAATAATATCTTAATTAATATGTCATTACTCCTTGAAAGGCTATGCTTATTTTCTTATAGTCGCAGCATGTACCATCCCTATTATTTCTCAACCTCAATGTTGTACCCTTCCTTAGCCACCACTCCTCTATCTATGCTATATCCCCCTATATAAATATACATTCTTTTATTGTAGGAATTCTTTTTTGTAGTGAACATTTAATGTATTTTCATTCATTTATTTATTCATTTGTTCATTCATTCATTCATTCATTCATGCATGCATTCCTACAATATGGTTCTTCTTTGTTAACAATACAGTCTTTTAATGAACATCTCACCAGGTTTCTTGGTATTCTTATCACTTTTAAGTTTAATTTTGTTATAGGATTCATTTCATTTTTTTGTGATACTTTATTTAACTATTTCCTTGCACTTGGAGATTTGGGTGGTCATTTTGAGTTTTCAACCATTTGCTGACCTCCAAACTTCATTGATTAATCACCCTTGACATGATTTACTCAATTAGATCTCATATTCAGTTTTCTGCAAATTCATTTTCATGGAATAACACCTAGATTGGATGAAGACTCCATAGATGATATACTTTCAAAGTTGAGGCAGAGGAATTATTTATTTAAAATTTTTAAGTTGTGAAAAATGAAAGATGTCAATTATAATGAGAAAATTCTTAGAATGCATTATTATCAAAAAAGGCAATTTAGAGAATTTCAATAACTTTTGACTCATTTGTATATATTTTTTTCATTATTTTTTTAAAAGGAGGGCAATTCACTTAACCCTGATTATCTCACATTCAAGAACATCTCCACTCTTTATGATTTGTATCTGGTCACTGGATCCAAATGACTCTGTAGGAGAAAGTGAGACTGGTAACTTAGCACAGCACCTCCTCACTCAAATCTAATTCATGTGCTTGTTATGGCATCCTCCCTGATTTCATGGTCCTATTCGAGAATGAAGGACAAGCATCATAAATTCAATACACCCACCCCCAGCTCCCCCATAACCAAACAGTTGTCAAGGTCTGTCAATTTTACCCTTGCAGCATTATTGAATGCACAAGCTCTCATTACCTCACATTCTGATTATCGCAATAGCCTGCTTAGGGTCTGCCCTCTCTACAAGTCTCTCTCCCCTCCAGTTCATCAATCAAGAAATGATTTTCCTAAAGTGAAATTCTGAACATTTGAATGAAAATCTGACCTCCGCCACTTATAATTAGAGTGATCCTGGGTAAATCACTTAACTTGTATACCTCAGTTTTCTTATCTGTAAAATGGACATATTAATGGCACTTAACTCCCAGGGTTGTTGTGAGGATCAACTAAGATAATATTTGTAAATGAAATTATAAGACTAATTTCTAATAACTTATAATTCTGTGCTTTTTGATTCTTATATCCATAACAACCATTCTAATTCAGATCACTTGACAAAACTAAAGTGGAATTTTATAACCTAAAAAGTTAATTTGTTGACAACAAATAATTGTTAAGAAATACGTTTATATTTTGATTGGCAATATAAAGTGCATGACTGTTAATAATGTGGGAGTAAGTGAGGAATGTGGACTTAGGTTGCTATCTGTGTGCATAGATATTTGGATTTCTCTTCAAAATTATTTTTATACTTAACTGAAATGTCAGTGCTATACATTAATGATATATTTTAGAATGAACTTATATTAGAGAAGATAAAATGCATGAAATTTTGAACATTTTAAAAAATTTGATGATCATAATCTTAGATGAAAACCTGTGTGAATCATCAAAAAGATGAATTCTATCAGATAAATATAATTTTCTTCTATGAAAGAGTGATGATTAGTAGATAAAATAGAAGAAATGAATAGACATGCTCTCTTTCAAAATGGAAGTTGTCTTCCAGATGAAAGTTCATTGAGAAATTAGGAAAATAACATTAGAGTTTAGTATATAAACTGCTAAAGGATTTCACTTGAAGAGGAGTAATCAGTGAATAACCACAATCTGAAGAGAAGTGGGCTATATCTAATGGTAGCATTTCCATTAGGAGTAGTACTTGACTTATTGACATTTCAAAAAAGTTGGTGTGGTGAGTTTTCTTATTAAATTTGCCAGTGACACCTTCAGTAACTGGTATTGTGGCTAACTATGTTAAAATAAATTGACCTTTACAAGTTAGTAAATTGGTTATTAATAAAGCAATGGTCAGTGACAGTGAGAAAAGGATCATTCACATAGAAGACACAAATGACAGAGGTAAAAGATGGAATAGGACTTAATCTTCTTAAATATGAAGATAAGGTTGAGGTGTGATTGGAAATAAGAAAGAAAAATGAACCTCAACAATGCATTGCTTAATAGACAAATGAAAGATAATCTTGGTATAAATAAGAATTTAATGTTTAAGAAGCTTGAAAATACCCTTTTTATTAACAAAGTCAGTTGAAAGGAGTTCCTCTTCATTTGAAAGCAATTTTATCTAGATACCATTGAGGATAGAGAAATGTATAAATTATTTCCCTCTTTTGTAAGACTCATAGCAACCATGAGTGAGAGAATGATTGGAGGGAGAGGAAGAAAGTGGGAAAGTATTCATATGGACTTAACTCTTTTTTTCTTTTCATTCTTCCACAGAAAACATATAAAAATTCATCCATCCTTCTTACCAAGTTTTCGTGGTAGGGAGAATGGACTGACTGAATTTAAACAAGTGGAAACATACTGAAATGGGGAGAGGTTATGTAAAAACTTCCAAGCTAATCCTGAAATAATTAGAATAGCAACTAATATTTATATTTCCCTTTATACTTCTCAAAGCCCTTTCAACTTTAATTCATTCCTATCAACAAGTAAGCCTTTGATGAAATCAAGACTGATATCATTATCCCGATTTTAAATATGAGAAAATTTTGCTTAGAGGAGGACGGGTTGTCCAGAAAACAAAAAGCACCCATTGTTAGTAACACTTTTTTCATCTTCAAAAGGATTTGTGCCTACAGATCATAATGAAAACAAAACATAACCATTGTTTACAAAGCACTTTCCTTTTAACAACTATAATAGGCAGTTATACAAGTCTTCTATTTTATGAATGAGTAAATAAAGGTTCTGAGAGGAAAAAGAAAGCAATTAGTGGGAAAAAATGATTAAGTACTATATGCTAAAAATTCATGCTCAAAAGGAGTTTATGTTCTAGTAGAAAAAAACAACACATTGTTGAGTCATTTCAGTTGTGTCCAACTCTTCCTGACCCCATTTAGAATGGTGTTTTTAGGCTTTTTGAAAGGCAAATGGGGTTAAGTGGCTTGCCCAAGGTCAATAGGTAATTATTAGGTGTCTGAGGCCATATTTGAACCCAGGTACTCCTGACTCCAGGGCCAGTGCTCCACTGTGCCACCTAGCCACTCCTAGAGTTTTCTTGATGAGAGGACACTGTTTGTCATTTCCCTCTCCAGGTCACTTTACAGATGAGAAACTGAGACAAGGATAAGTGATTTGCCTAGGGTCACATAGCTAGTAAATATCTCAGTCTGAATTTGACTCCAAGGCCTGCACTCAATCCATTGAGCCAAATGAACCACAAAGGAAGGCTTAATTATAATGTGACTCCCTTTATTATAGGTATAAAAGATCTGATTTTGTGATCAGTTCCAGAAGCCTGATGATGAAGAATGCTACCCATTTCCTGAGAGACAGATGATGGATGCAAGATGTTGAATTGAGACATTCATTATTAATGGACATGGTCAATGTGGGATTTTGTTTTCTTGAATATGTTTATTTGTTTTTTAAAAAAAAAAAAAACCTTGGTTTTGTTTTTCTAAACAGGGAAAATGAAATATGGAGAGAAAATAAATGTTTTTCATTGAATAAAAATTGGAGGGAGAAGGTCTTATTCTTGAAGAAGTGAGCAATTGCTTAATTTACTCCCCTGACAATTTCTCCCCTACATCCTGCTGTGCTGAAAAGAGACAGCAAAGCCTCCATGGCTGATGAAGTAAGGTGAATTGTTTCAGCACAATTCCTATTTCATACTTTCCCTGAAAAAATCTAATTAAGTAAATAATTATGTGTTTTATTTGAAAAAGAACTTTTCTTCCCATTGCTTCTGAGATAAAATAAATAAAATGTTTTTGAACAAAAATCATCTATGCAGTAGGTAACAATGCCAGAATTTGAGAACAACATTTAAATTGGAGTCTTCCCTCAATTATTTGAGAAGTATGAAACATTTCCACAGTCTAAGACTGTGATAAGAGAAATTTATATTTAGAATTAGAAAAAAAATTGAATAAGAGATACCAAACATACTAAGGGACATGATACTCTCTGAAGATTTTAAAGAACAGTTAGGGATCTTATTTGGAGAGTGATTGAAATTCCACTGTTCAGTACCATATAATTTTAGGCCTTTACATTTCAGAGACAGGAAGACCTGAATAGTAGTCTAGCACTAGACACAAGCTCTGTGACCTTGAGTGAGTCATTTAACCTTGGTTTACTTCATATTCCCTAACTATACAATAGAATTAGTACAAAACTTACTTCCTCAAATTCTTGTGAGAATTAGTTGAGATAATATTTTAAAATGTATTTATTTTTTCATCTATAATGCACATATATATATATATATATATATATATATATATATATATATATATATATATATATATATTAAGTTACAAAGTTCCCTTCCACCCTCCCTTCCCACTCCACTCTCCTCAGTGGTGAACAGTCGGGTTAGCATTGTACATAAATATTTTTGATAAGCATGTTTAGAGATCAGTCATTTTTGGTATGAGGAATTAGAATTAAGAGAAAGAGATACATAAGAAATAATTTTTATAAAGTGTTCATCAGATTCTGAAGAGTTGTCTTCTTTGTTTTGTTTTGTTTTCTTCCTCTGGATGGGGATAACATTGTCCATAGCTGGTCTAATATGGTTGTCCTAGCTCTCAGAACTGCTGAGGAGCTACTTCCATCAAAGTTGAACATTTCACAGTGTTGTTGTTAATGTGTATATTGTTCTCTTGGTTCTACTCCCTTCATTCAACATCAAATCTCATAAGTCATTCTATGCTTCTCTAGAGTCCAACATTTATGGTTTCTTATAGAACAATAATATTCCATAATATTCATGTACCATAACTTGTTTAGCCATTACCCAATTGATGGACATTTGCTCGATTTCCAATTCTTTGCCACTACAAAAAGAGCTGTTATGAATATTTTAGAACCTGGCAGTCTTTTCCCATATTTTGTGATTTCTTCTCCATATAGGCCTAGAATTGAAATTCCTGGGTCAAATGGAATGATTTTTATTGCTCTTTGGGCATGGTTCTATATTGCTCTCCAGAATGGTTGGATTCATTCACAACTCTACCAGCAATGCATCATTGTCCTAATCCTCCCACAACCTCTCCAACATTGATCATTTTTCCTTTACTCATCTTGGCCAGTCTGATAAATGTGAGGTGATACCTCATTGTTGTTTTAATTTGCATTTCTCTAATCAATAATGATTTGGAACATTTTATTATATGGTTTATATATATATATATATATATATATATTCATAGCTTTAATTGCTTCATTAGAAAACTTTCTGTTCATATCCTTTGACCATTTATCAACTGGGGAATGAATTGTAACCCTATAAATTTGATGCAATTCTCTCTATATTTTAAAATTGAGATCTTTATCAGAACTCCTAGTTGTGAAGATTGTCTCAGTTTTCTGCTTTCCTTCTAATTTTGGCAGCATTTATTTTATTAATGCAAAATTTTTTTAATTTAATATAATCAAAATCATTCATTTTGCAATTTATAATATACTCTAATTCTTATTTGGTCATAAATTTATCCCCTTTCCATAGATCAGATGGAAAGAGTATTTCTTGGTTTACTAATTGATCTATGGTGTTTCCCTTTATGTCTAAATTCTTTTTTTAACCTTATTTTGATATAGGGTGTGAGATGTGGGCTTATACCTAGTTTTTGCCATATTATTTTCTAGTTTTCCCAATAATTTTTGTGAAATACTGACTTCTTATCCCAAAAGCTAATGTCTTTGAGTTTGTCAAATAGTAGATTACATTAGTCATTTGCTGCATCCTTTTGAACCTATGCTAATCCATTACTCTATTTCTTAACAAGTACCAGACAGTTTTGCTTTCTTTCTTTTTGTTTGTTTGTTTGTTTGTTTGTTTATTTATTTAAGGAAACGGGATTAAGCTATTTGCCCAAGGTCACACAGGTAGGCAATTATTAAATGTCTGAGGTCAGATTTGAACTCAGGTACTCCTGACTCCATGGCCAATGCTCTATCCACTGCACGACCTACCTGCCCCTACCAGGAAGTTTTGATGACTGCCACTTTCTTGTATAGTTTTAGATATGGTAGAGCAAAGCCATCTTCCTTTACATTTTTTTTTCCGTCAGTTTCCCTGCTATTCTTGATCTTTTGTTGCTCCAGATAAATTTTGTTACTATTTTTTCTAGCTTGGTAAAGTAGTTATTTGGTAGTTTTATTGGTGTGGCACTGAATAGGCAATTTAATTTAGGTAGAATTGTCATTTTGATTATATTAACTTTACCCAAACATGAGCAATTGACATTTTTTCAAATTATTTAGATCTGACTTTATTTGGGTGAGAAGTGCTTTATTAATTGTGTTCATATAGTTTCTGGGTTTGTCTTGGGAGGTAAATACCCAAGTATTTAATGTTGTCTATGGTTACTTTAAACAGAATTTCTCTTTCTTTCTCTTACTCTTGGACTTTGTTGTTCATATATAGAAATGCAGATGATGTATATGGGTTTATTTTATATCCTGTGATTTTACTGAATTTGTTAATTGTTTCAAGGAGTTTTTAAGATGATTTTCTCTGTTATTTCTAAGTATACCATTCCTTATTGCCAATTCTGATTCCTTCAATTTCTTTTTCTTCTCTTATTGCTACTGCTAGCATTTCTAATACTATATAGTAATGGTGATAATTGGCAGACTTGTTTTATTCCTGATTTTTTTGGAAATGCTCTGAGTTTATTCCCATTGCATATAATATTTGTCAATGGTTTCATGTAGATACTATTTATTATTTTAAGGAAAACTCCATTTATTCCTAAACTTTCTCATGTTTTTAATAGGAATTTTATTAAAAATTTTTTTAGCATCTATTGAGATAGTCATGATTTCTCTTAGTTTTGTAATTGATATGTTCAATTATGTTGAGTGTTTTCCTAATATTGAAATATTCCTGCCTACCTGGTATGATTCCTACCCAATCATGGTGGAATATCCTAGTAATAACTTGCTGTAGTCTCATTGCTTAAATTTAAAGAATTTTGCATCAGTATTCATTAGGGAGATGGGTCTATAATTTTTTTTGTTTGTTTTAATTCTTTCTGGTTTAGGTATCACAATGTTGGAGTCATAAAAGGAGTTTGACAGAATTCCTTCTATTTTTTTAAAGTAGTTTATGTAGAAAAGGAATTGATAGTTCTTTAAATGTTTGGTAGAATTCACTTGCAAATCCATCTGGACCTGGAGTCTTTTTCTTAGGGGGTTTATTGATGGTTTCTTCAGTTTCTTTTTTTCTGAAATGGTTATTTAGGTAACTTATTTCCTCTTCTGTTAATCTTGGCAGTTTGTATTTTTATAAATATTCATCCATTTCACTCAGGTTATCCAATTTATTGACATATAGTTTGGCAAAGTAGCTCTTAATTATCTTCTAAATTTCATCTTCATTTGCTCTAATCTTTTACCTTTACCCGGTGTGTATCTCTCTGCTTCAAATGCATTTCTTGTAAACAACATATTGTAGAATTCTGATTTTTGATCTATTGTCCTATCTGCTTCCATTTTATGGGACAGTTCATCTCATTCGGCATTAGTTAAGATTACTAATTCTGTATTTTCCTCCGTGCTTTTTCTATTTATATTTTTCTCTTTCCTTTCCTCTTATTCCTCCTCACCAAAATTTTACTCCTATTCCTTTTTGACTTTTCTTTTAACTTTCAGTTCATTTCCACTTATTCCTTTTTATCAGTCCCTTCTTCCCCTATCTTTCCCTTTTCACTGCCCCTCCTTCCCTGTATATTAGGATAGATTTTTAAATCCAAGTTAGAATGCAACTTATTCCCTCTCAAGGACAAATCTATTGAATAGAATTTACTCAGCGTGCACATTCTCCCTTCTTTCCCTCTAAAATTTAAATCTTTGTGCCTCTTCCCCTGGCATTATTTATTGCTCTAGTACTATTACTCAAGTATCATCAAATACAGTTTGTTATTATTTGATTGCTTGTTTGTTTTATTGCTATATTGTTATCAAAGTATCATCACAAATTGATTGCCTGATTGCTTAATAAGAAGCATTGTCTCAAATTGCATCAAATCATTATTATAATCATTTTTTACCTTACCCCCTTTTCAAGTATCTTTCAAGTACACACAATCCTCCCCATGAGCCAAAGTTATCATCCAAAATCAAATCATTTCTTGAACTATTTATGCCCCTTGCCCCAGGTCTATTTTCTCTCACACTTTACCCCCCGCCAGGGTACTTAATCTCTTGTTAAGTGAAGCATGGCCTATTTTCTCTCTCACTTTACCCCTCACCTATGGTACTTAACCCCTTATTAAGTGAAGCATGATTAAATCAAAATCTGCTCTAATTACCAAGAATCTTAAAGATATCTAAGTCCTGGGAGGCTCTCTGAAGGTCTCACCTGAGAACTTTACAAATGATTGTAAATTGCGGAGGCACTGACTCAAGACCACCCAGCTTATTGATGCCCTCCTCAGACTAAGTGCTAACTTTGTCAGCATAGAAGTATTAATGTGGGTCAAAGGATAATGAGACCCTTAAATTTAAAATTAACCCCCCTGCCTTTCATCAGGGCTTTTTTGTCTCCAACACAGTGATGTAATCTTGAACCTCTTCAATGGAGAGACAAAACCCAACTATACCTATATCCACTAAGTCCAATCTCTTCAATTATATTTGAACCTTTAATCATCCTAAGATAAGTAAAGTTCTCAAGATTTAGAAGTGTTATATCTTCCCTTTTAGGGCTGCATACAATTTGATGATCTTGGCCAACGTTTGTTTTGTATTGTTTGTTCCTTCCCCTTTTCATTTATCTTTTTATGCATCTCTTGAGTCCTGTATTTGGTGATTAAATTCTCTACTCAGTTCTAGTCTTTCTTTCAGGAAATTCTGGAAGTTCTCCATTTCATTGCACATCCATCTTTTCCCCCTAAAATTATATGTTGAATTTTTCAAGGTAGTATATTCTGGGTTTAATCCAAGGTCCTTTGCTCTCCAATATATGATATTCTAGGTCTTGCAGTCCTTCAATGTTGAGGCAGATAGGTCTTCTATGAGTCTGATTGTGGTTCCTATGTATTTGAATTGTTTTCTTTTTTTTGCTGCTTGCAATATTCCTTCCTTTATTTGACAGTGCTGGAATTTGGCTATAACAACCTTTAGAGTTTTTATGCTGGGGTCTTTTTCTGGAGGGATTCTGTGGATTTTTTTAATGGTTAGATTAGGAAAGTTTTCCCTTATAATTTCCTGCATGATATTTTCTAAGTTCTTTTTTTTTTTATTTTGGCTTACTGGCAGTCCAATTTATAGATTGTCTCTTCTAGATATATTTTCCAAGTCATTCATTTTCCCTAAAAGGTACTTTACATTTTCTTCAGTCTTTTCAACCTTTTTGTTTTGTTTGATGGAATCTTGTAGTCTCATAGATTCATGGGTTCTATTTGTTCTATTGTAATTTTTAGGGTATTATTGAAGAATCAATCAATTTTTGTGTTTCTTTTTTAAAGGTGTTGAATTCATCTGGTCAATTTTTCATAATTTTCCTGTATGACTCTCATTTCTTTTTTCTATTTTTCTTCTTCCTCTCTTTGGTTTTTAATTTCCTTTTTAAGGTCTCAATGAGCTTTTGTATTTGAGTTCAGTTTATAGACTATTTTGATATTTCCTCTGTGAGTGATTTTTTCACTAGTTTCTTCTTCAGTCATGGCATTGTTATCTTCTTTATCTGCAAAGTAGTTTTCTATAGTTAGCACTCTTTTAGTTTTTTGTTCATCTTTGTTGTTTTAGCTCTGCTTCTGAGTTATAGGGAGTATGTATCCAAATTTTTGTTTTGCTGGAGCTGGGTTCTGATCTTTGGCTTGTTGTTGTCCAAGATGTTGCCTATGCAGTCTAGATTTTGCCTTTGCCAAGGTTTGTTTCCTCCTTTATGTCCAGGTTCTGACTTAGCAGTGATTTGTTCATGACCAAGTCCTTTCTTTTGCCAGATGGGTTTAGACTTTGGGGTTAGACTTTGGGGATCCGCCCTGCTGGCTTGTTAGCTAGCTGCTGGGACCTCTGCTGTTGGCAAGTTGTCAGGACCTAGATTGTTCTGTGGATAAAGGCCTCCTGCTGACACTCCCACTCTCCCACCTCCTTTACTTCCCCTTTCCCCCTAGAGACCTGACCTTCACTCACGATCCTCCACTATATCTTCAAATGAATACTTCTTTGAATCTTCTCTTATTTTTAAGTTTTTGCAAGGCAAACAGGGTTAAGTGGCTTGCCCAAGGCCACACAGCTAGGTAATTATTAAGTGTCTGAGGCCGGATTTGAACCCAGGTACTCCTGGCTGCAAGGCTGGTGCTTTATCCACTATGCCACCTAGCCACCCCGAATCTTCTCTTTTTCTTAATGGGATCTGTATCTTGAATGTCAAAGTACAGGCTTCATTTATCTTTGGTAGGGAAAAGCTCAAGGAGCATGTTAGCTTCACACCTCCATCTTGGTTCCACCCTCTAATTAGATGAGATAGTATTTGTAAACTGCGTAGCCCAGTATGTATAGTAGTCTCTGTAAAATGTTATTCTCTTCCCTAATTTGTGCATTTTCATAATATTCAGTTCTTTCCAAGGCTATTTGATTTCTGCCTTTTGTTTACATTTATAAAATACTTTTTTTGATAAACATCTAATTCATAAATCAGTATTAATATAAATCATTAATTATTTAGCAAAGTCAATTACTATATAAATTTCTCTATGTTTCAGGTTTATCACTTCTTCCAGCTCAAAATCTATGATTTACATCTCCTTAGCTTGTTTGAATTTACAAAAGTTTTTTTTATTGATACTATCTCTGTAAATTAGGTGCTTGGATATTATTGGTCCCATATTGTTGACAGGGAGATTAAGGTTTGAAGGGAAAAAATAATGTTTAAGATCACTATTCTTCCTAGATAGTGGTTAAGCCTAATATGGAATCTAGCATTCCTGAGGTCAGTTTCAATTTTCTTTCCACTGAAAGAGCTCCTCTAGAATCAAGGAAACAAAGTTGGATGTTACATTGAAGTTCTTTGGTTCACACTTCCTCCTAATTTAGAACGTTCTTCCATAATTTAATGAACAGAAAATTATATGGCATTTTTTGAGCATGCTCAATATTGCTTGTTGGAAGCTTGTGCTATTCTTGAGCAAATACTTGTTAGAAAGCTCTTTCTTGTATTGAACCATACACTGGTTCCCTTGTGCTTCTACTCAATAATTCCAATTTTACTTTTAGGAGAAAGTATACATTTTAATACAGCTCCTTATTTTCCCTTTATATATCTGGAGATGGCTACAATATCTCCCCCTCAAGTCCTTTCCTTCTCTGATTTTTATCCTCTTCTCTATGCTAAGCATGCTTAGCTTTAATTATTAATCATGGATTTTTATTTGCCTAATTTCCATTCTTATGGAATTACCTTCTAATTCTTGGAATCAGATATAATTTTTAAAGAGAATAGCAGGATGCCCAAATCCTTTGATTTCAATAGCATTATTAACATGGTCTATGGAGTGATTTTTAAAAAGAATATTGCACTATTGACTTGAAGATTTTAGTCAACTAAAGCCTCTACAACATTTTTTATATGAATTGATGACAAGCTATCTTGTCCTAAATTTGTGTAATTTATCATTTGAACCTAAGTTTGGGAATTTATATTTACATTTTGGAAATTTCATCTTCTCTTTTTCAACTTATCATCTAACTTTTGACAACTTTTAGACTTTCTATTCTGGCATTCAACATATAAACTAGGAATTCTGGCTTCAAATCATTCGCTGATTTGACACATATGATTTTTATGTTTATACTTAGGAACAAGCCAGGTAAAGGGTCTTTTACAAGATGATCTCCAAACAGAAGCATTGCTCCTTTCATTTTTGGCCAGCTAAAAATCCATACTGTTGTATGCATTTCTTTTTCTCTCCCAGGCAATTGGATTAAGTGATTTGCCCAGAGTCACACAGCCAGTAATCTTGTCTGAGATCAGATTTGAACTGAGATCCTCCCTTTTAGATTAGTCCTGTATATACTATGTCACTTATATTTCCCATATATTATAATTTCTTGTCATATTTTCTTCATTTTGTCAATAAGAGTATCTTAAAAGGCATTTATAATGATACCTACTGAAATGTAGATATACTATATATAAAATACTTCCATCATCTCCCTATTAATGTTTTGCTATTTTGGGTTAATTGAACATTGACCAAGATTATGGCTGATTCTATATATAAAACATTGATCACATTATTACAATATTACTGGGTAATGTTTATACAATATTCAATTCCAGCTATGAACCACATTTTATAATAGAAATAATATTTTAATTGTAACAGACTGTCATCTAAAATCAGGGAGAATTATAATTTTAAACATGTTTAGAAATTATAGGTGTAGGAGGAAATAACAATTTTTACTTTGTGACATTTTCATAATGATACTAAAAATATTTGCAAAAGAGTTAACAGCATTAAGAAGATATGAAATTCATGCAATTATGAAAAACTAAACTACAATAAAATTATTAAATATTTTACTGGTTTTAAAATGTTGCATGGACTACATTTTAAACATAACAAAAATGTATACCTAAATTTGGACTCCTTTGTGACTAAAAGAATCACTTTATTATCCATTCATTAGTAAAAATATTTGTTGAGCACTTATTTTGTATAAGATAACATAAGGAATGTAACAACAGATGAAATGTTATTCTCTCCAGAGGCAAGAGAGAGAAGCTAAGGTTTGGAAAAAAATAATAAATGGCAATGATATTTGAGCAAAAGAGAAAATAAAGGTGATTAGCATTTCAGAAATGGAAGAAATCTGTATTCTTTGAAGTGAGTGGAAAATACTCCATTGAGATAATGATATATGAGTCTGGGTTCAAAAAATGACTGGCATTTTGATAAAATGCAAATAGCTAAGCAAGTGTTCTAGGCAGAAGGTATAGTATCCTCACTCAAATCCATCTTCAACTCTACCTAAAATGATGTTTCCATGCCTTTATTTTGATCCATGACAATTAACGAGTCACTATTATAATAAAAGTACAATTCCACTTGATGTCCATTTTACCTAATTTCTCCCTGCACCTTAAGTTCAGCTAAGCAAACCCTTTTATTACTACTCATCTTATTTCTTCTTTGTCAATCTTGACAAACTTTATACAAAAATCCTAAATGATCCCCACTTGTAGATTTCTTCTATTCCATTACATTTCAATCTAAAACTCTCAACTTGTTTACCAAGGAAGGTACAGACTCAAAGCACCATATGATGTGCCTGTTTTTCTCCCCTTCTGTCTTCACAAGTTATAATGATGCATCTTGTGAATGTGAGAAAACTTTGGTCCTTTCTGGGTTTTAGATTGAATCAGGTAGAAAATCTAAATAGAAAAAAATCAGTAAAATATTCTTCTTCCTTCCTTCCTTCATTCTTTCCTTCCTTCACTCTATCCTCCCTTTTATCCTTCTTTTCCTCCCTCTCTCTTTCCCTCCTTTACTCCCTCTCTTATCTCTTTGATGTATTTATAGGGGAAAGGAATGCTATGGTTTTGATTAGGTTTGTTTTCATTTTAGCTCCAGCTCATTGCAATATCGTAAGGGTTTGGAGGCATCTTCTATCCATACTTTTGTGCATATTTTCTGGGGAACACCTAAGGAATTATGATGGCACATGTGCAGATCTAAACACTCGACAATTATCATATAACCTGGGTTAGCTCCATAACTATGATATTTAGAGGGTAGAAGTTCCAAATTTCCTTAAGAATTCAAAGAGAGAGGTAGAGAGAGAGGTTATGAGTAAATAATTAAAAATTTTTTCCAACTCTCCATAAAGCACCATCCTATGCAAATTGGTGAATGCAAATGAAAATACATAGACCTAGGGAAGGTTTGAGGATATGGGTGGGAATGGTTCAGGGAACTCACAGGTCTGTTGGTGATCTTCTGATCCATGAATGGCTGATGTGGACTCATAATCCAAAATACTTTAGCACTCTTGAAAGTCTTAAAGAGTTGTCATGAAACCAGATCAATTTGTGAGGGTGTTTATGACTTAGGGTAATGAAGACAGATGTCAGGATATGAATATGTGTTACTAAGGAATTGCTTAGACTACAGCTTCACCTGGCTTATGAAAGGAATGCAGTGATCAATCCTGCATCTGCATGAATAATAGTAACTTTCACTTAAATCAAACTTGTATCAAATATAGTCTATAATATAGACTATAATCATGCTTGTAACTAAAAGATTGGGGAAAAGGCATAATAAAAAAGTAACAGAGATGAAAAAATAATCATTTGATTATAAAATTATATTATAAAAAAATAAAAGCTTTTTTAATGTAAATGCTTTAAAATCTACCCCTTCTATAATACAGTTTAGAAAAGATTTTTTCAAAGTATATTTATATATTTGTTATTCAGTCATTTTTAGTCATATCTGACTCTTCATGACCTCAGTTAACATTTTCTTCGCAAATAAACTGTGATGGTTTGTCATTTATTTCTCCAACTCATTTTATAGATAAGGAAACTGAGGAAAACAGGGTTATGTGATTTACCCAAGGTCATACAGTTAATAAATGTTTGAAGCAAGATTTGAACTCAAGTTGAGTCATCCTGAATTTATATCCAGTTTAACACTACTAAATCTTTAAATTGCACTAAGACTTTAAACTTCAATAGCTTAAAATTTCAGTAGTAGTTCCTTGAGTAATAGTTATTCCATTTGATTTTTGGAAGGTTAAAAAGATAACAAGCAAAGAATAGAATTGCAGGCACCCTATTAGGCTATCTGCACTAAGATCCAAATTTCCATTCTTCTGTGAAAGGATACAGTAATTCTGATCAAGGAATCATGTTTCATGGCTATAGAGCTAGATAAACTATAACATGATGGATTACATAGAGCAGAGACCCTTGTCTTCCTGACTGTTCTTTCCAAAGTCCCTTAATTATTTGCCATATTCTAGGTTCTCCATTTAATACTCAGGATGCCTGTTGGAAATGAGAATAAAGTCATCTTCAGAACAGGATCCTTTGAGTTCAGAGGACCCCTTAGGGAGATAATAAGAAGGAAATATTACTGAGTTACAATTGAGCTAAATGACTTTTCATTCCAGTGGAACCTTCTATGCCTTAAGAGCAACTAGGTAGCCTAGAAAATAGAGCACCAAACCTTGAATCTGGAAGACTAGAAATCTGACTCCAGATATTTACTAGTTACAAAACCCTGGGCAAGTCATTTAAACTTTGCCTCAACTTCCTTATCTGATATTATAAGGAAATTGTTGTTGATGTTGTTTTTGTTGTCCTTCATTCTCAAAAAGAACATGACATCAGGGAAGTGATGCTATGACATGCATGTGAATTGAATTTTACTGAAAGGGTGCTGGGCTAAGGCACCTGCCTCACTTTCTCCTCTAGACCCATCTGGGTCCAGTGGCCAGATATGAATCAGGATGACTGGAGATTGCCTGGGATGTGAGGCCATCAGGGTTAGGTCACTTGCCCAAGGTCACACACCTCATAAGTGTCAAGTATCTTAGGATATATTTGAATTTGGGTCCTCTTGACTTCAGAATCAGTACTCTATCACTGTGCCACTTAGCAATAATAAGCAAATTATATGAAAACTAAATGAGGATTAAATGAGATGATGATTATAATGTGGGTAGTACTCAGTGCATAGCACATAGTAATAGTAATAATATAGATATTATTATTGTTAATTATTATTACTTCTGTGACAAAAATGGTAGAGAGAACTCGGAAGGACATATTTTATTCCTATATGAATGTTGTGTAAAAACTCAGATAAACTGTCTGGAATGAATGAAATGTTATTGTGTTAACTTGTGTTAATGCATTAAAATATGCTTTACAGACCAGGGATTGATTTTTTCTTTTTTTAATTATTTTTTTCCCCCAGTGCTTGTACTTGCTAGGTGCTTAATAAATCCTTTTGATGATTGATTGACTATTCAGTTTCAGATTAAATTTTTCATCTTAGAATAAATACATATACTTATTGTAGCCCTGATCTAACTACTGAATAAGTTAGAAATCAACTTGATTTTGGCACATAGGTATCATTCATTTTATTCTAGATCAAGGTCAGCTGTTGGACTTGAATGCAAAGTTCTGAAAGAATTATGAAATCATTATATTCTTCACTTTATTAATAAAAATAGAATAATAATACTTCTCCTTCCTGTTTCCAGCCCCCTTTGCTCATAGGGCTGTTATAATGTGAAATGAGATAATTATCAGTGAGAATACATTGAACACTTCAAAGGAAAGATGCTATTAAAATCCAAGGTATTGTTATTATTCTGTGAGATCAGGGAGAACAAATTGGCCACTTCCTCCCCACCTACAGTAGATTTGACAAAACAAGTCAGCAGTCCTATGATCAGAAGCCAACAACAGAACTTTGGTTCTTAAAAATAGTTGCTAACCCTATCTCTCAAGAATACCTTACTTCCAGGTTACTAAGTTGGAAAGTCAATGCTCCTGTCAGTCTTGGTCTATTTCAGTCAGTACAGTTTTGCTTTCCTGTAAGGCAGTCAAGTGCATAGATTCTCGGGGAAACGTAATACTTTTTAACTCTGTACTTACCATTGGCCACTAAGCATGTGAAAGGATAAGAAATATACAAATTCGCCTTGTCCTTTGGGAGTATGAAATCCCATTTATAATTACTTCAGAACTTTGGCCTGCCTCCTTTTGCAATGTCAGCTAGGTCTACAATGTACAATCATCCTTGAAGTCTCCTCATACTGGAATATCCCTAAGCATATCCCTACGGAATATCCTACCAGCATCTATCCTCACTTCCATTGGTACGTTCCTCCTGAGCTAAAATTTTGCAGAGACCAGACCAGGAAGTCTTCTTTATTTTTCCTGATCCTATTCCTGACGTTCTGAACCTCAAAATCATACTACCTCTTCCCCACTTTCATTTCACCTCTCTTGTTTTTCAACTTTCTTTACAAGCTCTCTTACCTCTTTATACAGCAAGTCCCAATAAAGTAAGCATAACTTGGTATCTGGTACATAGAAAATACTTAATAAATTCTTTCTTTCTCCCTTCCTTCTTTTTTCTTTCTTTCTTTCTTTCCTTCCTTCCTTTTTTCTTTCCTTCCTCAGACCTTTCTTCTTTCTTTTCTTTCTTCCAAAGAAAGAAAAAAATAACAAAGATATTCTTACATTTGGGAGTATTAAGTTTGGGACAAAAATACTGTAGTTATTGAGCAAAAGTAAAATGAACTCTGAAATATCAGACAAGGGATGACTTGAGACAGATGATCAGGAAGGATAAGACATTCAGGGTGGGTGGGGGGGAAGGCAAACATGTCCTCCTTAATGTAAGCTAAGAAGAAGAAACAAGAAGGTTTAGCACCCTTGGTGTGAGGGTCTGCCCAAGACCTCTTCAAGGATGCTTATCTCCTGGTACTCAAGTCTCACCTATGACTCCAAGAAGCATGTAAAGCCCTTGGTAAACACATGCAAAAACCCATCAGCAGTCTAATTGAAGTATGTAAAGTTATTTCCCACAGAATAGGCAGATAACCTATTGTTCCAACAAACATGAAAGCTTGCTTGGACATAGAAAAACATCAAGGTCATCCATTATAGCCTGGGCCACTGCTAGTTGTCCTAATTTTTTGTCTTGTCCCTGGATTTCAATGACTCAACAAGACAAACTGAAGCTGACAACTTTGTGCAATTGTGCTTCATCTAAATTCTATTCACACATGAGTCAAGACATTATCCTGTGATATCATTGATCCTTTTAGAAAACAAAGGACAAATAACAATTCTACTACAAGAGAAGATTTTTTTACGAAGAGAGAAATTGATATGGATTGAAGAACTCAAAAAAAAATAAAACTACAGATATGGGTCTGGATTATAATATAGGACATGATTAGGTGAATAGGATGGGGAGGGCAGGAACCCTGATGGAATATTGTCAAGAAATGTCTCATTGTTTATTATTATAATGGGACTCTTCTGGTCTTGCCTAGATTGAATTTAATCATGCAAACAAACTCAATGACTATTTTCACTTAGGCATATTTCTCTTACAGACATCACTTTATAAGACAATTTTACAATATGTATGACAATATACCTATTTGTGATATTCAATTCACTTTTCCTTTATGTAATACTTCTTTGTCTAAAGGAAGGTTGCTTAGACATTCTTTGTTTCTGTCTCAGAGACTCTTTAAGAAGTTTGGTAAAGCCTACAAATCCTTTTTTTCAGAATGTTCTTATATTCACCAACATACATAAAAAAGAAGCATTCCAGTGTATTGAAACAGATTTATTGAGAACATTTTTTAAAGCAACTCCCCTATTATAGATACAGATTTAATTAAAACAATTCATGTTGACAAAGTATGAAGAAATTTACAATACTAAAATCTTTGGTCATGTCAGCCTTTTCTGTTCATTAAAATAGTTTTAATGTATTAATTTGCCTCATTCAACTACAACATATTATTTATGCACAATTACCCAGTGAATTCAATTCGAATTGATTTAGTTCAGTTCGGTGAATATCTATTAACTATTTACCCTGTTTAGGAGAGGAGAGAAAGTGTTGAATAATGCTCAGAAAATCAAAATGGGAGACAAAAGGATGTGGGTTCAAGTCTCATATCTTACCAGATTCTCTGCCCCTTTATCTCTGATGCAGATGCCCCTGGGTTCCTTCAAGACTTCTCAAAGTCCAGTTTCCATATGAAGCTGTTTCTGGTCTCCTCCGGAGGTTAATATCATTCCTTTTCAGATTACTTTCTACCTTCTCTGTATAATGTCTATGCCTAGTTTGTTATATTTTGTATGTATATCTAGATAATTACACGTCTCCTAGTATCCAGGGTCATCTCCAGTTGTCCAATTCACTTGCTTATCATGGGATCTCCTCCCCTGATGTCATTGTTTTCTTTGAATATAAAGGACATACAACAATAAGTATGCATACTGTTTGAGGTCAAGGAAAGCTTTTGCTTTTCTTTGCATCTCAAATCCTTACTACAGTAACCAAAATATAGAGTATTTGATAAATGTCTGTTACTTGATGACTAGTTCTTGAAAAGTTACTTACCTCTCAAAGCTTCTGAGATCTGTTAGTTGTAAAAGGGTGCAAATCTGCATTGATAAAGACAGTTCCTTCACTTGGAATTTCTGACATCAATGAAAACAATGTAAAATAAAATAAAATGATAACACAATGTAAAATAAAAATGTTGGAAACTACGGAAGACATTGAGAATGAAAGTGTTTGGAAGAAATATTGTTTTTGCCTTCTTGAAGTTTTTAGATTAGCAGGTGCTATGACATAGTCTAAATATCTAGTAGAAATATATGGAAGACAGGTTATTATAGTCATAAGATTTTTGAAGGTGTAATTAGGAGAAACATAATTTTGGATCCTGGCTATAGTATGACCAGCTTTGAATGTAACCATGAACAAATTTGCAAAATGAAGAAAATAAAATTTGGTTATGAGTATCAAATGGGATCATATACAAGATACTTGGCAAATCTTAAAGTTTATAAAAATGTCAGCTCTATATTGATGACTTTAATACAGAATCATATATGACATTAGAAAATAAATTATGGATCAAAACTAATGGAAAAAAGCATAGCAAACTTTGCATGAAAGGGGTAAAATCAGCAAGTACAAGTGCAGTCAACTTATAAGAATGAAAGAAAATGCATTTATTGAGTCATTTCCCTCCCTTCATGACTTTATTAGAGGTTTTTTGACAAGGATACTAGATTGGTTCACTATTTCCTTCTTCAGTTTCTTTTATGAATGAGAAAACTGAAGCAAACAAAATTAAATGACTTGTCCAAGGTCACAAAGAGAGTATGTCTGAGCTGAATTTGAATTCAGGTCTTCCTGACTTGAGGACAACTCTCTATCCATTGTGCCACCTAGCTGCCCCATAAAGAAAGTGCATACATTAATCTCATCTATCTCACTATGATCTCTACTAAGTTAATGCTTGGGCATGTATTCAAAAGAAAAGTGAAAATAAAAAAAAAATCCATCTAAGTTCAAGCTCAGGTTAACTAGGGGAATCTCTATTTTGATGTCAGATGAGAACAGTCAAAATAATGCCAAGGTGGGTAAGGGTTTGTCCATTCCTTACTCTTTTTTTTTTGCTAGAAGCATCATTATTAAATGATGCTATCTGGAAGAAAGAGTGTACCCATCACAAGTCTTCTCTGTTTAACTCTCACAACATCCTACTTCTTGGGCACTATAATGGGGTAGTGGAGTCCAAGGGGCCACTTAGAATTTTCTGGATAAAACCATAGTAACAAGTATTTTCAGTACAGTCTTTCCATATGATCAGAAACATTCAGTGAGTTTTCATTCCCCAAAGACTCCATTCTGGAGTTATCATGTAGCTAAAATCCTAACAAGTGTCCTGGGAAGTTCTAGGCTCAAACTCCCTAGCTTTTAAAGCAATAGTGGAGATCACATCCTTTGCCTTCGCCTCTCACCATCCCTACCTCTCTAGGTAGCCTAGAACCTGTCTCGACTGACTGCTTATAGGATTTGGATTAAGTAAGAGTCACCAACTCCATTTTCTTCAGAGGGATTAAAGAAAATTAGTTCTCAAATCTACCTTACCTCAATTCTCTTAGCTCTGGACCTAAACAACTGATATAACAAGTTATATGAATAAGGAGACCTTTTTAACCCCTTGCTCCATTACCCTATAGGATTTCTAGGTCTTTCTTTCCAGACTAAAGCTGAACACATTTTTCCTGGGTTGTCTCCCCTATAAGAACATGAGTTCCTTGAGGAATAAGGTTATTTTAATTTTTGTATATGTATGCCCAATGCTTAGCATAAAGCTTGGCATATAGTATTTTTTCATTTTATACATATGTATGTATTTAAGAATGTACATACATATAAATTCACTTAGATATGTGACCCTGGGAATGTTTTTTTAAACTCTGCTTTATTTTCCTCATTCATAAAATGGAGATAATAAAAGCACCTACCTCCCAGGGTTGTGAGAGTGAATAACACAGTGCCTAGCATATAATGTGCTTTATAAATGTTGGCTATTTTCATTATGTACACATATCTATATAATATTTTTATCTTTAAAATTTAATAAACACTTGTTTTTGCTTTCTCCCAGTTAATTTTCTTTTGAGAAAAAGAAGAAAAGAAAAGAAAGATGTAAGGAAGGAAGGAAGGAAGGAAGGGAGGGAGGGAGGAAAGGAGGAAGGGAGGGAGGGGGAAGAGTTAGGAAAGAAAGAGGAAGGCAGAGAAGTAGGAAGGAAGCTAGGAAGGAAGGGAGGAAGGAAGGAAAGGAAAAGAAAGGAGAAAGGAATTAAAAATAAAGAGAGAAAGAAGGAAAGACAGAAAAACAAAGCTCTTATAACATATACCTTGTCAAGTAAAACACATTCCCTCCTGTCCAAATTATATGTGCCATTCAATATTGTTCCAATTTAATTTAAGAGTGAAAAAATATGTCAACAGATGGAGAAAAATAACTGAGGCATAGAAATCCCAAGGAGAATCCACTAGTGAATTCTTTGCTTCAACCACCTGTTTTTTTAACATGACTATGCCATGATCATCTAGCCTTTGCTTGGATCACATTCAATGTTTAGGTACTAACTACCTAACAAAGAAATTGATTCCATTTAGGGACTACTCAAATTGTTAGCAAGTTTTTCCTTCATCTAAGTCAAAATTTGTTTTCTTTACCTATTACAAACCCAGATTGTTTTTTTAATCATTGCACAGAATTAGGATTGCAATTTATGAGTAAAACTAATTAGTCCAAACAGATATTTAACCTTTAGCTTTAATTGTTTTGCACAAATCGATAGTGAACTAATAATGGATTCAGCTTCTTACTAACAATTAAATTAATTTTCTTACAGTAAAGTAGCTCAGAGTTTTGAGCATTGCTTGTCCAAAACAGAACTTTGGGGTCATATTTTCAGTTGTTCTTAACATTTCCCTTGTTCACATTCTGGCTTTGTAGAATTTAGAGAGAGAAGAACTTCCCAAATTAGATCTGGCCCAATTTCTTTGAGCATCTTGGCAATTGCAGTTTTATCATAAAGTTTTATTTGGCTTTCTAATCAATCATATTATCTTAGAGGAAGAAGGGAACATTGAGTCCATGTTCATACTTCCTTCTCTTGAGAGAACGGTTATAGCTTCCAAAGCATCCTGGATGGTAATTGTTCAGTCTCTATAGGAGGTATCATTTGAATCTGTCTTTAAAGGCGGAAAGGTATTAAACAGGTCAGGATAGAGAGAAATAGGAAACAGTGTGGGCGAAGGCATTAAAGCCCAAATGTATAGGACATGTTTGTTGGAAGGACAATAGTCCTATTTGGCTAGAGTTAATAGCACAAGAAAATGAATATGAATAGTACTGGAAAGTTATTATGGAATTAGATCCTCAAATGCTAAGCATAGAAATTTAAACTTTGCTCAGTAGGTACTAGGGAACCATTGACAATTTTCAAGCAGGAGAATAATGTATATATTATTATATATTGTTATAAAACAACAATTAATCTAGCAGTATTATGAAGTATGGGTTTGAATTGGGAGAAAAGGGAACAAAACTAATTAGCATGTGCTAAGGTGATGGCACTGGGTTAAAAAAAGAGTAGATAGCTGTAAGAATGGTAGAAGTGGTGGAAATAAAACTAATTGGCAACAGTTGGAATATAAGTGAGAGAGAAGGAAAAGACAAGGATAATACCAAATCTTCCTTAATTTAGGTCCAGCCTCTATTCACTGCACCAACCTGCTGTCTCAATCTATCTATGTGACACAAAGTAAGTGACTTAAACTCTGCCTCAGTTTCCTCAACTTTAAAATGGGAATTGTCTTATCACATATCTTCCAAAGTTGTTGTGAAGATAAAAAATATAATATTTATAAAGTACTCAGCATCTTCAAAACATCCTTATTTCCTTTCTTGGTTGTCTTCCAATACAGGCTTGTAACTTAATTGGCAAGTATATTATAGGGGGGATCTCTTTTACATATAGGTCAGATGGTCAATGAGATCTCAGATTCTGTGACTTAGATCTATCTTTCTATGTACCTATCTATCCATCATCTATCTACCTGTATACTTATTTACACATTTGGAATAGTGTGGAGTTTTTAATGGTCTTGCTTACTTGATAGAAGGGCAAACTTGTTTTAAAGAGAGCTGAGGAAGAATAGAAGATAGGAGAATGGAAAAAAGAGAAGATGAAATAGGGATTCAGTGGATAAGGAGGTAGAATGGACATACAGATTTGAGGTTCAGGAGAATAAGGGAGTAATTATGGGAAGAGATAAACTGGTTTTGTAATCTCTTTTGGCAGATATAGAAAGCAATAGAGAATTAATGAACCTGTCATGATCTAAAGTTTACTTTGAAATTTGTACTTCTGATTTTTTACAGTGTTTCTACATGAAATATTTGACCCTGGATTGTGCTGTAGGATATTCATTGTTGATTTCAGGGAAGAGAAGCCAAACTTAATTGAGAATTTGGTGAAAGCTTTATGAATATTCCACACTTCATTCCAAATTGTTTTTAACATGATCTTTTTATTTTGATATTGACAACTATCAATAAATATGAACACTTCATTGGTGCTGAAGGGGACCTTGGAGATCAACAAGTACGATTTCCTCTAATTTGTTGACAGGGAAACTGAGGTCAGAAAAGTTGCCCAGGGTCACATAGTTATCAAGTATATCTGAGGCTAGATTTGAACCTCTATTTTCCTGAATACTAATCTACTACCCTGATTCAATTTCAGTATGAAAAAGGACAAAAATATTGTCTATGAAGTTGTGAACTTTTTTCTAAGCATAGTTTTTTAAAGTATATATTAAATGTAATAACAAAACTACTCTATTCTTCTGTGTCCATTTCTGAGCTTCTTTCTGCTTTTGGTGTTTCAGTGAAATTCTTGTTTTTTAAATTTTTTTATTGCTTTTGCAAGGCAATCGGGTTGAATGACTTGTTCATGGTCACACAGCTAGGTAATTACTAAGTGTCCAAGGTCAAATTTGAACGCAGCTGCTCCTGACTCCAGGGTTGATGCTTCTCAGTGATATTCTTTTCAAAACAACAAGTCAACACATATTTATTAAGTGCTTATCATGTGCCTGGTAATGTGCCAAGTGCAAGGTATACAAATACAAGCAAAAAAGAAAAAAAAATTCCCTCCTTGAAGGAACTTACATTCTAATTGGGGAAACAACATAAAAAGGGAAGTTGAAAATTGGTGGAGAAAAAGAAGATATCTGAAACAGGTAATAAAAAAAGTTCAGAAAGTTAGGAATGTAGCTTGAAGAAAAATGAAGACATGACTGATTTGGCACTGAAAAAGAAAATTTTGAGAGGAATTGATCAATCAGATGAAGGAGACACAGAGGTGGTGTGAACTTCCAGAAATTTCTGTGACATAGTAAAGTTTACCTCTTTATCACTACTGCCAACTACTCTACACTGCTGTTAGAAGACCTCTTTGAACAAAAAAAGATGTATATCAAAGAAAATAAGTAAACACAATGGCCCTGAAATATTCTACAACTTTTTCCATTAACCTCTCTGCCAAGAGGTGAGAAATCTCATCATTACTCTTCTGAAATCATTACTAATGTCAAAATCATTGTATTGATTAGAGTTTTGAAATCTTTAACAGTTGCTTTTCCTTTATATTATTTAGATCATTGGGAATTTTTCTTGTGGTTCTGTTCACATTACTCTGCATCAGTTCAAATAGGTTTTTTGAGATTTCTCTCTCAATCTGTCATTATAATTTCTTATAGTAGTATTCCATTACATCCAAAGCAACAATTTGTTCAGCTATTCACCTACTTAGGTGCATCTATTTTGTTATCAGTCCTTACTGCATGTGTGTATGTTTTTCTGATTTTATACACAAATACACAAATACACACACACACACACACACACACACACACTCATTCATTCTCTTATTGGATGATTCTTTTATGAAGATGATAGAAATAAGGCAAGAGAAAGATATAGAGAAAAATATCTCTATATATAAGTATATCTAATTATCTTCATGTTATACAGTATAGTGATTTTTTTATGGAAGTGGTGCAAAATTTGAATTTGCTTTCCAGAATAGTTGTAACTATTATAAATTTTACATTTTATCCAAAAGACTATTCTATGAGGTATTTGCAAGGGCCATGCTGAAATTCTGGTATATTTTTGACAGAATGTTCATGTTCTATTAAAAAAGGAAGGAATTAAGTTTGTTATAACTTTTTAGCAAATATTCTTGCTGTTGTCTAGAAATCATCATTTCCCTTTCTAAATGCTAAGAAACTAATTATAGGGGGATTTCCTATTATTTCAAGGTTATGATATCCCTAGTTTTATTCTTTTTGAGAACAGAGACATTTTCTTATTGCTAGTTTTCTTATACCTTGCATATATTCCTTGATTTCTCAAAGATCATAAGTGGTGGTCCCATCTTCCAGTTCTATTGGTGTTGAGACCTAAATCATTTAGACAGTCCTCATGTATTTTGTGCATTGCTTGTCTTTTAACTGTCTAACTCTTTCAGTTTTGAAGACTATTCCCTTGATAGAGAAGATGATAGCAGAATAGGAAGTGAGTAGGACTGCCCTTTTAACTTCAAAAGTTCTTTTACAAATACCATTTCATTTCAATCATGGTAACCCTGAGAGATAGGCAAAGCTAGGTTTTATCATGACATAGAGCCAGCATGATGCACTAGAAAGAACCCTGACCTAAAAATCACAAGGACTATATCTGGTTTTAGCATTTTAATTACTAACGTTGTGACCTCTGGAAAGTCATTTAATCACTCAAAACTTTAGTTGTCTCATCTATAAAATAGATATAATGGCTAAATTCATTCAAAAATCATTTATTTGGTGCTTACTATGTGTTAAGAACTGGACTGAAGATCATAGAAAAACAGATAAAACTAGTCTCTGCTCTCAAAAGCCTTCTAATAATGTAAGCATCTATATAAATAGTTAAATATAAAGCTGATACAAAATAATATTCAAAGATTAACCAGGAGAAGGGAAGTAAGAACTACAAGTATCAGGATGGATTCTACATAGGAGCAGTCCTTGAATTGAGCCTTGAAGTTTGTTGGTGGGGTTGAGGAGGGAATGTATTTCAGGTATAAGGCTCAGAGATACACTTTTGGAACATTGTGTATGTGGAGGAACAAGCAGGCAATTTTTGTCTGAATGGTAATATACATGAAGGAAAATATGGGAAATAGGCCTAGAAAAGGATACTGCATTCAGATTGTGAGGGGGTTTATAGGTTAAGCAGGAGCATTTGTATTTATCTTAGAGGCAAGATGGAACATCTTGGCAGGAGAGTTACATGGTCAGATCTATGCTTTGGAGGATCATTTTGACAACTGTCATAATGCCTGTCCTGCCTTCTTTTCAGATTTATGAGGATCATATAAATATGTGAAAATGCTTAGAAAATGGCAAAGCACTATACAGATTGAAGGTGTTATTACCGAATAGCTTTATTTAACTTTTCCTTTAATATGTCTGATTGTTTCCATATACAAATAAAAATTAAAATTTTCAATATGCAAATATATTTGAAAATAATTATATAAATGAAATACACTATGATAGAAGACTGGGTGCTGATACATTTAACAAATGTGGAAGTATTTAAAGCATGATTGAGAAATTGTTCTTCTGACCAGTATCTCCTTTTATTAAATGGACAGATTATTATTGTCATTCATTTATTTGCTTCACTGAGTTTATTATCAAAATAAATTGCAATAACAATGACAATTTCATTGTTTAAGATGTAAGGATAAAGTTATTATGCTGGGGAAAACTTCCTAATTTCCCTTCTCTGCCAGTTGTTCTCAGCAGGCAGAGTGCTGCTTTGTCCATTTAAATGTTTCAGAGCTTTATAAAAATCACAGAGGCTGGAATGTGGAGGTCATCTGGGCCAAAACTCTGCCTCTACAGGAAAAAAGAAAACAAGATTATTCAAAGAAGATAATTGTCTATTTTTAAAGACTTCAATTGAATCTCTCCTTCCAACCTATAGAGAGAGTTCCTGATTTCCAAAATAAAATTGTTCAAGACTTTAAGATCATTCACTGACAAGAAATTTATTTCCCCTTCATTCAAGGTCCTTTTTGCTATGTTAAAACTGCTTGTTTCAACCTCAGAGGGGTAGAAAAATATTTTTAAGGGAAAAGTGTTAGATAGCATGTAAATTATGGTGGCAGGGCAACAAATTCTGGTGTTGAAAGGGAAAATAGGGCCTTTTGGATTAAATAAGGACCAAGCATCACCATCATATTAATCTTACATTATATTATATTTTATAAGAAAATAATATCAATAACAATAATGGTGATTAAACATTGATAACAAATCTCCCCACAATCCAGGCTATCATCTCTTCTATGAAGTGAAGTTTAGGGGGGAACAGGCTGGCAAAATTCCTATGTACTGAAGCTATTAGGGAAGCTGTAAATAAATGCCAGGCAAGGACCTTGATAGGCTGGTGAATTGGATAGTGTCTGGTCAATGTGATGTGACTCTTCCCAAGCAAAACCAATAGGTTGAGGAGCTTGATGTGGAGCACTCCAGAACATTGCACTCTTTCATGTTTTAGTACTTTGAGAAGTCAACACAGTAAATAGAACTACCAATAGTCATAATCCTTCAGTGTAGAGTATAGATGACCAATAAAAACAAGGCAATACATGAATGTGCATGAAATAGAGTGGAGAGGAATACTTCCATCATATGTATATACTATATAATAACAAAACTGGAAACATCATATCACTTCTATGCAGGGGGCTTTGTACTGCTTTTAATAAAAAAAATAAAAATCTTCAAATTATAAAATAGAATATTGCCCAACTTGTTCAGGATAGGGACAAGAAATAAGTCCCTCTTTAAGTACAGGTTTGATAAAATAAGACAAAGCCAAAGAACTGCTAAAATGTGAAAAGGAAAATTTATAGTACCCCAAATCATTAGAAATTTCACTGAAACTCAAAGGCAAGTTCTATTTCAAAATTAAATGGGTGGAAAAAAATAATATATTTTTGAAAAAAGGAGATGGCTATGCTTAGACTGGAATTTTGAAAAGAACTGAGTTTGATGGCATGAATCCGACTAGCAGACTAATTATACAAAAAAACAGTAATTCAAAAAAAGCCTACATTTTTGTAATCATTGTGGATAAATGTGATTAATATTTGACAAAATAATATAAAAAATGTTGCAGAACTTCCATATGGTATTATTTATAGAAAATGTTGCCAAGGTAAGAATCATAAAAAAGAAAGGTGGAGCTATTAAAGAGAAAAATAATTTGAGCTCATGATTCTACCCTGCATTAAATCTATTATCATCCCTCCTAAGTAAAACTAAATGTGGTATCCAATTTGAAGAGAAAGTCAAACTAAATCATATTTGATTAAGCACTTGATCTGCAAAAATAATGTCAAATCATATTGTATGTTTCACCAAAAACACTTCTCTTTTTCTCTTCAGGACCCTTACCAACAACCCAGTCAAGCAGATTTTCATTTAAAGTGTCATTTTCAAAATCATCACTCAATAGCCACATTCACACTTGTCCACAAATACATTGAGTCAAAAGTTCTAATAGTACCTTTGGAGTGTTTTTATTTACATAAGGAATGCATTTTTTTTTTTTTGTTTTTTGCTCATGTAGGTTCTATAGGTCCACATATTTCTGACTAGGAAGACCTGAATAAATATCACTGTAGTTTTATCCACAGAACTTTCTTTAAGGGAGACTTTGATTCCTGCCAGGAAGAGAATGAGAGATTGGAGTCAGAGACTGGCCACCTTGCTTTCCTCAAAGAAAGAATAACAGGTTAGAATTATGCCTACTAAAACTATAGATATTGTTAATCAAGAGAAAAATAGTTTTTCATTTCAACCTGAGTTCTTTATCATTGTCTTTTAACAGAATCCCCTCAGATGAATTCTTTCCCACAAATTCCAGTTCCACAAAGAACACACATAGCAAATAAACCCATTTTTTTAACTGATGACAATCATAAATCAAAGAGGGTAAATAGACAATGCATCAGAGAATTTAAAAGACAAAACAGAATGAATGGTCTCTCCTGAGACATCCCAAATTAACCAAAGGAGTAAACTAAAGGGAAATTCTCTAAAATATCCAGTTTATTAAGCTGGTGGTAGATATATGTTAGAGAGCATCTACTTGTTGGCTTCTCCACAATGATTTTCTCTCCTTTCAGGTATCTATAAAATTCTGAAATCACTTATCTTCTCTCTCAAAACTGGAAGCCAGAACACCAGTATTTCTTTTATCCCAAACCCTTTTCAACTTTGTCACTCATGTGGCAAAACATAAATTGAAACAAATTTATCAAGGAGAAAATCATGACTTAATTCATTGAAAAATTCACTGACAATTCTGCAATCAAAGCTCAGCTGTGACAATAGTATCAAAACAGTGAACAATGATACAATACCGATATTAACAAATATTGTCTGAATTTTAAATGAATCTTAACAGATTTTCAAGGTGTTTTATAATGGGGAAAATCCCAAGCAGCACTGACAAAAAGAAGAGTATCCTAAAAAATCTCATGCCAAAAAAGGATATTGTTGGAGTACATGACAAACAGAATATAAACCTATAGAAATACCTTTGGAATGTATAAATACCAGTAAAAATATGTAACTAGTATAGGAAATATTGACAAACTTTGAAGCAATTAAGTTACAAGAGCTATGTTAACCAAATAGTTTCAAGGAATGCCACAGATAAATGAAAATTGCCTCCTTCAAATCAAAAAACTGAACTCATCTTTTTTTTTATTTTGTTTTTAGGTTTTTGCAAGGCAAATGGGGTTAAGTGATTTGCCCAAGGTCACACAGCTAGGTAATTATTAAGTGTTTGAGTCTGTATTTGAACTCAGGTCTTCCTGATGCCAGGGCCAGTGCTCTCTCCACTGCGTCACCAATTGCCACAAGCTTATCTTTTATTGATCTTATTTTTGTATCCTCTTTCTTTCAAAATATATCTCTCCTCTCTTTAAGTATCCAACGTGTCATCTTGTTCTAGCAATTGACAGGAGAAATTGAATTGGATTTAAATTTGGAAAATTAAATAGAAAGAAAGGTAAAAATAGATAAAAACAAATAGCACAGGTGGGAATATAGAGAAAGAGTAGTTAAGATTATGTGGTATAAAATATTGAAAACTGAAGATTCCAATCACATTATAATAGGTGTTAGGGATTCTTTTTAATTCCTAAAAAAATTCCATGGTTCAGATATCAAGAAAAATGTCTTTGATACAAAGTGTTTGGTATGATAAAAATGTGAGGACATCAAAGTTATTGAGGGACAATATTGTTTAGTGACAATAAAAAATATGATTTTTGAGTTTTTGTTAACCAAGGTGTAAGAAAAGAAATATGATGTTTAGCTAACTGTATCATCTTAAAACACAGATAGTATACTGCCTATATGAGTCACCTATATTTTTTTTTGTACAGAAGCATACCAAATACACATATTTTTAGTTGAACAACAGGACTATTTGTAGTGTTTTCTGTTTTTCAAAGGTCAATATACTCTAAAGCATAAGTTTAAAGGTAATAAAATTGAGATTGCAAAAGTTCAAAATAGATTTTTAAATTCTATCTATAATCAATTTTTTAATATTGAAGTTTCCTTAATCTATATTGTATATTTCACTTTATTGACTAAGATTTTCTGATCTTGTCAGAAAGGCAAGATAATAAGTATTAAGCTTCTGTGATCTCTTACTATCAGTATTTAGCGCTTTGAAAATTAGAGAAATAAACACTATATTTTAAGGTGGTTGGAAATACCAAACTTACATGTGATGAAAAAATTTTGCAAGATGATATTTAAACAAGTTTGAAACTATGGGAACTAAAGTAGTAAGGTAATTCAGAGATGATAATAATAATCAATATAAAATCCAGTTCTTGGGTAAGAAGTTTTCTTGTTTATTTTTGTTTCTGTTTGTTTTTTGACATGGTGGCTATATGCGCTAATCCTTGAAAGATTTTAATTGGAGAAATAAAAAAGAAATATCATGAACAAAGAAACATTTTTTTGAGGCATAGAGAAAATTTGGAAAACAATTTAGGGTACCAACTTGACACAGAGAGAAGGTTTGCATCTTAGTATACTGAAAATCAAGGATATAAAAATCAAGTCTATGACTAGTATAATCTCAAATATCAAAATAAAGAATTTAGGGATGGCTAGGTGACACAGTGGATAGAGCACCTGGACCCAGAAATGCTTGAGTTCAAATCCAGTCTCAGACACTTAATAATTACCTGGCTGTGTGGCCTTGGGCAAGCCACTTAACCATTGCCTTGTTAAAAAAAATAAATAAACAAACAAACAAACAAATAAATAAATAAATTAGATTTCTCCTAGCAGATCATATAAAACCACTACATGTTTATAGGAAGAATGTTTTTAGGCATGATGAAAATGGCATTTGAAACCAATTAGCATTGGAGGGAGGCAGGTTAGATGTGGAGACAAGGTCTGTGCTCAAAGCTTACTCAAATAATTTCTTATTGTGTGATTATAAGAAAGTCATTTAAATGATGTGCTGTGATCTATATCATTGTAGTCATTTTCTAAACAAATAAAATTAAAAAAAAACCCCTTAGTTTAGTAAGCAAATGGATGGTAAATGGAAAGAGCCCTAGACCTGGAGTCAGGAAGAGCATCAGATGATTAGAAGCTTTATGACTCTTATTCTCCATCTATCTCAGAGTCCTAATTCGCTGGGTTTGTGAAGATTAAATGAGATAATGTTTGTAAAGTAATTTGTAAATCTTAATATTCTATATAAATACAAGTTATATGATGACTTATTTACTCTTCAAGAGTTGTTGACTAATTTTGAGGAAAATGATACTGTAGGTAGAAGTTTATTGTATTTAAAAAGACATGAGATGACTTAAACCTAAAACATGATTATAGGATCACAGATTTAGAGGTAAGAGCAACCATTTTTCTTCTTTTTGCTCAGTTATTTTAGCCATATTCAACTCTTCATGACTCTATTTAGGGTTTTTTAGTAAAAAATTCTGGAGTGGTTTGTTATTCCTTTCTTTTTGCTCAATTTACAAATGAGGAAACTGAGATAAACAGGGTTAAGTGACTTGTCTGAGGTCAAATTTGAACTTAGGTCTTCCTGTTCTACATCTAGCACATTATCCACTGTACTACCTTGCTGCCCCAAAGGGCCATTAGAGATCACATATTCCAACTTGAATTTTTCAGAAAAGGAAATGAATGCCCAAGTCATAGGACTTGCCCAAAATCACACAAATACAAGTTAAGTCAATTGTATAGTACAGTGGAAAGAATGCAGACTCTGCAGGCAATGAGACCTTAGTTCAAATTCTGTTTCAGATTCTGACTATAGCTCTGAGGAAGTCACTAATACTGTTTTCCTTACCTATAAAATAGAAATCATAATAGTACCTTCATCAAAATGCTATTGTAAAGATGAAATGAGATGATTTATAAAGCAGTTAATACAGTGTATGACATACAGTGTATATATAATAAATGCTTGTTCTACTTCATTTCATTCAGTAGTAAAACTCAGATTTAAGTCCCTGATTCATCTGATTTCAAATAGGAGAAAGGATTGAATCCAAGATAGTCAAATAAACAATCAAAAAGTAGGAAAGTTAGAGATGTATAATGGTTTCAAATAATAAATAGAACACACACACACACACATATACAAAATTATATATATATATATATATAT
This sequence comes from Macrotis lagotis, assembly GCF_037893015.1. Lineage (NCBI taxonomy): Eukaryota > Metazoa > Chordata > Mammalia > Peramelemorphia > Peramelidae > Macrotis > Macrotis lagotis. Next base: position 530,860,872 of record NC_133658.1, read on the forward strand.
ATATATATATATATATATATAATAAAATTCCAATTAATTTAAACCTCTGATTCCCTCTCATATTCCACTCTTAGGAGATATAAGTAATTCTGGCCATACATACTCACACACTCCATAGATTCTATTTTTGAAGTTAGAAAATTTGCCAATCATTTCCCAGAATGATTATTAAAAATAATAATAACAAATTAAACATATATAATTCTTTTTACAATGTTAACCTTACTATTCACCACTGAAGGGAGGGGAGAGGCATGGAAAGGGAAGTGGAAGGAAATTTTGTAACTTAAAAATTACATATATATATATATATATATATATATATATATATGGATGAATGTTGATAACTTTTCATAACATGTAGTTGTAAAAATAAAATATCAATTTAACAATGTTATTGATACTGAGTTTCCCTTCACCCAGTTATGCCACTGCTAGGCTTAATACTCAAAAGATCAAAGAAAGAAATAAAGATCTTTTAAATACAAAAATATTTATAATAGCAGTATTTTTTGGTGGTGTCGCAAAAAAAAGAAGCCTAGAATCTAAAAATATGTCTAAAAGTTAAGGAATGGCTGAATAAGTTGTGCTGCATGAATACAGTGAAATATTATTATGGCATAAGACATGAGAAAATCAGTTTTAAAAGACACAGAAAGATTTAGACAAAAGCAAAGTAAGCAGGACAAAAAAGAAAAAATGATACTATAATGGAACTGATGAAAGAAATGAACAAAATAAGGTTACCATTCATGATTCCAGAGGACTCATAAAACATACTATATATTTCAGAGAAGTGATGGATTTATGGTGTGAAACTTTAGATATTGGGTTAGCTATAGAGTAAAATATAGATACATATACACATATGGGTGAATAATATATAGATTAGGTGAGATAACTATATAGATTAGATAGAGTATTACTATTGAAATTTTAACATTGACTATACATATACATATTACTTACATTAAATTTACTTTTTTCCAGTGAGATTATGGTGAGAGGAAGAGAAAAAAGATTATTTTTTAGTTAAGAAATAGGTGGAGAAATGTGTGACAGGCAAATAATGCATGCACCTTCAAGTGATGCATTATTAGTTTTACTTAACTGTTTTACTTTGCTACAAAATGCCTCACATGAGAATCTGTAAATGTAATATAAAAACATATCAGTGAAACTTTATAGATATGAATTCTGCCAATGATAATTTTCTTAATAAACTCAATGTTTTGAGTTTGATGTAGACCTCATAGATCTTATTTTTGAATTGACTATTTTTGCTCATAGACAATATAATATATATTACCCAAATAAAATACTGAACATAGGCAGTTTTGATTAAAATTTTATGATTACAACATTATAATGACAATATAGGGAGAAAAATGCCAGGGATTCTCTATGGGTTTTGGGCTTTCCTGTTCTATTTCTTGTTCCATTAACTTTTTCCTTTTTTTTTTTCTGTTAAGGCTGTCAGATTTCCTTTTAACTAGAGTACTCAGAGGAGGAGCTCCTAACTTTTCAGAGGCTCTACCTCCCCTTTTATACTATATAGTTGCAAATACAGTTTTTTTTTCTTATTTTGGTGAGAGCTCTCAGTTCTCTTAATCACCCACAAGCATACATATTGTCCATGAGAAGGGTGAGCACACTGATAGGCACACATTTAGGGAAAAGTGATGCCAAGCAGCTCACACCTCAGGAACTGAATATCTTTGACTGCTATTTTTTTTCTGTGGTATCCTCATGTTGCTCCTCCCTGAGCAAGTTTGTGCTGGGTAGGTTGCTCATTTGAGCTCCTTTTTCATATCTAATGCTTTATTCTAGATTGACTCTGTCAGATTTTTAACCTAGGGTTCTTGAATGCTTTAAAAAAAACTATATTTCACTATAATTGGTTTTTTAAAAAAAATGTATATGTAACAGATTCCTAAAACTCTCTGGTATGGAACTTTTTCCTTATTGATGGAGATCAAAGACCTGCACCTGGACCATGTGAAGAGTGGAGTCGAGTTGATGAGATTAAGAGTGAATTCCACTCTCTTTAGCATCTTCATTTTCTTTTAGTCTCTTGAGTTTCTTCTGGTCCATGAGTCACTTTGGGTGATGCTGGCTTCCACCTTTGAGAGTAAAGATGGATGATATCAACCCCATTTTATATCATTAATGGGAAAAATAGAATATGAGAGGAGATCCATCATGTCTCTATCTCTAGCTTGCTAGATGAATTTTTCCTTGGGTGAGATCTGTGAGTCTCTTTTAATTGAGCTTAGTTTTTTTGTTTGTTTGTTTTTACTCTCAATGAGAGAACGCCATTCTGTTTCTCTGGTAAATATTTTCTATGTATCCTTTCTGATTTCTGTTTTGCTCATGATTTGGTTAAATGAATTTATTTGCTATTTCTTGTGTTTGTTCATTGTAGAATTAGTTTTTGGTAGAAAGAAAGTCAAGACTTGAATATAAAACTTGATTTCTCATTTCAGCCAATTAATGAACAGTGATCAAAACCACATCTCCTAGAATAACACTATTTAAGGGATCAGATAGATATAACTCAAACCTTTTTCCCCTTAGCTCTGAGAAGAGCAGAATGGTCTAGCTTCTGACCCCAACCTCTTGCATCCACCATTTGGACAAAGATAGAGGAGAATATACTAGAGATATCCAATCTACACACACACACACACACACACACACACACACACACACACACACATATATATATATATATATATATATATAAATTTTATACATTTAAAAATCTTTATTCTGAACAGGGGTCTATAGGCTTCACCTTACTGCTAGAGGCCCAAAACATGAAAACACATATTCCTGTTCAGACAGCATGCTTCACTTTTCAAAAGACTGCACAAGGACAAGAAAAAAAAAGGTCAGGAGTTCGAAGACAATCAGATATCATTGTAGTTCCTAACATAAATGATGTTGTTAGGTAGTAATTCAGGGGCTTTATTCCCATGACCTACTGGGCACCTTCTAGGAAACAAAGGTTCTGGGGGAAGTATGGATGAAGAGCTGAATAGAATAACACATCAAGAGACAGGCAAATTTATCACCATATAAATGGATTAACCAGAGAAGGATTAGTTTTAATCTACAGTTGAATGCTCGCCTCTAGAAGACACCTCATAGTAGAAGAGTCTCAGTGTTACAGGAAAGATCAAAATCTAAAAGGTCAAGGTCTCACACTGAACATCTACCCTACTGATATTACTGTATTAGGCCACTGGACTCACATAGGATAGTGAGAATAGCATCTTTGCACAACACCTCTTCACCTTAATTAGCCTTTTTTTCTTTTTTTAGGATTTTGCAAGGCAAATGGGGTTAAGTGGCTTGCCCAAGGCCACACAGCTCAGTAATTATTAAATTGAACCCAGGTACTCCTGACTCCAAGGCTGGTGCTTTATCCACTACAACACCTAGCCAACCCACACCTTAATCAATCTTATATGCCAGTCATGATATCACTTTATTGATGATATGGTCTTCTTTGAGATAGAAGGACAGCTACTACAGGGACATGAATGACACTTGACCAGCCAATGATGATTTGCCCTCTAAATTATAGGTTCACAGATTTATAGATGGAAGGGATTTTCAAAGTCAAGTCAAATCAGAGAGGTATGTAATTTAACTAGGATCATATAACTAAAAAGCAGGATCCCAGTGCTTATCTTCCTGATTACAAATTCATTGTTTTATCTGCTATACCCAGATTCTACTTCTTTTGATAGAGAATATCTTTACATTTCATAAAGGGATAATAAATATGTCATCTCTGTTCCTGGCTTCTAAATTTCAGTGATTTCATCAATAGCACTAAGGGGGTGGGGGTGGGGGGGAGAATCAATTAATTAAGGCTTCCAGATCATTTCCCACTCCCATGTCCATCAGATACAGGCAGAATCATGTTACTTCCTAACTCAGGAAGATTCATTGACCTCCTATTGCCACAAGGATAAAATAGGAAATTCTCTGTTACTTAAAACCCTTTATTATAAGTTCTACTCTCTCTCTCTTTCTAATCTAACTGTACATCTTCCTCTGCTAACAACCTCAAGGATCCAGGCAAACTGACTTATTTGCTGTTTCCCATCCACAGACTCCATCTTCTGTGCCTTAACATAGCCTGTCCTCAGTGCTCCAAATACTCTCTCTTCTTTTTCCTCTCTATCTTGGAACAGCTATCTCCCTTCAAGTTTCAAGTATCAGTGGAAAAAAGCCTTTCCTAGTTTCCAAAGTGCTTCCCCTAAAATTGTGTTATATTTATCTATATATTTACTTATTTATCTATATATCTATATATATGTAAAATGTCAGAATAAGGAGATAAGGACCTTGTTATGTTTGACCTTCAAACCCTTGATTAGATCAATGCTTGACAGAAGTACTTAATACTTGTTTATTTGTTTGCTTAATTGCTTGCTGAATGAGTGAATGAATGAGAAGGAATGAAGAAAAAAATAAAACCTGATACAGTCACTGCTAGAGGCAGACTGCCACTTCATTCTTTTACTCCAAATTCCTGACTTTATTATGTTTATGTGACTGGCAACAAACCTTCAGGCACTTTACCACTCTATACAAAACATATTAAAGGAAACAGTGAGAGGTCTTCTAACACATGGAGCAGATTCTCTGTGAAGTATATATAGAAAGACAGGCTATACTTGTACAGAATGATATTTATTGATGGGCTTTGAACCACACAAATGGGGGGAGTAACTATGCCAATGAAATCAAAGGTTCATTGAAATATTCAAAAGTAAATCAAACTGATAAGAAATGATATCATCTATTCTCTAGGATTTATGATGCCCAAGTGTCATAGAACACATTAAAATAATGGGAAAGGCACACTGTCCTAGAATGATCACAATATTGATTATAAAAGTCAGGAATAGGGGCAGCAGTAGATAGAGCATGGGCCCCAAAGTCAGGAGGACCTGAGTTCAAATTCCTCTTCAGTCACCTAGCTGTATGGCTTTGGACTTAACCCCATTGCCTTGCAAAAAAATAAAATTCAGGAATGTTACTATGTTGGGGAGAATATATAGTTACCAAGACTGCCTTTGGTTGCTGTAAATATTCAAATTATTCTACTTGAATCCTTGTTTATGAGATCCTTACTTTTCTTTTTTTCATTGCAACGAGAAGGCAGATTTTGAAATAAAACAGATATCAAGTATTTCCCTTTAGTTACTTTATATAACACCAGGTTCTTAAATAATACATTACTTTATTTAAAATATATTTACATGGTAATTGCGACTGTATAATGTATGAAGGATCACCTCACTGAGCTTTAAATTGAGTTTGTTATGTAGGAATGATGTACATTTTATTATTTAAAGCAATCTTAAATTACGCTGTGCATTTTCACAGAATAATTAGCTATTTTTAGAAAAATAAAGTACTCTTGCTGTTGCTAACCTGACTTTTAGCCCATGGTTTTCTATGTTTGATTGCCTTCCTAAAATGTTATTCACCTTTATTTGTCTAGATTGTAGTTTTAGTTTGATATAATATGTAGCTAGAAGCTGGAGATCCCAAATTCTGCCAAGCAATGTGTTATATTTAATATTTTAATATGCATTCTAAATGAATAAACTCAAATTTTAAAAAAAGTCCTAACATGCCTATGTAACTTTATGATGCTTTATACTATAAAAGTAAAGGTTTTCTTTTTAGAAAAAAAAAACAAAACAAAAAAGCCTTAATAGTCTTTAAATTTAAAGAAGATAACTAATCAAAACAAGCCTAGATCAACAAAGTTCAAAAGAGTATTGGATGTAATCATCTAGTTAATGTGTACAACTCTTTAAGAAGATAAGACATTTTAGTCAAATAAATTACCTTAACTGGTCTTCAATCCACTGATAATTAAAAAACTTTCAACTATATGGAATATTCTTTTTTAAAATTATAATATTTTATTTTTCCCAATTAAATGTTATAATTTTAAAACCTTCATTTTTTAGAATTTTTGAATTCTAAATTTTTCTCACCTCTCTTTCTCTCCCCATCACTGAGAAGCCAACCAATTTGATAAAGGAGATACATGTATAGGCATTCAAAATATTTCCATGTTAATCATGTTGTGAAAGAAAATATAGATAAAAAAATTTTAAAGTATGCTTTGAGTGGCATTTAGACTCCTTCAGTTCTTTCCTTTGAAGGGAAAGTATTATCATTATTATTTCTTTGGAATAGTCTTTGTTCATTACTACTTCTGTGGATAGCTCAGTCATTAACAGATGATTGTCATACATCATTGCTATTCCTATATCCAATGTTCTTCTGATTCTGCTCATTTCACTTTGCTTCAGTACAGGTAAATCTTCCCAGATTTTCTAATAACCTTCTACTTAAAATTTATTAGAGCTCAGTGCTACTTCTCATTCATATACCATAATTTATTCAATCTTTCCCCAATTGATGGGCATCATCTCAATTTCTCATTCTTTGCCACCACAAAAAGAGTTGCTATAAATATTTTGTACATAATATAGGTCCCTTTCCCTTTTCTTTGATTTCTCTGAGGGTACAGGGCTAATAGGGCTATTGATGGCTCAAAGGATATATACATATTTATCACGATTTGGACATAGCTCCAAATTTCCCTCCAGCATAGTTGGATCAGTTCATAATTCCACCAACAATGCCTTATCATCCCAATTTTCACACATCCCCTCCAAAATTTGCCATTTTCTTTTTCTATCATATCAACCAAACTGAGAGTCTTTATCTGTTTTATTTTTATTGAAATTGGACTATTCACTATTTATTTTGTATTTCACCATAAACTATAAATCCCCCCCACACTAGTTTTCCCTTTCCTTCTAATATTAGCTCCATTGGTTTTGTTTCTACAAATGTTTTTTAACTAAATGCAATCAAAATAATCCAATTTATGTCCTAAAACACTCTCTATATCTAATTTGGTAACCCAGAGATCTAACAGGTAAATTATCCAATACTTCCCTAATTTGCTTTTTATTTCACCCCTTGTTCCTAAATCAGTACCCATTTTGACCTTATTTAGGTATTTGATGAGAGTTGTTGATTCATTCATAGTTTCTACCAAACAGCTTTCCAGTTTTCCCAGTAGTTTTTATCAAATAGTGAGTTCTTATCCCAAAAGTCTAGATCTTTGTATTTATCAGAACAAGGCAACTATCTATGGTCCTTCACTATTGTGTATTATAAACCTGTCTATTCCACTTATCCTTCACCATATTTCTTAGCTGGTACTGCTAGACCACAATTGTATATATTTCTTCATTGATTTCCATGATATTCTTGACTTTTTGTTCCTACAGATCAATTTTATTATTTTTCCTAACTTTATGAAATATTTTTGGTAGATTGATTATTGTAGCACTCAAAAATTGTTTTAATATAGGTAGAATTGTGATTTTCACTATATTGACCCAGCCTAGACTTGAGCAATTAATCTTTTCTCCAACTGATCAGATCTGACTTTTTTATATGCTAATTTTTTTACTAATTGTGTTTGTATAGTTCCTGAGTTTGTCTGAGCTGGTGGACTAAAAGGTATTTTATATTATCTGCATTTATTTTAAATGAAATTTCTCTTTCTGTCTCTTCTGGGCTCTGTTGGTAATATATAGAAATGATCTTTATATAGTTTTATTTTATATTCTGTAACTTTGCTAAAGTTGTTCATTATTTCAGCTAGTTTTTTATCTTATTCTCCAAAGTTCTACAAGCTTATCATATTATATGCAAAGAGTGATAGTTGTGCTTCTTTCTACACTGCCTATTCTAATTCCTTCAATTGATTTTTTTCTCTTATTATTATAGCATAAGTTTAGTACAATATTGAAGAATATGGTGATAATGGGCATTCTAAGCTCACCCTTGATTGTATTGTGAAGGTTCTTTTCTTATCCAAATTATAAATAGTGTTTTTTGTTGTTGCTATTGAATTAAAGTGTTCTTTTTATTGTTAATTTTTTATTTTTTTCCCAATTACATCTAAAGATTGCTTTCAACCCTCACTTTAGTTTTTTAGTTTGCTTTTTTTTGCAAGACAAATGGGGTTAAAGTGGCTTGGTCAAGGCCACACAGCTAGGTAATTATTAAGTGTCTGAGACTGGATTTGAACCCAGGTACTCCTGACTCCAGGGCTGGTGCTTTATCCACTGCGCCACCTAGCCGCCCCTCAACCCTCACTTTAAATAAGATTTTGAATTCCAAAGTTTTCTTCCATTTTCTCCTTCCCCTTTTCCCATTTCCAAGTCAGCAACCTATCTGATAAAGATGATACAAGTATAATCATGTCAAACATTTCTTTATTTTTTTGTTGTGAAAGAAGAATCAGAATTAAAGGGGAAAAATGAGAAAGGGGGGAAAAAAAGAAAATTTTTAAAAAGTAAAACTAGTATTCTTCAATCTGCATTAAGACTCTATAATTCTTTCTCTGGATGTAGATGGCATTTTTCACTACAAATCTTTTGAAATTATCTTGAATCAATGTATTGCTTCTGTTAATGTGTACACTATTCTTTTTGTTCTGATCACTTCACTCAGCATCAGATGATACTAGTCATTCTAGGTTTTGCTAAAATCTACCTGCTCATCATTTCTTATAGTATTCCATTACAATCATATACTATAATTTGTTTAATCATTTCTCAATTTATGGCATCACCTCAAATTCCAGATATTTACCACTACAAAAAAGAACTGCTGTAAATATTTTTGTACATGTGGGTTCTTTTTCTTTTTTTTTATGATTTCTTTGGGATACAGATCTAGTAGTGGTATTACTAGATCAAAGGATATGCATAGTTTTATAGTCCTTTTGGGCATAGTTCCAAATTGCTCTCCAAAATGTGTGCATAAGTTCACAACTCCACCAGCAATGCATTATTATCTCATTTTTCCCCACATACTCTCCAGCATTGATGTTTCCCTTTTATGTTATATTAACCAATCTGATAAGTGTGAATTGGTACCTCAGAGTTATTTTAATTTGCATTTCTGTAATCAATAGAAAATTTTATTTTACCCAAAAGCATTTCTTTTCTTTCATATCTCAGTTCCTCTTGAGTGTCCTTCCATCAGCATGACAAGAAACAAATTCTCTCTTGACTTGAATCAAATTCTTTCTCTGACACTACTTATGTGATTCCTTAGCCTTCCTGGACTTTGATTTCCTCATCTGTAAAATTATGTAATTAGATAGACTATATAATTTCTGTGGTCAGTTCTAAATCTAAGATCTATGAGCCTAGGATCTTTCTAGTAATGTAATTTTACAACTTTTAACTTTAACTTTTTATCTTTAACTATACTCTCCTCACCTAAAATTCCAATCAGGATTATTATTTTTCTTTTTTTACCTTTTCAGATCTGTGCTTTTTTTCAACTAATGAAGTCACACATTACAATAGTTCTTCATTACTTCTCAATTCTACTATCTACTATGCCAATAGTCACTTAATTGGTTCCTTGTCCCAATTTCCCCCTCTCTAAATCATTGTCCACATACCTGCCAAAAACCTTTCCTAAACTGCAGACCTGACCATGCCATTCTACTCATTAATGCAGAATATGTCCCTATTATTTCTGGAACCAAATATCAATCATTGAATTGATGAATAAATATTTATGAAACATTTACTGTGTTCTAGGAACTGTGCTGAGATAAAGATAAACTCTTCTGCTTATCTTTTAAAAGTTTTTCCAAATAATGAATTCTTATCCCAAAATCTTGTCTTTACTCTTATCAAATACAAGATTATTAAATGTGTTTGCTGCTGTAAATTTTGACTATTCTCTTTCATTGCTAAGGAGTATATTTAGAATAATTTGGCATATGTATACTTATTTGCGTTTAATAGTAGTTATATCAGAGATGAGAGACAAAATAGGGGGAAAAGAAATCTATATGAAAACTTGGTTATATATCTAAAAGGAATTTCAAGTTGTACCTAATAGATTTGAAGTTTCATACGCTATGATCTTTTCTAAATTATCCTGTGACATGGAATTTCTTGTTTTATTTCATAAATTAAATATAAATTATCATAAAGTTCTTCCCAAACTGTCCTCTTCTTTTAATGTTTCAGTCTTCCTTCTCTTCTTTATGGTTAACTAAACTGGTTCAAGATACTCCATCTCCCTTTTCTGTGATGTATAAAAAATTTGAGACATAGTTTCTAGGTAATTACTCATTTTATCAATCACACATAAGTAATTAATAAAAGGGTCAGTGGCACTCTTGAATTCCAAAGACCATTCACGGAATTCACTCAAGGCTTATAGAAGAGTGGATGTTCTTGAAGTTGGTGATAGATTCTGATTGGTTAACAATGAGAAGAAGGAATATTACAATGAAAAATGGGCTGATTCTAATAAGGAGGTAGAAGACTTGACCCTCAGAAAAGATACTTATCTTTTATACAAATTACCCCTGCTGAGCAATCTAGACAAAATGGGGTCCATCTCTGCTCAGAACTGATTGAGTGAAACACAATGGGCTAGAATTCACCTAACATTAAAATCTCTGAAGGTTCTGTATTTGGGTGGGGTACTATCCACCTAGATAAGATAGTCTAGATGGGGTAAATTTTTGGGAAAGGTCAGGAATCCCCCCAGTGATTTGTTATTTAGTTATCATTATGATAACATTATCAGAAATGGTGCAACAATCAAGTAGATTATGTGGGGTCCACAATAGCTTTGATTTCAAGAAGTGCAACAAACTGAGTACTCAACACCACAAAGATTCAACCTTCTATCAGAAAGGCTATTTGCCTTCCAATTTTATTTATTCTATTATCAATTTGCTATTTATCAGATAGCATTACTTTTTTTGTAAATAGGGCTTTTATAGGAAAGTTAAAATAGGTCGTTATTGGTGTCATTTCTGAATCTTTTCTTAAACAGGAAATGAAAGAAAAAAATAAGAAAAAAGGCATCAACTACCAGGCTAACGTTAAACTAGACTTATGTAATAAACCACAGAATTCACAGGAACTGAAGAAGTAATAGATTTTTCCCAGAGAGAATGTGTTGATGATAGGATGCTTGCCTATATACTAGAAGTTAGGCTTCAAAGTTAGCTGGCTCTAAACCTGAAATATCAGCAAGTCAGATTTTAAAATTTCTATCAATCATTTATATAAAGTTAACTTAAATACCCATCTTGCCACTTCAGAAACTGTTATGTAATGTTCCAGAGTTTTCCTTCCCTCCTCTTCCCTTCTCTTCCTTTTTCCCCTTTCATTCAGAATTCATTCCCAAATTTGGTTCTCCAATTGATATCTAGCACACTAGATAATGAAGAGGCGTGCTGGTCTTTAAGGAAGAATTCTAAAACTATAGCTTTTTATAGATGAACAATTTGAACTACAGAAAAGCAAAATGACTTGCCTAAGATAAAACAATGAGTCAAGTTCCTTGCAGGAATAGAACAAGAGTCCTGAATTTAAGACTGTTCATTTTTTCCCACAGGAAAATTTTTTGGTTTAATGTGATTTTAAATTTGAGGGGAAACCACCCTCAAATATCCAATTTTTTAAGTTATATTTCATGTCCATTTTCATATTATGTCATTTTTGTCAGTAATTACACAAAAATACAACATTTAATGACCTATTTTTGAAAGCCCTAAGTCCTTTAGTTTTTCTTTGACCTATTAGTTTTCAAAACATACTGAAAGAGGTATTCAGATTTATTTGATGACACAATATTCACATTTCAAATATTTTTACTTACCGTGATCATGCATAAGTCTCTGTCTCTACCTTGACCTATATATTAACTGGTTCTCAATTATCTCATCTATATAAAAAGAGGTTAGAGGGACTTCTGAGGCTTTTGCCCTCATCTTGAGGTAGATGTACAATTCATTATTTCTGTCTTCCCCCCACTCTCTCTCTCTCTCTCTCTCTTTATATATATATATATATATATATATATATATATATATATATATATATGTATATTAGTTGAGTTTTTTTTTTTTTAGTTTTTGCAAGACAATGGGGTTAAGTGGCTTGCCCAAGGCCACACAGCTAGGTAATTATTAAGTGTCTGAGGCCAGATTTGAACTCAGGTACTCCTGACTCCAGGGCCAGTGCTCTATCCACTTTGCCACCTAGCTGCCCCCAGTTGAGAATCTAAAGGAGAGAAAATCCATGTACCAGTTCTACCACTGTGACTCAACAACTAGTCCTAGAAAACTTTCTGGGGACAATGAGAGGTTAAGGGATTTGTTCTTGGTCATGGTGTATGTTAAGGGAACTTGGTCCTTCCTGAATCCAAGTCTATTGTACTATCTATGATTCTTCTTATGATCATATACAAAACCTAAATAAAGATACAATAAACTGTTACAGTTTAGCCAGCTTCCTTTAATGAACATCTCATTATTTATCATTCCTTTTTTTCAAACTCTTTAAGGATAATGTGACTGCCTTTATACAGCCTTTGATATTATTTGTTTTATTTTGTTAAATGTTTATTCTTTCCTTTGAACACATTCATTGAGGAAAACTTCCTTTCACTTTTAATATTCCAATTCAATAAATATTGTACATATGGAACTATTGCATATGAGAATATGCAATGTATTAGAAATTCCAGTTATTTTCTTTTATTGTTACAAATTAGAGCTAAATGATAGTTGTTGGTTATATCCATCAATGATCATGATATAAAAACACTAGAAGTCAAAATTTGCTATAAATTGTCTACTATGTGCAAAACCTCCATATATTTTTCTGACATTACTCTCTTACTTTTAGAGGAATCCTATCATCCACCCATGCTGTGCCTTTGTTAGAGTGCAAGCTCCTTGAAAATAAGTAGTCTATATTTGCTGAGCAGCTAATGAATGGTTTTTCATTCATTCTTGCATTTTTACAATATGACAAGCAAAAGAATGTACTTTTCCTTTTGTCATCATTTTCTTTTGCCATTTTCTTAATATTTTAGAATGAATATTGCCCACACATTCTGGGTCATCTATCTTATTTTTCATTTCCTCTTTCATGCACCCACACAACTCTCAATGTAGTTTTTGGCACAAAATGGTGCTTAGCAATTATATCAGTGTCATTTCAAAATGCAAAATATTTTAAAACTTCATTTCTTTTCAATGTTAAAATATATGAACATGAATCATACTAAACAATATTGATACATCTGATCAACACAAAATGGGGATAAAAGGTTTCTAAAGCATGTCTAAAATAACCACTACCAAAATATCTATGGTTCTGAAAAAATCTTATTTGAGAATACCAAGTCTTTTTAAAAAATTCCCATGTGTTCAGTCTTATTCTTTATAGAAAGACAGAATTCTCTGGATTGTTGTGGGCTGAATTAGAGAATGCTCACTTGAGCCTAACAACTGAACTTTAGGATTTCTTTGAAAGTGATTTTCTGAGCTAGGCCAAGGCCCTAGTATCATTTTGATTTCTCTTTTTTTAGCAGACATTTATGAAGTCTCTCCCATGTGAAGACAAAATATGAATGGGATTCTTCCTTTCCCACCACTCCCAGTTCATTCACATACTGCCAAAAGTATAGATATCCCTGAACTCTAAGTATCAAAATACTGTAATTTCTGGTTCCATTCCACTTCCAATCCTATTTTCCCCCTCTAGGGATGAGAAACTGGACACTCACTCTTTCTTTCATCCATTTAAGATCATTCCTCACTTGTCAGACAAGTCCCTGATGAAAAATTGGAGTGGAGGAGGGACAGGGGAAATAGGATGAAGAGTAAATTGTAATGATACAAATTTATGTGTATACCAAACATTGCTATTTTGATCTTCATTTAGCTCCAAAAAAAATGTACACGATTCAGTCTAATGAATAACTCATAGATATGAATTTTTATGGGAGGACCTAGATATTCAGACAGCTACTGAATCTTGTTTTCATGAAGTCAAAAGGGAAAAACAAAAACACAAACACAAACAGACAAACAACCCCAAACCAAAGGCAGAACTGAAGGTACAAATAAAAAGGATGAAACTTTGAGTACTCAAGTTTATATTCTAGCTTATTTTGCATTCTCAAGATCTTTAGTTGAGCATGCAAATGAATAATAATAAACTAGAAGACAAGGTCAATGTATTATGCACATCTGTCAGCCACAAAAAAATCACTTTTCTTTGTTGCTTGTTTTGACCAGAGAAAACACTTTGCTATCTCCCTAAAATTGTCTTTTTTCATGCTCACAAAAACTTGTGACAGATTCCACAGCTATAATTATCCCATTTTTCAGATGAGAAAACTAAATCTCAGTGAAATTATTTAATCCAAATACCTGTAATCAAAGTTAATAAACTCAGTGTCAGAGATAGGATTCAAATTGGACTCCTCATTTCATGTCCAGTATCTTTTCCTCTATATTTAGCTGACTAATAAAATATAAATTCATTTGAATGTGTTGCTAAAGCCATAAGACCTTGCCATTTCACTTTTTCAATTGCTATTAATCACAAAATTACTATCATGGGTTGAGGTGGAAAAAAATTTATGTTGAAACAGTGTTCTCATACAAAAAGAAAAAAAAACATTGATAGCAACCATTCTGTGGGATTCATGTCCTAAAGTTTTTGAAGGGGAAGATAGTTTAAAATAATAAATAGTGAGGAGTAACTGTCCTCATCAAAAACATCAGGCAATAAAAGGACAGTTTTTTCACATTGGTAACTGAAAATGGTTATTTGTTCCTAAATGTTGAAAAATACACTCTTTTTTACTCATCAATTGGATTTTTGATGTGGTTTTAATCTGTTTCTTTTAAATAAAATAGGGTTGAGAAGAACCATATTATGTTCCGTAGAGGATCCATCTTGGAGTAAAAGACACAGATTCAGTTCCTTCATCTGAAGTAAAGTAACTGTCTTATCTTAGACAAGACATTTAACCTCATGTCCAACTCTAAAAGATTATGAGATATAGGCACATTGCTGATTTGCATCAATAGAGGATTTTTTTTCACACAATAGTTTCCCACAGTGAAGAAAGTAGTGGTAGATCCAAACAACAATAACAATAAAGGCAGTTTGGTTAAGCAATATTTTCCTGATTTGAATTGATAGAGGAGATTTGCTCATCAGAAATACTCTTTCTTTCATTTTTAAAATAAAATTCCAAACTTAACACCAAAAGAAAAAAATGAGCATCTACATATACATCCTAGAACAGATGGAGATGATTGTACATGAAGCTGCAGATCTGTTATGTAAAGCTTCTTTTTCTTTCTAAGTATATAATCAATTCATCATTTAACATTTGAAACTATCCTTTTAATAGTAATAATAATAATAATAATAATAATAGATTAATTTATATTTTAAAAGTTTAGAAATATTATATATATATGCATATATATATATATATATATATATATATATATATATATATATATATATATATAAAACGATCCCTTTTATCCTATTCCATCTTTGTCTCTGTGTCTTTCTGTTTCTCTCTTTCTGACTCTGTCTCTGTCTCTGTTTTTCTTTAATTCCCACATTGGTTTTGCTAAAAGTGTTTGTGTCATTCTTCAATATAAAGATTCTTACCTGTCTATCAGGAAATAGGAAGCATTCTTCATAATTTATATGTTAAACTTGAATTCAATAAGAATTTTTCATATCAGAAAAATCACAAGCCCAACAATTTAAAAGAAGAATGAAAATTAGGAAAAAATAATGGCAACATAGAATTCTATTTTTTAAATTAAAGTCTTTATATTTCTAATGCATTTTTAGCATATTTGGATCATCACCATATAACTATACTCTCTTGTGTCAATAAAGAAAGGTGATATTGCTGCCTATGGGATTTTTGGGGTCACTAATTACACATGCATTTTTTTATGGTTTGGTTTGTTGTTCTTTTTTTTGGCAAGTCAATGGGGTTCAGTGACTTGCCCAAGGTCACATAGCTAGTAATTATTCAGTGTCTGAGGCTGGATTTGAACTCCGATCCTCCTGACTCCAGGGTAAGTGCTTTATCCACTGTGCCACCTAGCTGCCCTGAGGCCACTAATTAAAGACAGAAATTGGAATAACCAAGAAATGAGGGTTACTGAAAGGAATTCACACACTCCCTGGAAATTTAAAAACTGTTCAGGATTTTATTACAAATTATTACAAAATAAATAGGTTAAAATTATTCCCCCTCAACAAGGACTTTAGGACAGGGTGAATAACAAAAGTCTGGACTCAGTTGCTTGGTAAACAGAGATAGAGACAGAGACAGGGATAGTCAGGGAGAGCTGACTGAGGATGGGCCAAATGGAGGTCTGACCCAGGTTTTATAGCTTTGCCCCATATCTGGGCATTGAGGGCAAAAAGGGAAATCCTTCCTCCACAGGTAAAAGGTTGGAAGCTGTGAATTGGAAATGAGGAGACAGGATACAAGCTTTATATTAAACAACAAAACAATAGGAATCAATTTACATCTCAAGAGCAAAGAGCCTTCTACACTCTGAACAGAGATTCCCAGATTTTAACAGTTATAAAAAATAACAATTTGTTTCTGATTATAATTTTTCTACATTTTCTATATAATTCTCTACATCAATATGATTGTTAGCCTCTTCAAATCTAGGGCTATCTGATATTAAAACACAGAACATTTAGATAAATAGACTCCTTTGAAGGCAATTGCAAACTTAACAGAGCCTAATATTGGTTTAAAATAGGTAGTACTATTATTATACAAAGTGTTTTATGCATGCTATTTAATTGACCCTCATGAGAATTCTGTTTTCATTCAAATATCCTTTGCCTTTGTTGAATGGAGAAATTGAAGATCAGAAAGTTTGTCACTTTCCTAGGTTCATGTAACTAAAAATTGGCAGAGCTGGTTCTAGAACATTGGCAATTTGCTTCCATTTTGAAGTTCTTTTCACAATGCCATCATGGTGACTACACAGCAGTTGTTCAGTCATTTCTGTTTTTGTCTCCTCTTTCTGATCTTTTATAGCTATTACTGTCTTTAATCCAGAAAAAAGAAAGAAAAAAAAACCTTTGGTAAGACTTCCTATGCTGTAGTTCATTCAATACCTTGACCTCTGTATTAACCCATTACTTTGGCAGCTAAGTTAACCTTTGCTTTTGTTGTTTTTCTAATATAGTATAATTTTTATAGTAACATAGGAGAGTTAGTGATTGAGAGACAATGCAACACAAGCAGACACATTGTTACCTGCTGTTGGGGTGGTTCATTCTTAACTCTTAGCACTTTCTAGTGACTGAGTAAATTGTTTAACTTTGCTGAACTTTCTTCCTCCTTATAATGAGGAAAAACAGAACCTGGTTGTTGTGAGAAAAATCAAAGTATGCCATGTATTTAAAGTGGTTTGCAAACTCAAAAAAAATGAGTCTCATTATTTTTTTCTCACTAGTATTTAATCAAGCCATACTTCTGCTAGACCTGGATTATGAATATTTACAGAAGAATATACAGGATTTTTTAAAAAATTTTGTTTTTTTTAAAAATGATGTTTCAAAGCTTAAACTATGACAACCAAACATCAGTTGTTATTAGATGACCACTAGATTATCATTTTTGAAGTGCTGAATGTTTTCAAATTCTACATTCCATGAATATATATTTTTAATCTACTTCAGAATTGCCTGAACTTATTGAAGAACCCATTTCCTATTATTTTGGTGAACTGGAGGGAAAATGAAGACTGAAAAATTGTTATATAATCACCTTAACTCTGATTCTTAGAAGAAATTTGAACGATTTATTAAAAAATGATTTATGTCACCAAGTGTTTTTGAAAAAACTCAGTTGATCTGTGCTTAGAAAATTAGTTAATTCATTTGTGAATTTGAGGGAGTTTTGTGATGGTTTGATAAATTCCAAACCCAAAAGAACTGATGAAGCAGATAAAGTTTGTCTTTTGTACAGGTCCTCCCAGTCAAATACCTCTTTTTTTATTAGCTCCTGCTATTTTCACTTAGTCCATTATAATGAAGTCAATCGCCTTTTAGATCTTGCTCCAGTAAAACTCTTTGAAATGTATCCTGTTTCCTATACCTCATCCCATAAGAGTTGACACACCAGAATTTTTAGAAATAATTATAATCTTGAAACTTTTTTAGGGTTTAAAAGCATTTTACAAACACTGTGTTATTTTATTCTCAAAACAGATCCATGTGGTAAGTGGTTTAACATTCCAGATTTATAGATGAATAAACTGAGACTCAACTAGCTAATGACTTGTCTGGGATCACACAGCCATACCTGTCTGAGGGAGGCTTACACTTAGGTCTTTTTTAATTCCAAATACTTCCAGCTCCAGAGCAACAAGTAGATCTTATCTTAACAATTGTCAAGACAGAGTTCACACCTTTGTTATCTAATTCACCAAGAGTGGAAATGTTAGCAAAGGAAGGAAACATCTGGACAATTTAGGAGGTACTGGGAGTTAGAGGAGACTTTTTCCCCCCTCTGTGCTACCCATAGACCTAGGGTGACCCAGGCAGAGGTCTTCACCAAAACTTTGGTTCAGACAGTCCAGTTGGAGTACTGGTGGAAACCCAGCCCTAAAAGGGGGAGACTAGGATTTTCTCAGAGTCCTTAGCACTTAAACCACAACTAAATTTTTCCCTGGAAAAATGACTTAAAGTTTAGGTCTGATTTATATCTAAGCATTTCCCAAAAGGAATTAATAGATTTTTTCTTGAAATGTTCCTCAAATGTCAAGTGTATGAAAACTATTTATTTCATCTACAACAAAAGAACTGCTTAATACAAATGCACCCCCCCACCAACCACCATCATCAAGAAACTCTTCTGATAGTGAGAAGAAAAGAAGATAAATTCTATATCCTTGTTGGGAGGTCCAAGAAAGAGTTTATACTAGCTGTATCCAAACAGAAGGGAAAGAAACTTTGAACCTTTAAACAAAAGGAAAAAGAGAGAGAAAGAGATCCTTTCCTTGTAAGTTTCCTGAGTGACTCTTCCTGGCTCAGTCATCAATCCTCTTAGGCTCCTGATCATTCTTACTTTCATTCTCAGCCCTCTCCACCCCCAGCTCCAGTCACAAGATATCAAGGAACCAACTAGGAATCTCTGGTTTCATATGCCCTTAATAAATCTTATTATGTGCACATCACCACACATGCTCTCTGGTATTTGCTTCCTCATTCCAAAGCACAAGTCCACTGGGACCAATGATTATTGCATCATTTCAAAACTTCAATCCTTTAACACTAAGGAAATATGATCGACTAAAAAGATCTAGGGTCCACTTCCATTACCAGAATTCATGGGATAACACTCAAAGAACCCATAAAACATGAGGGATTTCTTCTGACTTCAAGAATTAGTTATAGATAGAGAGTTGAACCTGAATTAATGACATCAATTTTATTTTGGTGTTCTAGCTAATCTTTAAGAAATGGAGGTGATGTTGAATTCTTCTTTTTTAAAAAAATTTCTATTGATAGGAAACTACTGATGAAGAATTTCCTTAATCCAATCGATCTTGGCACTTGCCTTGCAATTTATAGTCTGAGAGATTTTCCTGGGGCTTTAAAATGTTAAGTGACTTGCCTGGGATCATACAAAGGAAATAAATTTTAGAAGTGGAAGTGAACCCAGGGTCTTTCTGACTCTAAGGCTGGTCTTCCATACACTATGTTATTCTATTTGTCTTTCTTGGAATGGAGAAGGAGAAATGGGGTGTGTTTTGAATCCATTGAATTTACTGTTATATAAAACTTAATTAAAATGTATTTTTAATTTGCTTTATCCATAAGAAAAGCTAAACAATATTCTTATTCTAATTACTATCTTGAAACCTTATCCTAGGTAGAAGGTGCTAGATCTTTCAAAATAAATATATGTGCTCATATTTCTACAGCCTTAAGATTTGCAAAACATTTCCTTATAATAACAATCCTGTAAGAAATTCATGCAAGTATCATTATATTCATTTTTTTTTAGTTTTTTTGCAAGGCAAATGGGGTTAAGTGGCTTGCCCAAGGCCACACAGCTAGGTATTTATTAAGTGTCTGAGGCTAGAATTGAACTCAGGTACTCCTGACTCTAGGGCTGGTGTTCTATCCACTGTGCTACCTAACTTCCCTGGCACCACTCCATTTTTTTTTAAAAGAAGGAATGGCAATCAGAGAAGAAGAGAGATTTACCTAAGCTCCCACATCATTCATTCACCTATGAAAAGTGGGATAATTGCCCACATTCTTTCCAGGACACCAGGCTGCATGTCAGTGTACTCCTCTCCATCTATGTAGAAGTATAATAACCACATCTGTGGAAATCATTCTTTGGGAAATCAGTGCAAGCAAATTCACATGACATGATTGTTTATCTGTCAAAATATAACTCTCATTGAAGACAAGTATTCTTAAAGTGATCTCTGTATATAAGAATCCCTGTTAAGGTTGAGCACAGATGAAAACACACTTTTCAGAGATCGCCACAAGTATGGAACAAAATGAAATGTCACCATCATTTGGGGTGAGAAAATAACCAGTTGAATAAAATTAAATAAGAATTCAGTCTTTCACCCTGTACTTGCTTCCTAGTAGGAACAGTAGAGTACAATGAACCCACACAAAGAATTTGGGAGGGGGGACAATTGTGTACAGGCTCATGGTGCTCAGGGACTTAGCTGTCTTTATTTGACATTCTTAGACCTCAAGAATAAACAAAAAGTTTAAAATATTTCAATATTAAGTATCTTCTAAAAAAAAGGATAAGGGGTGTGGCTAGGTGGGGCAGTGGATAGAACACCAGCCCTGGAGTCTGGAGTACCTGGTTCAAATCCGGCCTCAGACACTTAATAATTCCCTAGCTGTGTGGCCTTGGGCAAGCCACTTAACTCTATTGCCTTGTTTTGTTTTTTTTTAGGTTTTTGAAAGGCAAACGGGGTTAAGTGGCTTGCCCAAGTTCCACACAGCTAGGGAATTATTAAGTGTCTGAGACCAGATTTGATCCCAGGTACTCCTGACTCCAGGGCCAGTGCTTTATCCACTCTGCCACCTAGCCGACCTATTGCCTTGTTTAAAAAAAACTTTAAAAAAAGGATAAAAAGATAGAGATTTCTTAGCATTAGCAATGAGATGTTGAGGAGATGCTTTACAGATGAGGCATTGAGATATCAGCACTCTGAGACCACCAACATACTTATCTGATTACCCTCTACTTTCAAAGTTCAATAAAGGAGGAAGGTGTTTCAGAATGAACAAATTAATCTTTTTAAAGGAGTGAAATGGAATACACTGTCCTTGATGTTCTCTTATGAATTTTTAGAATTCATTCAGTATTAAATCAGGGAGAAAGATGCAGAGGGAGTTCTTTTTTATTCCTCCTTTTTTGTGTGTATGTATGTCTCTTGAAACCTCATTAGTGAAAGATAAACTCTCTTTCAACATGACTGATCTGTAATTCGTAACAGAGACTTTGAACTGATCTTATGCTCTGTTGTTATATACTTCCCAAGACATATTAAAGATGATTTCAGAGTTGTTATAGATACCCTTTTTCAAAAAGTTAAAGGTGTAATCAGGAAAGAGAGGTCTATGGTATTGTGGATAGAGGCCAGTCTATGAGTTAGAATTTCTATATCTGATCTCTGACACTTCCTACCTGTCTAATTCTGGACAATCAAACAACTTCCAGTGCACTAATGTTTAAGATGGTAATTTTTTTTAATGACTAATCTAAATTGGGAGAGGGAGTTTACTAACTGGGAACTCAATGGAAAATTCTAAAGACACTATAGATCTGGGTTTACCATAAAATTGTAACCCGTAGGTGAGCTCTAAAAACTTTCTTGTGGGTCGAATGGCCGTGTGATTTGCTTGCAGAAGGTTACAGATAATATCCTTTACACAGACATATACAAAGTGAGTTCCAAAAAGCCTTAACTTTTCCTTACCATCCCAGATAAGCAACTACACTATTAAAGACAGTATCATCTCCTGTGCGTGGGATGCTTTCCTTCCAAATCTCTGTCTTCTGGTTTACTTCAATTCCCAGCAAAAATTCTACCTTTTGGAATTCTTTGACAATTCCTCTTAATTCTAGTTCCTCCCCTCTGTTGATTATTTACTATTTATACTATATATAGATTGTCTTTTTCAAATTTATAATATATATTTTCCCCATTATATTTTAACAAATTTTTTTAAACTTTTTTTTGAATTTTGAGTTCTAGTTGTTTGTAAGAAATCTCTTCCATTTGGTTGTAAGCCCTTTGAGGCTAGGTATTAGCTTTTCTCTTTCTTTATAACCCCAGCTTTTAGCACAGAGCCAAGAAAATAGTAGTGCTTAATAAATACTTATTGACCAGTTTAGTACTTTTTGTTAATCTCTACCTTGTGGTCATTCTTCAAGGCCTAGCTCAAAATTCATTTTCTCCATGAAGCTTTCTTTGATACTTTCCAAATTAAGAAAGGATATTCCTCCCCTTGGTCATCCCTGTTATTCTACCCAGAAACTTTCTTTATACTAAGGTTCTATATGTTGTTTGATATAGTATTTTTGTAATAGAAAAGTA
Source organism: Macrotis lagotis (assembly GCF_037893015.1). Lineage (NCBI taxonomy): Eukaryota > Metazoa > Chordata > Mammalia > Peramelemorphia > Peramelidae > Macrotis > Macrotis lagotis. The sequence continues at coordinate 530,883,448 of NC_133658.1, forward strand.
ACTAGGTGGTTCAGTGAATAGACAACTGAATTTATTAGTCAGGATTAAGATTTAGAGATATTAGACATTTACAAGGTGAGTGGACCTCAGCAAGTCATTTACTCTCTCTCAATCCCATTTTCTTTATCTATAAATGGGAATAATAATTGTAGCTACCTTGTAATACAGAGCAACTAGTTGGCACAGTGGATAGAGTGGAGTCAGGGCAACTCATCTTCCTGAATTCAAATCTGTCTCAGACACCTACTAGCTGTGTGACCCTGGGCAAGTCACTTAGCTCTATTTTCCACATCTGTAAAGTGACAAGGAAATGGCAAACCATTCCAGTATCTTTGTCATGATCCTCAAAGAGATCATGAAGAGACTATATATTATTGAGGCTATATTAGACTATATAAAAACTAGCTATTATAATTATCAATTATTATCATTGTAATGGCAAGATAAAAAGTAGTTCATTCACAACACTGTAAGTTCAGGTTTAATAAGTTTTTCAGAGAGACTGAAGTCTAGCAAGAAATGAATACAGGCAATAAGCTATCCTGCTTGATGAGTAAAAAGAAAGAAAAATTTAAAATGTCTAATCATTGTGTTGAATCATGTAAGGTTGGACTGAATAAATAGCCTCTATATATTAACTTCATAATATTTGAACACAAGTTTACAACTCTTTCCATTGAACCACAGTTCCTTAAAGAGATACGAGTAAGAAGAAGAGAGTGAAGGATAAGGGAGAGATGAAGAGACATAGGGAGACAGAGAACCACAGACACAGATAATGGCAAATACAGAGTAGGCTCATGAACTCAACTCATGAACAGATATAGTAATGAAATCAAAGGTATGATTTGGCAGGTTTTGATTTGTCAGGGTGGACCAACTTCTCTGAGGATATGGTAAGAAAGATGGAGCTGGGGTTGAGGTCTTAAGAAGCAAGGTGAAGGATAATAACAAACAGCATTCTCTAAGGAGCAAGAAAAAGCTTAATTACAAGCGGTAGCATTTTTTAATACCTTGATAATTAATCCAAAAACAGTTTACTAAAATAGTAATATTTTGTATTGATTGATAATTACAAATAGGGAACAGACAAGTGATTTTACAAAGTGGAAAAGAGCTGCTTAGTAGAGACACACATACTTTTAAGATTATATTCAAGTACCCTAACATAAGGGTGGAAACAATGGGTGATTCAAAATTAGTTGCCTTATGGTTCTGATTGGGGGGGAAGCTTCAACTTAACCAAAATTCATAGTGACTCCTGTGGCTATACATGCAATTTGAAATTTAGTAAGGATAAATGAAGTTTTCTATTTCCACATCAAAATTAGCAGAATGAGGGAGAAATATCTAATCCTATATATATATATATATATATATATATATATATATATATATATATATATATATATGTTTTTTAAATTATTTACAAGCTCAATAAAACTCGATGAAACTTCAAAAAGTCATAATGAGATTTTTCATCTCTTATGGTATCCAAAATGCTATAATTATAAGAATTGAGAATCCTGTTGTGTCCTAGTATTTTACTTATTTCTCAAAATATCTGCATATTATAGGTACCCAATAAATAATAGTTGACTGATTGACATTCAAAGGAGACACTGGAAATGGAAACATTTATATGAAGACAACCAAGATTGTGAGGAGACTTATAAAAGGATCAATGGAAGGAAATGGTTTATTAACTTGAGAACAAGGTTCAACAAGAAAAATGAATTATTAGATATTTGAAGAACTGAGATGTAGAAGTTTAGTTTAGATTTATATCCAACTGCTAAATTTGCTTTTACCTTAAAAAAATTAACTTTCGGTTAACAGATTAAAATCCAAATCATGATTTTGTCAGAAGGGTAAATTTAAAGTAAGATGTTGGGTCAAAATGGCAGAGAAATGCCCTGAACTTGGTAAATGGACTCAGAGGTATCTTTGAGATCTAAATCTATGACCATATTCTCCTTTGACCAGAAAAGTCAACATTCCAGGCATGGGAGATAGCCAGGAAAAAAAAAATACCAGTCACTGAAAGATGGAATGTCTTGTTTGTGGAACATCTAGAAAGCCAATGTCACTGGATCAAAGAGTCTGGGAGTAAGGTGTAAGAAGACTGGAAAGATGGGAGGGGCCTAGGTTATCAAGGACTTTGAATGCTGAACAGAGTATTTTGTATTTGAACATGCAGGCCATTAAGGAACCAATGGTTTTTAACTAAGGAGACTCTCCTTACCAAAACAGAGAGGGGCAGTAGGAGGCAAAACAAGTCCCTGAGAAGTTTTTCTTCTTTTAGACTGTAGATGGTGCGAAAGGGTAATAAGCTCAGTCAGCACTTCACAGGACAAACAACCAAATTCTACATTCCTCCAATCAGGTAGCAGAGTATTTGTCTAGCCTTTCTTTTCTCTATCAACTCTCAGGCTCTAGATGGCACTAGAGAGCAATAAATTCAATCTAGTTTTTCACAGAGCAGGAGAATTGATTCTGCTCCCTACAAAGAGCAGCAAGAAGCTACAAAGCCAGTCCAGGGCTTCCCTTAGTTTTCTTTGCAGATTCAGCCCACTACAACTGCTCTTATCTTCTGTTTTGCTTCTGCTCAGATTCTTTCAAATGGCAGGGAGGGATTCTCCATTGTCTGCATCTTTATTTTTTTTTCAAGGTAGCTGCTATGATTTCTCATTCCTCTGATTTCCTAATTTTTCAAATTCTCTTCTGTAGCTTATGATTACTCCTCAAATATAGCTACCCCTCTGTAACTCAAGTTGAAAAAAAAATCTAAAGCCACAATTCTATCAAGTCTAACATAGTTGGTTTCACTTAAGAGTCTCATCGGCTCCCATTGCATTCAGTGATCATCTCCGTGCTGATGATTTTCAAATTTACTGATCTAGCCCTAACCTCTTTGCTGACCTTGAGCCTCATCTCCTCAATTACTGATCAGATATCTTGAAGTGGATGTCCTACAGACATCCGAAACTCAAGATTTCCAAAAATGAATTCATTATCTTTCCCCCAAAGTCTTCTACCATTCCAAAGTTTCTTGTTACTATCAAGGGCACTTATATCCTCCTGGTTCTCCAGGCTTACAACCAAAATGTCATCCCTGACTATTCACTGACTCTCACTTCCTTTCTTCTAATACTGACAATATCTTTGTGCTAGGTTTCATCATCTTATGATGGCTTCCTACTACAAGTCTTTTCCTTCTCTATTCTATCTTTCTCTCAGTTGCCCAAGTGATTTTCCTAAAACATAGGTCTGGCCATGTTATCCTCTTCAGTGGCTCACTGTCATTTTTAGGAACCAATATAAAATCTTTGGTCAACCAAAGCCCTTCCTTCACTATCCATACTTCTTCCTCCTCACTTCTTTCAAGTATTTTTATTGCCCCCTCCCAAGTACTCTTTGATGTAGAGATGCTGGTATTTTATTCCTTGAATAAGACAATCTATCTCTAGGAACCAGAAATTCCCATGACTGGAATGCTATTCTTTCTTACCTCTGCCTCATGTTTTGTCTAAGTTTTTCATATTCCAGAAAAATTCCTACCTTTTACAGGAAGTCTTTTCCAATCCTTCTAATTTTAGTGCCTTCTCTTTATTGATTAATTACTATATTATATTTCTAAATATTTTTCATATACTATATATTTCATATATGTCCATACATATTTATACATATGTTTGTGTAAATGCATTGTATACACACACACACACATATATACATATAAATATACACATATATAGTTTCAATTTTATCATTTGCATGTTTTCTCTCTATTAGACTATGACCTTCTTAGGATGGGAGTGCTGATCTTGGTCTTTTTAATATCTTCAGTACTAAGTTCAATTCTTGTCCCCAAGGTGCTTAATAAATGCTTATTGACTGACAAACAATAGGCATTCCCCTCATATTCTAAATAGAGCTCTGATCTGGAATTTCTTAGCTACATTCTTTGTAACCCTGCAAACAGCCTTATGTAAATGAGCTGAAGGACAACAAACATCTCTCCTTACATGACTCCGTGATCCTACTTTTGAGTTGCTTTCAAAAAGGACCCCTCTTAGTACTTTTATGTTAGGGACTCTTTCATCCCAGATCTTTACAATCGTCTCATACTGCTTTTGTCACGCAAATATCATTTATCTTTCTCTTTCAGTTAAAAAACTGCCTATATTTGAAAGTTATAAGTAAGTATATGTAAATTGTGTCTGCACGCACATGCAAGGCTGAGTACTGAATTAAAATTTCTCTTGGCTCTCATTTAGCTCTAACTCTTTTGTCTGCATCTGATGTGATGTCTGATTCTGGTTCTTCCATATTTCTTATATTTATCTCCTTTTTACTCACACAGTCACTGTTTTTCTTTTGATCTCATACTACATCTGTTGTAATATCTTTAAAACTCTTCTAGTTCACTTACTCCCTCTTCAATTTGTCCTACAGATAGATATCAAATTCGTCTTCTGAATATAGATTTCTGACCCAATCACAATTCAAGAAGGTCAAATGACTCCTTATTGTCTTTACAATGAACTCTTCAGAATAAAGCACCAACTTTCTGGCTTGTCATTCAAGGCCTTTCATGATCTTTTGCACTTTTTTGGTTGCTCAATCATTTTACTCATGTCTGACTCTCCATGACTCAGTTTGGGGTTTTCTTGGCAAGGATACTGGAGTGATTTCCTTTTTCTTTTCCAATTCATTTTATGGATGAGGAACTGAGGCAAGCAGGGTTAAATGACTTGCCCAGGGTAGTATTAGACATGAACTTATAAAGTTGAATTTTCCTGACTTCAGAACTGACAGTCTCCCCAGTGCTACCTGGTTGTCCTTTCTGTGATCTAGCATTAATAAAAATGTTCAGACTTATTTCACACTACTCCTTTTAGTTCAAAGAGCTATTTTTGTAATTTTATCCTGCATTCTCTTACTTCTGAATTCTTATAGCCTATGACAGAACTCTACAATTCTTGAATCATGTTCTTCCTTCAATGACTGACAAAGATCATTTCCTTAATGATTCCATCCTCAGGTGCAGCCTGGATTTCAATCTTCAAATATTTTTAATAAAAAAATTAGCCCATCTCTCCTTTGTCCTTCACTTGTATTATATTTCCATATTAAATTGTGTTGTTTTTTCACTTTTATTAGCAATGCTTTCCATTTATTAGGTCACTTAATCTTGTTCTTTTTTAATGAATTGAATCTTTGTATATTTCATAATACTAAGTAAAATGTTTGTAGATATTTAGCAAATAGCCATTGTCCAATAAAATTGGGGGGGGGGGGGAGTGATAAGTAAATGAATTAAATCAATGAATAGGAAGATAAGTTATGAAGAATAGAACCAAAAATAGTGCAATAGGGACAGAAGAGGAAAGGACCAATACACAGGACCTAGAGAGGCAGTATGATTATGGTAAATAGAGAGCTTAACATGGAGTAAGGAAAACCTGAGTTAAAATCCTGCTTTACACAGTTACTACATAAGTCCAGGCAAGTCTCTCTGGGCCTTAGTTTCATCATTTGTAAAATTAAGGGGTTCAACCTGATATCATGTGAGGTTCCTTCTCATTCTAACTGTATGAATCCATGAATCTTTGATGTAGAGGGGAGTGAGAAGGTTTTTTAACAACAGACCACCAAGCAGTAGTTACTAACCTTTAAACTGTAGAAGTTCTGTTGGAAATTGATTTGTGGGTTTCTTAAGCATAATGCTTCTTTAGTCAATAAAAATGCTTAATGTCACCATTTTGAACATATTTATTCAAAGGTGAAACTTATTAGACCCCCCTAGGAAAATTTTCATTATAATAACATAAATCATATTTCTATTTGATATAATATTTAATGTACTTAGATGCATTTTTAAAATGAGGAAACTGAAGCAGATGGAAATTAAATGACACATAGCTAAAGATACATTAAACAAATCTATGTCAGGATTTGAACTCATCTTACTTTTGAAAAGTCAAGGTTTCTTGATCTAACTCTTTCCACTGTACCACCTAGCTGCCTCACTATAGATGCTCTCTCATTGCTATTTGATCTGTTACAAATTCTTTTAAGTATTTGGTAATCCAGTTTGCAGTCCATTGCCTTGCACAAAAGGATATCACTTAGAGATTTTGTCAAATCACTATTAATGTCAAGACAAAGAAGTTTATTGAATCATCTTTCTAGGACCACATGAAATAAAGAAAAATAGATTTATTTAACATATTTTGTTCTCAGTGAATCCATGCTAGCTTCAAATGACCACTGTATCATTTTTGTAAGTACTCTCAAATCTTATGTTTAACTATTAATTCATATTTTTAAGATTAAAACTCTTTGATTATATTTTGAAATTATTTCAGTTCCTTCAGGAGTAATTCATCTGGGACTGAGGTGAACTTACTCAAAATAGCTTGGTGTTTTTTCTCTCTATACTCATATAACTGGATAAGTTGTGATTGATATACCCTTCCAAGTGTGACTCTCATTTTCCTTAATGAAAACAAAGGAAGGAATATAGAAGTTGAGTAGCTATATTTTTTCATTGGCATTCAACAGTGCACTTACTCATTTTACCTTTCTCCCCTAATATAGATTTTAAAAAGTCACTATTGTTTTTACACACCTCATCTCATGCTGGAGGTCTAGCCCTAATACTAATCCTAAAACGACATCTAGATTAACATTCAAATCTTTTCCACTTAACCTTATTTAAATACACATTTTAAAATTCATATTCTTAATGAACTCTTTTAGAGAGTTTCCTATGAAGTCACATTGTTTTAGTTAGATGATATCACAATATTTTAGTATTGCAAAGCGACAGTGTTAACTTTATCAATATTATGCACTGATCAGAATTAAGTTTGTATTAGTAGCTCTTTATACTGCTCCCTTTACCTTATGAAAAGATAAATGAGACAGGCATACAAAAACTGTTTTAAGGTTTTTCATTTTTCAACACATTTAATGAGTTTAGTAATAATAAATAAATAAATAAATAAATTTAATTATTAATTTAATTTAGTATCTATCATGCTAAGTTCTTATGGAGGGAGAAATACAAAAAAAGGCAATGCAATTTTCAGCAGATGCAAAATAATTCAAATCTCTCATTAGAACTATGTGTTTCAGGAAAATTCATAAATTTTCTCCTGATTTGGAGGTTGGTTATATGCCACCATATATAATATCACTTCTTTTTTTCTCCCTATTTTTCACCAACAAATGTTTTCAAGGATGCTTCCATTTCAGGCTTCAAGAAGTCCCATGTAAGACACATTTTAACAAACAGTATTCCACTACACAGAGATGAAGAAAGTATATTCTTCTACATACTGTATTATGTTCTTGATATCACAGGACAAGCACATTTTTGATGAAGAAAATACAAAGTTTGGGTCAAAGTTAGAAATGTAACTAACTACCAAGAATTCAATTTGTAAAAGGCAAAATTGGGGATGTATTACAAATTACTTTTTTATTTACCGCAGTGATATAGTCTACTCAGAAAGCTAAGTATTTTTGATGTCACAATGAAAACTCAAAGACTCATTGGGACCAAAATATACAAGAAATGGAAAAAAATGTTCAAATCAGTAGAATAAAAATACCTTGCTCCAGCTCCAAGTAAGAACAGATCATCAGGTATCAAATTTGCAGAGCTAGTTATAGATGCCAGAAACTGTTTGATATGGTTGAGAAAAAGGAATAACTGATAAATGAAAGAAGAGGTATACCAAAAGGGGAGACATGGGATAAATATTTCCTGATTATCATTTTAAGGGGACAAATATTGCACATCAATACTCATTTATACACTTAATTATTATTTTTTATCAATTTAACTTTTGTTTTAGACTTTTAACTATTGAGGATCGTGAACATATCTTTCCCACAAAGGATGTGTCAAAAATAATAGTCAAAGAACTTTTAATTAAAAATTCAGTATCCCTATTTCACTTGTATTCCCTTTATTGCATTGGTGTACTTATTTTATGAGAATAATTGAATAAAATGCAATTAAATTACTCTACATTATTTGTAAAATTATACTGTTTCCAGTAAGTATATCTTCTTATGTCAATAGAAATGTTGTCATTTCCTAATTATAAGCAAGAGGAATTTTTTTCCCTCATGGTTAAAACTTGATTTTCATTTAATTAAGTATTTTGTTTGGGGTTTGTTTATACATTTTGCTATATCAGCACTGACTCAATGAAGTTTAGTAAGAATGAATGAACTTAAAAGGTGGTTATGTTTGGGAAAAATGTCTAGGTTTCTATGTGCTGATCATATGATCAGTGATTTAGTATACAGAATAGAAAAACTACTAAAACACATACATAGTAGGTAGGTAGCTAGGTGGAGAAGTGTATAGAACACTGACATTGGATTTAGGAGGACCCGAGTTCAAATCTGAATCTCAAATATTTGATATTTAATAACTAGTTGTATGACCTTGAGCTAGTCACTTAACCCCACTGCCTTTCAAAACACATATGCACACATACAGTCCTCAAAAATCGATAAATTGACAAAGATGACAAAAGATGGGAATGGATAATATTAAAGTTGTGGGAAAATTGGCATGCTATGTTAGATCACTGGTGGAATTGTGAATCTGGTCAAAATTTTGGAAAGTAATGTGGAATTAGGCAAATAAAGTTATTTAAATCCACACTATTTGATTGAGAGATACTATTTATTAGGCTTACACCTCAAGAAGAATATTGATGAAAAGAAATTCTTCTTGAACACTAAAATATTCAAAAGAACTTTTTTCTTTTGAAATGGTAGGAAGGGGGGCAGCTAGGTGGCCTAGTGAATAAAGCACTGGCCCTGGAGTCAGGAGTACCTGGGTTCAAATCTGGTCTCAGACACTTAATAATTACCTAGCTGTGTGGCCTTGGGCAAGCCACTTAGCCCTGTTTTCCTTGCAAAAACCTAAAAAAAATGGTAGGAAGGAATTAGAAACAAAGTAGATAATACTTGTTTGGGGAATGGTTAAAAAAATTGTGACTTGTCTTTTCTGAGTTCAAGCTATTATATGGTCTTACTATCTTTTTGGTAGCTAATCTTGTCATTTTTTAAAATTGATCTTATTTAGGAATATTTATTTCTTAATTTTAATAACTAGTGCAGAGATCTTAACCATGTCAAATTATAAACTTCAATTTGTTTTTAAATTATGTAACACCCTCCAGCCCTTATAAAAGGAAGTCCAAGGCATATACGTATTTTTAACATAATAAGAATAAATTTTATTTTCATTATGGTATGTGTAATAAAATTGACTCGAATTTTGGTTTCTGAAAATTTTCTGAAAGAGGAGGAAGGAAGGAAAAGTCAGGTTGATAGTACTATAAAATTTGAATAATTAGTCCCTAGATAGGAGAGACAAGAAATATAGCAAGATCTTATTGCTATTATTTTAATACTCAAAAGAAGCATACAGTGTTGTAAGAAGCAACAAGTTATATCCTTCAAAATTAAATTTTATTTTAATGTTAAATAATCATTTAATGTATAGTTACTAATGGAAATCAAAGATTAATAAAAATTTATGATTTATAAAATAATTTAAATAAACTCAGTAAACACAGCTATAATGTCTTTCAATTATATGACTAGCTGTAACGTCAATTGCTTTGAGAGGTTAAAGAACAAGCATAAAGATCTCTGATCTTCTTATTGAAAACACTTTTAATACTTGCAAATCAATGACTAAGGTATGGGTCATTGATGCCTCTGAGTGTTATAGTCTTATTTCATGATAATAGTAAAATGAGCCCTGATACTGAAATTCATAGGTATTGATACTGGGACATACCTTGCATGAGTTAAATGATTTCCTCTTCTTCAATCTTCTCACCAGCAAAGCAGAAATAATACAATTTGGATAATTTACATCACATTATTGTGAAAAAATGTCTCTGTAAATTTTGAATTATAATATAAATGTGAATTATCATTAATATTTATTTAAGCTAAGAATTTTGAATTAAGTATTGTCATATCACTGACCATTGATCAAAGACACAGAACATCTGTTTTCTGGAAACCAAACTACTATTTAACTTATATTAAGACCAACATAGATTTATAAATTAGGTTTCTGTGTTAACTAGCTTTAGCTATATACACACACATGCACACCTATATATGTAAATATATATATATATATATATATATAATTAGCTTTAGCTATATAGCTATATTGATAAAAAGTTATAAATTTGCTTTCATTTTTCTATGAGAATGTCTCCCTTCCCTCTTACATCTTTTATCCTCCAATGAAATCTTTGTAGAGAGCTAAGACTGATTGAATACTTGTTTGCAGAAACTGATGAACAGTTTGAGGTAATTCAAAGAATACACATAGTTAGTCTTTGTTCTGATTTCTATATGTACCCTCTAATAAATTCAGGGTACTATGCTGCTTTTCCTACGAATGAGTAAATGGTGAGTTATACCCCCTCCCAAACAAACCTAATTAGTTAATTTAAAATTATTCTCACCTATTTAGCATAGTGGCCAGGCTCCATAAATTTTGTGGTGATGTGATATAATCCAATTAAAAGGCCGCTTCCTTCCTGCTGTGAGGTAAGCTGCACCTCTTTTTGTTCCAATTTTCTGGTATTCTTCCCGATGGGTTCCAGCCCTAGATTAATTAACAACTTTGTTAAGCCTTCTTTCACTTAAGTGATTTGAATGCAGCATGCTGAGCCTTTCTAGGGTCAGAGGACTAAGAATTTCTCTTTTCTTTAGCTACCTTCAAATGGAGGGTGTTGTCTTCTCTCCTAAGCATCTAATTAGAAATAATAAAATTACAAGTTCAGATTATAATGCTGTATCATGAAATTTCCTATCCTATTACCTCACTAAAACCTATTAAGTTAGTCAAGGGAATGAATCTTTTTCAGTTTGTGCTGGTTATTAGAAAATAAAATGAATATATTATGTTGATTTTAATGAATAAGTGCTACCTTTGTGAAAAAAAAAAGACCTGTCATCTAATTGAGGCATTCTTTCCATTTAGCAACTTAGAAGAGTTGCTGTTATCAAAGTTTCTCATTTGGACAGAAAATTTAAATGTATTAGGTACCATTTGAACAGCATTCTTTTTTCTGCTTCATCAAAAAGTAGGTAGGCCTTCTTAAAAACAGCTCTAACTCAGATAAAATGAAAAATATCTCCATTTACTTCACCAGTTTTTCCTTAAACTTTTATACTCTGTTGCATATCACACTGGTCATAAGATGTAGAAGAACATTATCTATGTTTCTATCTATCTAAAAATGTGTAAACATAACCCATTAACTATAATATACAGAGAAAGAAAAAAGCCTTAGTAATTTTTAGACTTAAAACATCCATTTGGATAAAGCATCCCTTTGGAGATAAAAAAAAATCTCCAAACATGACCATTTGCTTTGAAAAAGTAAAGGGATAATATATCTCTACTTAGCTAAGAAGGGAGGTGGCACAGGTGGTAGAGATCTGGACTTAGAGTTGTACACTTTAGTTCAAATTCTATGTCAGAGATTTACTTTTATGATCCTAAACAAGTCATTTAATCTCTCACCAACTGCTTCCTCATCTACACAATAAGCATTCTAATAATACCCCCTTCATAGTGTTATTATTAGGATTAAATGAGATATTATGTAAAACTTTGAATTGCTTTATAGATAGCTATTATATATACATATACAGACATACATACTGATAATATATATTTATATTTTTATATTTATATCTATATCTATATCTATATATACACCACTATTCCTATTTTAAAATTCAATTCAAAAATATTTATTAAACATCTTTTTAAGGGCAAGGAAATAAACTAAGCAGAAGGAACGTAAAGATAAATTTGAAATTGTTCCTAGCCTGGGGAAATATAACAAATATAAAAATAAGAATAAGCAAATAATATATACAAAGTAATTTCCAAAGTTGTAGAGTAATAACATCTTGGTGATCAAGAAAGGTCTTCTGTAGGAGCTGTCCTTGGAAAAAAGTCAAAGACAGCAAAAGAAAGAAGATAACAATAGAAACCTGATGCTTGTACTTTTTTTGCCCTCTTCCTCTTTCCCCTCTCATTTATATATACTGCATTTACTCTGTGTGTGTGTGACTTATATATAACTATATAGAAACACATACAAAGATTGATATGTATGTGTGTATTTCAATAAACAAGAATTTATTTTCTCTCCACAGATGCTACTCCTGAATATGGGGGAGGGGGCAAGAAAAAAAACAAAAACAAACGAAAAACCAAAAACTAAGCAAACCAAAAAACCCAATCTTGTAACAGATAAGTATATTTCACCAAAACATATTTCTATAATTGACCCTATCCAGAAATATGAGACTCTTTCATCATATTTATTCCATTATCTTTATTAGAAAGTGGGTAGCATTTTATCATCATCTATCCAGTAGTGAAATTCAAATAAATTAATGACCGGTTCTGTGCCCTAATGACCATTTTAAGTATGCAAAAAGATATACCGAAAAGTAGCTTAATATTTCATGCTTTTAATACTCAAATAAGAACAATAAAAGAGGTACACAAAGCTAGATGTATTATATTACTCACAGTAAGCAAATGTTACTTTATGGAACGGAAACAGCCATGATATCACAGCAGTCAATGTTGGAACATAGCAGAATGCATTCAACCTATTCTTTCTTTTTTTTTTTCTTTTACTTCCATGACTTCTGAAATGGGTGATAAGATAACGTCTGAAATCTATATTCCTATTGATTCATTTTGTTCCAGCTTCCTATTGTTTCAAAGTTCAGGGAACACCAGTTCACTCAAAATATCTTGGGGAAATTTGGGGCATTACACAAGGTGGAAACAAATGACAGCTTGTTATCCCCTGGTTAATTGGCACTTTTTTTTCTTGACATTATATCTTTGTTCAGTGAAGTAACAAAAATGAGGGAATTAAAATGTAGTATTTCATCAAAGGAATAATGAGTTTTAAGAAATGATTATATAAACAAAAGCTCATAATTCCTTCTCTGGATATGGATAGAATTTTCTTTCCTTTTTTCCTTTTTTTTCCTTTATTTTTCCATGATTAGATGCAAAAGCAAGTTTCTTTCTTTTTTTTTTTTTTAGGTTTTTGCAAGGCAAATGGAGTTAAGTGGCTTGCCCAAGGCCACACAGCTAGGTAATTATTAAGTGTCTTAGACCAGATTTGAACCCAGGTACTCCTGACTCCAAGGCCAGTACTTTATCCACTATGCCACCTAGCCGCCCCAAAAGCAAGTTTCAAGATTAACTTTTAAAGCCTTGAGTTCTGAATTCTCTCTTCATTGAGAAAATAAGCTATTTGATATAAGTTAAAAATGGGTAGTCATGAAAAACATTGCCATAAAGGTCATGTTGTCAAAGTAAGCATAACCCCCCCCCAAAGAAATGCAAAAGAGAAACCTCAAGAAAAATAAAATAAAATAAAAATGCTTCAGTATATATTCAGACACTATCAACTCTGTCTTTGGAATAGATAGTATTCTTTATTATAAGTCCTTTAGAGTTCTCTTAAGTCACAGAAAAGTTTAGTTATTCACAGTTGATCATCCAACATTTCTGTATATTTCCCACTGCAACTGCTCATCAAAGTTTTTAACAGAGAGCATCCTATTCATCATTTTTATAACAGAATAGCATTTCATCTTGATCACATTTCACAACTTTGTTCAGCCATTCTCCAACTGATGGGCATCCCTCAATGTCCATTTCCTTGCCACCAGAAAAGAGTTACTATAAATATCCTTATACATGGATATTTTTCCTTTTCCTTTTCTTTATTGTTTTTTATCTCTTCTGGAATATAGACCTGGTACTGGCATTATTAGGTTAAAGGGGAAAGCATGGTTTTATAGCCCTTTAGACAAAGTTCCAAATTGCTCTACAGAATTGTTGAATCCTTTCAATAGTATATTTACAATTCTTACATCCCTTCCAACATTTATCATTTTCTCTTTCTGTCCCATTATCCAAACCAATGGGTATAAGATAGTACCTCAGAATTGCTCCAACCCATATTTCTCTTGTCAATAGTGAGTTTGGACATTTAAAATATTGATTTAAATACATAGCATTTATATCTTCATTTGAGAACTGTTCATATCTTTTGATTATCAGTTGAAGAATGGCTCTTATTTTCTTATAAATATGCCACAGTTCTCTGTTTGAAAAATTATGTCTTTATCTAAGAGACTTATTTCAGTATTTTTTCACATAGTTGGTATTGTTAACTGTATTTCCCTCCATCCTATTCCCCCAAGCCCATTTTTTCTTATTCTCTCACCCATTCTCTCCTCAAAAGTATTTTGCATCTGACTACCCTCCATTCCATCACCTCCCTTCCCTACTCCCTTTCTCCTATCCTGTTCCTTTTTTATTTTCCTCTAGGGTAAGATAGATTTCTATAGCCAACTGAGTGTGTATGTTATCCCCTCTCTGAGCCAATTCTGATGAGAGTTAGCCACACTCACTACCCCTCAACTTCTCCCCCCACACTACTACAAAAGCCTTTTCTTTCCACTTTTATATAAAATAACTTACCCCATTCTGCCTCTCACCTTTCCTTTCTCCAATACATTCTTCTCTCACCCTTAACTCCATCTTTTTTAACCTATTATTCTTTCAAATTCAATTTTCACCTGTACTTTGTGTGTGTGCATATGTGTGTGTGTATTAATTCTAACTGCCCTAATAAATAAGTTCATATGAGCTATCAGTATAATATTCCTATACATGAATATAAGCAGTTCAACATCATTAGGCCCCTTAAGATTTGTCTTTTCTGTGTACCTGGTTATGCCTTGTATTTGTAGATAAATTTTCTATTCAGTGGGGGTGCTAAGTGGCACAGAACACCGACCCTGGAGGCAGGAAGACCTGAGTTCAAATCCAGCCTAAGACAATAGTTACCTAACTGTGTGCCATTGGGCAAATTACTTAACCCCATTGCCTTGAAAAAAAAAAAACAAAGCAACAAAATTTTCTGTTCAGCTCTGGTCTTTTCATCAGGAAAGTCTGAAAGTTTCTATTTCATTGACTGTCCAACTTTTCCCTGAGAGAGTATGTTTAGTTTTTCTGGATAGTTAATTCTTTTTTTTTTTTTTTTTAGTTTTTTGCAAGGCAAACAGGGTTAAGTGGCTTGCCCAAGGCCACACGGCTAGGTAATTATTAAGTGTCCAAGGCCGGATTTGAACTCAGGTACTCCTGACTCCAAGGCCAGTGCTCTATCCACTACACCACCTAGCCACCCCTGGATAGTTAATTCTTGCTTAGAATCCAAGATCTTTTGCCTTCTGGAATATCAAATTCCAAACCCTGTGATCCTTTATTGTAGAAACTACTAAATCTTGTGTTATATTGACTCTTACTCCATGATATTCAAATTGTTTCTTTCTGTCTGATTGCAATATTTTCTTCTTGACTTTCAGTTCTGAAATTTGGCTATAATATTCTTGGCAGTTTTCATTTGGGATTCTCTTTCAGGAAGTAAACAGTAGAGATTCTTTCAAATTGTATTTTATCCTCTGCTTCTAGAAGATCAAGACAGCATTTCCTTGATAATTTCTTGAAAAATGATGTCTAGGATATTTTTAAGTTCATGGTTTTCAGGTAGTCCAATAATTCTGAAATTATCTCCCTTGGTTCTGTTTTCCATGTCAGTTGTTTTTCCAAAGAGATCTTTCATATTTTCAATCTAGTTTTTCCTTCTTTTAGCTTTTTTTTTTCATTTCTCATAAAGTCATAATGTGGTTTATGGGGATCAGCACCTAAGGTGTGAGATTTCCTTTTTTCAGGGATTCTCACTTAGTTTTGGTGTCCACCATGCATTGAACTCTAACAAAACAAGAAAATCATCTTGATAGTTGGACTAATCAGGTTGAGGATAATCGATAAATCTCAAACCCAATAGTGAGTTAGAGGAAGGTCTTCCCAAGAATGGGAAGGCTTCCTTTGGGAGAATGGGCATTTGTTGGAAGTTTGCTCCAACAGTCAAGAAGATGACTGAAGTAGGCACAAAGGAGTACTCATAGTTTTGTCAGACATCTGAAAATAATGTCATCACTGCATCCGAGACAATTGACAGTCAATCTGAGTTTTGTCTTGCCACTGGGCTTTGATGACTCTGGAAGAGAAAGTGAGGCTAACAACTCAGTGCAACACTGCTTCACCTAAATTTAAGTTAAGATATCACTTTGTAAAGTTATTGGTCATCTTTCAAAATGAGGGACTGCTAATACCAATTTATAGCAGTACCAAGAACATAGTAGACTTCAACAAATGTTTGTTAAATTAAATTATATAGATCGTTTCTTTTTATTCACTGAATAAAATTGAATAAAGGATATCTACTTTTAGGATAAATTCTTGACAGTTATAGTTTTTTGAGAAATTTTAGATTTTAATTAATTTGTCCATAAACTTTGACATGTTAAAGGAAACATTTGATCATGATTCAAAGAATTAGAAGATCTGGACTTAGTTCCAAACTACTGGATTTGATGACCATTTGGCTTTGATCATTCAGACTTTGTTCACCTACAAAATGGTTTTAATATTGTACTATTACATGTGAATTTTTAAACTTCTTTAAATTTATTCTTCATAATGTCAACTTAATGCTGATAAGATAATTAACATACTAGAAGAATATGTTTTCATGGAGCTTATCATACTCGGGAATGAAACCCCTTAAATGAGAAATCAGTCAGAAAGAGAGATGGGAAATATTGCTCTCTTGTCAGGGGAATCCACATAATGCTATCAATGCTAATAGATTATATGAATGTGATGTTTCCAAACTATTAAATGAAAAAGGTCCTATGAAGTTAAAAAAGACTCTTATTTACCCTGCTTCAGGAAAGGCCCCCAAGTATCTTTCTCCCTCACCTGAAGTTTGAATATAAGCTAGTCATTCATTTCCTAGTAGTCTCTCTCCCTACCCCAATGTCAAGAGTCAATACTAAACCTATACCTTTATACCTAATCCTGGTAGACTCAATTAAAGAAAACTTTAAAAAGTTACCAGACTTACTGATCAGAGTTCCATTTCCACCTCAGCTTAAGACAAAGAGGCCTGACCTATTTCTCTCATCTTCCCTAACTATTCATCATTTTGTAAGTGTGTCCCCTCAATAAAGCTCTGTTTCTTTATTTATGAGCTCTGACTTTTTTTTTTTGTATTGGACCTAGAGATGATAAACTGTTCTGATTCTGCATTAAGACAATGGACTTAAAATGCTTTACCCTACCTTGATTTTATTTTCTTAACTTGGCAAATGAAACCCAATCCAATGCCCAGTTATTGGAAATAATTCATACTTTATAGCTCAACTGGGTTGATATGGGAAACTCAGAGTAATCAAACTCCCAAACAGGACTAGGATCAAACTAGAACTAAACCTTTGTCAGTTCTATTTTGAATTTATAATTTGATCAGCATAATATGTCAGTCAGGGATAAAGGTAATGTTGATAACTAAAAGCTAATTAGGATATTGTGGAACTCAGAGACATAGGTCAGTATTAAATTATAAAAATGTGATTTCTTTGCATGGATTGATTTCCTTTAGAGTGGGAGTCTTTATGGAGATCTCCTTTTGATTCCCTCTTCAAATTAAATTTGCATTCAAGATAGACTGCTCTTCTTTATAATGACTACATTTTAGTTTAATCAAAATCATTTTCAGGAAGATGATATCCTATTTCTAAAGTATTTAGGTTTGTAGAAGAGCTTTTCACATAACTTCCTCCATATGAAGAAGATAACAAGTATCATCCTATTTAATAGATAAGGAAACTGAGACACAAAAAGGTTTAATTAAATAACATTCATTTAACAAATATTTCTAAAGTACTGATGACCTCCATGAGTTAGACCTTAATCAAGAATTAAATTAAACATGGTGTTAACCTCCAGAGTTTGTCCTAATAAAGGACAGATGTTAGCCTCCAGAGTTTGGTCTCAAGAAAGAACAAACAGAATTAAGTTAACATACGTGTTTATTAAATTTCTCTAAGTTTGTTGATTACTCATGTGTGTAAGGGAGCCTGACTAGAAAACCAGACCCCCGAAATGGAATTTCAGAGAGGAATTCTTAAGCAATTCCATTATCAGAAGGCAGGATCAGAAAAAGCTGCTCATCTATGAAGGGAGTGACCCTCAACTCAGGATGGAGCAGGATATCAGACATGCCATAAAGTTAAAAGAAATGCTAAAGACCTCCACAAAGCATGGGAATCTTCCTCTTCCAGGATGACAATACCTTCCAGGGACTGTCATTACATTAGGAAGATTCATATTTTCTATTGGAGAGAAAAAAACAGACAAAATTTATAATTATTTTTAGGTGATGTCAAAAATACCTACTTTTATGTCTGGCACAAAGACAAAAACAAGCAAAGTTTCTACCCTAAAGAAACATTCTGATAGAGGAAATAAGAACACAGAAAATACTAAAACATGAAAAATATATTCAAAGTAAGTCTTTTGTTTTGGAGGCAGGAATAGTGGAGTAATCAGGGGAGGAGAATTCTTATAAGAATTAAGATGAATTGAATTTTGTAAGTAACTATTCTGAGTATTTTTTAAACTTTATAAGGCCTTTTTTCATTTAACAGATTGGAATCATCACACTCATATGATTTGATAGCATTTAATACATGAGGGAAGAAGGGAATACATGAATAAAGAAATGGCAAACCCAGAATTATGTTGGTTCATAAGCATCAGGGCTGGGGTTCAACCTGAAGAATTCTGACCCCAATACTTTTGTTCCTTCCATAGCACAACACTTTTTATAGAAAAATCCAGAAGTAGGACTAATTGAATCATCATTAGAGACTAAATGAAAGAAATGAGGGAGAGGGGATGGTAGAATAAGCTCTATAGACTACATATTCCCTTTGTGATACTGAAACAAGCAAGTCAACTAAAATCATTCCATTTATGTTCACTTGATGAAGCATTCCTTCATAAAATTAGCTCAATGTTGGAGAATTTTTCTGAATTGTCAAACAGCAAATGATGTTTGATATAATGTACTGTGTAAGTTAAATGACTTCCCTTAAGTCCCAGAGGTAATTCATGACAGAACTGAGATTTCAACCCAAGTATTTCTATCTTGAGTTTATTGCCAGAAAATTCTATGGTTGACTAAAGGTTTCCAGGATTCAAGTAAACTTGAAAGAATTCACTTAAAAGATTGATTTTGACCCAGAAGAATTTAAGGACAAAAAAAAGTTTAAAAGTTTATTTAGGAATTGCTGTAGTTAACCAAAGCTAAGGGAAAGAGAGAGTAGCAGCAGCATTAATAGCAGCAGCAGTTTCTGCCATGAAGGGATGAGCAGTAAAGAAGGCATAGGGGCAAGAAAGGTTATCTGAACTCCCAAAGGGAAGAGGACTATCCTCAAATGTTCTAGGGGGGAGCTTTCAAAGGGACAGGAAGATGAAATAATTAATCATTTTTAACAGGGCAATAGCTCTGAGAGTAGTAATGAAATAATGAGTGATATGTGGTTGAGGGACTGTAGCTCAAAGCCTTAATCCTTTCAGGTTAGGGCAGGGACATTGTTTAATTGATAGAGGCTTGTCTTGTGCCTGAGGCAGGGATTAACCAAGTCCTTGCCAGGGAGGAGCAAGGTATTTTAATTTAGTAGTAATAGGTTCATTGACCTTATCTTTATAGCTTAAACAATGGGATGATTGCTGGTGGAGTTGAACAGACCCAACCATTCTGGAGAGCAAGTTGGAACTGTGCCCAAAGAGCAGTAAAAATGGGTTCATTCCCTTTGACCCAGAAATTCCAATTTTAGACCTATATCCAGTTGAAATTATAAAAAATGGAAAAAGTCCTATATGCTTCAAAATATTCACAGCAGTTCTTTTTGTGTAAAAGTGGCAAAGAATTGGAAATTGAGGGAATGATCATCAAATGGGGAAAGGGTGAATGAGTTATGGCTTATGAATGTTAGGGAGTATTGTTCTATAAGAAATCATAAATGGCTAGACTCTAGAGAAGCATGGAATGACTTAAAGGATCTGATGCTGAATGAAGGGAGTAGAACCAAGAGAACAATACACTTTAACAACAACATTGTGGGATGCACAACTTTGATGGAAGCAGCTTGGACAACCCTATTAAACCAGCTGTGGACAATGTTATCCCCATCCTGAGAAAGAAAAACAAAACAAAAGCTCAACCCTTCAGAATCTGATGAACACTTTATAAAAATTATCTCCTATGTATCTCCTTCCCTTAATCCTAATTCCTCATACTGAAAATGACTAATCTGTAAGCAATGTTTATCAAAAATATGTATGTACAATGTTAACCTGGAAGTTATGAAGGGAGGGGGTATGAGAAGGGAGGTTGGAATGAAATTTTGCAAGTTAAAAATATACATGTGTATATGGATAAAAAAATAAAAATAAATAAATAGTAATAAAAAAAAACAATGGATAGGGTTCAGTGTTAATGTTTTTGGGGGGCTTGGTTTTGTTTTTTGGCAAGGCAGTGAGGTTAAGGGAATTGTCCAAGGTCACACAGCTAAGTAAGTATTAACTGTCTGAGGTCACATTTGAACTTAGATCTTCCTGACTCCAGAGCTGGTGGTCTATTCACTGCACCATCTAGTTGCCCCTATTCAATGTTAATGTCAGACCAGCTCAGAGGCTAACTATTTGACTTGGTCAGCGAAGAGGATACTGATTAGTTATAGAATATATTTATCCATCCAATATTTCCTCTACTACAAGTGTAGGATTCCATAATTTTGTATTTGTAACAATATGAGAAGCAAACTATTTCTGTTTATAGAGTTGACCTCAAACCCAGAACAACCTGGGTTGAAGTTGTGTCTCTGACACATATAGAAAGTGTGACTCCAGGTGAAGTCAAGCCCTATTGACAAACATCTAATAAGCATCTACTATATTCTAGGTACTAGGTTAAACATTGGGAATTCAAAGACCAAAAAGTCTAAAATGAGAAAGCAAACAATAACAGACAGTCCCTGCTCTTAAGGAGTTCATAATCTAGTGGAAGTGACAACCAGAAAACAGTAATGTGTTAATAAAATATATATAGAATATATTAAAACATTAAGATTAATGAAAGTCAGGAAAGGTTGCAAAAACTGGAACTTTAGTTGAAAATTGAAGTAAATCAGAGAAAACAGGAGTTAGGGATAAGACTACATCAATAGCTATGCAATCTGATTTGCTAAAGGGAACTTTCAGTACAAAAGAATTTACAAATTCTAACTAAACTGTAATTATTATACAGAGAAATGTGAAAAAATGAGATTAGCTGAAAAACATTTATGAGTAGGGTTTTCCCTTCAGTTCTATCAACATTTGTTGTGGTCATTATTTTATCAGATTCTTGAAATCGGGAAGCTTTGATAGAAACAATTTCAAATAATAATTTATAAGTTTTAACAAGCCACCTACAGAGAGTCAATTTCCCCTGGAGTTTTTCATATCTGTGAAGATTATCTTAATGTTTTAGCCAGTTACAAGAGCAAAATCAACAAAGAATTTTTTTGGGTTTAAGATAATAAAGACACTTCAAAATTTTCTATGCTTTCTAAAAGTGCAAAAGAAAAAGTATAACAATGTTGTGCTGGAAGTTTTGAGTCCAAACTTACTCTAATTTTCTATTGAACCTACTTATTTGAAAATCCTCAAAAATTTCTGAATATTTATTTAAATCTGAGTTGTTTTCCAAAGAAGATTGTTGCTGTTGTTTGTTCTCCATTTTCCCAAAAAATCAATGGCAATGGTCTTGACTTTTGTATGAATAATATTTAACTGAGGCAGAGTTGGGCAAAGTGTCAACCTCACTTTTTCTTCCAGAGACATAGTCCAGTATGCAGTGGGTGACCTTGGCCTTTATAAATCAAAGTCCTTACCAGACTTTAGTTTGAGGCAGTACCTGTGGAAGGACTAAGGATGAGACTAGAGTCGAGACAACAAAGCAAAGTTTAATTTACCATCACAAAAATAACTAACTAGGAAGGGGAAACCAACAAAGTTTCTTGCTGGAAAAGAAAGCAGTTTCTATTTATACACTCATTCAAAATCATCAAAACCAAAACAATGAGAAATTAAGGCTGGGAGAAGGGTTGGGTGGAGTTATTGTTAGTATTCAATGAAATTCAGAGTGTTTTGAATTTGAGGTGCTGAGTAATCCAATAGCTGTGTTTGAAACACAAAGGTCTGGTCAAGATAAAAAAAAAATAATCCTGAAAAGAAATAAATTGTCTCAGCTTAAAAAAAATAACTTCTATGGTCCAAATCCCCAAATATCATATGTGTGTGTGTGTGTGTGTGTGTGTGTGTGTGTGTGTGTGTGTGTGTGTGTGTAGTTGAATAGTGCTCTGAGATATCAAATATTTCACCCAAAATTAAGTTCCTATGAACAGAACACCTCTATGTAAGATATAACTACCCAAGTGGAGAGAGGGATCAGAAGAGGAAAGGAGCTATTGTTGTGAGTCACTGTAAGAGGCTGATCAGATATCTCTACCTTTCAATTACTGATCCTGATTCAAGAAACTTTTATACCTGCCAGGTATTTTTTTTTAAAGAGTTAGTTCTAGAGAGGTATAAGCTTTCAAATCTTCCGAGGTGATTATGACCACCACTTTCTTGACCTGTGCTCTGTTCTGAGTGACCACAAACACTCTTCTCTATCTTGGATGACATTTTGTCCTTCTTTCTCAAAGAAGACTTGTAGCCTGGCATCATGAACAAGGCCCACCTATAAAGTGGAGTTAATAACAGCACCTACCTGCCAAGGTTCTCTGGACTGCACCTGGCCCACTCCAGAACAAACAGTGAATGAAATCATAGTACAGGGACAGCTAGGTGGTGCAGTGGATAGAGCACTGACCTTGGAGTCAAGAGGACCTGAGTTCAATTCTGACCTCAGATACTTAATAATTACTTAGTTGTGTGACCTTGGACAAGTCATTTAACTCCATTGCCTTGCAACGCCCCCCCCAAAGAGAAAGAAAATATAGTACAAATTTGATTTCAAGATAAGTTCCAGTGGTGAACTAAGCTATTGCACAAGTTTTCTAGTAGTTTTCTTCTCTTCCTGTGATCTATTCTTTAACGTTCAGCCTATATCTAAGCCTATTAAAAAATTCTGATTTCACTTTAGTTAAGTGGATTTTATAAGTACTCATTCTTCCTTTTTCATGCTTTCATTTTCCTTTACAGAATTAGAGATTATTTCATTTTCTTCTTTTATCTAGCATAAGGGAAAGAACTCTATACTTGGAGTTAGATCTACCATCTTTTACTTCCTTTGAGCATCTTATTTTTCCTCTGTTTATTGGGGATAACAGTACTTATACTATTTATTTCTCAGGGATAAGTGTGAACATTAAATTAAGTAATGCATATAAGACCTCTTTATAATATTTCAACATACAATGTAATGATAATAAATTGTGGAATGCATAACAAGAATAGATAAAGAACCAACCATGGAATCAGGAAAACTTGGGTTCAAGTTGATGACTTCTAATCCCCATTAACGGTCACTTGGTGGCAGGGACAATCTGGAGGGGGAATGATTCACATTGCCTTATTGAAGGTCTTCAACTTAACTGATAAATTACTCCTTTTAATGGAGTATCTGATGTCCAGTTCCTCCACCCCATCCTAAGTTTCCTTCTCCCATACTAAATTCAGGGCCCCCTCTTTTTATAGACAAAGCTTTTTCACATAACTCTTTCTGATAGTGAAATGGCATAATAACTCCTTTCCCAAATCCCATTTTGATGGTATAGCTTTCTAGTCAGGGCCCCATGCATACTTGCTTAATCAACAACCTTAGAGAAATTTAAATGTTAAAATAATCCTATTTTGCTCTTTCTTGAGAACAAACTCTGGAGGTTATTGTTTATCCCTCATTAAAAAGAATTGTAAAGGATAGCACATTTTTAATTTAATTAAATTTTTAAGGCCAAATTCATGAAGTCATCAAACTAATGCCTCTGTCATTGATTGTGTGAGCTTGATCAAGTCATTTATCTTCTCAGTATCAGAAAATGAGAATGTGTATTATGGATGTTAACAATTAACATTCTATTCCAGAAGTTTCTTTCATAGATGGAATCACAGGTAGGAATACACACCCCAAATAATAATAAAAGTTATTTTTTTTAACAAAATAGTGTAAATGAGTAGAAAAATATCTTTTTAAAACTGTGAAAGATGATAAAAGGAGATTAATAGTAATATTACACAGCTTTATCAGCTATCATCCCATTTTTTTAAATCAGCAATCATCCCATTTTTTAAAAGTATTACATGAGGAAATAGATGGGTTTCTCTGAGTAGAACCTTTCCTTTTTCTGGGGTAAGAATAAATTTCCACAACTACATTTTCCATTCACATTTACTGAAGAATCAGAAAAGAAATTTTTACTACCAAAGGCTTTGGTACTGTCAAAAGGTTCACTATCAGAAATTGATGCAATTTTCTTATAAGAATTCACATGAAAGAAGATGAAATCATATTTTCTATGACACTAAGGAGCATGGTACTTTTCCATTTGTCTTGAAGCTAAAATTGCTATATGTGTTGCCTCCCCCATTAGACCTTGAACTCCTTGAGAATAAGGAATATCTTTTTTTCCCCATTGCATTCCCAGTATTTAGAAGAGGGATTTTTTTTTTTATTTGTTCATTCATTTATTCATTCATTAAAAAGAGATCAACAACCAGGAAACCCCAAAATAAATAAGTAGATAGGGGCTTATTTTGTGCCTGGAGGTAGAAATTTACTGGGAGTCCTTGCCAGGACGGGTAAGACTCTTTACTAAAAGTTCATGGATTTCATCTCATGACTTGGAGAAGAGGATGGGGTTAAGGGGTGTCACTTTTAATGCAGAGGTAACAAATTAATTTTAGAACGTATTTCTGTAAGATTTTATTTTGAGTTTTACAATTTCCCTCCCCAATCTTCCTTCCCCCCACAGAAGGCAGTCTATTAGTCTTTAAATTGTTTCCATGGTATACATTGAGCTAAGCTGAATGTGATGAGAAAGAAATCATATCCTTAAGAAAGAAAAATAAAATATAAGAGATAGTAGAATCACATAATAAGATAACGGGCTTTATTTTTTCTAATCTAGTCTTTCTAGTCTTTGGTGTTTGTTCAAACTCCAGGATTCTTTCTCTGGATACAAATGGTATTCTCCATTGCAAATACCCCCAAATTGTCCCTGATTGTTGCACTGATGGAATCAGTAAGTCCATCAAGGTTGGTCATCACCCCCATGTTTCTGTTAAGGTATACAATGTTTTTCTGGTTTTGCTCATCTTGCTCAGCATCAGTAGAATACATTTCTTTTATCATTTTCTCTATGTCACTAGTACTAATACTAATTTAACTGTAGATGTGCTTAATAGACTTATAATCTTTGAAAGTCCTTAGAAAGAGGAGGAACCCTATAGGAGAGGAAAAGGGAAAATTTTATAACAGTTTTCAAAAATGAGAAGAATGAATATGCAAATTGGACTAGTCTACCTGTGCTATATTCCTGATAAAATTCTGGAAAACATATATATATATATATATATATATATTTTTTTTTTAATGCTTCAATCTATTTTCAGCTCTGTCTTTTGGGATTATAAATTCTTCAGAATCCTCTTGGGACAGAATTGCTGAGAAAAGGAGGATCAATCACAACTGATCATCCTGTAATATTGCTTTTACAGTTGTTTTGTACATAGTACATTTCCCATTGCATCTACTCATATAAGCCTTTGCATATTTTACTGAGAGAATCCTGTTCATCATTTCTTATAGCAGAATAGTATTCCTTCATGATTACATACCACAATTTGTCCAGTCTTTCCCTAACTGATGGGCAACACCTTAATTTTCAGGTCTTTGCCTTAGGAAATGTTTGTCCTTCATTCTCAAAGAAGACCCCAATATCAGGCAGGTGATGCATTGACATGCAAGTGAATTGGATTTGAGGTGCTGTGCCTAAGTCATCAGTCTTGCTTTCTCCTCCAGAACCATCTGGGTCCAGTAGCCAGATATGAATCAGGACAACTGGATCAGCCCTGGATTCAGGACAATCAGGGTTAAGTGGCTTGCCTAAGGCCACACAGCTAGGTAATTATTAAGTGTCTGAGACTGAACTTGAACCCAGGTACTCCTGACTCCAGGGCCAGTGCTTTATCCACATTGTGCCACCTAGCCACACCTACTTCTAGTTTTTCATTCTTTTGAATTTGTTTTATTGTTTCTTGATTTCTCACAGAAAGTCATCAGCTTCACTGTGCTCCATTCTATATTTTAAGGTATTTATTTTTTCAGTGAACTTTTTATCTCCTTTTCCATTTGGTCAATTCTACTTTATAAAGAATTCTTCCCTTCATTGACTATTTGGACCTCTTTTTCCATTGTCCAGTCTGGTTTTTAAAAATGTCATTTTCCTCAGTACTTTTTTCTAACTCCTTTACTAAATTGCTGATTTGATTTTCATGATTTTCCCACATCATTCTCACTTCTCTTCCCAATGTTTTTCTACCTCTCTTAATTGATTTTTAAAATCCTTTTTGAGTTCTTCCATGGTGTGAGATCAATTAATATATTTCTTGGAGCCTTTGGATGTAGAAGCTTTGACTTGGTTATCTCCTACTGAGTATATATTTTGATCTTCCATATAACTATAGTAATTGACAGTAGTAATAGTAATGGTCAGATGTTTTTACCTCTGCTGTTAGCTCAATTCACTAGCCTCTAACATGATTTGAACTCTTTTAAAAAAAAGTGGATATGGTTCCCGTTCCAGGATGCAGAGTGTACTCTCCAAAGCTTTGGGTGTGACTTTCAGAGATAATTCCAAGGACCTACAAATTTTCAATTCCTCTAAACTCTTATGATCTAAGGAGAGGTTTGCACCTTCCTCCTGGCATGTGCTCTGATCTGTGGGGGAGGATTCCTGCTCCCCAGTGATAGGTCTATTATTCTTCTGTTCTTTTTCCTGGGACTAGGACCCAAGACTGTAACACAAATCTGAGTATGGCTAAAGCAGCAGATTCCTGCCTCAATTATAACAAAGAGATCCCTGTAATCTCCTTTCAACTCCCTCATTATCTGTGGCCTGAGAGTTCTGGAAAGCATCTGCTACTTCTGCTTCAGTGGCTCCAGAGGTCTGCTCCTGTCCTGCTGGAATCAGATCTGAACTGCTGAAGTCTATGTTGTTCTGTGCTCCAATCTCACCCCAATGTAGCATAGTTTTCCTACTGGTCTTCCAGGTTGTCCTTGACAAGTCCTGGACTGAGAAGTCTAGAAACCATGAACCCAGTCACCCTGCCTTCTATTCTTGGATTGCTAGGGCTGATTCAGTTCTCTCTTAACCCTGTGGCAGCAGACCCTTCTCTAAGATTTTCCAAATTCTCTTGGGTTGGAAACTTGTTTCTATCAGTACTCTTGTAGGTTCTTCCACTCTAGAATTTGGTTAGAATCATTATGTAAATGTATTTGGAGTGGGTTGGGGGAGAGCTCTAAGGATTACCTGTCTTTTCTCCTTCATCTTGACTCAGCCCCCTGGAATATATCATTAAGAGTGGGTTCATAAAGACCTAAAAGAAAATGGTGATGCTAAAAGCCCTTTAGTTATTTTTTTTAAAGAATGGGTCATTAAAATCTAAACTGATTAAATATCTTATGTTAACACTGACCCCTATCCCATTGTCCAAGCCATCCAGATGAGGTCAATGAACTTTTTAGTAAAGTAACTTGTCAGTCCAGAAAAGATTTCAGTAAATCCTTTTAGGCACAAGACAGGCATTTACTGTACTAGCCTAAAAAGGATTAAGTCTTTGCCTTATTGTCCCTCATATACATATTCCTAATTCCTCCCTCTCTACACTTAGAGTTACTGCCCCCTTCCATTTATATCAAATTATCTTTTTATCCTTTTAAAAGCTCACCTCTTCTCAGTTCAGTTACTGCTCTCCTCTTGGGAGACCAGCTGGATTTTGGGAGTGTGGATCCCTAAATAAACCATCATTCCCTATACCCCTCTTTTTCTTATTCCTTCATGGAGGCTGCTGTTATATTGTTGTTATTGTGCTGCTGCTAATTCCCTATTGTCCTTCCCCTTAGCTTCTGCTAACCACAGCAAAACTTAAATAAACCCTTTTTTTTTTGTTCCTAAATTCTTTTGGGTCAGAATAGATGTTTTAAGTGAATTCTTTCATGATTACTTGAGCTCCTAAAACCTTTAGCCAGCCACATATTTTCTGGCAACATCTTATTGGGATTTTTAACTAGATCTTTTAGAATCTCAATTGTCAACTTCTGGAGACTATTTTCAGAGCAATGATTTTCAATCATCTTGGTATTAAAACATTTTTACACTCTAAAAATTATTGTGGACCCTGAAATGCTTTCATTTATTTGGATTATACCTATGGAAATTTATCACACTAAAAATTTTGAAATTTTATGTTAAAATATTATATTAAATATTTTTATTAAGAAAATAGTTTTAAACTTATAGACTGCTGAAACACTTTGAGTTTTAGATACTTCCTTTTTTCTATCATGCATTCTATTATGGAGTGATTATACGAATTTTTAAATATGTGACAAAGTCTCCAATGTCATGTTTATAGAAAAGATTACGGTGGATCAATAAAAATGTAGTTATTTAGCTTGGTGAATTTGGGTCTGCTTTTGGATACACACACACACACACACACACACACACACACACACACACACAGAAAATAAAATCAGTGAGGGATTTTGTTTCACAGTACCTTTGTTACAATGACTTTGTTGTTCTTTGCTTTTTCTCTATTGAACTATTAAAAGCATGAAAGTAAGAGTTAAAAGTCTTGATTTCAGGGAATTGTAGATCATTTTAAGCTATTTTGGGCTGAAAAGTATAAAGCATAAATGAGAGAACTACTAAATAAGCCTAGTAAGATAGCCAGATTCTAAAGGGTTTTAAATGACAAGTAGAAAAAGTTATATTTGTTTTTTCATAGAGATCCTTTGGAGACCCTGAAGGTTCTTGAGTTGGGAAGTCACATGATCTTCACTTCATTGTGCTTTATGAAGATTACTTTGAGAACTTTACAGATAATCAATTCTAGAAAGAAGAATCTGGAAGCTTAGAATTCAGTTTAAAGTCTATTGCAATAATCAGATGAAGGGCAATATATGTTTGTATAGAATGGTGATGAAATACAATAGGGACAAATTTAGAATTATTAGCCTGACCTAAAAACAATCTTCTAAAAAAAATGCAGGATGAGAGAAGAATTAAAAATGCCTATTTTAAAAAAACCAAAGCAGGATGAATTAAGAATAAACCCAATATGACTCACTTCAATTTAATCCAGTTATATAAATATACCTATTAAGCTTGTATTTTATACAAGCTATTGACTAGAGTTACTTGACCAGGGGGAAAAAGCAAATGTTATCTTAGGCTATTGCAAAAAGGCAAAGTATCTAGAAGGAGGGAGGGTTGGCATGTCTAGATTCTGCCTTGGTCAGGTTTCATTAGGTTTAATGTATTTAGATTCAGGCATCATATTCTAAGGAGCATAAAAATAACCTTATACATGCCTTAAAGAAAATGATTAGAATGGTGAAAGGACTGAAAAAAAAGATGGGATAAGAATTTTCTAAGAGAGGACATAAGAGTGGAACATTAAAATTGTCTTTGAAGGGCTGTCACATGGAACAGGAATTAGAATTGGTCATCTCCAGAAGGTAGACCCATCTGAAAAATGAATAGACATATTTACATTTAATGGTAGAAAAATTTTACTTAGAAGTATACAAAAATATTATGGATGACTTTGAGAGGTAGAGGATTCCCCCATATTAAAGCTTCTAAAGAAAAAGCTGAGCCATTACTTATGCATATTGTGGTAAGGGACTCCTATTCAGACACTAGATGGAATAGATGTTCTCTGACACTCCTTCCAGCTTTAAATACTTTGATTCTATTAGATTTCTCTCTCAATTAAAGATTTATTTCATTTTTAGATGTAATAAGGGATCCTAGAGACAAACATCACAGACTCTAGAATCAGAACTCTTGAGCTTACATTCTATCTCTCTCTCTTATTAACTACCTGCTTATGTACTTAGTACTACTTACTATTCAGCAGGTCATGAGTTCTCCTTGGACCTCAGTTTTTTCATGTGTATAAAGATGAGTTGTACTAAATGGTTTCTAAAGATTTTTTCTGCTCTCTGACTATGATCTTATGAATGCTGAAATCTTAAGATCCCATGAACAATTTTAGTCTTTCTCCTATAATTGATTTCATTCTTAGAAACAAGAGATCTTAGAATATCATAGCAGCAATGAGTTTGGATATCACATAGTCTAAAAGTAATCCTTACTGAAACATGCTAGACAAATGATCATCCAATCTCCATTGAAGATCTCTTAGTGATCAGAGACCCTACCTAATGAAGCAGGTCATTACACTCTCAAACAGCATTAATTTCTGCAAAATGTTGCTTCATGTAGAGCTGATCTGTTTTCCTGAACTTCCGAAAGTTTGTTTTTTGCATTACTTTTCTTTTTCTGTGAAAGACCTTCAAGCAATTGGTAAAAGCAATTATATTATCCTAGTCTTTTCTTCCAGATAAATCATTCAATTTCTTCCTAGAGATCCTCAAATGAATTAAGTTTTGAATCTTATTGACTGATCAGTCTTTTCTTTGGTTGCTTGTATGTTGTCTTCCTATTAGATAATGAATTCCTTGAGAACAGAGTCCATTTTGCCTTTTTATTGTACCCCCCCCCAGTGCTTATCAAAGTGACTGAAAGCAGGTTGATTGATTGATTCTTCATATAAAAACTGATAGCTCTAGGATTTCAAACTTCAATACATCAATTATTAAGGGATTTTGTGCTATTCTTGATTTTGTTACTTGTTCTTCATTTTTTAAGACAATGCCATCAGTCTTGACTTACACAAAAATTGGATTTAAGAGATCAAGATTCACACAAAGTTGCTTCTCTTCCTGAGTCATTGAAGTTTGAGTTGCAAGATAAAAATCAAAATAACTGGGATTGAATTGGGATGCAGTAGATAACCCTGGTGATTTCAGTGTCTAACCAAGCTCTAGGTGTTCCACAATGCCTGCTTCAGTTACTTTATTGGAAGTTGGCACAAATTGTTCTCATTTACCCATTAGTCTTCATATGTTTGGGATATATATTTCCTTAACTCACTGATTGTTTTTGAGGTCTGTTAACTGTCAATGTGGTTTATTCCATCAGTTTATCAGGAAGTGATCACTACACATACTATGGTTTCTTGGAGGCACAGGTAAAAGTTGGACAAAGGTAGATGACAAAGGTATATAAGTAGCACTGAAAAGGACAAGCCCTCACAAAAGTGCTAGTCCTCTTTGAACACCTCATATATCCCTAGACTTTAGGACTACTAAGAAAGGTAAAAACTGTTCTGCCTTCCAAGGAGCATCTCATATGCTAATTTGGAGATAACATATAAATAATTGAGATATATATATATATATACATGCATGCATATATTTAATGTAATTAATTTTGAGAAGTGAAGGTATTAGCTGTGATAAATGGGAAAGGCCATTAAGAAAGTGGGATTTGAGTTGAATTTTTCACATTGTTCAATGCATGTAAGTTAAATGGTAAATTTAAATGCAAATCTATGTTATTTGGTTTCTGGTTTGTTTTGCTAAAAGTTTATCAGTAGTCAATAAACATTTATTAAATTCCAACTGTGTGCTAGGCTCTGTGTACTATATGGAAACCTTGTACCTATGACTTTTCTTTCATTATAAGAACACCTAAAATGTTGCACTCATAAGCACATGCTCAATAAAGGGTTTTTTTCTATGGAACTGAGAATAGCATCATATTGATATTTAGACTAAAACCTATCCTGATCATATGACTGAAACTGTTCCACTGCTAATAACATTACCAAAGAATTTAACATAAAGTCTAAAACTTTCAACTGAGAAGTGACCAAAAATTGTAATACATGAATGTAATATTACTATGCAATTAGACATGAAATATGCTAATTTTAAAGAAGCATGGGAAGATTTACAAAATCTAATTGTCAAGAAAACAACACAATAACTTCAAGAATATAAATGGAAAGAATAACCACAAGAGATTCAAAATGAAGAGATAAGAGAAGTCACTCCCTCTCTGATCCTTTGCAAATGTGAAAGGTCCACACAGTTGCATATATTTTGGGGGTAGTGATCAGTTTATATATTTTCTTTTAGTCTGTTTCTTGCTTTAAAATATTCTTTGTTTAATAAGGGAGAAGGTAGAGGAAGGGTAAGAAATTCTGGTGATGTAAAAAACAAAAGATAACAAAACTTTAAAAAAAAGTAATGGTTATGGTGATGCAGAGAATTATGAATGTAGCTTTAATGCTGTTAAAATCTTGTTAATTGTGGAAGGCTTTTTGTTCCTGAGATGTTAAGTGATCCCTGTTGATTGTATTCTGTCTCCCATTTTTCCCCTTCACCTAACCTTGGCCATAGACCTGGAGTGGCAGGAAATGGCATGTTGAATTTGGGAGGATCAGTAAGTGGCTTGCCATTGGAAAATACAGGTAGGTGGCTTGCATTTGGAAAATACCTGACCTAAGTTGCAAGACCACTCCTCAAGAGCCACTCCTTGCCCAACTTTCCACAGAAGGGTATTGAACAGGAAGTGCCTCCCCTTTTTGCCTTCTTCTTCTGCTATCTTCTGCCTTGCAGGATGTCTGCATCTCTCTTTCCTTCCTAGGCCATGTACTCCCATGCTAGGCTCTGGTGTCCACCATGTGGTCCGACTAAACCTGCCCTCCTCTCTCTCTCTCTCTCTCTCTCTCTCTCTCTCTCTCTCTCTCTGGATCAGTCAGCTTTCTCTAATTGTATCTCCTTATCTTCCTCTCTCTGTCTCAATCTCTGTCTACCTAGCAACTGTCCCTAACCTTTTGTTATTTACCCTGTCTTAAAGTGCTTTGTTGACCCTACAGAAAAAGGTTTTTTTGTTTTTATTGTTTTTGCAAGGCAAATGGGGTTAAGTGGCTTGCTCAAGGCCACACAGCTAGGTAATTATTAAGTGTCTGAGACCAGAATTGAACCCAGGTACTCCTGACTCCAAGGCCGGTGCTTTATCCACTACGCCACCTAGCTTCCCTAGGAAGAGTTTTTTTTTAACCTGTTTACTTTGCTTTATTTCATAATAAAATCCTGGGAAGTTTTAAAATTCCAAAGGGAGAATGCATGAAAATTCCTTTGCTTTTCAGTAGCCTTAGATCTTCTTGATTCTATCCCTATATCTAATTGACAATACTGGGATGAGTAGAACTTTAGCAGCCCACGCAAGAAAACTATATTTCATAAAAAGAAGACAAAGTTTGACAGAAAGAGGAATGGGGGGGGGGGAAGAAAGAAACAGATAGACACAGACAAAGGCTGACAAAAACAAAGACTGGGAATAGAGAAGGAATAAACACAGAAATAAATACACAGAGACAAAAACAGAGACAAAGAGAGACTAAGAGAAAAAAGCAAAGGTAGGAGATACAGAGAATCTATGTAGAAAGGGTAATTTAAACTCCCTTATTCTAAGGAACTTGGGGAGATTTAAGCTTATGTGCCTGCCTACACTTGCAAATGAAGGAGGCACAAACATTCAGTAAAACTCTTGCAGGAGCACATTTTAACTGCCAGCATCTTTTTGCCAAACAAACATTTTGAAAACACTTGGATGATCCAGGCTACCCCAGAGTTTCCATAAATATTTCCATCAGGCAGCCCCAGAAGCCTTGCAGAAAAGAGTGGTCAACAGGAAAGCTTGAAATGGAAGAGGTTCAGCGAGCAGCTGCTGGCTTGTGAAAATGTATGCAAAAGCATATGGTTGTCTTAAGGGCCCCTTAAGGTAACAGTTTTTTTTCCTTCCCTTGTGTCTTTTTTTTTTCTTGCAGGGATCAAAACAAGTAGCTCTATTTAAGAATGCTTTCGAGTAAACAAGATTCATTTTGAAATCTTGACTTGACTTTTATCATGACACCAACATTTGTTTGCCTACAATATATGTTAGCTAGAGAACAATTACTAGTGTAACTATGACCTATAGATGTCATAGACTTGAAATAAATTCACAAGACTTTCATGTTTTTGCATTATAATTGGATATATGCATATTTTCCTTAGATTCAAGTTTTATTATGTCATGTTTTATTTGTTCATTCAACAAGTCTGTATTTAGCATCATCTAGCACCTTATATTCTGCTAGGCACTACATCTACTCAAATTGATTTGATTTCTCATCAATTTGGTACTGGAGAGTGAAATATCTTAACATAATCTCTGCCTATGAATAAGGAGTATATAACATGTATGGAAGGAAGAAAAAGGGAGGGAAAGAAGGAAAGAGGGAAGGTAGGAAGTAGTGAAGAAATTTTAAAGGACCCAGGTGAAGGGGAGATTGGGAAGAGGGGCAACACAAAAGTACCCAGGCATGGTTTTGAAGTCCAGAAATCAAAGAATAGGAGGAGAATTTTGAATCAGGTAAGACTCCTGCCTTCACAAAATGGTGACTCCAGTAGGAACTCACCAAATAGAGAAGGGTTGCCAAAAATTATTCCAAGGTGAGTTGGATGTTTGAGGGCAAGAAAGCTCCAAGTGCTGAGGACAATACAGCAGAGGTATGATTTTGAAATCTAGAAATGAAGTAATAAAGGTGGATGTGAGCAGGGCAAAGGAGAGATACATGGAAGATTTTCAAGTAAAATCTGAGACAGGAGAGAGTACTTTCATTCTGTATTTGGAAGAATAGGAAAGCTACAAGGAGGAAGAGACACCTGAATTGAACCTTGAATAAAGAAAAGAATTCTGAAAAAGCAGACAAGAGGAGGTATTCCATTCTGGACATGGAGGCCCAAATGAATTGAAGAAAATGAGAAAATATAGTATATTTTTTGCCTTAGTCTATTAAAGAATTATGGAAGATATGCTGATGACAAGGACCCTGGAGTTTTCAATGATATATAAAGTGGCAATTTGCTTACTTTGGAAGAAATGTTGAACTTTCACCATTTCTGTATAGTCAGCTACCTGTGTGCCTTTGAGGATAATTCCAGTATTGAATTTTATCCAAAAGTATATCTATTTTTAATGCTCCCAAACTTTAGGCTATCTTTCTTATCAACTAGGCCTATATTTAACTAGTCATATGGTCAATTACAAGAAAAGGAAAATGAGTGAATGCATGAATGAAAAAGTATTTACCATATTTCCCCATGTATAAGATACACCCTTTTAAGAAAAAAATTGGAATATAAAAACTAGGAACGTCTTATAACTGGTTGTAGATTTTTTTACCTGCATTTCCTGCTTTTTGCACTTGTTGCCTTTGTGCTCATTGTTTTTCTTTTATTAATTTTTGCCATGTTCTTCCCAGAAATAGCTCAGAAAAGATTTTCATACAGTTCCGAATTCAAGTTCAAAGTGATCCAGTTTACAAAAGTGAATGGAAATCATGCTGCCGAACCTAAGTTTGGTCCTCCTCCAACTGAGAAAACAATCTGAGGCTGGCTATGGGAAGAAGAAACCCAGCTGAAAACACCCCAGCAGAAGAAGACCATGAAAGTCAAGTCAGCAAAATGGTCTGAGTTAGAGAGGGAATTGAGGAGATGGATTGAAGAGATGGATTGGAATTCCTGTGTCCACAAAGATGGTTCAGCAGGAGGCAAGAAGAATTACTGATGAAAAAGAAGTGACTGATTTTAAAGGAGGTTACCATTGGTGCTTTAGGTTCATGAAATAGAATAGATTAAGCATGAGTCCATGCACTAGACTTGCCCAGGGAGTGCTTGCAGTTAACTACAGACCAGAGCACAGGCAGGAGAGCAGTCAGAGCCTCTCCTAAGACAGGTATTCATCATTAAACACAGATGAAAACAAGCTAATGGGGGAATTTTGACAGTCATGAGGAGTTGTATGAATTTCATGATGAATAAAACTTGAGTTCAATAACTTTATGTAATTCATTTTGTTTTCAAATTTCAGTCCCCAAAATTAAAGTACATCTTACAATGGGAGCATCGTGTACAGGGGAAATATAGTACTTTTAGGTTGGACTTTCACTGGAATGGCTTTTCCTCTGCCTCTTCCCCTTTTCTTCCTGGGGGGGGGGTCTCTTTAACCTCTAACTTGGATGACCATATCCTTTTTTCATTGGATAAGGAGGGATATAGGGGTATTTAAGTCAAGAGTAAACTCCCAGTTAGATGATTAAATGGTTAGAAAGCCAGCCCAGAAATCAGGAGGTGCTGAATTCATATCTGATCTCAGATTAACTGTGTGACTTTGGATAAGTCACTTAACTCTGTTTTCCTTACATTCAGGGATATCTATCTCCAGTTGTCTTGATTCAAATCTGACCACTGGACTCAAGAGACTTTGGAGGAGAAAGTGAGACTGGTTACTTAGAACAGCAACACCCCTTCCTTCCAAATCCATCATGGCATTACCTTCTCAATGTCATGGACTTCTTTGAGAAGAAAGGACAAACATCAGACACCCATCAGGATGAAAGAATGGCTGGGACTGGACTTTCCCACACAAGCTAGATGAAGGTTGTGACTCAGCAAACTATCAATAAATGTGCTTTTAACCTAATATGATTTTGTTCTTAAGTTAAAATATACCTATTTTGAGGGAGTTTTCCAAATTGTTTCCTCAATACATACATATACATGTATACACATATACACACATAAATGTGGTGATAATTGAATGTTGGCTAAAATGTTAGCTAATCAGGACTGTAAGTAAATGGTAAGTCACAAAGTAATACATTTTTGTTAGTATTGTTTCCATTGATAAAACTACACGTGTTTCTGATTTTGATTCAATTAATTATCCCAAAGATATTGGTGATGTGAGCTTTTTGATTAGTGAATAACTTCTGAATACTTTGCAGCTATGGCCCCTGCAGAGACACTTTTCAGAATGTTATTTTCAGAGGAGTTATTTCCATTTTTAACATCTTTTTTTGACATGCTAGAAGAAGAAATTGAGAATGCCGTTCAACCTAGGACTCTTAGACTCTGGATTCTGGATTGATTCCATTGGAGCCAATGTGGTGGGAATAGTTTGTCCAACATTCCACCTCTCATCTTTCTCTTAGGATGCTTATAGTCCTAAAGAAATTTCCTATAATGGGATATTTTCTTGCTATGAGGATAGTTTTATTCAGTTTCTTGAATTGAGTAAGAAATTCCCAAGATTTCCCATATACTAATCCATTTTAAAGGATCAGAACATTGTTCTACTCAATTTTACATTCCAAATGAAAAGAATACATGTGATTTTCTAGGATCTTCAGGATGGCCTAGATCAGAGAAAGGTGATGATGATGATGAGGAGGAGGGTGTTTGTCCTTGATTCTTGTAAGGCCACAACATTAGAGAGGTTTATGGCAAGCTCATGAATTGGATTTGAATGAGGGGGATGCTATGCTAAGTCACCTCTCACTTTGTTCTCCAGATGATGGAGTTTGCCCTGGGGGTCAGGATTAAGAGATTTGTCCAAAGTCACACAACTATGAAGTGTCAAGCCTCTGAGGCTGGATTCAAACTCGTGTCTTGTCCTCCTGACTCCAGGGCCAGTGCTCTATGCCACTGCACACTCCCTTTCTGAAATATTGATCTCAATGAGAAATAGGCATATGTTTTACTAAACCTCTTCCAAGTCCAACTTTATTATCTTACGAACTATGTGTTAAAGGCTGCCTTGCTTTTTTGATCTTATTTTCCATAGATACCAAGGAGTAATGTCTCAGATTGATACTTCTCAGTTGTGTGGTGAGTTAGCAAAGCTTGAGCTTAGATTCCCTCACAAGTAGATTTCAACTGTGACTGACCAGGTTGGACCATGGCCCTGACTTATTCCTATTCTCAGATAATAATAATATTTATTTATTTTTCCAAAGGCATAGAATAAATTAATTTTCCAAGGTCACAGTATTAAAGTCAGAATAAATAATTGTTAAAATGAGTGGAATTGAATTCAATGCCAATTGCTCTTCTGTCAGAAATTCCTGATTTCCTAGACCATAACATGATGGAATGGAAACCTGAGATAACCATAGATGGGTGATGCTACTCTGGTTCTGCAATGTCATCTCAGTTCTTGTGTAAAGAAGCAAGCCATATCAATGGTATTCTTTTCAGAAACAAAGCAGCAAAAATCAAGATCAAAAGCACAGGAAATATCCTGCTATTTCCTTCTTTAGGCCTGTTTTCCATTGCTGGTGCTGAGAAGGCATGGAAAGCATCTGTAGCTTAGCATATGATTGAATTACTCTTGTATCAAGGTTTCACACCTTAATATCTGCTTCACTTAGGTAGGAAGAGGGCATGACACTATCATGTTCTCATCCCTGCTTATAGTTGTTCATCCTGGTGTTGCTTCATGTAGAGTGGTGTAGTTTCCTAAATCGTCCTCCTCTTGTAAATTTAGAGGGTGGATGTTCCTTAATTTTGCAGATAATCTGCCAAGACTACTAATATAGGAATAGCTAATCATATCTTCTGAACACTAATTTATAGAAGTTTAAGCTAGAAAGGAGACCTCAAATGTTAATTAGTTCCATCCCATTGATGCAGGGAATTATAGGACATAGGAGATGTGATTAGAAATAAATCTTGTGGAAAGAAAAATATTGTTTGTGTCTATCTGGGGAACTCTGTTGTTTAACATGACTTCATTCCAGGATAGGAGTGGACTTGGTTTGCTCCCTGTCCCCCAGCCTCCATACCCTTTCTTCCAGCTTCCAGTTTCCAACTACCTGAATTTGCATTGATGGGTCAAGCTTATGCTGATGTGACAGGAAATGACATGTTGGACTTGGAAATGACATGTGGACTCAGAATTCATACACATTGGAACAAGAAGAACCAGAAAATAGCTGGCCTATTGGAGTATACCTGGAGCCAGTAGCTGGACCACTCCCCAAGTAGTCAGCCCCTTTTTTCACTCTTCTTGGCCCTACCTTGGCCTTGCAAGGATAGCTCTCTCTCTCTCTCTCTCTCTCTCTCTCTCTCTCTCTCTCTCTCTCTCTCTCAAACATAGCCTAGCCTGTCTTCAAAGTGCATGCTGCTTCTCCAGGAGGAGAGAAGATTTTAATCTGTACACTTTGTAGGCTTCTATAATAAACCCTAGGCAGTTTAAAATCCCAGGGCTATATATGAATTCATTCACTTTCATCAACTCTCATTCTTAAATTTGGTGACACCAATCTCTCCAACAACACCATCATCTAAGAAATGGAGTGACAAAGAGGATTGTACAAGTTGACACACCAGAATTAGAATTCAGGTGTCCTGACTCCCAATAAATTCTTTCTCTACTTTGTTAAATGATTTCCAAAGTATGTTAGGACTAGGGTTCTTAACTTTTTTTGTGTTTCATGGACCCCTTTGACAGTTAACTAAAAATTATGGATCCTTACTTAGAATAATGTT
Organism: Macrotis lagotis; assembly: GCF_037893015.1. Lineage (NCBI taxonomy): Eukaryota > Metazoa > Chordata > Mammalia > Peramelemorphia > Peramelidae > Macrotis > Macrotis lagotis. The sequence continues at coordinate 530,923,062 of NC_133658.1, forward strand.
TTTAGATGCATAAAATAAAAGAAAAAACAGAATTATAAAGAAATTAGTTGCACAAAAAGCATTTTTTCATCCAAGATCATAGACTCTCTAAAATCTATCTATGAATTCTATAGGGAAACTTCTTTAAACATGTTAGAGAAAAACGGATTTTAAAAGTCATTATCAGGGTGACACTATTATTCATTATAATTTGGTATCAATATAGTTTATACCAAGACAAAGAGGGTAATTATCTACCTTTTAGAGATGATTTTTGTTGTTATGTTTTAGACCTGTGACTCCTTTCATTTAGGGAGATTAACAACTCCCTACTCTCTTAAGCAATGCTAATCAGTAACTCTTCTGTCATTCTGCCTAAATTCACAAAGACAGCATGTGCTGGGCAAGCCTTGAATTCAGGCCTTTCTGTTTTCAAAGCTAGTCTTTCTAATCACTGTAGTTGTTATTCTTTCTTCATTTTTGAATGAGTAGTATCTTGGATGAGTGATTTGGATTTAAGTGAGACAGAGCTGCACAAACCTGTGAGTCTCACTTTCTCTTCCAAAGTCATGAAAGACTAGTAATAAGACAAAAATTAAGATGATGAATGACTTCCTAGAATGCAGGGAATGACCTAGGCATCTTTGATATCTGACTTAGATCTCCACAATGTTTACTTCAACCTCCTTCATGGCAATTGAAATAATAATGTTTATCTTTTATTTTCTTCTTTTAAAATTTTATTTATGGCAATGGGGTTAAGTGACTTGCCCAGGGTCACACAGCTAGGCAATTATTGTCAGGTTGGATTTGAACTCAGGTCCTCTTGACTCCAGGGGCAGTGCTCTATCCACTGTGCCAACTAGCTGCCTCATATCCTTTATTTTTAAAGAAGACCATGACATCAGGGAGGTGATGCCATGAAAAGCCCATGAATTGGATTTGAATGAGGGGGTGCTATACTAAGTCACCAACCTCACTTTCTCCTCCAGAGTCATCAGGATCCAGTGGCCAGATATGGATCAGGATGACTGGAGATAGATAAAATTCCACATTTTATTTCTTGCCTTGGGCAAGATTATTTATGGCAATGGGGTTAAGTGACTTGCCCAAGGTCATATAGCTATAGTCAAGTGTCTGAGGCCTGATTCCAACTCCCATCCTCCTGAATCCAAGGGCAATGCTCTATCCACTGTACCATCTAGTTACCCTAGTAAAATAATATGCCCTAGTCCACCCATTCTGCCAGGAGAAGTTTTCACATACTTAGGGTAGGTGTCCCCAGTTATATCATGTACTATTAACCTGATTTAGCCCTTCTACTGAGAAAATATTTATCAGGTTGTGGTGGCTGCCTATGCTACAGCCTCTTGGAGCCACAGTGAGAGCTGGATGGGAGGTGGACCCCAAGTTCCGTGAGCAGACCTGAAAAGGTCTCAGCAAACTCACCAGAGGTACTAGCTCTCCTTGAACATCCCATAAACTCTAGCCACTATGAAATACTAACTCTGTATAAGCATGATTCATATCTAGAGTTTTTTTGTTAAGGCATTATGATTTCCATATAAATGAACATTATTATCTTAAATTAAAACAGTGCCACATTTCAGAATAATAATGGGAGGGGGGAAGTGGAGGTACAATCCTATCAAATCTCCAAATTATTATAGTTTAGGAGTCTGCTTTTAATACATTTTGATGCTTAATGTGATATTCTTATAATATAATACTGTAGCTTAACTATTTTAAAGCATTCTTCTTTTGAGGTAAATTAATAAAGAAATTCTTTTTTCCATTTTTCTGCTACAGTAAAGGAATTTTCATATTTAAAGGGTATGATACCTAAGGCAAGAAGTAAAATGTGGAATTTTGAAATCTAGTATTAGGCATTAACATTGAAGAAAATCTACTACTTCCTTATGGTATTGGGAATCAGAATACAATGTTAAAGGGTCTGATATTTTCAGGGGGAAAAAGGTTACTTTATTTTAAAGCTCGATGAAAAAGACTAATAACCCCCCAAAGAAATTGGAACTTCTACATTAAAACTTTTAAATCTAGAATTCTGGTGAGCAAGTGTAGTTTTTTTGCCACAATTCATATTCTAATTATTCCTTCATTTCAACTGAAAATCAGAGGTTGCTTTTGGCTCTGCCACTTATCAGGGACAAAAAATAATTGAGCTAGGATAATTTAAGTTATGGTGCAGACCTAGGAGTAACTAGACTTATCCTGGAGTGAAAAGCTACATTCAAATATGACCCAAGACACTTTACTAGCTCCATGACCCTGCACAAGTCACTTAACCCCATTTACTTTAATTTCCCCATCTGTAGATAACCTGGCGAAGGAAATAGCAAACCACTGTAGTGTCTTTGCCAAGAAAACCCCAAATACAGTTGTGAAGAGTCTGAAATGTCTGAGCAAGGAGAGATAAAGTGTATGGAGGCAGAATTCATTCATTGCATTTCATAAGCAAATATTTTGAGTGCCATGCATTTTCTAGATGCTGGAAATAACAACAGGGCAAACAAGCTAATTGGCACAGTCACTGTCCTCAAAGAGTTTATATTCTATTTTAATGATCCTGATGGCTAGGTTTTACCTCGAGTAATATTGTTACCTAGAATCTAGCAAAATGGGTGAAATTACCCCAGACTGCACACTATGAGGACCAAGATTCAGAAATTTTGATTCTATAGTTTTGCTGTGGGGATCAATTGGTTGAAATTAAAAGGCATCAAAAATGGGAGAAAAAGGGGTAGTTTAGATCAGCTTGTATAAAAGCAAAATAAAACATGTGATAAAAGAACTTTAAAATCTTTGCATATATATATATGCACATGTGTATGTTATATGTATATGTTTATATACATGTATTTATGTATATTTGAATATATCTATGTATGTGTGTATGTATGTATATTCTGCAAATACTGAAGGTGGATGTCAGGGACCTTGGCTTGTCCACAAGATTAAGTACCTCATTTCCTTGTAGTTAGTTGGGACAGTGGCTAGTGTCCTGGGTCTGGAGTGAAAAAAATATGTGTTCAAAGTCTGCATCAGATCCTTAAAAGCTAGAGACCCTGGGCAATTCACAATCTTTTCCAGCCTCACTTTATTCATCTACAAAATAATGAGAATAATTGCCCCTACTCCTCAAGGTTATTGTGAGAATGAAAAGATAAAATTTGTAAAGTTCTTAAAGCATTATGTAAATGATATTTGTAAACATTATCATTATATTTTTAGAGGAAATGCAGCACATGATATAATGGAAAAAGTAGACTATAGAGTCAAAGGAAATGGCTCAGTTTTTCCTCTGATGGTTGTTATTTATGTGACAATGGACAAAACATTTATGGTTTTTAGAACCTCAGTTTCCTCATCTATATAATGAAAGAGCTGGGCTAAATGGCTCCAAGATTCTTTCCAAATTTAGATCCTTTATGTTATGCCTTTTCTTCTTTTCACTGATGTCTTTATTATCACTTTTAGACAAAATAATCAACTTTGGAAAATATATAAGTATTCTTTCATGGTCCTGGGATATGAAATCACCTGTGTTCATGGAGAAAGCTTTTTTTTCTTGCAAAACTTTATGAAAATGAACAACCTCCTTTATATTGTTGCTGGGGAAAAAGTGACCAATAAAGGTTTCAAGGGTTTGAGTGAATAATTCATTCAAAAGATCAGTTCTTACCCAGAAGAATTTATGAACAATAAAAGTTTATTTAAATATTGCTATGGTTAGGAGAAACTAAAGGAGAGAGGAGATAGAGGAAGTAGAGGCAGTAAGAGCAGTTGGGAACAGATGATCCCCTAAGGAGATGAGCAGTAGGACAGTTAAAAAGAGGAATAGGAGTGGTAGCAGCAAGGACAACATCAGTGGCAGCTGCCGTAAGTAGCATAGAGGGGGGGAGAAGTATGAAGAATAGAAGATAGGACCAGATGCAAGGTGGCAGCTGGGCTGGGAACAGTAGAATGGCATCAAGAAAGAGAAGAGCTTATAACGAAGTCTAGAATACTGTGTTTGGGGATGTTAGGGGGAGGAGCTAATGAGTGATCAACACCTGAATGTGTTAGTTTGGTATCAAGCCTACACCTTGGTAAGGGGAGTAGGACATGTGAAACATGTTAGGAAAAGGGTAAGGGAGAAATTGGAGGGAAGGAATGAGGTGACTTATTATCTCAGCAAATTTATATCTCAGAAGGAGTTGAGGTACTAGATAATATTGGGAAGGAAATCAGAGGCCCGTAATATAAACCAGATGAACACAGATAATATTTCCTTTTCAACAGCATCATCAAGTCACTGTCTTAAGTGTTCAAACTGATTTGTAATCTCATCAGTCTGGAATTTCATTCTAATGTTGTAGGCAATAGCTGATCCATGTTTGTTCAGCGTGTGCAATTTGTTGATGTTCTCCAAAAATTTCATTATGGGCACTCCACCTAATGTGTAGGACACTTTCTTAATTTTTTTCTGCAACATGACTAGGGCTCTCTACCTGTGATTCCTTATTCCTTCCACGTGGTTAGCCTACCTTCTCTTCTTGTCATGCAAATCATTGATAAGATCCTTCATTTCTGTCAATCATTAATATTACTCATTGGATATATATGTATCCAGCCTACTCACAATCACCAAACAGTTTTCTGTTGCTTTTTGAATGATATTTAGTTCTTAAAAAGCAATGGTATTCTAGATATTGTTTCCATATAATAACGCTGGAAAAATGTATGTCATATTCTAGAAAATAGCTTTCATTCAATTGGTGTTTCCTATGAACATGAATAGAACAAATTGTTTTGAATGATTATTGATCTTTTCCAGAAGGTTCTAAAAGGTTTGAGAGATAGATACAAATAATTAAATACTAAATATCTTCCAGTATGTTTGTTAAATTTTAGGAATATAAATATAAAGATACAAGACAAGGCCTACTCTCAAAGAGTTTATATTATAATGGAGGAAAACAATGTTGTCAATGAATTGAGTTACAGAAAAAAAGGAGACTAGGAGAGATTTCAGGAATAAGTGAAAAGAAGCAAGGATAGAGTTCATTTTAAAATGGTAATTCAAAGAAAAGAATCATTAATAGAACAATATTAAAGGTGAAAGCTTCTACAGGGTAGCAATAAACTAAAGATTCCAGATGTGAGTGAAATGAAGCATAGCTGGAGTCCTTCTTAAAAAGGTGGTCATGAAGATGGATTCTACAATTAGGACAACGATGTCTATAAGCTTGAGCACCTCACTGTTCTCAAGGTATTCCTTTTTGTTCTGAATTCTGCTCTGGATAGTCTACAAAAAAAAAAGAGGAAACATATCCTTAGGAGAGAATGGAAACTGTGTAAGATGATTTTTCTAGGAGTTTCATATTGCCCTAAAGATGACTCACTTTCTAGGCACAGAAATCTAACTAAAAGAACAAAAGGAAGAACAGTGAATCAGGATAAAGGGTTTTAGACTGGCACCTGGTTTATATGTTGTTTGTATAAATAAGGAACTTTCACTCAACTGAGTTTCTTTAGGTAAAAATGAGCTTTAGAAGAGAGTAAATAGAAGGAAAATAAAGGAAGGATTTCTTGTAAGTGGCAAGAAAGAGAACTGTTGCAACTTTTAACTATAAGCTGATTGTATTCCATAGTGTCATTAATTAGCTTTCAAATGCTTATTGAAAAAAGAGGACAGTGAATCAGAAATTTTCCCTCTAACATTCTCATAAGTCTTCTTTACACCTATTTCCTTATCTCATTCTTAAGAGCAGCAGTAATGTTACAATGGAGGTCATTTTTTTTCTCTTTAATGATCTCAGAGATCTCAATTTTTCAGAAACTTATCAATGTTTGTTATTATGATTACATATTTCTTTAATATACTTATAATAGCTCATTTCCAAAATCTCTTTGGAAAATATTTTTACAAAACTCTAGAGTGACAAAGAAATCTTGCCATTGTAAGGGGGGGGAGAAACATAAGGTAATTGAAAAAAATAGGATTTTTTAAAATTCCCTTGATAAATGTCATTGAAATATAATAGAAGGGCAGCTAGGTGGTGCAGTGGATAGAGCACTGGCCCTGTAGTCAGGAGGACCTGAGTTTAAATCTGACTTCAGATACTTAATAATTACCCATCTGTGTGACCTTGGACAAGTCACATTAACCCCATTGCCTAAAATAAAATAAAATTTTAAAAAAAGTAATAGAACCATTTAAGTGCAAGATGTATAGACAAACTCAGTTCGCAAATAACCATGCTTTGAGTAAATTTTTTCATTTTTTGCATGTGTTCTTGGCTAAGATGTCTTTGTTGCTCCATATATTTTTTGAATTGCATTATCCTAAATTGTGTTTACCAATCCACAGCCAGAAATGTGTGTTGAAATGCCAATTGCATATAACTTAGAAAAAGTAGAGCTTAGTTGTATTCCATTTCTATTCTTCAGGGAAGTAGAATTTCTGGGTAGTAAAAGCAGGTCCAGATTAAAACTTGAAATCAGTGGCGAGTAGCCCAGTTACTAAAAACTTGGCTGCCTGGTGTTCCTAAGTAATGTGTTATGCAGGCTGTTGTTTTCTGCTGATCTCCTATTTACACTGATCTCTCCAAAAACATGTGGGTGTTTTAAGTATATGGGTATTGTCCAAAATACAAGTCAGTTTATTTAATTGATGGATTGAGAAAAAAAAATATAATAGTTGTATCAGTCCCCTACTAATTTTTAAATAGAAAAATGAAATCAAATAAAATGTCTGATTAGGTTAAGAAATATCTTGGTGCGGAGTCAACTCCAAGGGAATTGTCCCTCCTAAAGCACTTATTGAATATCTATTGTGTGTGAAGTACCATATTGATGTTTTGTGAATGTATTAATAACCATCATGAAGTTAAGAGAAAAAAAAAACCCTGTCTTTAGCAAATTCATTTGTCTCCTTATGGAAAATAAATGTACTTATGACCAGATCAATTTCACAACAGCCTATTTACAATTGAAAGATAGGAGCATGCCATTTTCAACATGGAACATAGATCCTTTGAGTTTCAAGGGATCTTAGATAGATTTGAAAAGAATAATCTTGGAAATATATGTTTAGTAAAAGAGTCACAAGATATTCCTGGACTTGAAGAAATTATTACTTTGGGCTTATTATAGACACTTAATAAATATTTCTGATGTTATTGAGAATTATCTATTTTATATAAATCCTTAAGAACAGGGGTTGGAATAAAAGAACTTTTTTCAAATTATTATCATCATTATTTTGATAACTGAATTTCAGTATAGTTGGTTTCCTTTGCCACCCTAAGCATTTTATTTTATGCATTTCTAGTCTTCATTCTGAGAAAGGGTCTATAGGCCCTACTAAATTCTAGGCAGATTGCAGCATGTTTTAAAGTTGTCTGTGTGTGTGCGTGTGTGTGTGTATGTGTGTGTGTGTGTGTGTGTGTGTGTGTGTGTGTGTGTGTGTGTGCATCTGAATGGGGGGGTATTTTCCTCTCATAAAAATTAAGGACCCCAGTGTTTTGAGAAAGTCCTCTGACATAAGACAGTTCCTCCTAAGGAGGATGTAGAGCTTCCCTATTGACTCTTGCTTTGTACAACAAAGATCTGGGTTCCCTAAGGTAGGTGTGGCTGTTAAAAGGTTCTTGAACAAATACCAAGTTTATTTCTAGGGAAAGTACCCTGGGCCAGACAGAGATGTCAGGGAAAATAACCCCTTAATTAGTTCAATTGTAGAGAATATCATGTAAAATATGAGTTAGGTCAGGGAAAAGTTTTATTGCAAGCTGTAGGGAAGAGGGCTAGGGGAAAGGAGAGAAGAAAAATAAAAGTCAGGATATACACTAACAGAAAGTACAAATGATGTAGAGATAGTAATGCACTGGGGAGCACAGAGACATGATTCCATTCACTAGAAAGGGGGTTGTGTTCCAGCAGGAAGGCATTCTCCTACTGGAAGTGAGGGTATACTCCAAAGTACTCTTCTGGGAGTGCTTTATTCTTATTCTATGGTTTTGGATGGCTTCCCATGGGCTGACTGATTTGTGTATCAATTCAGGGTCAGGGTCAGGGCTAATTTTATTGGAGGGGTGTTATCAAAGAGGAAAAAAATAAGCTTAAGGAAGACAAAATATTATTTGAGGGACACAGTAGTGTTCCTTCAAAAATATTTTGTAATTGCAAAAAAAAAGTTGTCACTATTTCTCCATGTTCTTTTTAAAATTTATAGCTCCCTTTAAGGAGAAAATATCATAATGGCCTCAAAACCGTAAGTTGGAAACTTGTAACAATAGCTTCAATGAATAAATTTCATAAGCTACAGACACAAGATCACCTACCCTTATAACACCCTGCTTCAGATGTAATATTTTTAATACATATTAGGAATGACCATTCAATTAATACACCCATCTACTCAAATGACTTTTGGGCAAAAAAATGATGAAGAAATTAAAAAATAAGTGATGCATGAGTTTGGCAGCTAAGTGATTCAGTAGATGGAGAAGTTTGTCTAAAAGCCTCAGACACAAATCTGTGTGACCCTGGTGAAGTCACTTGTGTCTGCTTTAGTTTTCTTATTTTGTAAAATGTGGTTAATTATAATACCTCTATCCCAGAATTGTGAAGTTAGAATGAAAAAATATCTGTAGAGCTCTTTGTAAACCTTAAAGTGGAATATGAATTTTAGGTATTTTTGTAACATGATGTGTTTAATGACTCAAAATATACATATTTTATAATTTTAAAATTTTGTAAGAAATCATTTGTTTTATCATTCTATCATAAAACTAGAAGTCAGATTTAAAGCTAAAGGAATATCAGTGACCATATAATATTCCACAATTTTACAGATGAAGAAACTGATGCTTAAAAAGATTAAATAATTCATCTTATGTAACATAAGTGATCAATGGAAGGTACGTTTTGAATCCAAGTCATTAAAAAAAATACAATATTTCCTTGTCTTTAATCATCTGGCACCTCTTATACTTATTATGTCACCTCAATAACATTTGGTAGTGATTTTATAATCTCACTTATAAATTCTTTTGGTTTCTTGGAGTAGAGTCAGTTTGGACACTGAAATTTTAAGCTTTTATATTAGCCAGGAACATTATTCCAATCTCCATTTTTGAGTTGTTCATTAGTTGAGAACATCATTTTCCCAAGAAGTAGACTTATGAATTTATTTTCTTGTCCTTAACAGAACTCAAAACAGCTTCCCCTCCCTTGCCTTTAGCATTTCCATTAAACTTTTTCTTGTGAACAAAAGGTCTTTTCTGTTGTTATTTGCTTTCTATACATCCTCAGGAATAGTGTTTTTCTCCACTGCTTAGTCTCATAGTTTTTTTTCTGACAAATTTATTAAAAGAACAGTAAATAACTATTACCTTAATTCAGTTCAATTCAGGAATGTAACTAATACTTATTAAATACATGTCAGTGCAGAGGAGTCTCCTTTGTATCTATGGATACAAAGAACACATAGTCCCCACACTAAAGGAGTTTAAAATTTTTGAACTATGAAGGTTGCTGAAGCAGACATTGGAGAATGTTTAGAGCTTGGTTAGACATCAAAGATGCCAATGACATCTACTGTATCCCAAACTATTGCTAGTAGATTTGACTTTTATCTTCCCACTAGACTTTGATAGCATTGGAAGGGAGAATGAGGTTAATGACTGAGCATTTCTGACTTACAAATCCAATTTATGAGCAAGTTAAAAGATATTAATCATATCATTTTGACATTTTACCTACCTCAGGATCCTGTGGAAATGGGTAAATCATAAAGCAAAAAATGCAAGTACACTGAGAAATGTAGTCACAATGCTACATACTAGAGGCCCCGGGCATAGGGTTATCTCACTGAACTGGAACATCAATGCAGATTTGTCAGTCCTCTGGGTATCCAAGTAGCCTTTTTGAAAGAGGTTCTACTTACCTTCTGGAGTAAGGAAGGGACTAAAAAAGTACCCTAAAAAATGTCTGCTTCACCTAACCTAACCCTGGCCTGCTTACAATAGTAGACAGGAATTCTATCTTGTACTCAAAGCACACTAAAATGTACAAAACTCTTTGCAACAAGAAATCCAGAAAACTTGAAAGAGAAATAGCTTTTTTTTTTTGTGAGACAGCTCAGCAGCTATCACAGCCAAATAGCAATCTTGAGTGAAACAAGATTGGCAAATGAAGATCAGTCTACTGAAGTTGGAGGTAGATATATGCTTTCTTTTTGAAATGGCTATAGTGATGGAGAGTGCCATGAAACTGGTATAGATTTCACAATCAAAACTAATCTTGTCAGCAAGTCTGTATGCCTCCCAGTGAGTGACTGAATAACTCATGAAGATGTGATTCCCACTTGAAGGAAAGGGCTATGCCACCATTATTAGTGCCTATGCTCCCACCATGTTGAATTTTGATGAAGTTGAAGAAAAAATTTTATGACTAATCAGAGACCCTTATCATCAATGTGCTAAAGGAGGAGAAATCTATTATCCTAGGTGACTTTAACCTCAGAATAGGTATGGTATAATAGACAAGGCAGGAATGGGCTTGGAAACAGTAACAATGGTCATTTATTACTGATGACTCGTGTATCTCAAGACTTTCTCATCACCAGCACTATCTTCTGTTTACCTGAGCACAATAAAACTTTGTGGATGCACCTTTACAACAAATGTTGGCATTTAATTTAATAGATTATTTTATTATAAGGAGAACATACAGACAAGATGTTAGAGTGATAAAAACAATGTGTGGTACAGAATGCTAAACTGATCCCAGCTAAATATTCACATTCAACAAATGTGAAGTTTACAAGACAAGACAACTATCAGAAAACAATGACAACAGATCACAGTGCTTCTCCAAGAAGGAACAGTTCATTATTAACTTGGAGGCAAAGATGCATCAGCACATGATTGACAATAATGGTGCAGACAAGGAGTTGGTCAGTTTTCAAAGATTTGGTGGCCAGCACTGCATTAACTCATCTGTACCAGAGTACTGGTAAACCTCAGGATTGCTTTGATGAAAATAATGAGAACATTCAGAAATTACTAAGTGAAAAACTTGATCTCCACAAGTTTTACCAGTAGGATAGTTTATCCATCTCTAAGAAGTGTTTAATTCTATCAAAAATAAAGTGCAGATGAAATTTAGAAAGATACAGGATTTGGGGGTCAGTAAAACTGCAGATGTGATTCAGTTTTACACTGATAGCAACAATCCAAACTGATTTTATGATGCCCTGAAGGCTATTTGTAGGCCAAAGACCTATGCTGCATCTCAACTACTCAGTGCTGGTGGAGCTACGTTAATTAATGATAAGAACATGATCCTAAAGAGATGACCTGAACACTTCCATTTAAAATGACTGTAGCCAATATAAAATACTTGGGAATCTACTCAAAAATGATATGAGTACCATTACAAAACACTTTCCACACAAATAAAGTCAGATCTAAACAACTGGAAAAATATCAATTGTTCTTGAGTAGGTCCAGTCAATGTAGTAAAAATGACAAATCTTCCTAAGTTAATTTACTTGTTGAGTGCCTTGCCAAACTAACTACTGAAAATTATTCATATGGAAGAATGACAGGTAAAGAATATCAAAGAAATAAATGAAAAAATATAAATCAAGGGAGTCTAGGAATATCATACCTCAAACCATATTATAAAGTATTACTTATCAAAGTTGTCTGGTACTGGCTGAGAAATTGAGGTATGTATCAGTGGAATAGATTAGGTACATAAAAAAATAGAAGTCAATGACCATGGAAACCTAATGTTTGATACCTCTAAAGATCTTATTTTCTTGGCTATTTAACAAAGAATTACTGGGGAAACCAGGAAACAATAGGACACAAATTAAGCATAGACCAACCTCTTTCACTGTGGACCAAGATAATGTCAAAATGGGTATGTGCTTTAGACATAAAGAATAATATCATAAGAAAATGAGAAGAGCAAGGAATAGTATACTAGTCAGATCTATGAGGAAGAGAAAAATTTATGATCAAAGGAGATAGAGAGCATAATGAAATATAAAATAGATAATTTGATTACATGAAATCAGAAAACTTTTTTTATAAGCAAAACCAATTACAACAAACATTAGAAGGGAAACAGAAATTGGGGAAGCAAATCTTTGTAGAAGGTATCCTTGGTAAAGGCTTCATTTCTCAAATATATAGAGAACTGAGTTAACTTTATAAGAATATAAACCATTCCCCAACTGATAAATGACTGATAAATAAAATCAAAGACTATGAATATCATTCAACTGAAGAAATCAAAGCTATCTATAAGCATTTGAAGCAATGTTCTAAGTTACTTTAGATTTAAGAAATGCAGTTAAAACCATCTCATACCCACCAGATTGGCTAATTTGAGGGAAAAAAGAAAAATGATAAATGTTGAAGAGGATATGTGAAAATTGGGACACTAATGCACTTTTTTGTGGAGTTGTGATCCAACCATTCTGGAGAACAATTTGGAACTATGCCCAAATGGAAAACAAATGGTGTGAATGTTTTGATTCAGCAATACTACTATTGGGTCTATATCCCAAAGAGATCAGAAAAAAATGAAAAATGACCTACATGTAGAAAAATAGTTTTTGCAGACCTTTCTGCAGTGCCAAATTTTGGAAATTCAGGGGATAGCCATTAACTGGAGATTGACTGAACAAGATGTGCCCATATGAATATGATGGAATAGTATTGTACAATAGGAAATAATGAATAGATAGATTTCAGAAAAACCTGGAAAGTGTTATATAAACTGATGCAAAGTGAAATGAATGGAACCAGGATAACAATGTACACAGATTCAAGCAATATTGCATGATGGTCAACTATGAATGACTCAGCTCTTCTCAGAAATCCATTTAAAAAGTGCTCTCCATATACAGATAAAAGAACTGATGAACTCTGAACCACCCATAGAAGCATGTTTTTTTCTTATTTTTTCTTATTTTTTTCTCCTTGATTTGTTTCTTCTTCCACAACTGAGATTATTATGGAAATCTGTTTTACAAGATAGTACATGTATAAACTATATCAATCTGCCTACCATTTTCAGAAGAGGGGAGGGGAGGGAGGGAGAAAATGAGAAAAGGTTGGAATTCAGAATCTTGTAAAAATTAATGCTAAAATTTTCTTGAGATTATATATATATATACTTGGAAGAAAAAATGTTATTAAAAAAGAAAATACAGGATATCCATGAAGTAGCACTACATTATTTATTCATGGAATCATTAATTATGCCAAATGGAGAAATATTTAATTTTATGTCTATTTTCACTTACCTTATGAATATACTTTCTAATTGTGTACATATAGATGATGAGGTTGACACTCACATTACTATTGCTACCTCAGTGTTGGGAGTCTCTGAAAGAAATTGTGAGAGAGAAGAATAGTGCTGCTCTCATTGTTGCATGCCTTTGAAAAACTGAGCAGTATATCAGCGCCATGCCAGAAAAGTGAATCATTTCCAGGAAGATTTTGAAGATCACCTGTCAAGATAAGGTATCATACACTGAGGTTCTTTCTCAAATTGTAGATGGGTCTCAGCTCTAGAGAGGTCAGTTCCAATGGCCTGACCATATTATCTGAATGACAAACATATGCTTGCCTAAAAGATTATTTTACAAAGAACTTACACAAGGCAAGTACTCAAATGATGGTCATGAGAACGGATAAAAGGAGGCTATCAAGGTCTCTCTGTAGAACTTTGAAATTGATTGCATGACATAGGAGGCACTAACAAAGAATTGCTTATCATGGTGTGACCATATCAAAGAAGATGCTACGCTCTATGAGTACAACAGAATTTCAGTAGTCAAAACGAAATATGAAATGCATAAATTTAGAGACATCTTCACTCCAAATGTTCACCTGGACTATTTGTGCTTGACCTATGGTGTACCTTCCAAGTTTGTACTGGTCTGATCAGTCACAGTTGGATACAGTGCTCCTTGTCTCCAGCATAGTGATGCCATGTCCTCAAAAACTGGAAGAGAACAACCACTAACTATAAGAACTACCTGAATGTTTTGCCAACAACTCAGTCTCAACATTCCTAACCTAAATTGTTCACATTATCGCTAAAACTAATTCTCTATTCTGACTTCACTATTTCTGTTGGTAACACTACATTTTCAGAATCACTGTCATTATTTAAAACCAGAGTTGTCTTATTCCTTCAGCTTCATTCCCCAACTGCATTAAACTTTAAATAATAGCAATTCTCCTTTAAATTCTTTCTTTTCCCCTTCCCTGTCACTTAATGCTCTGCTCCATACCTTAATCACCTAATTCCTAGACTTCATCTATACTTTCTCAAGTTATCTTCATACCTCTTTCAGAAATACAGAAGTTAGTTTCTTGTTTACCACTGAGAATGAATTTTCTCATTGGAATGTTGTCATAAAGAATTGTTACTCAGATTATGCCTTAAAATTTATTTAATGCACATTAACATTGAAATCCTATATAAATGTAATAGTAAAAAATAAATAAAATAAAAAATAATGAGTAAAAATTTTTTTTTAAAAAATTATTTTCCATGCTTGAAACAAACAGACTTAATGATAAGGAAGATACCAATGTCAAAAGATTTTCAAAAGTTTTAAAGATTGATGGCATTTTGCTTTTATTTCTAGTTTCACTTCACACCCTGCTGTTTTCTTTTTCATTGAAACAACTATATCATTCTAATGATTATAAGTCATGATTAGGGTTATTTTTGGCTTGGGAATAGAATAGAATATATAGTTCAGAAGGGAGATAGATCTCACTGAAGAAACCAGGCATGAGTTGGAAAAGGAGAAAGATGAATAGGACTAAAGGGGAGATATATTAGGTTCAAGAAAGATTTCTGGAAGTATAAAGACCTGATTCATAAATGATTAAAAAACTTGAAGGAAAATAAGAGACAACCCTTTGTGTAAAATTCTCTCCAAAATCATGACAACCAGGAATTTTTGCAATAATGTGTCCCATGATTCACAATCCATTTATACTCAGGCCAAATGAATGTTTTTCATATTGAAAAAGTATTCTTGCTCTTCAAAAATTATCTTTTTATATAATAACACAAAAACAAATTTCAAAAATGTTTTTAAAAGTCTTTTTTACTAGTGCTATGTATTGAGGAATATTTTTGAAAAAATTTATAATCTTAGTATCTAGTAAAATGAATTTTTTGCCATCTATCTAGAATTTTCATAACTCATGTCTCAATGATGTCTCCAGGTGTTCCTCACTGATGCTATTCAAAAAAAGAGAATCATTTTCATGCAGTCAGATAGATTTGAATATAGCCCACAACTTGATTGCTTAGCTAGAAATTTCATGTGATTAGACCTTATTGTTCTTGTTGTTCAGTCATGTCCGACTTCATAACGTTGTATGAGTTTTCTTGCCAAAGATACTAGAATGGTTTTCCATTTCCTTCTGTAGTGAATTAGGGCAAACAGAGATTAAAATTTTGGGGGTCACAAATTTAATGAGTGAGAATGGATTTGAACTCAGGTTTTCTTGACTCTTGAACCAGCACTTATGTTCCAGAAAAGTAGGTAATAAACAGTTTTCTGGAGGGTAAGAATCAATATGATAGAGTATAAAATGTTCATCTGAATTCCTCTAAACTCTCCTTCAAACAGTTCTAAAATAATGTCTCAAATTAAATTTTGAGCCTCATAACCCACAAAAGGTTGGGTAAAGCAATTTTCCAGTCCATTTAGGACTGCTGGGTCCAACCCATGGCCCAAAAGTGGCATACAACTCTCAAAGTCCATTCATACAACCTGAATCATTTGACTGGAAAATGAAAGAATGGGTGAGCTCATGCAACAAAGTTGTAACATCACCGCTAACTAATATGGCCCTTGAGAAATTTTTGTTGGACAATGTGACCCAGAAGAGTTAAAGGATTGTACGCCCATGATTTAGAAGATAAAGAATGTCTTACTGAATGGTGTTGGCCCCTTGGAAGACAGTATAAGCAGTGAGGGCCTCGCTTTATGAATGACTGGTTTGGCAGCAGTAGTAGATTTAAGAGCTCATGGAAGGTGAGAGAGCCAGACAATTTTTCTTTTTCTTTTTTTTATGTTTTTTCGTTTATTTTTTTTTGCAAGGCAATGAGATTAAGTGACTTGCCCAAGATCTTTCCCTAGGTAATTATTGTGTGTGAGGTCAAATTTGAACTCCTGACTCCTAATCCTTGTGACTCTATGGCTGGTGCTCTATTCACACCATCTAGCTGCCACCAGACAGTTTTTCTGAAGGAGATTGCAGGGCACTCTCCTGCAGATGAATTCAGGACCTTGTTGCATTGCACATAGGAAATTTTATATCACAGTCAAAGGAGAAATTGCACTTGTAATGCAAGTGAGCAGGAAACCAGATTGTGACTCCAGGGTGGAGATTAGTGCTTGTGGCCATTCATGGGGGAGTAAGGCCCGTGGTCTCAAGTCTAAGACAGAAAGAAACACTAACAATTATGACTTTGGGAGACGGGGTATGTTTACATTCTCAGAGCAAGGAGAAAAAAAGCTCATTGTTATGGTTGTTTGCTCTTTGTATTCAAAGAGAACCAGTGACAAAATAGGGTGAGATCCTGACTTGTACACAAATTGGATTTAAGTGAGACAGAGTTGCCTAAATTTGTCAGTCTCACTCACTTCAGAATCAAAGACTAGCAACAAAACAAAAGTCAAGATGACTGACAATGGCCCAGAATACAGAATATTCTAGGTTTTACCAAGGTCTAAAGTATTCCACAGCAAAGTATAGATAAGATTTCTATCTTGGAAGCCCCCAAACCTACTGCCCTCCAGAGCCAGCTCTGAAAACAGCAACTCAAGGATTGGGTGAGTACCCCCTCCACCTGAGAAGCAGAGTCCAACTTTAAAATAATAGACTAGAAAAGTGAGGAAACCACAATAAAGAATCTGACCATAGCAAGTTACTATGGTATCAAGGAAGCTCAAAACCCAAACCCAAAAGAAGAAAATTATGCCAAATAAGCTATAAGCAGATCCTCAAAGAAAATTGTGAATTAGTACTAGGCTTCAAAGGAATTCCAGGGAGAACTTAAAAAGGATTTTGAAAATCAGATAAGAGAGGCAGAAGAAAAATTAGAAAAAAAATAAAAGTGATACAAGAAAATCATGAAAAAAGAGGCTTAAAAATGATGAAATGAAAAAAAAAGAGAATTGGTTAAATGGTGAAAGAAGAACAAAAATTCACTAAAAAAGACTATCTTAAATTGCAGAACAGACCAAATGGAAAAAGCAGTACAAAAGCTTATTGATGGAAAATAATTCCTTCAAAATTAGAACTGGTCAAGTAGAAACTGACTCCTTGAGACAAGAAAAAATAAATTAAAAACAAAAGAATAAAAAAAAGGAAAAAAATGCTAAATATTTCATTGAAAAAATAGACATTAGATTGAAGAAAGACAATTTAGGAAATTACTGGACTGTCTAAAAACCATTTTTTCAAAAAAATTAAAATGGAAAACTATCCTGATATACAAGAACCATAGGGTAAAATTGAAACTGAAAAAAAAATTATCAATCATCTCCTGAAAGTGAACCCAAAATGAAAATTCCCAGGAATATCATAGTCAAATTCCAGATATACCAGGTTAAGGAGAATATATTGAAAGCAGTCAGAAAAAAAATAATTCAAATATCATGAAACCAAAGTTAGGATGCTACAGGTTTACATATAAAAGGATCAGAAGGCTTGAAATATGATATTCCAGAAGGCAATTAGTATTGCAACCAAGAATAATCTATCCAGCAAAAATGAGTATAATCCTTGGTGGGAGTAGGGGAGGAATGAATATTTAAAATAAAGTCCTCTCTTTTTTTATTTTAATTTTTAGGTTTTTTTTTTTTTTTTTTGCAAGGCAATGGGTTAAAGTGGCTTGCCCAAGGCCACATAGCTAAGTAATTATTAAGTGTCTGAGGCTAGATTTGAACTCAGGTACTTCTGACTCCAGGGCCAGTGCTCTATCCACTGAGCCACATAGTTGCCCCAATAGAGTCCTCTCTTAAGAATTCCTGATGAAATACACAGAACTGCATAGAAAATTTGATATTCAAACAAAAGATTCAAGAAAAGCATAAAAAGGGAAATATGAAAGAAAAATCCTAAGAGAATAAATAATGTCTAACTTTTATTTTCTAAGTGGGCAGATAATGATTGAAACTCCTAATAATTTTATAGAACAGTTGGATAGGATAGAGAGCGCCTGGCCTAAAGTCAATAATACTCATATTCCTGAATCCAAATCCGACTTTAGAAAATTGCTAGCTATGTGGTCCTTAATCCTTAATTATACTTAATCCTGTTTTCCTCAATAGTTCATATATAGAATGACTTGAAGAAGGAAATAATAAAAATGCTACAGGGTCTTTGTCAAGAAAACCATAATGGGATATTAAAGGTACATACATGACTGAAATGATTGAACAACAATAAGAATTTTATAATTCTTAGGGCAGTTAAGGACTATATATATATAATTGGAACACATCAATGTGAGACAATGATTTAAACAGAATGGTTTAAAAAATAAAATTAAGGTGTCAAACAAAGAGGGATACATTAGGAGAAGGGGAAGAGGGAAGGGACAATAAAAACAGGAAAACATTCTGTAAAAGAGCTTTAACAAAGAGTGGGAAGTGATGGACAATGTTTGTACATTAGACTTAGACTCATTGGGAAAGACTCAAAGAATGGATAATATATTCATTCAATTGGAAAGATACCTTTATAGGAAAGTAGGAGAGGAATGGACAGATTAATAGAAGTAATTGTAAGAAACAAAAAAAAGTCTTTTTGAGAAGGAACAAGATAAAATAAGAGACATAAGAGAGACAGAGAGAGACAGAGAGAGAGAGAGAGAGAGAAATAAACAAGAAAAAATAGTATGAATGAAAAGACAAGAGTTAATAATCATAATTGTGAATGTGAATGGAATGAACTCACCCATAAAACAGAAGTAGATAGCAGAATGTATTAAAAACTAGAATCCTCTAATATGTTGCTTACAAAAGACACACTCGAAGTAGAGAGAGACACAGTAAAATAAAGGACCAGAATAGAATTTATTATATGTCAGCCAAAGTAAAGAAAGAAACAAACAAAAAAGCAGGGGTAGCATTCGTTATCTCAGACAAAGCAAGAAACAAAAGAGTTAGTTCTTTGGGGCAAAGGAAAGGATAATAGAGGATACTGTTTAGGGCATTTAAGGAACAAAATAGACGGGAAAAGGTAGCTCACTGATGTAGAAGCTAAATTTTCTTGGTAAAGTGTGAGGAAACTTCCTCTACTGACAAGAAAGAAGGGTGTAGGTGGTTTAAGGATCTAAAAATCCCAGTTTAGAACAGACTCTGTGATAGAGTAAAAAGATTGACAGTGCTGCAGGGAGAGCTATTAGCTAAGATAAATTTGTTAGCAGGGTAGTGTGACTTCCTCTGAGCATTCAGCAGAAAATAGATAGTAGTAGAGACTGAGCTGGGGTTTGAAGAAGAAAGAAATGAAAAGTGATAGAATAAGGAAGAAAGATTTGTATAGTGTAAAATTTAATTATGCTATTTGAGAGGAGAATAGTTAGGAAATAAGTCACAGAGTTGGACCTCGAACCCAGGAATTCCTGAATATAAGGTCTTAACTGTCTATACATTTCATTACAGTATTTCTTAATATGCAATTATTTTATGTGTTTTATTTTTTAATTTTTCATATCTATCACTTGTAGTCATCATATACTTTAATGTTAATTTTATTGATACTTCTGTTTTTAGATAGCCTCAGTTTCAAAATATATTGTTCCCTTCTTTTCGTAGTCATACATTAAAACAAAGAATTTCTAAAAAAGTAAGTTCAGCAAAACTAATCAATATGTCATCCAATTCTCATAGTATAGGCCATATTTCACACCCAGCATCATTCACCTTTGCAAAGACAGGATGGTTATGCTTTCTCATATCTCTTCTTAGTTGGGCTGCTGCTGGTGGTAGTGATGGGAAGCTTGCATTCATCGCACTCAGTATAAATTGCTGTCATTACTTTCATTTATAATATTACAATAATCATATGCATTATTTTCCTGATCTTGTTTACTTCACTTTCCACACATTCATGCAAACTCCATATACATCTTTATGTTTTTCATAGTCATCATTTCTTATAGGTCAATAATGTTCACTTATATGCATATGCAGATTAGTTTAGTTATTAAATAATTAATAAAAATATACTTTGGTTCTGTTCTTTATTATTGAAAAAAGTGCTTATAAAATATTTTTGATGAATTTGGTACTTTTATTTTTATCATTGACTTCCTTGGTTTATATACCTGGGATTACTATTTGCATTTAGAAGTATAGTCATTTTAGTCATTTGTTTTGCATTATTCCAAATGATTTTTCAAGAATAATTTGAACATTTTGTAGGTCATAACTATGGATTATTTTTCCTGTCTTTCTATACTCTCCCCAAGACTGACTATTTTCATGATCTGTCATTTTATTTTGCCAATTTTCTGAGTTGAAATCTCAGAGTTTAGTTTCTTTCTTATTACCAATAATCTGTAAAAATCTTTCAGAGAGTTGCAAATAACTTGCAATTTTCATTTTGAGAAATATGCTTGTATATGTGTTTTATATATATGTTATACATATTTATATACATACACACACACATATATATATATGTATATATAAATTTTTCATTGGAGAATGACTTCTGCCCTCATATATCATGTTAGATTTCTACATATCTTGGTTACCAGACAATCATCCAATATATTTGATAAGACATTATTCCAGTTTCATTTTAGGCAAAAGCTGTACATTTTCATGTAACACATTTATTTTATCTTTTGTAATCGTGTCTGTACCTTGATTGGCTTCCCTAGCCAAACTGCAATAAAACAAACTTTTTGTTTCTATTTTTTTCTGGTTTAAATCTCAATATTCAGATCTCATATTCATTTTGAACTTATCATTGCATGAAGAATAATATGATTGTCTAAATCTAATTTCAACAAACAGTTTTTCAGATTGTCCAACAATTTTTATCAAGGTGGGTTTTATTCCTTAAATTATTTATGTTTTCAAAATGATTAAGAACTAGGTTACTGTTTCATTTTTCTTATTCCCCCAACTAATCTTTTTTGCTGTTCTATATAGTGACTATATTTTAACCAATACCAAATGGTTTTGATATCTACTTCATTATAATATAGTTTGATATCTAGAACTACCATTCTCTTTTCATTCCTACCCTTTTTCATTATTTGGTTTGATAGTCTAGCTCATTTTTAACTGCATGTTTCTAAATTCAGAAATTAAGTCATCAATTAATAAGTATTTAATAAGTACCTATACAAATTGATTTAGTGGTAGTATATCCATTAAATTTTTTTTTTTTGGTTTATTCATTTTGTAGTTATTTTGTTTTGTTTGGTTTGGTTTGGTTTTTGCAAGGCAATGGGATTAAGAGACTTGACCAAAATCATACAGTCAGGTAATTATTAAGTGTCTGAGGCCACATTTGAGCTTAGTTCCTCCTGACTCCAGGGCTGGTGCTCTATCCACTGTACAACCTCACTGCCCCCATTTTGTAGTTATTTTGAATTAGGCTTCCCTTTCTGCTATTTCTTCTCTGGTACTATTATTATTATTATTATTATTACTATATAGAAATATACAGATTTTATGGGTTTATTTCAAATTCTACTTGTTCTTGTTGTTGTTGTTGTTGCTTAGTTGGTCAGTTGTATCCAATTTTTCATGATCCCATGGACCATAGCAGGATAATGTTGTCCATGAGGTTTCCTTAGCATATATATATTGTAGTGGTTTTTCATTTCCTTCTCCAGAAGATTAAGGAAAAGTGAAGGTTAAGTGACTTGCTCAGGGTTATAGTCAGTAAATATTGGAGGTCTAGGTCCAGTTTTCTATCCACTTAGCGACTTAGCTGCTTGAAAGGCAAATAGAGAGTAGGTAACTTGACTAAGGTCTCAAAACTAGAAAGGTCAGGATATATTTGAACTTAGATCTTCCTAACTCCAGGTACACTACTCTACCTGGTGATTCACTTAGCTGCCCCCTCATATTTTTATAATTTATTACGATTATTAAATTATTAATCATTTCAATTTGTTTCTTTGCTAATTTTCTAAGCTTTCCTAAGCAAACTAGATTAATAGACTTTCAGTTCTATAGAGCTATGATATCATTTTAATAACCTAATTTTATAAATGAGAAACCTAAGGTCCAATGAAGGTAAATTATTTATTCAAGATCATATATTTATGTATCTTTTTGAGAAGACAAAAGAGGAGGTAACAGGGAACATAAAGCATGTTATAAAAAAAGAAAAGTGGGGCAGCTGAGTGAAGCAGTAGTTAGAGTACCAGCTCTGGAGTTGGGAGGATTTGAATTCAAATGAGGTCTCAGATAGATGATACTCATTATCTGTATGACCTTGGGCAAGTCACTTAATCCCACTGCTCCCCTCCCCCCAAAAAAAGGAAAGGAAAAAAAGGAAAATAATGAAAGAGGGCTCAAAAATTAGTAGAAGAATGAAAAATCAAAGTTTGAATTAATTGAGGTATATGGAATTGCTAAAATTCAGTAATGCATTTCAAGAAGCATTAAACAAGTTGAAAAAAGTGGGGAAACATTCTCTGGCTTCAAGGATTTTATAGTCTACTAGGGAATATAAATAAATTTATATATATATATATATATATATATATATATATATATATTTATATATATATGCCCAGATGAGTAAAATGACTTTGAACTTGCAGTCAAAACCTGAGTTCAAATCCTAACTTTGGCATTTATTAGCTAATTAACCTATTTCAACTTCAGATTGTTCAATTGTAAAATAAAGATAATAATACAAAATTGTAAATCAGGTTTTGTGAAGATTAGATAGTCATGTAAATTAGTTCATAAGATTTTAATATAGATCAAGATATATCTTATGAATTATAAAAACTATTTAGATCATGTGGCTTTATCCTTAGTTTCTAAAGACACTAATCAACTTGGATGTTTCTGACAGCACAGCCAGCAGTTCTAGAACAGGGATGTCTAACCTTTTAGCTCTTCTGTACCACATTTTCCAAAGCACCCCTGAAGGGTAGCATTGAATTCAATACCCATTCATGGCTACAATGTACCTCAAACCAACAAGAAGCACAAATGGAACACAGGTCACAAGAATGGGCCTTGAAGGCTGCAGGGCCCATGGACAGCAAGCTGGACACATCTGCTCTAGAGTCATATTGGCAATTACTATTGAACTCCAACTTCAACTAATTCTCATATCTTCTCTGGTCTTATAGAAGCTCATATATGAAAGCAGCATTTAGAGGTTTTGAAGAGTCATTGTTTGTGAAAGACAAAACACTTGTAGCTAGAGGTTAAGCATTACTGCCTTAGAAAAGGGTCCTCAACCAAATGAACTTTTGAGGTTCCTTTTAGCTGCTAAGATTCTTTGAACTTATCCAAAGGGGAAAAGGAGTTTTTTTTCTGCATTGAAGAATATAATAAATATAGAAATTTCATAAATTTTTCAGATGAAAACCAAGCATTTGTCTTTTAAGAATGTTTAAAATACTCATGATCATGTTGTTATTGTTTTAAAATTCATGTCACATTAAATAATGATAAAACTGACTAGTTGCCATAACAGGGATTTTTGAGTAAACTTTTTTCCGGGATTATTGAATAAAGCTAACCACTCCCTTCTCAATCATGTCTACATTGTGTAAACCTCTGTTGTTCATGCATGCATAGTAATATGTGTAATAGGTAGCATCCTATTTTCTCCTCAATAATTTCTATTATTTTTCTTTGCAGTGAAGGTTTCAATTTCAAGCTACTCAGAGAAAATGATAAGTTGTGAAAAATACAAACATTACTAAAATAAAATATATAGAGCTAGAAAGTCAAGGAAAACTCAAATTTATGATCTTTTATACAACATTTTCTCATCAGAACTCTATAATTTTCATGTAATAAAAATCTTTACTATAAAAAGGTAAAAACTATTTTGAATTTAAAATCTTTTTATGACTATTTCTACTAAGAATACCTTAAATGATGTAAAAGCACTTCCACAGAAAGGATGACTGTTTGATGCAGTCACAGTTGAATTAATGATATCTTTACAAAGAGAGCCTAGGACATTTCCCAAATTAAATATTTGTAGGTGGGATTGACAATGGGAACAAGAGTGGTGTTATATTTCAAAGATTCCTTTAGAATATTCTGCAAATGAATTAATCAGAATCTTTCTTACTTATGATCAATTTAGAGATACCTCTGCAAAAATATAAAAGTCATGGGGATGTATTTTTTTATAGTTTTTCCAATACTACATTCAAGATACTTAAAATTGTACTAATAAAGGAAATGTGAACTAGAGAAAATAGAACATATTCTGTTTAATAGAAATAGGATGTATCCCATTTATTAGTAAAATAGTAAAATAAATAGGAAAAGTCCTATTGGATAACAAGGGAGCAAAATTAAAGCAAAGTTATAACTAAGACTGTATGATTAAAACTTTGTCCCAAGGTATCCAATTTAGAGAATATTGAATTTAGAAGGCACTGACATAAAGATTATCTAATAAAAAGACTTAGTTAAAATAGAAAGCTGTGAGATTATGGTCAAGATTGTATCTTTCTCCCTCCCTTAAAACTGTTTCATTAAAACCCTTCTAATGCCATCCCAGAGTCTTTGACTTGGCCTCTGTAGGAGGGCACTAATTATTTTAAGTGTCCTCTATGGAACATGTCCCAAGAGCAAAAAATTCCTAATTATGGTTTTGAACTAAGATTAAAATGCAAATGATTATGTGACTAGTAAAAAAAGACTAAGGTCCATATAAGGTGAGACTT